>NC_134077.1:12689745-13296365 GCF_965140245.1 Athene noctua
GGAAGGGGGTGTGCAGGCTAGAGTTAGAGCAAGTTCAGCTTGTTAGAATGTAAGGGTTTTTTCCATGATTTTGGCAATTATTAAGTATTTTCTGCCAGGGCTGTAAGACCTACACTCAACCAGTATAGCCTGTGCCCTCAGGATAACTTCAGGAGATGCTTGCCTCTTGGAAGTCTCCAGGCAAGCTTCAGCAGAATCCAGATGTCACAACTCAGATACAAATTGTACAGACATCGACTTCACTCTTCAGGGACACCTGTTACCACTGCATATTGGCTAGGAGACTCATTTTTTACCCATTCACACTACATACGATCTAACTAAATCTTCACACAATCTGAGGCAATGGTTTCAAGACCAGAAGTCTCTGTCATGGTAGTTCTCATGTATCTCTTTGATGCTTTAAAAGACTTCAGTGCTGAATTGAGTCCCAATTAAAAATACATACATAAATGTTATGGTCTATAAATAATGATTCGATGCTTTACCTAATCACATGTTTTTATGCAGTCAGTATCTCTGCAAAGACAAAGAGCGAAGCCTGGAAAGCAAAGTCCTGCCTTTGGACACCTTAAATATTCACATTTCTGGGCCAATGTTCTTACTGGGCCAAAAGAACAAGGGAGCAAGTACATTCAGAGCAAACACACATAATAATCTTTACCATCCCATATGCTGTTGGTATGTTAATGACACACTGGACTTACAGAAGCATCATATACACTTTCATGTATTATGCTGTTCAGATGTGTGTAACAGCAGATCATATTTAAAAGAAGCCAGGCAGGCTTTTGGAGACATGGCAAGAAGTTAAGAACATGCAACAAGATGACTTCCCCATGTAAGCTCCCATCATAATCATTCTCTGTAATGAGATAGAGCCACTAAAAGAAAAAGACACAAAACAGAACCACCACCACCACTCTCCCCCATTTCCTCCCCAAAACCTTCTACCATTAAGCTCAAGCTTCAAAGTCAGCCTCACTTAAAACAAACAGACTTTTCAAACTAAAATGTGCTACAGCAATTCTGGACTCAACATTATAAATTAAATACACATTTTGGGGTTTTCTAAGAAAAAAGCAAGAGCAGCATAGGCAAAAATCCAGATATTGAAAACTAAAATACTAATCTTTCGAACACTTAAGCAGCTATGTAATACTGCTCATATCAACAGACATACAATGCATCTGTTTTATCATGTGCTTAGTAATACACTTGGGATCAGGAGCTAAAATATGTATATGCTATCACCAGAATATTCCTAAAGATTGTATGATATATATTCAATATTCAACATGTATTTCAGTGCAAGAAAATCCTATCCACCTCTTCATACCTGAAAATCCTTTTCTTGAACATTTTCTGGTTCAAAGTCATCACAGCATCCCAAGCAAGATATTAAGATGCTGCCAAAGAGAGGGATTTGATAGTCACATCACTGCACTACATATCTAAGAAAAAAAATCAGTTTTAGTGCTGTGATGATTAATGTTTCATTATGAGAAACCCCCAGACAAGGAAGACCCAGCACCAACAAGAAAAATAACAGGGAGAAGGAAATACTCTAAAACTGCAGTAAGAACTGCTCTTCCAAAGCAGGAAACCTCATGTGGAGTTGCCAGCAAGCACTGACAACCCGGCAGCCAGGAAAGCCAAAGCGTAATGAAGTGCTGTTCTTCCCACCCAGCGTGAGACAGAGTGGGTACACCCTTCCCTGCTTTGCTAGCCCCACGTTCTCTTGTTCTGGGAACAAGCAAGCACGGACCTGATTAAATAGCAAATAGTTTTCTACTTCTCTTTTCAAATAGTTGCTAGCATGGCCCAGTTTGGGCAGGGTGCGTTAGGAAAGGAGCATGGTATCACATACAACTTTAGAAAGAGCCCATAAAACCTAAGCAACCCTCAATTCCAAAACAAAACAAAAAAGGACAGGTGACAGACTCAGAAACAGCCATCTGAACACTGATGGTAGCGGGGGGCAGCAGAAGGGGATTTGCTTCACTGAGACTGAACCACCCCTGGAGGTGTAGATGGAGGGTGTAGCAACCTCCATGCCTCACTGGATTATTTGGTCACCTTCAAAGATCTTCCTAAACTGGCTCAAAACCCAGTGAAAAACCCAATGTTTAGAGGGATTTCCCCATGATGGAGAGTCGAGAGCACCACAGAGACCCTGCACTGTCCCTGCTCTCCCAGGTGCTCCAAGCAAATCTGCAGCTGTCAGACATCAGTCTCCCAGAGCTCCACCCGGGTGTGAAAGCAGGACTGTAACACCTCAGGCTCAAACTAAAGATGTGGCAGCACCAAGAAACCATGTGGCAAGAGCAGCTTTATCAGCAGCCTCCAAATGAGCTTGGCAGACCCCTCCAAAGCCAGCCTCAGGAGGGCAAGATCCTCTTTTGTCCGTCTTCACCTACTTTTATTCCATTAACTCTAAAATATGCAAAACTCCCTTCAGATTACTGCATTATTTCATATTTTGGCTGACAATTTAGATGATACCCAGGGCAGAAGCCATCCTGTGGCTGTGCTGCACGGAGAGGGGCAGAGACAGGCCACAATCCAACTTCACCCCTGAAATGATTTCATAGGAAAACATGCTGAATGAGACCACAAAAGCCAAATCAGAAATCATAATTACAAATTACAGTTAGAACAGTGCTCTTACTACTTAATTCTCCTTTGACTACCGTTTTTATTTTTACCAGAGCCAGAAGAGTGCTCGTATGAACTTATGTTGTTACAAAGCATACAAACTCATTTCATTGTCTTCATAGCATCTGGAAAACAGCACCACAACAGTCCTATAACTCTGGGCTTTATCAGGTAAACCGATTTGTTATCATAGTGTCTATTATATTATACCATAATAGTTTGTAACTTTGTTTTCACTTTCTTTGTTCTGTCTTATGATGAAATGCTGAAAGTATATATATGTCAGCATGGCACTTTGTTTCTAAAACCTAATTAAAAATATATTTTTTCAAAAGAAAATATATGGAAGTGACTTTGCAAGCCTAGATTTTAAGCTGCTTTCATTTTTTTTTTTTTTTTAATCTGTTTGCTAAGTGCATACAATTTCTTCCTCGAATTATTTAAATGTCCCAGTGCTTTTCTCAGAAAAGGAAAACTGAAGCCAGATGCCCACTGTCAAGATGGAAAACCCTAAAAATACAATGAAGTGGAGTTAGTAAAAAATGGGAATTTTCATCCACTGGGAAAACCCAGTATTTTAAAGAGATGTTAACTGGAAAATCAGATTAAAACACCAGTACAGCTCTGAAAGTTCCCGAAAACTACACTAAGAAATCTCCGAATAATTAATTTTCTTTTGCCCTTTTCCCTGCCTTCTTGGGTGTCCGATACTGTTCTCGTAGACAAGGCTGATGATCATACATCCTCATCATGCCAATCCTCACTCTGATGGAAGAAGCCCAACGTGCATTGCAGGAGGCAAGCCAGAACAGGAGGTGTTGACTGTCATGAGGAACAACACCCCACGTGAATTGCCACTGCAGGCTTTCCCACAAGGAATAGCTATTTTAGGGATTCTCTGTTCTCCACCAACAAAACACACGGATAGAAATTTCTCACCGCTTCTACAAAAAGCTTGCAAGTGCAAACCGTAACATGAATCCAATAAGGAAAGAGGATGAATTAAAATAGGATTTCTTAAAACCATAATCTGCCAAAAAATATCTTGTATTACTTTTCTGTGAATAGGCTTGATACACTAAGTAACAGTTTTTTTTTTTTTAAATTTAAGCCCTTGTTTAACCCATCTCAGCCACTCATCCCCAGGGTTTCCAACCTTGCAGTTCTCCTAAGTCCTCTTGGGGATAGGCAGGTTCATCAGGACTTCTCCTCCTGCATTGAAACATTGTTATTTGTACACTTCCATCTTAAAACTGCTCATCTTTCATTAAAAACTAATTTTCTTTCACACACAAAAAACCCCAAACCAAAACCCAACCAAAAAAAATCCCCCAAGAAGATGCATGCAAGCTTTCTGGACTGTCATATGAGAGGGATAAAAATAAAGCAGACCAGCTTCCAAAACAGAAGTGCAATGCTTGGAGAGGAAGAGGAAAAAGAGGGTGCCAAAAATAAGGTTGCCCGGATACATTATGTTGCAGTTCATAATTTTAAGATAGAAGGAGATGTGCAAGGTATAGTTTTAGCCTCATTATCCACATGGCTATAGCTCATTAGGACAGCAACTCACCCCATGGGCCCTAACCAGCCCATGGTGTGAGGTTGCAAACTCCTTCCCCAACCTGAACCTCAGGTGTGACCACCCTTGAACCTCAACTCGGGGACTCAGGACCCCAAATGAGGGACAAGAGCTTGGTCACAGCCCAAAGCAGCTACTGTGCATTCAGGCAAAATCATTGTAATGCAACTTAATGAAGATCAAGTGAGTGGGCACCAGTCTGCCATTGCTTCAGACAGCTTGGGAGTGTGAACTGCAGTGCTAATCTTTACATTTAATGCAGTAAGGGCTTTGGAGAGCAGAGATTTATTTAAGAGAGCAGACAGAAATCCAGCCAGGCTGCCCTTTTCAACCTGCACGCAGTGAATCAAGAGCAGGACTGTGCCCTCAGAGAGGGGTTTTGCTTTCTTCCTCCAGCAAACAAGTCCCAGCCTCTGCACTAGCACACACCAGGCACCAGCTTCCCAGTGATTTCCCCACTCCCATTCCCTCTTCCACCCTCTCTTCCTATCACCATTCCTTTGGGAAGTTGCAATCAAAACATACCCTGCTCCAAACACTTTCTATGCCTGAAAAGCCTCACCAGTCTGAACCACAGCAGCAGTTCAGGAGGCTGAAGGAAGGACTTTCAACACTTGGAAAGGACATTTAGAAACCAAGTCCCTTACTTTAAAAGCAATGGCAGCCTCAGCAAACTTCAGACTTATTTTGGAAGTCACTAGACTAGAAGCAAACTTCATCTGGCACTGGGAAACAAATTTTTTTTTTTTTTTCTTGGAAGCTACACAAAACATTCATTGTCATGAGGGTGGTGAGAAAGTAGAAATTCAAAATCTATCTAGCTACAAAAAAAATGCAGAGCCCGACCAGGTCATCAGGGCTGAGCAAGCTCCTTGCTGCAGCTCTGGGGATGAATGATGTCTGTATGTGATATCTCATCCCAAGCACGCAGACGGTGGCTGGGCTGATGCTGGTCCCCTTCCACAGCTCAGGTGATGGAGGGTTGGTGGGTGCACACAGCCAGTCTGGAGACCTAGCCACACAAGCATTCGTGCTTGTGAAAGGGAAAGCGCAGGACCACACACCAGCAGTAAATGGGACAAGAGCCCTCCAGTAGACTGGTTTTTGACCTCTCTTGGGTTGTCAGAGGCAATCACTGAGACCCAGTCATCACAGCTCAGCTGACCTGCATGAATTGTTACCTGATGCAAACTCCACTGTGTGCGTGAGCCTGAATTTCCCCTCCAAACATATTATAATGGCTAACTCTCAACTCACCTCTAATTTTTATTGCCTGTTGCAAACCAGGTTTCATGCAGCGCTGTGAAGCATCTGTTGGGGATATTAGGTTTCGAGGTCTCACTAATCAGCTTTCCATCAAATAATCAGTGAAAAAAAGCTTCCTTAGTTTTACTGACGTTTATACCACTCCTTGAACGAGAGTGACTGAACAGCACAAGGAAATCTCTCATTTACAGATCTGTGCAAGCATGCACAACCAGGTGCTGAAGGGTATGATACCTCAAAAATCATCCCTGTTTTGTCAAGAAGAGACATCTTGGGCACTAACAAATAGAAAATCTTCCTGAAGCACCAAATATGAAGCTTTTGTTCACACTCTAGGCATCTATAAAGTCTTAGAAAGCTTAAGAATAAATGCTAGTTTAATGTATGGGAAACAATTACTTTTTGAAGCTTATGACCTGCTTAGGGTCCGTTTCAGTGAAGCTGTGTTTGTGTTATCATGATTACTACACATCTTCCAAGCAAATTTCTTGGACTTACATTCAGCGGAAAAATATAAAATTAATCTCAAGACCTGCCAGCTTTAGACTTCCCATTCTCTGAAAAGCCCTTAGGCTGGGAACTTGCTGCTAAGAAACCCAAAGGTCTGGAAAAAAATCAAAGCGACTTTTTGCAGCCATGGGGATCTGGACCTTATTCTGCTCTGGTTGTACATAATTTTTTAATGTCAAATATTCTTTGCATTAACATGCTTTTCTGTCTTGGGCAAGGACAAAGGGAGGTGAGGCTTCTGCTTTCTTGATTTTAACCTAGTACAACTGTCCTCAAAGGTTGACTGCCCTTTTTCTGTCAGAGAAAGCATACTAACCTAGTTTGGAAGGTACCTCAATGGGTCTCTGCTTGGTGTCCCTGCTTGAAATAGTGAACAGAGCCAGCACATCCCTGCATATTCCTCCATGATAATTTCTTTTAAATCTCCGCTGACATGGATCCTCCAGCCTCTCTAGGTAAATTCTCCCAGTGACTCCCACCCATACGGTTAGAGTTTTCTTCTCTAATGTCTGAATTATTCCTCCTTTGCCGCAAGCCTATGTCCATGGGACATTTTCTACCTGGTGTTAGAAGAGAAGGAGGTATGAGAGCTTGCGTCTCTCTCCTCTTCAAAATTCTTGGAAAATCGCAGACACAGAGCAAAGGAGAGAGAGGACCAAAAGATACAGACTGGGAAGAATTCCTGTGTTAGTTTTATTCGCACATTAGATAAATTTGCCATTTTTATTTTATTCTAAATGCTAATGTGTGGCAACACCAGATGCCAATTTAGAGAGACATACTTGGCATGCCAAGATTTATGTCACTAAGATTCGCATCCCTTACTTAATTCTTCTGATAGTCACCAACCCTTCCAGAAAGACAGATTTACTTGGCACTCTTCATAAAACACTTACTTGATGAACGATGCTACCTCAAATCATGAGCCTCCCAAACTCAAAGCCCTTTGTCTAATGAAAACTATTACTGCTTTTTAATAAGTTCTTCAGCATTTAAAAATAGCACTCCTAATTTCCTGCTCCACCGAGCACCACCTTGACTTCAAGTCAAATTATTCACAACCTCTTCTCCACCAGCCCTGGGGGATACAAGTCTTGCATTTTGGGGCTAAGTACTTCTCTCAACAGCTGTGAGAAGCTCTCTGAAGCAGGAAAAAGCAACTCACTATCAGACATCAAAGCTAAGCCACCCTTTTTTTCCTACTATTTTAACCCAAATGTTGTAGGGTAACAAGAAGCAACAGCAGCAGGATTTCTTTGAAGCAAGTTAGTATTTTTTTAACTGCATTGTGTTGTGGGAGAGTGATAGTATTAATTCAACAGTCCACCAAAGAGATTAACGTTATCATGGAAAGCAAGATTTAGCAGTAGCAGTTTTAGCTTGCTCTGGTTGTCACCAGGAACATTTCTCCCTGGAAAACACCAGAGACAAAATGCTCACCTACAACACATAACCAAACAGAAATGTGTCATACTGTGCCACAGTGTCACAAGCTTTAGCACTAATATTTAGAGCAGCTCTTTCACCCACAAAACTAGTACATGGGTCCTACAGAGCCCTGCAGAGAACATCAGATCTCATTGCACAGGCATCACCCTAAGATCTAGACATGCCAACGCTCCAAGAACTAGTAGAGCCTTCATATGGGTAGAAACTTCACCCTTCACCCCATTATGAGCAGCATCAGGACGCATCACTCCCGGAGGGCACAAACACCACCAGGACTGATGATCTGTTATTGCCTTACACTTTTTCAGTAGTTGTCGCTAAACACTTCCTCCACTGCTTCTTGAATTTTTTCAGACCTCCAAACCCACTAAATTTCTTCACACATTTTTGTAAATGACTTTTCAGGTTATCTTATTTTTTCTTGTTGACACTTCATGCATTTCAAATAATCTTACAGGTAACTGAATCTCTTAAAAGTATGGTCCTTTCCCAAACTGCCTTCCTTCCTGGAAAGCTGACATTTACCAAATGCTTCTACAAACCTCCCCGTTAATCGTTTCATTAAAATGCATCTTTCTATGATTACATTTTTGTTTGTAAGCCACAAAAAGAAACAGTGCACCCTAGTGTGACCTACTTTTGTGTAAGACTAGAAAAAAATGTTTTTAACAAACACAGGAAATAAATTCTGCACAATATCTGCCTTTTTAAGTTCAAACAGAATTTTTCTAAGAACTTGAGGGAAAACAGAGTTTTTCTGACAAAATGCTATAACTGAGTACTCAGTCAAATAGTAAATATCGATCAACAAAAGAGGTCCCCAGCTTTGTCCTAATGGTCTTCTTAAATTGTTTTTGATTCTGCTACCTATTCAATCGGAGAGAAAACACTCAAGCATAAGCTGCCTCCATTTTAAGATTCAGTTATCCAGCGTCTCTGACAAGACTGTGCTCTGGTGCTGTGGATGTCTGAAACAAATACCAGCAAGTTCTTTCTCTGCAAATTTTTGTTTGATCTATTGACCTGTTTAGATCATGCAGACTGATTATTCCTGAGTGTGCAAGTTGTGCACCTGGAAGAAAAAACAAAATCCGAACCCAACTACTGGTGTGCCATGTGAATAAAACACAAGGCTGATTCCAAGGGAACTACTTACAAAGGAAAAACAACATCCAGAGGGCAGTGCAAAAAGAGGGCACAGGAACACAGTGGGAACACATACTCATAAAAGATGAAAAGGTCCTCATGCGGAAAGGCCCTTTAATGCGGACCCTCAAAATACAGAAAGTCTATTAGAAACTTTTATTCCAAAAGTTTTAAAAAAACTACTCCATCACATCAAATGGTAGTGTTTACCCAAAGCTTCCAGCCAACTTGGTAGCAGCTTCTCCTTAATTTTCCCATTTGCAAACTTGAGACAACTTTACAGGACACAAGTGATGCAAACATGAAATGAGTTTCTATAAAATAAACAGAACTCGAGCATGCAATGCCTAGGACACGGCAGGTCTTGCCTCAATTCTCCTCTGTTACAAAGCTTCCCTGAAGATTATTTTTCCTCTTTGCTATAAACAGTCTTGCTGGACACAGACTGCTGAAAAAAAAGACATACTGTTGCCATTTTCCTTCAGATTTTTCCTCAGAATACCTTTCTTTTGGTAGATAGATGGATTTGGGGATGGGAAAATTTTAGTCTATATTCTAAGAGTAGTATGAAGAAACAGCCTCAGGCAGCTAGTTTAAAAACAAACTTTTGACAGTGTCCCCAGATATGTATGTACTTTTATATATATACTAAGAGAAACCATACACAGGACAATCTATTCTCCTAGAGAAAAGCTATAAAAAGAACTGATGGTTCCAAAATAAAACTAAAATTATGAGTGTATTTTTTTTTTAATAGCACTGCTTGGGAAATTACTTCTAATCATAATTACAGGTATGTGAATTCCTTAAGTAAACAGCATATTCACTAAGTTTTTATGCTAACACTGCCTTGGCCTTATTATATATGCAAAAGAATCTGGACTTGGGCCACAGAGCATCTCTGAACTGCCTTTAACCAGAGCTTTCTGAAATCAATAGCATCCATATGCTCCAGTGCACTGAGCTTGTTCCTCCAGGGGTCAGGGAAGAGGCCCACTTTAATACGCATTTAATTCAATTAAGAGCTACACAGCAACTGCCTCTAGTAAATTTTAACCTCTCCTCCATGCACCGTTTACTAACCCACCATTAATTAAACACATTTATTAAACTAGCATGTTTATAATTACTGTATTTTCCATGAATGAACAAAAGCTATTTATGGGATCCAACCAAACGGCTCTTGTTCATTCACGGTACAAGACTGAATGTGGATGCCTGAAGCCAGCTGGCATTTCGACAGCATAAACAGCAGTCAGTAGAAGCATAGAGGCAGGTCAGTACAAATATCTTCTGCCCAGAAGAAAACACCATACTGGGATATTTAAAATTCCTGCTTCGAACATTTACTGCTGAAAAAGGCACCACTGCCAGGTGCCTGGATACCCAGAGCAGCCAGTGCATGCATTAGTAAGCCCAACTCACAGGTATAACCCTTCTGCAGAGCTAACAGGTTGCAATCCATTGTCTTTATAAGTGCATTTAAAATAGTCTGGCACAAAGTGCCATTAGATGTTAGGAAATACTAAATACTAGTGTTAGCACCTCCCTCAAACATGTGTCTCCCATCAAACAAACCTCTGGAAAGATCTGCTTTGGGTGGTGAGTGATGGAAAGATGTGGCCACAGATGGTTGACTGACAAATCCTCTGTGTAACCATTGGCATGATGTCATGAAACATCCAAACCTCCGCAAGTGAATGGGGATACAGGATGTGCAGCCCACACCATCCCACTAAATCCTGTTCTGCACCCTCAGGTAAAAAGATTAAGACTCTTCAGATGAAGCAGGAGATCACTCAGCACATAGGTTTGATATTGCATGCCTAAGGTAGCTGCAACACTCTGATTAGCCACAGGTCTACCATCATGCATTATCAAATTTAAACAAACTAGTCAAGTGGCAGCAAAACCAGAGAAACAAAGGATTTATCACTTACACCACTAACCCAGAAATGTGTACAAACACATGAAAACTCACGTGCAGATGTGAACTAAAAAAAAAACAAGTAGGGGGTTTTGTCTGTCTGACAAAATAAAATGCTAAGAAGTTTTGTGCATGTGGTTTTCCATTCATGTGTAAATATATGACCCAAACCCCACAGATTGTTTTTATCTGAACGTTTTTAGCATAAGCAGAGCAACGGGAAAGGAAGATGAGTTTAGACTTAGTTCACAAAATCGGCAAGAAAATTGCCAGTGTTTCACCTAGAAATGTAGTGAATAGGGCATTGTCCAGATACAATATGACATGGTCATACTGATTTTAAATCCCTCACAAGGAGGGGGATTGCAACCTGGCCACCTGCCTTTTGCATGGATCCCATTAACATCTTCCATTTCTTATCAGATACTTGCAATATACAGCATGGATGACTCTGCAAGGCACATGAAGGAAAGACCTGGGCTGCAGGTCCCTGCTGCACTGAATGTTGAGACACAGTATAGAAAAGTAGGGGATCTTCAATACTGAGAAGGCCATTGTAATTCTGCCCCCTTGGGTGATGGTGTCCTTCTCCCCCAAAGTGGAAGAGGCCTTATGTGGAGAGGAGGAAACCAGGTGACCAGTCTCACCATAGGGTCATCGGGCAGAGAGTGCTGATGCTGTGTCATGACATAACTGATCCTCCACTCTGAATTCAGGAGGATAGTTTAGCAAACCGAGATGCAGCTCTTGTGACAAAGTCACATCTTGCAATGGATAAATGGTTCAATGTTCAGATGGAGATCTGTGATGAGTGGTGTCCCGCAGGGGTCTGTACTGGGACTGGTACTGTTTAATATCTTCATTAATGACATAGTGGGATCGAATAGACCCTCAGCTAATTTGCAGACAACAGCAAGCTGAGTGCTGTAGTTGACACACTTGAGGGATGGGATGCCATCCAGAGGGACCTGGACAAGCTCAAGAAGTGGGCCCATGTGAACCTCAGGAGGTTCAATAGGCCAAGTACTAAGTCCTGCACATCGGTTGGGGCAACCCTCAGTTTCAGTGCCCACTGAGGGATGAAGGGATGGAGAGCAGCCCTGCTGAGAAGGACTTGGGGATACTGGTGGATGCAAAGCTGGACATGAACCAACAACATGTGCCTGCAGCCAAGAAAACCAACTGTATCCTGGGCTGCCTCAATAGAAGCGTGGCCAGCAGCTCAAGGGAGGGGATTCTGCCTTTCTACTCCAACCTTGTGAGACCCCACCTGAAGTACTGTGTTCAGCTCTGGAGTCCTCAGCACAGGAAAGACATTGACACATTGGAGCAGGTCCAGAGGAGGCCACAAAGATGACCAGGGGGCTGGAGCACCTGCCCTATGAGGAGAGGCTGAGAGAGTTGGGGTTGTTCAGCCTGGAGAAGAGAAGGCTCCAGGGAGACGTAATTGCAGCCTTTCGATACTTAAAGAGGGCTACAGGAAAGACGGGGAGGGACTTTTTAATAGGGCCTGTTGGACAGAACAAGGGGTAATGGTTTTAAACTAAAGCATAGCAGATACAGACTAGTTATAGGGAAGAATATTTTTCCAATGAGGGTGGTGAAACACTGGAACACTGACCAGAAATGTGGTAATGCCCCATCCCTGGAAACATTCAAGATCAGGTTGGATGGGGCTCTGAGCAACCTGATCTAGTTGGAGATGACCCTGCTCAATGCAGGGGGGTTGGACTAGATGATGCCTCCTCCCAACCCAAACTATTCTATGATTCAATGGTTTGCCAAGAAACAGCAGAAAGGCAGCTACATGGAACGGGACCATCATGGCTGTAGACTCCATCCTTGGGTCTCTGGTTTTACAAATGAGAATGGTTCAGAAGAAGATAGGTTAGATAAGAAGCACAAAAGCTTTCTTCTTACTCCTTATTTTAAAATTATTACAAAATCCTTGTTGTATTTTGCTTCATGGTCAGGAAGAAGCACCATTCTGCTTTGCCAATAGCTTTGGAAAGCTTTCACACATGTTCCCAACAACATTGCTACACATCCCCTACTCACTGAACACATTTGCAACTCAGGTGCAATTACCCATGGAGCATATTGTATTTTGGCCTGCTCATTTGTCTTCTAACAATTATTCTGCTTTTCAAAGGACAAACTCCTCCCCTCGCACGAGCAGATGGGGAAATGTCATCTCTTGTTCTTAGAGGAGCTTTGACCAATGCTCTGACTTGGGCATTAAATAGAGCAGAAGTCTGCAGAGCTACCTGTGCTTTATGGCATATTTTTTTAATGCATGAGCTCTGCTGTCAACAATGTCAGCAGGAATATGCATGATGTTATGCGCAGTGTTTGTCGGCTGGTCGCTTACTATGCAGCAAGGGCCTGGGAGCAGTGAACAGTGGAAAATCAGAGGCCCCTTCATTTAAATTTATAATCTGCAAAATCAGGACAAAGAAGGAAAATAGAAGAAGTTGGCCCAAGCAGTAAGATTTAGACCAGTGTTTAAGATGCTGAAGGTGCAGAAGAGCTCTGGAGCACTCACAATGACTCACAACCTGTTAAAACATGCGAGAGGCACACAACTTAAACAGCTGGAGGAATACACACAACACTGAAAGACGTGAGGCAGCAGAGCCTGACCCCGGACCAGGGAAGGACAAAAGCAGCTGAGTGACAAGGAGCACAGAGGAAGGGGCAGCCTTCGCAGTGTCTCTGCTCAGCCTGGGGACAGCCAGGAGAGGCATTCCCCCTCCAAGGCAGGGTGTGAGGGGATGCACTGGGCACCATTCACAGCATCGCCAGAGATGACAGCAGGCTCCCAAACAGGGGGACACAATAACACTTCATTGCGGCCCACAGCTGGCAATGACCGCTACACTCAAAGGTTGGAAATCAGTTTGCATTATAATCTCCTGGGCTTGAACACTCGTAACATAGCATATTTGGTCTTCAGAGGAAGATCTGCCACTATTTTTTTTATTTTTTTGAGGAGGAAGAAATAGTTTTCATAAAAAACTCCTGTCTTTTGTATGGCAGGTGAAGATGAGTGGGCAAAGTATAGCTGCCAAAACAAAGAATAAATATAATTGCATTTCAGCTGAACAAATCTCCCTGAAACCTGGGAAACGTGTGATCCTTTGCAAGGAATGGGGGTCTGTGACAGAGGGAAGAGGTATGAGGCAAGCAGCTATGGGAGAGGTGAGCTTACTCCCACTTGAAGGGCACAGTTGTACATACCACAAGTAACTCTCCAAGGCAATATCTAGCAGTAAAATCAAGCATAGAAGAATTTTCTTAATCACGTGGTTCTTTGAGCTCACCATCATGATCTACCCAACACTCTCAATTTTCAGTTGTTCTTTACAACCAAACTTATGAACACTCCTTAAGACTGTGTCCAACAGTAGTTGGAAACAGAGTAGAGCAGCTAGCTTTAGCTCCAATATATTGCATATCCGCAATTCTTCCTCTTCCCAACTATTTGTTAAAGATGTGTGTTATAAACTCCATACAGCAGAAGGCAAACTGTAGCGTGCAGGCCACTATTGTTACTTACAAACTTTGCTATCCCATTTACAGGTTGGATGCGTTTATTTGGCTATCACATCAAGCATTAAGCAACGGGGTAAAACAGCACAAAGCAGTTAGACAGCCAAGTTTCAGTGCCTCAGATGGGACTCAAGAACACATCTCAATGATGTGCTTTGGCTCTCAAACTAGACTACTGGGAGCGTAAGAGAAGTGGTAAACTGCTGAGTAATTATGCATAACAATGACTGAAGGATGCAGTTGCAGATGCATCTGCAAACACATCTTTTAACTGTTGTCTTGTTGGCAAAACAGGTGCTTAGAAAACGCACAAATTACTGCAAATGCCAGGAAACTTGGGCTGCATATCCCTCCCTGCCTCCAGAGGGGAACAAAGTCCTGTGCATTGGTATGGTTCTAGTTCCTGCTTGGGTGTACTTTTGGTTTTGCTCTGAGTTGTTCTTGTAGTGTAACTGTTCTTCATATACAATAAGGGCCAGTGTGAGGTTATGCTCCACCTTCCTGGAAGACAGATCAGAGGTCCGGTTGGAAACTTGCCCTCTTTCTGCCCTCTTCTGAACTGTGAGGGTCTACATATGCAATTATTTCTCTCCTTGTTTCCAGACCTTCCTACAGGGATCTGCTGAGAGTCTTCCTCACAACTTGATCACACATTGTCAAGAGAGCGTTTACGTTGCCAGTGGTGCCTGTACTGGGTTTAGATGTCTAAAATCCCTTCTTTTACTGGGATTTGGGCACTTTGAGATTTTACTTTTGAAAAATGAGAGGGCCAAAAGGTGAATTTAATCGTGTCAGCATCGTCACTCATCCAGCACAAAAGTAGTTGCTCTGCATCCCCTCCAGTGGCCTCTCACCAAGCCTGGGCACTCTTAGCAGCAGACTCCTGGAGGAAGGCCCTACAGCAAGGCTGGATTTGCCCCCTGAAACTCCAATCTCTGTTCCTCCATCCTAACCTCTCTGGCAGCATCACCCTCTTTCCCTTGGCACTGAGGCTACCATGGCTCATGAGAACCTGCCTGCAGAGCAGAGAGGCTCCAGCTGAACAAAGACCATGGCTGAGGAACACATCTCCACCAGTCCAGCAGCCAAGCCCTGCCATCAAAGGGGATATCTCAGCCACCTCCCTGCCAGCAGCACTGCCTCCCCAGCCCCAGGGTAAGCTGCCCAAGGCAGAAATTCAGACCTCCAAGGCCAAAAAGTTTTTAGGCTGTTTTCAGTAGCATACCAAGAATCACTCCCCATGCAAAGGAAGGGACAGATCTGTGCAGTCTGGGGAGGACATGAATGTGCCACCAGCCATTGCAGGGCTCGACTGCATCATGGGACTGCACCCAAAATGCCAGAATACGCCACCAAAGGCTCTGACAGCAGGCAGAGTAAGAAGAGAAAGGTTATAACCACTCTCATCCCCAAAGAATTTGGAGCATAAAAGATATTCTTGTATAAGACAAAAGAGACTCCATAGGGAGGTTAGGGAGACAGAGATAGACTTATAGACTTTGTTTGTGAAGTTAAGCCATTTCATTCATGGAGCTACTCTGCAGCACTTGCAGTATTGACATGAGCAGACAGTAATTGCCAGGATTGTTTTCTGCTGAGCTCTCACTTTCCAAAAAGTCATTACCCAATCAGTATGGAAAGTCATTAGCTAATCCCCTTAGGATCACACTGTTAACATAATTTGGTGGACTGCCTGGATACTGACCGAAAATATTATATATGAACACACAAACGAAGGAAACATCTTAAGCATTACTCAGTGGGGTCCTCAGCTGCACTGGGCAGAGCCCTGTACTCACACACTGGGTTCTTTTCTGTGCCAATTTCGATCCAATCAATTTCCCAACACAATTCTGGGGAATTTCTGAACTGTCCTAAATTGCACCAGACTATAATTCCCCATAGTCACTGCTGCATTTCTAGCAGCGTGTCCCCTGTGCCAAGAAGAAAAAGAGGTGCAAAGGTAGCTCTGCACTGGTGGAGAAGATGACCACCAGTGGGCAACTCAGTGCATGTTGGGTGCCAAAGCAGAGCACACAAGAGCTGTCCTCTCTCAGACTGCCAGAGAACAACTTACATAGCATCTATGCTAATTCAGCAGAAGCAACAACATGGTCTCTCTTGATCCAAATTAAAATTGTACTGCAAGATAAACCAGTCATGTGCAAAACCCAGATTAACTAATGCAAGACTACAATCTAAAGAAAAAGCACCTCAGGATTAAAGATTAGAGCACAGAGAACTGTCTGAGGCACAGGGAAGACATAACAGGCAAAGGATAACAATGATACCTGGATTTAGCAAAAGCAGGGAAATTAGGGAAAGAGAAAATTGCAATTTGAGATGAGGATTTGCAAGGATTACTTCTTAAGAAAACAAATTCCAGGCAGAGTCCTGGGGTTTGGTGGGAGACCACTGCCAGACAGGGTGAAGGCAGACTGGGTGCCAGCTTGAGTAAAAAACTTCTGTAGAAGTAATGATTTAGTTAAGGCGTATCTTGTCTCTAAAGGCATGGCAGCTCTGTTTTTTCACCAGTTATTTCTCCACAAAAATGTGTCTTTGTATGAAAGACAGTGATTTGCACTGGGTTGACAGAAACTGGTGGTTTCCATGGGAGAGAAAACAAACTTCAATTCCCAGTAGGTCTGCAAATCCCAAATACTTCCCTAAATGAGCTGCATGCATGCGAAACATCCCCCTTGGGCCCCTGACACACAGGAGGGGTGCACTGCTGCACAGACGGGGATGTGATGGTGGTTTGATGCTCAACTGCACCTGATGGCATCCATGATATGATGGTGATGAAAACAGGTAGCTTTAAAAAGGAAAAAAATCCAACACCCTGATTTATAAAGTACAATTTCACATTTCTAAAGAGGTGGGAATGCAAAGCTAAGTAAATGCACTAAGCACCTCCTGGTAGATATTAAGGGTTTTCTGTTTTTATTATCCAGAGTTCAGATTTCATATTTTACAGAAGCCCTCACCCAAAACTGTGAGCACCCCAGCTGTTATGAAGCTTCCTACCAAGATCTCTGGGCAGCAGAAACCCTAATATACAAAGCACTTTGGCTCTGATGCAGATACGTTATTCTCTGCATATAAGCTATTATCCCAACTGTATTGCTCTGACAGGCACTCGTGTCAAGCAAGGCAGTGCCTATCAGCCTTCTTCAACTATGTATTTATTATCCGCGACAAAGAACTTAAAAGATTTGGGGAAAGAGTAATTTAAAAATAAAAGAAAAGAAAAAGCCCCTGCCCTCTACACATGCACATCCTTAGGTCTGCCTTGTAATGGCCAGACCCAGAGCCCTTGCTCTTCCTTGCATGGCTTGTCAGAGTGTTTCCATCCTGCTGACACAGACACCTGTGAGGGGCTGGCACATCCTTCCACGGCAGTGCCTAGACCCTCTCCATGGGAAGCAAAAGCAGCAGGCCAGGAGGGCAGATGCCCACCCCATATTTTTCATACCAGCAGCTTAAGCTTCAGGATGCACAGCATGGAAAGCCGACCAAAAGGCCAGGCCAGGCAGACATCAAGCTGGCTGTAGCCTGGCATCACACTTGCAATTAACTTTGTCTGTAATCCAAAGAGAGGATATGCCACACCACATCACACAGCACAAATATCCCTCCATGTGGTACCGACTGCACTTTTTATAAACTAAGTACCAGTTTCTGCTGCAATGCTTCTCCCAAGAAACTAAAGCAGAGTGCAAAATAATGTTTGAAAAATGCTGATTTTGTACATATGGAGAATTGGGACAGCTACATCATAATGTTTTGCTGAAGTGAAATATTAATTGCAAGGTCTGTGGCGCTGCCTCCTTTCTTTGTTGGAAATATCACTGAGATAGTCTGTATCTGTGGTATGGAACCCGATCTGCTGAATAAATTTGGAACTAAAATTTATTTAGTGTATTTTCCCCCGTTTTTTCATTGCTTTTAGGTAAGAGTAACTAGAAAACACATACACACCCCCAAATACTCAGCTGCAAGGAAATATTCTGAAGTCATTCAAATCTATAGAGTGACCCCAGCTCTAGTTGCCCCAACATTAAGAAAGTTGCCCTGTGGTATTCTGGAAGATGCACAATTTCTGCAGCAGGGATTCAAGGTAAGAAAAGAGAGAAAATGTCCATGATTCCCTGAATCTTCGCATTTTACATTTGGAAAGGAAGAAAGAAGAACTTTAATTGCTATTTTATGAAAAGCATCTTCAGTAATGTTTTATCTTAGAGAAGGTTTTTTTTCTTTTTGCTTACTTGTGTACTCCTATCTGGTAAAGTAATCTTTATAAAGAGGTTCAGAAAGAATAAAATTCTTAGAAATGAAGATAGCCATCACAGATTATAACCAGTATTTTTCCATTAATCATCTCCACTGTATACAGTAAGAAAGCTTCAAAGACAACCTACTAGGTAACCAACAGAAATATTCCAGATTTTGGATATTTTACTGCAAGGCTGTGTGTCCCTCTGGGGAAAAGCTAGGAGAAAAAAATTTGTTTATTCTCAGAATGAGAGGTCTGAACATAGTAAGTCTTCAAAGCTCTGTAAGGTTATAAAAAGGACAGCAGTCTACTGTACCCCATGCCCATTGAGAGTAAACCAAAAATTAATCAGCTTAATTGCCAGCAAGGAACATTTAGGCTATGCATTAGAAAAAAGCTGCAAGGACAGGGCGCATAGGAACAATCTAGTAAAAGATATTGTGTAATGTCCTCCCGTTAGGTTTTTAAAAGAACAAGCTAAGTAAGCTAGGATCCATCCACCAGAGATGGCCTAAGTATATTTGTTCCTGCTCTAGGATGGGCAGTTGGATCCCACAACTCCCAATATTTCTCTGGTCCTATTATTTTACTGACTTTCTGGTCAATATGCCTCCTTGGTGCAAAAATAGTTAACTATCAGAAAACAGATACAATTCCCCCCCAATGGCTGAAAGCACTCCTAGCGAATGCTGTGTCTTCACCAAGACCACAGACATATTTTTTCTCTACTGACCCCAAAGCCCAGTGCAGGAAAACAGATATTCATGTGGTTGCACTCAGTAACCTATCTTAAGACAGTTAGGCATGGGTAAAACAAACATCAGAGAAAGAAAAGTTTCTGCTCTGACTTCAGGAGCAAAGTAAACACAAATCCTCCAGCAAACAGGCTTGGGAAGGATCGTATCATTCAAAGACAACCATTCCCATAGCGCCATGGGAGGCAAGAAAATCCATGAGGGAAACGTGACAGCCAGCACCACCAGTGACCACGAGTGTCATTACCTTGGTTACAGACCCACATCGAACTCATTCAGTAGTGATGCACTGGAGACGATGACTCAGAGAGCTGTCTAGTCCTAGAGCTCCAAGTCAAGTGGGAAGCTCTCCGGGCTTCCTACTGATCTCCTGATGTATATGAGTAGTAGCTCAGGGTCCACAGGCAGCACGTTTGGGATCCACGTAAGTTTCTGTAGTTTGTACAGCAGCAGATCGCACCAAACGGGTATTTTCAAAGAAATTCCCTGAAGCAGAGGAAAACATCTGACACCCCCCTACAAAGTCTTCCCTGCCACCCACATGTGGACTGGACACCACACTGTACTGTCAAAAACCTCAATCTGTTTTTAGCAACTGAGGAAAAACATTTCCCACAAAATGAAACTTAACCTAAGTGTTCCTTTGACAAATGATGCCACCTCTTTTTTGGTTCCTTTTATGCGAGGAGGAAACTCATGAGTTAGGAGAACAAATTAATAAGTCATTGGTAACTCCCATGCCACAAAAGGTGTCCTACCCCGAGAAAAAGGGCTTTCAGATGTTAAAACAGACCACTAAAGATCAGCAATTCACCCCTGCAAAAGCTCTCAAACGAACTTAAGTTCTACCTTGTCTTGGTTTCAAATTGATCTAAAACCTATGCACCTCCCATGTAAAATGCGAGCAAGGCTAGGTGCAAAGCAGGACACTGAGCACTACCCACCCCCGGGTTACACACACAGTTAAGGCAAAGGTGTATTTTCAGCCAAACCCCAGAGAAACCAGCCACTGGAGTGCATGACTCTTCCCCTAAAGAACTGCACAGCAAAAGCCAACAAGTCCCAGTCACAGCCAGATTTTAATTTTCAGGGCTGAGCTCGATAAACCAGAGTTAAAAGCAGAGGCTTACTTTTCTCTTGCTGCTGGGAAAGTCAACTAACTCACAAAGAGGAAAGAAAAGTTGAAGTGCCTTTGAGGAGGCAATGGTTCTGGAGCGCTGGCCAACTGACAGGGTTTGTCAGGGTTCAGCACTATTTGCTCTTTGAAGTCTTTTATTGCAACCCCTTCCTGTAAAACTTCTGTGCCTACACACTGTATCTAACATCATACCGAAATGCACACCGTTACATATTCCTGGCATACGTCACTGGATGGGGTTATTTGATGCTTGTTGCAGCTGCTCTGTGTCCCTTTCCCTGCTAATATATTTCTGGAGTTTGAGGATGTGGAGCTGAACCATTTCTCCCATCAAGTCCTTCCACCAACACCAACACTGTTGCTGGCCTCAGTGCCTCTCTGTTAAGCCTCTCCTTTCAGTTTTACAACTGACATATGCTTCCCTGTAATATTTAAGAAAAATGAACATAAACAGCACACAATGTAGCCCTGATACTACAGTACACTCCTTGCTAAAACAAGGATGTAGGATTGTAGCATTCAAAATCATACAGGCATCTTAATCTCAGTTAAGGCTTCCCAGTACCCACACGGGCCATGGGAAATCAGACTGGTTTGGAGAGTACCTGACACCCTGCCTTCCTGTCCTACTTTTTCCAGCTATCTGAAAAGAACGTAACGAAGTCCTTCAAAAGGACATAAGAAGCTCACAAATGAACATTCAAATTATTGCTTTTCTGTTTGTGATACTTAGACACATGAACAAGTGTGAGAAGAAAGGCCAGCACACCAAGCCTGCTGTCCATGCAGGTGCATGTTCATGCCAGACACATGGTACCACTCCAAATCTTAACCTCCCTATCAAACAGGATGAAAGCATACTCATTTATAATATCACAAATAGTTAGAAAGTCTCGCCATTTCCAATAAAGTCAGCCCCAGCTATAAGATTTAATGTATCTCAGACAGGGATCTCTGCATGTCTGACTCTGCAGATATAACCTGATATTGCAGATCTTCTTTGCATTAATTCCCTGTTATTGAAAGGATCTGATGTTATTAATCTTTACATCCATTCAATTTAATATGCTTTTGCTGACAAATATGTTTAAGACAAAAGAATTAAAAATTCACTACAATTAAATCCTTTGTCATGGCTTCCATTTTTAAAAAAAAAATCAAAGCCATGAAAGAGAGACAGACATTAATTAATAAACGCATTCACAAAGCAAGCTCTAAACCTCTAGCAAGACTTTGCCAGAAATACTCAATAGCCGGGAGTTTCTGATGAAAGCCGCATTAAGTCAGCTTGTAAATCAATGCCAGCTTTTCCTCTGTAACTCAAGAGAGTCTCGGGTACTTACAGAAATTACAGAATTTGGAGAGACCGAGGCCACAGAGCAGAGGAGTCTCACACCAGATTTCCTTGGAGCTATTACAAGTGTCTATCATCATTTAGCTTAAAATCCCTTCACAATATAGGCCCCCTCAACAGTAATCATCATCATCATCAGTCCTTTTGTAGGAAAGCTGCTTGTCAAAGTAAAAGCAAACAGACAGTAGTTTGCTCGTGGCTAGAAACAAGTCTTTTTAAGTCTAACAAGGGTCAAGCCAGGACCACTCTACAAGCTGCTGTTTTCCTGGCTGGTTTACTGTTTGGCTTGATCAGCTGGTGGTGGCTCCTCCAGATTAGTATTTTGGATAAATACATTGAACATCAGAACACCTCAGAACACACCATTTCAGCCATCAGGGCCCCAGCGTGCTCACCACTGGGGTCTGGATGATGGGGCTGAGGACGGGCGCAGAGCCCAGCTGCCGCTGGCAGTCCCCATCCCTGGGTGTGCAGGAGGAGGGCAAGTTCTTCTAATGACTCAAAGCAGCACCACACTTACACTCCTGTAATGCTGGAAAATACAAAGTAGACACACAGAGACTTCAAAGTAAGGAGAGAAGGGAGTATTTCATAGGAGATATTTTTAAGTGAGACAAAAAAAATTTCTCTTTTACTTACGTTATAAGCAAAAATTTAGTTTCCATCCCATCTCTCACCTTCCTTTTTTGTGTTAGCAACTTTTCTGGAGATACTCTCTCTGCTTAAAAACAACAGACTTACTTGTCCTGTTGCACGCTCAGCTTTTAAAGCCAACAGTTCACTGTATCAAGACAGGAAATACAGTTTTACAACCAGTTAAATAAATCACTTAAGAAATCATACAGGTTAAATAGGTTTTCCACAGTTATGATAAATTATAGGAGTGATTTGTTGGCATATTAGTTACAGATGCAGGTGTACCGGTCTGCTGGACAAAACACTTCAAGATCAAAGGAGATGCTGAAAGCAGACAAGAGTATTTATTATCGTGATGAACACCATGTTCAAGAAGTTGTCACCACGTCCATGGGCTGTTCAAGTACAGAACAAACTGACACTGTCCTCAAAAGCTGAGAGCTGAAGCACAGGCCATGAAACAGATCCAGGAGGGCAGTACAAGTCAAGGATGAATGAATGCATCAACATCTCACTTTTTAGTTTCGGTGTATTAAAAAAGGTATATTAAATCTCTATCACTTCATCATGCTGCCTCTGTCATCGTGTAACCATTATGTAAGGCAGTATAATTAAAAATAAACTTTTCACTCCCTAGCAACAGTTATGCAATAACTTTTAATTAACTGAGATCCTTCATGTTTAAGAGAGCATTTAAGGAGTTTAAGTTATAACCCCATACCTTTCCTCATAGATTCATATTAAAATCCTCCAACAGAAACTATCTCAATCTTCCTTCTCATCTCTCCAGTACAAAGATGGTTTGTCAGGTTTTATTTGGTTTTATCTGCTTGCAAGATGCTGTCTTGGGGTCCTAAAAATGCAGAGACATATTTTGTGCAATCTGTCAGCAACTGTCTTCAAATGCAAGGCTACAGGGAGCCGATGAGCTCTTTTCTTATCAGAATGAGTCACAAAAATGGATTATCCACACTTAATCCTCCTCACACTGGTGAATTTCCTGATTTTTTTTTGTTCAATAAAAATAAAATAAAATGAAAATTGGCCTGATGAAACCTTGTAAGAACAGTTTTCCCTCAGGATGTCCTGGCAGAAGTGAAATATCACTCTGCCATTTTAGAAGACCACAGAGCTTCCAGCCCCCATTCCTTTCTTCTCCAAAAGCAAGCATATCCCTGCTTCCAACATCCAGCACTGTGGATGGATTCCCCCATGCCCCTTTTTTTTGGTCACATCATGTGCCCCCAGCAGCCATCACCATGTGTTCAGCAGCCATGTTTTGGGGCTTTTGGCTTTTTTTGCAAACTCCTTTTCTCCCTACAAACTAAACAAATAAGGAATCGTCTAACCTGTTTTCTTCACAAAACATTTTCACCGGAAAGGTCTTTACTAATCTACACTTGCTTGAAATGCAAATATTTCTTAGAGAATTGTTCTGCTAATTTTCTTGAAAGCCAGTACCTAGCACTATCAGAACCCCCCTCAACTGAAACTCTTTCAGTTAAATCTCAAAAGAGAAAAACCTGAGCTTGGGCAACCTCCCTTCCTTTTTGAACAGAGATTTAGAAAGAGAAGTGTGAGTTTTGCTGCTGTTTGCTAATCCCAGCAGAAAGAAAAAGGAATCCAAACTGCCTGAAAGCTCATCCCTGAAAATAATGTGATTTTCCTATAAGATTAAAAAAATGCATCTATTCATAGATTTGAGCTTAAAGAAGAAAAAAAGAAGTCTTCATACTTCTAACATATGGCCCATGGCCAACTTTTAGTGCAAAGCTGCCCCATCAGGCAGTGAGCTGATGGACAGAATGGAAACCAGGGCTTCATCTTTATGGTTATTTCTTTGCTTATTGGATTTGGGTTTTTAGCTTCACTCTGAAACGCTGCCATGCTACATTTAGTACGTAGTAGCTGGCATCACTTTAAAGGCCCCAGCAGAGCTCAGTCAGCAAACCAGATTAGTTACAGCAGGCAGGGAGGAGGGCTTGTGTGTTTTGGGGAGCGATGGGGAAAGCAGGAAGACATCCTGTTGCGGTGGTGAAAGTGGCAATAGTGGAGGGAGAGGGAGGGAAGGAAAACAAGCCTGCTCTTAAATTTTACTTTCATCTTAGGCAGCGTGCTCTACTTAACTGCACAAGGCCATTATGTACGGATACGACTCAAATGTCCTAGGAGACTTTGGCAGACTGTACTGTGAACGAGTCTTGCTGCTGGAGCAGAAGTTGGTGTCTTGTCATGCCACATCAAATTTCAGGTTAATGCACTCTGTCAAAGCTGTGGAGCAATGCAATCAGCATCTGCATCAGTGCAGTCAGTGTCCTTTGGGTGACACGTGAAGGCAGAGGTGGGTGAGCATCCTGAGCAAACCAACGGCACTCAAGAGAGCAGCAGCACCTCTGACTAACATCCCTTCTTCTCCAGAAAACGTCCTGCCATGCAAGGTTTCATCTTCCTCCCATACAAAGAAGTCTGCAGTAGGATCCACCTCCACATGCCTGTACCATACCTAATTTGCCAGACACTTGAAAAAGGTTTGGGGCCAAGTGCTTCCTGTAAATTACTCCTTTCTCTGCAAAAGCTGCTTAATGGAATTAAACAAAGGATCAATTTGGCCCATGGAGTGTGTGAAGTGCAGAATTTGATTTCATCTCATTCCATTACAGCAAGTTCCAAAATGGAGAAAAATTTTCAGTCACAGGCTGATAAAAGTGATTATAAAAATACAATGCAAAAATAGGAAGGCTTTTTTTTCTTCTACAAAGAATTTTAAAATATATGTTTTATTCAAAGCATGTACATCATTAAAGAATTATAGATGACAGCTACAGAGAAAGTGGATAAAGAGAAAAGTTTAATTATTTTGAAAATTTCCTTTACAGTTTTCCAGCCAGATGAGAAAAATTGTTAAAGTAGAATTATAAGGATTGCTCTGCAAGAAGAAAAAAAGCCCCTCACATGCAACTTAAGACACCAAACGAAGTTAAACACATATTTGACAATCTTCTATTCATTAAAATACACATTTGGTTAATCCCCTTGGGTTTAGGAATTTTCAAAATGTATCTGTAATGTAAAGTTAAGGTACTATATTTTTCCCTCTATCCTGTCACTTTTTTGAGTATTCCAGCATCTTTTTCTCCAACACAGGAAGAGGAAGTTTTTTATTATTTTGGACCTATCCCTTGGAAACTCTGCTTCCTCAGCAGTCAGATTTTGCTTAGAGTGAGATTCCCTTCTCTGCCAGAGTATACCCTGCACAGCTGATGTTTTTGAGAGGAGATAAAGGAATAGCAAAACGATTGCATAAAGTATTATGAGTATCTGGGATTTACACCACCTTATCAATACATGTAAAGCATGTAAAAGGATAAAATCACATTAGGTCATGTTTTTGGCACCAACCGCTAGTTGCTTTTGGCTGTGAAACCTCCTTGCTTTGCCTGTGTCACCTCTGACAATGCTCTTGCTGCCCTCATTGACCATCACTCAAGGGCTGTGTAGCAATACTCGTGTGTACGCCTGTCACCTCCGGCTCACCTCTTCTTTACCTCCCCAGGAGAAGTATGCAGTGTTTAGATAGTAAAGATGGTCTTTTGCAACCATATTACTTTAGCATGATGTGCACACAGAGTGCCATCTTGGGGCAACCTGGTATTAAGTTATCTAGACTACAGGAACTACAGACCAGATTAATTTCAGATCACTTCCACTGCCTGTATTATATATCTGAATGCACGTTACAGCTCCCGGAGAAAAGCTGGCTTTTTTAAGGAACAATTAACTGGATTTTTCTAGACATCTACTTGAAGGCTACCTGAACTGCCGGAAACACTGCTAGTTTTTATGCACTGAATGCAAGAGCAAACGCTCTGAAAGCATGTGTATTTGGTCAAGACGAGCGCAAACCTAGACACCTGTGTACTCATTAAATTAATAAAATCACAAACAACACACCCTGCAAGAAATCTAGCCTCTGCTTCCAACACGTCAGCTATTGAACGGGGAAAAAAAAATCTACACAGATAATTCTTGGAGAAATTACTAAAAATTAAACCACTGTATTACTGGCATGAACGCTGAGCTGCTCCTATTATTCTCTTGCTGTTGTGGAGGCAGTGCAAAGCACCTGGTCTCAGGGCTTGGCTCTGCTGAAGTTAGTCCAGGATCAGTCCAAAAATGATGCAATGTCTTACCTCTGATGTTCAGCCTTAGCCTCACACAGCATGCACAAACTCTCAAACCAGTAGCCAAGAAACACAAAAAGCAACCGACAATCCCACAAACACAGCAACATGATGGTGCAGAGGGGTTTCCATGATCTGTGTCTAACCCACAGGAGTACAACAATCCAAAAATGACCATCCAATCACAGCATCACACAGAGTTATTAGACAGCAGAGGAGAAATGCACACAAGATAGGAAGAACTGTATTTTAGTAACTCTTCTACCCTTCTTCCAATTATTTAATACCAAGAGGAAAAAATACTAGCCTTTTCTATAAATATACACAAAGTATTACTGCCATGTGTGTGGAGAAGGGTTTTTGCACTTGCCCTCATTGCAGAGCTTGAATCCTTAAGCAATCTCAGGAGAAAAATGAAGCCAGGGGTCCACTGCAGAGCCTGTGCGTGTGCACCATAAACCGCCAGGCACCCTGGCACAGCTCAGCCCTGTCAGTAGCTCTGCTTCAGAGAACCAGGAACAAAATAACTAGGGTGGAAAACTTCCAGAACAATTACCTACCCACTTTTACTCGACCAAATGTGATTTGTACTGATTTTCAGAAGTTCCCTGTTTTGACTTCTGTAAATAATAAAGCTGCATGAGGAAACCAGCAGTGGGACTTAGAGGAAAGAGATTCAGTGCTGAGTAGTCCCCACAAAGATGTACAAGGAGAAAAGGGATAGGCAACGAGTGAGATTACTAAAATAAAAATACATCTTAACACTTTTTGCTTTAATACACAGTGATGGCTCTGTGTATTTAATAGGAATACAACTTCCTTAAGCAGAGCCTGAACAGCAAAGTACACCTATGGGAAATGCCCCCAGGATGGAACAAGCTGGTCTCTACCTGCCAATCAGCAGGCAGATAATCCATAAATCCAGTTTTCTGTGCCCTTCCTTACAGGGTTGAGTACTTGGATCTAAAGAAGCATTTAGGAGAAGGAAGGACAGGCTATGAACATTTCTGCATCACAACCACAGACCAAGCAACAGCATGCAGAAGGCTGAGACCACATATGCTATCAGAAGAGCAGCTGCAAGGAGTCTCCATGTGGGTGACCTCCTGCCCATGTGGTTGAATTTATGAGCCATGCAAAAGTTGTAAGTATGGCAATGAAACACAAGCTGCTGTCTCCTGTGCAGAAGGGTCAGGGAGGGTCAGTCAAAGGCAACTTTGCTGCCACAGCACTAGAACAGATTTGCACAGACGCAGATCCTCTTGACACCCCAAAGTGTGTCTACACAGGCAGATTCATTCAGATTAAAGTAAACCTGGATGCAAAACAACATTGCTGTTCTTGGTTTAAGGGACATGGAAGGAAACAAAACCAATTTGTAATAATAGCTTCCAAAGGCCAACTGACAGGGAATTCATCATGAAAAGCATCTCATGAAGACAGGTCCTTAGTTTCCCCCTACACCACCTAAGATCCTCCAGCCAGGCAGAAAATCACCAAATACCAATAAAACCAGTGAAAACAAATGGTGTCACGCTTTTTCTGGAGACCTTTGCAGTGGGAAGCAGGGCCAGTGCCAAGCAGAGAGAATGGAGACTCACAGTCATGTGGTAAATCATTCCCTGACCTAGGCACTGGCTTTTCGGTGGGATGTTTCTGCAGCCTGAAAAGAGAAAGTCAGGCCTCAGACTTGCGTCAGTCCACCCCTGAGTCACCTCAACAGGCAGCTCCTCTCCCCTGCCGTCACTCCTCAGCCGGGCTCGTGTAATTACTACCGCAGAGCTGCAATCATCCCTGTGCAGTCGGAGCAAAGCCAGCATCCCCACCCATGCACGAAGAGCTGTGCTTGCCCCAAATTCAGTGGCTGAACATGAATCTGAGACCACAGGACAAGATGGAGAGGTGGGGAGGGCTCCCGCTGGGCTGCTGAAAGGATTAAGGTGGGGGATGCTGCCTGGGATATAGGATGCCCTACATACAGGGGTTGGGAGAAGGGACAGAGCGGTGGTGGGGGATGGTTGATCTGTGCCTTGCTCGTGCCTATGACCAGGTTATGTCAGGTGCTATTAAGGCACGAAGCATGAGCACGTGTCTGAAATCCTGCTGCAGACTGCTCCAGCAGCCTTGAGAGAAAACCTCCATTTAAAAAAAAAAAAAGCTTTTTTTAAAAAAAAACACCACACCCTAGGCAGCAGTTAAGAGAGGAAAACGTGACCAAATACAGGGGAGCAAACCAAGGGGTATTGCCTGTCCAAAACCACCCCCTTCCCGTGGGTTTTGGGAGTGCTGCTGCTGTTTCATCCTCTCAGCTTCACCGCTCATCCATGTCCCCCAAAGGCAGAGCTACAGCCGCCGGGGAGCTCTGCCGTGCCTTCAAAGAGCCTAAAGTGGGTCAGCAGAACAGAGAGAGAAAATCTGATTTCAGCATGAAGAAAGCAGGCAGACCTACTGGCTGAGAGACGGCAGAAGTTAGGGAAAGATGCTCGCAGGCTCTGCATCTCCATCGAGGCACAGAAAGGCAAAGACCACTAGTCCCCTCGCCCAAAATCGCAGGGAGGGAACTGCGCTCCCCAAATCTGTAATGGGATGCAGGTAACAGAAGCACATTTGGGGATGGTGGAGTTTGAGAAGGTGTGTCCCTCTGACCTCCAAACAGCACTCTGCCTAAGACCACCCTCACCCACATTCTTAGTCAATTTATCCTGAGTAAAACTAAGTGAGACAGTTTTAATCCATCCAAATTTAAAACCCTTCATGAGCCTGCTGGCCACGTCTTTCACCCTCCTTCCTTGCACCTGAGCAAACCCAGAGACATCAGAGGAGAAGCCCCAACAACAACTGCCAAACTCAGGCATCATCCTTCTGAAGAAATTAAAAATGCCAAGCAGGATGAAGAGGAGACCAGAAGGAGGAAGCTTTGTTTTCTGTTACTCTGATAGAGATGTTTGACCTTAAAATAAAACAAGCCAAAACTACTTCATCTGTAGGCAGAGCACAGCAAATGGGTTTGGGGGCTGCCAAGTTCCAGGGGTGAGGTGGACCCTTAAGAAACACACAGCTGCCAGAATAATAGTTGGGGTTTTACATTTGAAAGGTAAAAGAATTTTGCAAACCATGCAACTCAGAGCAGCTGAGAGCTCTTGCGAGGACCAAGGCTTTGCTTATGTCCAGAGCAGGTGACAGTGTCTAATAGAGACCTTGTTATCCCCAAGTGCCACCAAAAACCCATGAACTGTGCACACCCTCTCCCCACCTGGGCTTTCTGAAACCTAGCATAAATCTGACCTCACTCTGGAAAAAAATGTCCCAAGCCACACTGCTGGAAGCAGAGCAGGTTTTTCTCCACTGATCCTCGGTAAACCAGCTCAGATCCCTCTGTGCAGCTGGACCCACCAGTGTGGTGTGTGGGCCCACACAAAACCATCCCACCCTCATCCTGACTGCGGGCTCCAGGGTGGGCTATATATTTGTTTAAAGACTTCCAATGAAAATAGCAGTTTAAGAAATCACAGCACCAAGGGATGGGTGGGGAGAACATTCCCCACCAGAAAGAATCTGAGCTCTGTAATTGCACATATCACATCTAGATACTGTTGTAAAGATCTCTGCCTACAGAAGGAATAGGAAATTTGATCTAACACACAAATAAAAATCAGAAATCTCTCCTGCCAGCCATGAAAAAGACTATCAATAATTCATTTTAACAAAAAAGGAGATCAAAGAAAAATGCTGCGTTAGTTTGACATTTTGATATGTTGGTTCAGGATTCTTCTTTAATGTAATATGTAACAAACAGCAGTGTTCATCTATAAATGCCAGACACGCTTGTAAATTGTTGAATATAGCAGGTCCTATTAATATTCACTTGGATTTTTTTAATTAATTCACTTTGACTGCCTTTACATCTCTTTCACTGCCTTTATCCAGCAGTTGTAGGTCAAGTAGAGCTCTCAGAAATGCTACACAGAGTTTCCAAAGATAAAATTTCAAATCTGTAGCCATCTTTCCATCTATTTTTTCATGTTACCCACCACATAGCCCAGTGTCCAACCCAACTTGTTTGACTATCACATACTTTCTGTGAATTGCTTCCAAAAATTGTATGGTCAAGAGCCAGAATGAGGTGTTTGTGCCCTAAATCAACTGTCTGTGCAAGTTCACTCTCATACACAGTGGTTTAATTTCACTTACAATTTCCTTATGGGCATTTGGTGGAGTGGATGAAGTATATTATACTTCAGAAAGCACAGACTTGCAATCCACAAATTTCAGTGTTATGTTGCAAGAGGTATTTATTGCAGTGGAGAACTGTTGGCAAATTTAACATATATTGCTCAAGCTCAGCCTGTATTCCCTTCGGTGCACAGGAGACACAAGGGCACTCACATCTTCTAAATTTAGGAACAGCAAGGCAAATTTCTTCCACGATAAAACCCTCTCTAAAATGCAGAGAATGGTTAACTATCTGTGACTTACCAGTTCCAGGGTGTTCTGCTGATTAAGGATACCAATTAAACTCAGACACCAGAGTGAAAAGAGCAGGCGTATTTTACTAGTGATAACAGTGTAATACAGAAAACATGCAGTAAGAAAAAAGCAGAATAGTGCACTTAAAGCAGCAAACAGGAAAAAACAGGGAAATGCATTAAATCATTATTACACGAGAGAGAGAATGGAGATTAAGAAAGATCCATCACCACTTGCATACGTTCCCATCACCCAGCCCCGCAGTGGCTGGGCAGCCCCGGTTACAGCGAGGGTTTGCAGAGCCTGTCCGGGCAAGGGGGAAATCCTACGCGGTGCGTCCACCCATAGGTGAGGCTGCCAAAGTCGCTGTGAGTGGGTCCAGCCTTATATACCCCAAAATCAGCAAGCCAGAATAGCTGGCATCTTTGTTTTGAGCGGAAAATTTCTGGTTTCATTCTCCTGTTGGATTCCACCCAAAGCCTGGCCAAGACTCAGGGGGGAAACCAAGGGAGTTTCTAACAAGGCCAGATACTTGGGCTCTCAGCCTTGCACAAGGCTAAACAAGGGAAGTCGGAGACATTCTCTCCTCACTACTGATTGTATTTTGTCTAAGCTGCATCTTTCACTAGCGAGTTTACATACTTTGTTAATGATTACAAACTAAGCAGCTTCGGCTTGGGGCCTGTTGTTCAGGCTTCAGTACTTCAATGCTTGAGCAGTTTTTACATCAGCATAAGTGCATTGTTATAACTTAGTGCAATACCTACTAGCACAATGGCTTTCAGTTATAAAATATACAGGATTCATCTATAGGTCAACTCTGGCTTGCGCCAGTTGTCCAAGCCTTAGCACTTCACAGGGTCAAGCAGAAAAGTAAATACTCCTGCTGTTACACCACTTTTATTAAGGATGCTCTTTAAAGTACATTTTTAGGCAATATTCAGACAGTTCTTTAAAAACGTGTTTCCGTAGAGGAAAGTCCTTGATGGCAACAACCTTCCTCAGAGGCTGACACTGCATGTGCTATGTTTGGAGGGAAAGCAGTTGTCACTCAGGTCCTGAGCATGGCTGGATCCAACAGCCTTTTGGTTACAGATTTGTAGATCTGCAGGTTTTCTATGTATTGCAGTTTATAAATTACCATTTACATTGGCTGTTCTATACAGAAAAGGACTGTAATTTGATGGAGGAGGTAACAGTTACTGAATGTGATGACAGTCCAGATGGTAAAGCTGGTATCTAATCCAGATGATAAAGTCCTATCATCTTTGTTACATCCAGTCAGTTGTGAACAGTCAAAAGGAGCACTGCCAGCTGTCCGAAAACAGTCCCTTGGTGGACTGCTTTTACCCAGGCTGCAGACAGGAGGGTCATCTTCCCTGAGAGTGAGCTGCCAGAGGGGAGCTTTTTCCCCACACACTTCAACCTCAAGAAATCCTGTCCCCACACACAGTGTCTCTTGGTGCTATTCTAGGGAAGCAGCTCCAAGGACAAGGTCTTCACGCCTGGGCCACCCACACCCCTCTCTGCTCACCTGGCTGTCTCTTGGGCATCCCCCAGACCATGCAGGTGCTGCACCATGCTGAGGAGAGCAAGTCCTAGCCATGCTTGCAGATGGCATATCTGCAGGTGGGACCAGCTGGTCCCAAAGGCGGTCTTGGGTCTTCCCTTAATCACATGGAGAATATGCACAGGGAGGAGATAAAAGATTCAAGCTCAAGACACCTCTCAAGTCCCTCTTAAAGCCAATATGATTTTAGTCTTTTTCTGCAAATGACAATAAATTCATTAAATCACTTGGATGCTTTTGAAAACTTCAGTCACTATTCAAATAATCCCAAAAGAAAAGGGAAAAGAAAAGCCATTGCCACTCCAACAGCTACGCTGCAAATTGCAAATCTCTGAAACCTGTTTAAAAAAAGCGGCTCCAGAGCAGGAGGTGAAGAACTGCCACAGCCAGCCGTCATGTGACAGACTGACATGCAGCAGGGTCCCATCTGGCAGCATAAATTTTATTTCTGATTATGAAAACACAGCCTAGAGGCGTGGTGGCTGGATGAGGAGCTGGCAGCTCAGACTGCAGCCCCGCACCAACACGACCACTCCCAGTACTTGGGATGGGTGGCTGAAGGGGGTACCCTGCCCTGGTCCCAGCAGCACCACGGGACAGAGAAGAATGGGGGCACTGCACTTAATTTACGGGGGTTTAAAGCATGAGAACTGACTACACAAACCTGTCCACTCTCTGATCTTATATCATGAAAATTAGAAGGGAGGAAAAAACGTTTCCCTGACACATAGAACGAGTACAAACATGTTATTATTTGAAAGGCTGTACAAAGGTTAAATCTTTAATCCGTTTAATCCAGACGACAAACAAACAAAACCCCACGAATGGGATCCTGGAGCACAGCTAAGTGCTGCCAGGTCTCTTGCAGGGGCTCTCCATTCATTGCCGAAGCAATTTAAGAGCCTCCAGCTAAAAAGTTGCTGCAAAGTAAATAGATGCATGCATGGTTTTATTCCCAGTTCTTTAAAGCTTATCACAGGCAATTTGGCAGTCTGCGCTCATGTTTCAGTGAGAAGGGTTTTAATCCTCAGGTCAGTGGTACCAGGGTTACTGGATTTCTAGGTCTGGCTGCCGTTGCTCGCTTGCCAACACCAGAGCTCTCAAGCACAGCGATTCCTTTTAGCCGTTACTCATGAACAGGAAAAATGCAGATTCTCCTAAAAAAACCCAAAAGTGGCCAAGGCAGGGGAGTAATCAGGTGGTAACACAGAGCAACATCAGAAGATAAACTGCAGAGCAACTGGGGCTCAGGAGAGCCCCTCCTTTGGTACAGCATGTGGAAATCATTTTGGTCAGTGCAGGGCATGCCAGTATTTGTACTGCTCCCAGACCACAGTGCTTTGATAAGCGAACATCAGTGCATGCACCCAAACGGTTAATTGGATTTAAGACCTGATCTGGGTTTATCAGAATAGAGGGAAATTCTTCCACCTATTTCCATGGGAATTGGGGCATGCTGCAACCACACATATTAAAAGGAACCACAGGAATAGTGTCACTAATTTCAGTAATAGTATTCATGCAATTCAAACTAGATGTGTGGTTATGCACCTTTCTGAATCAAGTCTACAGGAAAAGTCTAAACCCGCAGTATAAGCAGCACATTTAAAATGCCACTATCCTTTCTGCTATACAGCTGATCACAAACTGGTGAGCTACCACAGACGAGGTGCAAGAGGCAGTAATTAAAATCCGTATTTCCTCTCAAACTGTTTCTTCTCTTTTCTGTATCTGCCTTACCAAGTATGAGCCATTCAGTGCAGAATCTGTCAATTTAGGGAAGAGTTGGTGGACATGATCTGAAGGGCCACCACTTCAGCAGTACAGATAAACCAGCAGAACAGTTAACAGCATTGACGCAGCCCAACCCTCCACAAAAATTTGTGACAGTCTTTTGGGAACCAAAAAGTCCCCTTTCTCCTTGTTTTGTATACTCTCTAGGATGCCGCAATAGCTCCCTAAGCCTCACCCTGCTTTGCTACAAGACAAATTGGACCTAATCTCTCACTCTGAGCAGAGGTCAGGCCAGAGTCATTTTTGGCAGAGCAGTGAAGAACATGAAAGGTGTAGGGCTGCGAGATGTCCTCTGGTTATTGGAGCAGTCGCTCTGGTGTGTTATCAAGCACACCAGATCCATATCAAAAACTCTCATGGTGGTACAGGGCACCACCACAGTCCTGCTCACTGTGTCCCCACTGCAGCCAGAGCTGCAGATCACACAGGGAGAGGAAAATGCAAAAAGCAGTGGAAAGATGCAGACACAGATGATGTGATCCAGCCTACACATCTCAGCCAGTGCACACGGGTAGAGAAAGGAGAACGTAAAGGCTCCTACCCCAGCTGATGGGAGTAACACTAATCAAATTCAAAGGGGTGTTCAATGGCACAGTGAGCTATTGCTCTGCACAAGTCTGCATCTGTCTCTGGTCTCAGCAAATTCTGCTAAAGCATGTTATCAGTTTGAGATTTTATGTGCAGCTAAGGGGAAAACTAGATAGGAGGAAAAAAAGAAAAAAAAAAACCAAACAAAAAACACACATCCCCACTTGTAGCTGGGCCCCGAATTACTCTTAGAATGATGCTTCCTCTGGCATGAGGATGGCAAGTGTCTGATCTACTTTTGTAAAACAGCAAAGGTCACTGCAAAATTACAGCTCAGTTCTCGTTTTATTTGAAAAGAAAAAAATGCCATGGTCTGCTTAAACCATTTTGAGAACAGTTACCCCTCTCCCAACTCCCAGCACAGAAGTCCTATCTCCCAGTTTTTCATCCCATTTCTGCAAAGCCCAACAGCTGTGTTTTAAGATTTGTTATAAAATCAAAGGAAAAAGGGCAATGACTGTAGCACACCGAAAAGGGTGAAAAGCAATATAAAGGCCAATAAAACCCCTTATTTAGACATCCTGCATGAAGACTGCTAGTGCCATACACTATCGAGCTGCCAAGCTCCTTGCCTGCCTGAGAGCTGACAGCCTTTCCATCCCTGGCAGTTCACAAGGTCGTGGTCCCTGCAGACACTTCATTCCACTTACCAGCCTGGTTTTCCTTAGCCCCATCAATTTCAGCTCTGTTCTCACAGCCAGTAGCTCAAGAATATGACAATTAAAGATTAATGTTATAAATGCACGGAAAGTTGAAAAATCCAGATTTTTTGAATGTCATGCCAGACGTATTCATTTTTAAACCTTACCCTTGTGGTTTAAGACACCAGGCCAGGAGTGTCACTTTTTCCCAGCAGACTGCAAATGCTTTCTTCCTTTCAGCTGCCAGCTAGTTTTGTGGGCTTAGATATTTTTCTTTATTTAATTATTCACTGTAATGCATGAAACATTAAGCAGCTTCTTTCCATGAAGAAAGGAGTGCTGCTTCCCAATGACAACATGCTAAGTATCTTTAATAGCAGGAATAAGGAAATTAGTTTCCTAGAACAAAGGGGAAAAGGGCAGGGAAAATGAGAGAAGCTCTGAGCAGCTAAAAATTACTAACACAATAAAGGTGAGACTTCATTTTGAATAAAATAGTTATGATCAGCTGACTTGGGAAATAAAAGCAAAAAGAAACACTTATGTTTTCTGGTATGACTTTTGGGCTAGAATTTTTTTCTTTCTTGATGTCAGAGATATGTCAGTGAGGAAGAAGCCATGGATTCAATGTTAAGATATGTAGCAATTTTATTTTCTTAACGGTACTAAACCCCTGATAGTTGTAAGAAGTGTCTGTTCTTCAGAAGAACAGAAAGTTAAAGGTTGAAGTCATTAATGAAAGCCATTCCAAACCACAATTTTTCCTGTAAAAACAGGACTGCATACACAAGAGCTGGACTGTATTCACAACTTTCAGTGTATGCTCTATTCATTTAATGTCTTCCGCAGCAGCAGAAGAGATGGTCTCATCAGGTTACGGAGCACCTTGACCTCCTGACAGCACTCCACACCGCTGCACGGCCATATCTCACCATCCACCCAAGGCAGGACAACCTGGTGACTTTGTTACTGCTGCTGGTTTTGATGAAACCCTTTATCCTGTCCTTGAAAACCTGAGTAGGATTGTGTGGGCGAGAGGATTTTTCCTGATTCTGGTGTTTATTTGTTGGGTCACAGAGGTAAAATTATCTCTGTTTGATTACTTAAAGCTGTTGGCTGTGGAGATAATCTGTGCATTAGCAGCTGTACAGTGGGTGGTTAGCAGTTTTGAATCTGTAGTTGGAAGCAAGTCATTTTGCACAGCACTTTAAAACAGAAAACAGAACACACAGGACAAAAAACCCATCACAGCCCCATGCGAAATTGCTTTCGGCAACGAAAAATCCTCTCATTTGCTGGCGAGGTGGAAGGTGAGTCCTCTGACATGTCCTCCTGCGCTCCCCCATCTCTCACTGCACCCAGGGAGAAGGAAGACCTGAAGAAAACACCCAGTGAAGCCTTAACCTTTGCTTGCAACATTTGTCTCTTTATGCCTTCCCAAAAGGAGACTGATTATGAAGCACAGCTTAAAACACTAGGTCCCAGCAACTTGATTTAAGAGCCACAAACTTGCTATCATGAAACAATATCATTAGCCTTGGGGGAAAGAGGGCTCAAATCTCCTACCTGGGCATGACTTCTCTGGGAAAGGTAAAACAATGTGCCTGCTCACTATGGATAAATATTTAGAGTACAAACACTGCTGAAAACAACTCTCTATGTAAAGTCTCATTCTGATAATTCACCAAACAAAATCCTTGCCCCTTTGCATCTGTAGGAGAGCCATAGCAAGCCACTCCTTCCCAAGCTAGGACAACTTGGTTTGCACTGGGGATTTGCAATTTTCTCCTCCTACCTTCACTTTGTCTGCAGCTGCTGAGGTTCAGTCCTGGCAAACAGGGCTGGGAGCCAGGGTGGGGTCAGGGCTGGGCAGATTTCAGGCTGGAAGGTTTATAAAGAACAGACATCAAGACCAAAGAGCAGGAAACCAATAGAAGATAGCAAGGGATGCAAAACATCCCAGGGATAGAAGTGACAAGAAGCAGAAATGCATAGTTTCCTCATTAAAAATCTGCGTTTGAAAGCAGAGGGGAGCATCCTCACACACAACAGACCTGTCCCGTGCTATCTCCTCCCTTCTGTGTAGCCTAAAACAGAGCAGAGACACACAGCTTATGTTACAGTTTAAAATATCATTTAAAGGGGTCTTTTTTGATTGTTTCAGTGTTTTTTTGTTTTTAACAGCTTTGTCACCACTGTATCTGCAAGTGCCTTAACGGCGCATGACTGCACAGACACTGGCAAGATCCACACAACCATAACTGTCAAAAGATCTGTAGGCACATTTGATAATATCTGGAGCACATTAAAAAATTAGAATATATAGTTCCCTCAGCAGCTGTACTACTTTTCTCACGGTCTTTACTAATTAGCATACATTGAGGAGGTACCAACTATTGCAGACCCAAGGTCATGTTTAGCTTCCTTTTTAAACAAGGCACTGAACAGTATCTTCAGCATTGGCAATGCGGCAGTCTCAAGTGTCACAGAACTACAACTTTCAAAAGTTACACTGCCATAAGCGCCCCCCTTTTTTTTTCTTTTTTTGAATCACAGAAAAAATTGTCAAATTTGGCATCTTTGTGGAGTGCTCTATCTGACCCACTTGGCCACCTCTCTTGTTTCCCAACCCTGCAAGTGCAAATCCTTCCTAGGTTTGGGAGCTGCAAACCTGAGCAGTTTCTTGCCCTGGCTGCCTCCCTGCCCTCCATTCTCAACCCTCTCATGAAAACGAGCTCTCTGTTGGCTGCTTTCCTTGATCTGCATTTCTCAGAGTGATAATTTGCATTATAAAATACACAGGGATGAATTCACTGAAGTTCTGCTCCCAAAGGCAAGCATTAAAAACCATTTTAAGGCACTCCCAACATTCCTGCTGCCATCTTCCTCACTCTTTAAAAGCCATCTCCACTATGCAACCAGCTTTTGTATCTTTTAGTAAATCATTTAAGACAGCTTTCTCTGCTCATTACTTTGAAGAGTTAAAGGTTACATGGTCTGTATGGTCTCACAGTGAGAAGAGAGACAGACAAGGCAAATGTTTTATTTACGCTTTCAAATGGGATGTGGAAAGATTTATAAATGGATTAATTTTAATTAGTGTCCTCATTTCATTAAAAAAAAAAACAAACTAAAAAGCTATCCTTAAAATTAATGCACTGCTACCCTGCGTATTAACAACTATGTCAAGTCTTTGCTTGTTTTAAAGCCCCTTTGTTGCTTAGAGCTTTTTTATTATATACCAAAAGCAGCTCCTGACTAGTTATTTTCAGAAACCATGCTGGAATAAAGCATGGGACAAACATTTTTCTTGCTGTTTAAGAAGGCTGCCCCTGTAAGAGTTATCCTACAGGGTAAATACTTGCACTGTGGCCATTGTGTCCTATCTCACATCATGGTTGAGGCAGCTTCTCCCTCCAAACATACCCCAAAGAAACACTCTGCTGTTTGGTAAATTAAAACTAAGTACCTGCCCCAGACTAGAAGCGTTTGAATAATGGCTTTAACATTTGTCTCTCCTTCAACTGTTTCTCCAGCGGCTGCAGAAATTAGATTCCTCACAGATAAAGAGCAGGTGTGGTACCTAGGAAGATTTTTAAAAGACCACATCTGATGTCTTGACATTTGCATTAGATTTCATCAGGGCACAAAGCAGAAGTGGAATCACTAAAACACAGCAAGGCCAAAAAATGCCAGTTTTCTCTTTCTGGAGCTCAGTAATCCAGATACTGGGTATCAGAGTTTCTTCTGCAGATGCCACAACCCCAGAGAGGAGAGTTCCCAGCCATCAGCCTTCATCCTCATCTTCTCTGCACTGAACTCATGACAAACACAGAGAGGTGTCTGCCTCAGAGGCTTTACCTATAGTACAAACCAGGAAAGAAAATCTCAAGCCATTTGCTGTCTCCAGGATCCCAAGACTCAACTTACTTATACACAAGTTCACTTCCTGTCTCCTAATACTTTTTACATTTTACCTTACTCTGCATACAAGCAGGGCTTGGCCCCTCAATCACAGCAGCTCCCATGTCCCATTTCCCAGTCAAGCCCCTGCTATCCTTTCCTGTGCTGGAAGGAGTGGACAGAAGCTCCCACTAAACATTCCTGCAGCTCCAATGCCCAGGGGCACCACAGCCACCGGGTGCTGCCTATGCCCACATCACGTGGAGGGGACCACCAGCAGACATGATGTCTACACCTACACAAACTGGGGTGTGTGACACTTCCAGAGAGAGGATGGGACCTCGGATGGGACCTCTAGCTGCTACCACATCCCCTTTATTGTCTTCTCCTCTTCCCCACTCATCCTGTGAGCACCTTGCCTTCTCTGCACTGCCCAAATACACACAACATGACTACTCTTTAGTTCTTGGTAACTTGAATTCAGTGCCCTGCTCCTCTCCGAGCAGGCACACAGGCGGTCCAGGCAGGCATGAAATGAAACCCCTGGCCATCTCGGAGGGTGCATTGCTATTGTGACACCCCCAAGACAACAAGCCTGAGCCTTTTAGGATATCACAGCTGTGAATGATGGACTTGTGCAGGATGAAGTCTGGCACATTTCTGTGCTTCAGCCAAAGAAAAGTGGGGAGGGGGAGAGAGAAATGACACTTCCCCCCCTACTTGATGAAAGCAAAATCTGATGGAAGCAGGAGGAAGAAACAGACTGGGCACTAAGCCCCTTATTAATTAATGCATGTTTTGAAAAAAGAAACGCAACTGTGCACTCATTCCTGCTGGTTTCTAGGAGCTTTTGTGACCTTAATAATTCATGTTTATGCAAGCTGCTTATATTGTTAAGCAGTTGTTTTGTGTAGATTTTGTCCATTGCATTTAACTGAGATTAATATATCTAGCTGTGAAGTGAGGTTGTCCAAGACACTGAAAGGGAAGCTTTAAAAAGAAATTACAGTGTTTTTATAAGAACAAACAAAATTCACAGCTTTGTCTGAAATAATTTTCCATCCATTACTGATACACACAATGTGAGAAACGGAGAAATATTTTTTTTTTCCCCCCAGATTCATCCTTTCCCTTTACTTTTCATGTTTTGGCAGCATTTCCAATACCATAAACTTTCATTGTTCTCAAGCACCTAATTGGTGTCTCCTGCCTGTTTTGCTTTTCTTCACAGCAACAAGAGAGTAAGGGGTGGATTACAAATACCAAAGTGATCAGGAAAACTAAGAGGCAGGTAGAGCTCCTGAGATCACCTTTAAAGTCATACTTTTGGATAGCAATTTGGGCTCCTGCAATGTACAGCACTACGTAGCAAGAGGACTGCTAGCACAGGGAGAGGGTTCATTCTTCCATGCTTATGCCCATCACCCACAGACACACAAGTCCTCTAGGACGTGACTTCAGATGGTGACCCAAGCTAAGCAGCAGCTTATTCCTGACCCACCTGGTCAGGTATACCACCAAGTAGCCAGAAGAAATCATGCCAGCAGCCAGAAGAAGCAGCTGCTTATTGTCCTGAATGCTTTTATAAGCCTTTCCCGACACATCAGATCAGACCATCCCGACACATTCTTCATTGAAACAAACAGGTCTCAGAAAAATCTGTATTCACTTTGTATTAACACAAGCTAGACTGTTTTTTGCACCCTCGCTTCCAAATCTGCCCAGATTTAAGGGGAACTGAGAACCTGCTCTTTCCTGGGCAGCTTCAGGAAGGAGACAGGGACACCGTTGTGAAGGGTCAGCTCTCCCAAAGGCTGGCAAGTGCACATCCCTGCCATGTATAAACTGGAAGCTCTGCCATAAAGACTCTTAGTTGTTTTTTAACCAGATTCCATTTAAACAAATTCTTATTTAAGAAAAACAGTATTCATTTCAAATGGCGTTTCAGTTTGCTCCTCAATATAAACTGCCAAATACAGGTTGCAGCTGCACTTCCTAGCAAACAGAATGTTTCCGTCTGTGGCAGAGGAAGAGTGAACTGTCCCTGCAGTGCCAGCAGCTTCATCAAATAAATAGAAGTGGAAGCTGAAAGAAAAAAGTGACTGTAAAAGCCATGGGGTTTTGTTCCAGGTTTGCTCTGGCTCTAGCAGAAATGGGCCCCAATGAATCATTTTCCACAAATAAGGGATGTTGACACTTAACACAACCTACACAAGCATTGACACTCAGAGTGTATGCAATGTACTTGACATACCAACCATGTTCCATGGTCCATGCAGCCAGGCAAACTCCAGGCAACTACAGATCAAACTGAAAGCAGGTGTTTAAGGCAGTATTAGGTCTTCCATAGAAAAGTTCAAGCTCAGTTTTGACAGACTAATAGTAATTTCTGTTGTGTTTCCAGCCTTCACCAAGTTAAAGTTTCAACTAACAAAAAAATAATGTAATTGGTCTCAGCGGCTTACAGTAGTTTTTAGAACAATCTGGAGCTTCCTCCCTCCCTCAATGGAAATCAATGGATCCAAGCATAGCCCTGTGAGTATGAGCCCATGGTGGTATCATTGCCAGTAGCTAAATATAACGTCCGCTGTCTTGACTATCCAGTAGTACATAAAGTTCATAAAGTCTCCTAACATTTTTCTGTATTTGCGTGCTTACAAAATCCAAACTAATAGTTTTACTCTCTATAGATTACGTAACTAAATCTAATCTAATCCAAACCTCATCAGATTTAAGGCCATCCCTACCCCAAGGTAGGATTATCCCCAATGAACATTGAGGGGAGACATTAAAAGATGCCACATTGTACCTTCCAACCAGCAGCACTTCCTGCATCAGAGTGATTACCTCTGAGCTACCAACCCATCTGCAGCAGGTATTAAGAGGCTACAGACAAAATTGTTAATCACGAAGCAGGCTGTTTCAAGGCAAGATTTCTGCTCACAGACTCCATTTTTCCAAAGTGTGTTGCCTCTATACACACTAAAAAGACAATACTGTATTAGAGGACCACTCCAAACAAGAAATAACAACTCTGAAGAGTTTCCCCATGTTTATCAAGCTGAGCTACCATTTTTGATGCTTGCCCACATCCACAAAAGAACCATGTAGGAGATATGAGGCTTAGGACTAACAAATAAACTTCAAAAAATAATTCATTTGGGAAACTGCAGCTGTGATGCCTAAATCTTTCCCTACCTCGTGACCCAAGATGCACCTTACAAGAGGGCAGTTGTCACTACTTTGACAGTGTACAACTGGTGATTTCACATCCATCAGACTGGAGCACTCAAGCTGCATCCATGCTGGGAGCACCACAGCCCACCATAAGGCTCTCACAATGAATGCTCTTTTCTGCAGTTGTAACTGCAGGCCATTACCTTTCACTTAGAATTCATTTAAAAGTAAATAAATGCATAAAGTACCAAATGATTTAGTGAAACCTTCTCCAGAGAAACACTAATATCTCACCCCCAAGAACCAAAATTAATTGGAGGAGGAAGAATATTTTAATTTATATAGCTCTATATTGTAAAATGGCACTTGAGTGACAGGTAATTACACATCAAACAATTTCTATTATGTAGTGTATAGTGGAACAGATACAGCAGAACAGAGAAAAAACCCAAGCCTAAATACGCCAAGAAATAAAATTTGTGTGCACTGTCTGTATGATCAATGCAAACATAACCACAAACATTTGCATTAGAATAGTGCAGTAAATAACCACTCCACAGCTGAGACATTTACAGCTGCATTAGTAAATACACTTTCACTTCTTGTAGAGAGGATAACAATTTATTAAACCACCCAAACAAGACATCTTGCAATCACCAGTTGTGCTTTAATTAGGAAGGAACCTTCTGACAGCAAAGCAGAGGGCTAGGTGACCCAGCAGGTCCTTTCCATCCTCACTACGCAGGAGCTGTTTTTCACCTCACTTCAAGACTACTTGTTGTACAGAGGTTTAAATTCTTTGATGTGGATGTGGACTGAAAGACAAGGTTGTGGGCCAAGACAAGTCCATAACATCCAGCTCCCCACAGCCCCACGCCTAACAGCAGTGGCAGCACACCAGCCATGTGCATTTTGGAGCAGTGCCACCCATTTGTTTATTGCATTTATTTATTTCCAGCTGAGCTATGGGACAGATTTCCAATATAGAAATGCTCGTAGTTTTATTCAGAAGAGAAAAAGGAGGATGTCTGTTACTTCACACAAGAGAAGAGATGGATTGTTGCTGGAATAGGATGTGCCACATCTCATCTCACAGCTCAAGCCCCATCAAACCAAAGACGACATTTCTTTGCTCAGCTCCTCACCCCAAAAAGTGGAGGATCCAAATAGAGCCCAAATGGAGGAAGGTAGCTTAGTCATACAGATGAGATGCTTTGCTTTTCTGCTGCAAAGACTAGAAGAGTAAAGGGTGGGGAAAACTATTAAGGGAAGGGGAATATACTCTATGCTTCTGGGAACCTGGAAGGTAAACTGAAAACTGTCCTGAAGTCTGCCCACCCATGTTTGTATTCCCAGATAAACAGGGCAAGCATGTTCGTAGCAGAAACACCTGCAAGGAGGGCTCAAAACCTGGAAACTGGCACTGCAGATCTGGGATATAGCTAACCACAAAACAGACAGTCATCACTCATGAAAGTCTCAATTCCTTCAAACCCAGGCACGCTGGGAAAACAGGTAAGAGCATAAGACAAAGATTAATATTTTAAAGACGAACAGCTGGTTAATGTTTAATACCTGTCCCACTTGTCATCTGACATTCTTCATGATGGGAACTGAGTTCAGATGAGACAGGGACTTTAGTCTTTAATATAAGGTCAGTTGCCATCAGAGGTCCTGCCAGCCCGGATTAGAGCTGATGGGCTGACAGCTGGGCACTACAATGAGCAGAGGTGGCTGCCACAGGTCCCTTCCAGCCTCCTCCACCAGTGCAGGGGGCACCATGGAGCTGCTGGGGCTGCACTGTTCACATCAGAGTGTTCAGGTTGCATTAAGTAATCAAAGCCTTTGGGGTTTGTGTTTTGGTACAGACTTTGGACAGAGGCTCCCTCAAAACCCATATCGTTTTGAAGGCTCTTTTTGATTTCTGATTTTATTGAGAAATACATAAATATCCCAACAGATCTTGGTCATCCTAAGATCAGCACAACCAGTAGAACACACAGCTCAGTGACTTCCCCCACACTGCCAGACAATCGCTTTTGTTCTGGAAGCAGAGAGAGAAGCAGCAGTGTGTTAACCCCTTCCTTAGGCCAGATCACAATTACTGATTTATACAACTGTTATATTTCATACAGCTGGAGGTGTGGAAAAAAACTTGCGCCAGCAGGGAAGTGGCTGTCTTTTACCCATCTGGGAAGACAAGAGCATCGCTGAGCTTATGGACAACTTGTAATGGGATGGTGGCACTGGTAAGATGATTTCCAGTGAAGTCCAAAGTATTTACAGCACACCAGGCAGCTGGGCTGCTCTTGTGCAGATGTCTAACACCCAGGAGGAAACAGCAGGATGTTTCCCCTGGAAGGCAACAGTGAACATAGTGGGTTTGGCATCTGTTTTAATAGGTCCTGCTTCTGGGCAAAGCCTGTTTGTCTGAGACTTTGCGAAGAGTGAAGCAAGCACCAAAGTTCTCCTTCATTTTGTAGGTCAGGAAGGCTTTGGGGTTGGCACAGTGTCTGCTCACATGTATTCTGCAAAGTGCGCTTTAATTTTTCATTGTAACAGCACATACAGATTTTGATTGAAATAAATAATGAACCAATTTGTATCATGAATCAAAAAATCACTCTCTTCTGGTCCCCATCACGGAGAGGATTTTCTTCCCAGTGACAAGTGTTAATGCATTTATGCCCTAGTTTCCCACAGTGGATGTCACTATTGAAGTGTCAGGAAGGAAGGTTAGAGGCGCTTTTTCAGACTGCTCCCGTCAGCCTCAGCAGTACGTTTTGGATGAAAACATCCCAGCAGAACACAGGCTGAAAGAAGGCTGGATTTTAAACAGCATGGCAAAAGTCTTTGTGTTGTATACGATTAACATGTAACATTGAATAGGTCTTTTTCCCAGTCTGAGTCAGGGAGGATTGGCTCCACTCTAAAATTACAGGGTTTTTTTTCAGAATAGTGGAACTTTCACAAGTCTTTAATGTAGTTAGAGACCATTTTCTACACTTTTCTCATTTTTCAATGCTGTTCTTTCTGGTAACTCCCCCAGCACAAATCCTGACAGGTACCGCTCCGCTTCTGAAAGCTGACTAAGGACAGCCAGCTGTTCACCATAGTGGGACCCCAAAGCGGTGCCTACCTTCACTTTTCATGAAGCAAAAATGGCCAAAACCCAGTGGGATCCAGATGCTCTGTTTGATTTGAACCATTCTCACTGTGTGAATTGTGATAATTTTAATAAGCACAGTTACTTGGGAAAAAAAAAAAAAATCAATTCTCAAAAGCAGCCTTACTGTAATTTCAAAGTTTTGCTAAATTAATTTAACACAATTCCATTTCAAGAGGAATTTAGATTAAACACACACAGTAAATGCTGTAACCCACACAGGTACTAATCTCCTTTGCAAAGTGTCTAACACTGCAAAGACAGTTAATAAAATGCTGGCCAAATCAAACAGTAATGAAATTAAAGCACAATTGGCATGGCTTACCACAATGCTCTAGCAGAATCTTTGTGAGGCTGCACCAAAGAGGAGCCGTTGCAATTAGGCAGGTATAACAGGAGAAGTATTAGATTGCAGAATTAGAGCTGCTCCCATCTCCCTTGTAAAGCTTTACAATGTCAAAGCAAGGCAGCAGTATCAGTGAGCCCTTTTTAAACAGAAAAGGATAATTATTTTCTCTTGGAGACTAACCATAAATTAATTTTATTCACCCGAACCACCTTTGTCACTGCCGGAAGCTGCTGCTGAAGGACCACAAGACTCTGCCCTAGGTGACACCACATTGCATGCAAATAGTGGTAACTGCACAAGATGTAATGTCTTGTGACACAGCGAAGGTCAGATTAGACTATGTGACCTTCAGGCTAAACGTATCAATTTAGTGAAATATATTAATAACACAGTTTTTAATTAAGACAACATAATACAAAGAGCAATACTGCTTGGTCCATTTCAGATCTGTATTAAAATACAGTACTCATGTAATCACTGCTGTACATGGTCTAGTTAAAATTAGCCAGGAGAGCTGTTACTGCAACACATGGGTAATACAAGAAGAAAGCTGAGACTCACCAAACAAAGCCACTGCACTTCATTACAACCCCTCAGCAGGGCCAGACATGCCAGTTGGGAATAATGAAAGAGGAACACTTAAGGATCATACATAGTACAATTCACAGACCTTGAGCAGCAAAATGCAGTTCATTACAATGGTATTGGTTTGACAGAAACAACACCCAAATTACTCATTTGCTGCTGTTATTTTTACTCCATCAGCAACTGGGTACATCTGAGTTGGTGCTGGACACGCTGCCCAGCACTGTAAGGCAGTGCCAGGCTTTTCCCAGCTCTACACAAGAGCCAGCTGTTACATGGACAAGAGGGTCAAATTCAGAAAAATACTCTTTTCTACTCGTTCTTTGCATACGTTAATCTGTGTGCTTATTCCTGTTTACATTATGAGATGTATGTCATAAAAGAGCTTACAGGATGTGTATTGCAGCCAAGTTAATATTGCTGTTGGAGCCTCAGCCTCTGCATTTCCTGACTTAACGTTGCCCAGTTAAAACTTTTTTTTTTTTTAAATTCTGTGCTCGTCTAATGGAGTTTATTAGTGGTTTGAACCCATTTAAGGTAAAGATGCTGTGTAGAACACCTATTAACACCTGCAGGAAACCCAGCGAAATATCAAGCACTATACTGAAGATAGTAAAAACATTCAGAAATATTAGTTAGTATAGAAACGTGTACAAATATAGCAGAGAAAGGTACTTTAGTAACATTCAGAAACAATTTATAAATGTACCTGCACTATAAGACTTTTTCATATATTACTCGAGTAAAAATCACAGTTTTTCATTTAGGGCAACTCAACTGACCTTTCAAGAGACAAAGTGTGCTGTGTACAAGAACTATTTTTAAAATAATAACAAAAAACAAGTTATTTTTTCACAGATGTCACGACTTGGATTTTAAAAGCAGGAAGTGGAAAAGAGTTTTACTTAAATTGAACAAAACATTTCACAACGCCTGTGCAGATGAGCTAGGGCAGGTGGACCTTACATTAAAGCCTCTTCCTAACTCCCTGCACACTGTGCACCCTTGTACCCATCCAGACCCCTGCCCAGAGCTGTTTCTTTATTCCATAAAGCTACTGTAAAGCTAGCAAGACACCCGCTGCAATGTCACGAAGACATGCAACACCTTTTTAATTTGGCCCTTACAACACAGAGGTATGATCTCACCACCACTGCAGAATGAGCCCTGCCACAAGAGACAGCTGCAGCTCTTTGCATTCCTAGGAAAGCCTTTACAACTTCACTTGGACTCTGACCTTCTCTCTCTACTTCATCTCAGAGAACTGGAGTCTTGATTTCTGTCCTGGGATACTTGAGCATCCCTGGCTGGACTCAGCCTTGCTGTGCTCCTGGCAGAACTGCTGGCGGCTGCCTTTGCCAGCTCAGGAGCTGGTAAAGCAGACTAAACATTTACACAAATTTTTTAGACTAGCAATCCCCTGTCAATGTTGTAGAGGGAACACAAAAAAGGCCTCATGTCATTAAAATTGAAAGACTTTTAGATCTTCTTTTAAATAATAATAAAAAAAAAATCACAACCCACTTCTGTAAAATGTTCATAAGTTTTATAAAAACGAAAAAAAAGGTTTCCTCCAGGCTAGGCACTGAATAATTTGAAAGAAAAAAGGCTTCAAAGACACATTTTACATTCTATTTGCATTCAGGCATTTTGTTTTTCAGAAAATTATTACCTTGGTAATTTTGCAGGCTGTTATTCCACGCACTCTGAGCTTTGGCTACCCAGAAGATTAATTTGTCCAGTGCAAGACCCATGCAAGAGAGAGAGAAGCCACTCCACAAACGGCAAAGTTTGTGAGTTACCTCAAAGGATTAGCACATTATTTGCAAGGACGAGCACCCTGGACATGAAAGTCGCAGTTTGCCTTAAAATGAAGGCAGGGGAACTTAGACCAAAGCAGTTGAGTGCCCTGACAAGATCTGCCCACAGCAGTTCCTGCTGCCCCTTTGCCAGCAGCAAAACGAAGTCGAAGCCGTGAGGGCTCCACTTAAAATGGAGAGACTAATGCTGGGAACAGGGCTTGAACCCACTGCCACTGCGTTGGCCAGAGCACACCAACCCCTCGTGCCAATCCCCCACCAACTCCCACAGCCTCCAGGACGAGGGGGACTGAAGGCGGCTCAGGGAAGTCTTCTCCCATATGGCCCCACCGCGCTCTCTCCAGACAGAAGCAGAGAAGATCTGACAGCCAGTTGAGAGAAATTCATGAGCGCTCCCATTCATTAAAAGGCTACCGAGGCAAAGCACTGAGGTTAACGGGATGGGCTATATTAAGGCCAAACACAGCTTTATGTCACCTTCAAAGGGGCATCAGAGCTTTCTGCAGCCAAGTGTAATGGTCAGAGTTACAAACTGAGACAGGTTTAAGAGAGTACCCCAGGCCACCCGAAGGAGAGGCAGCGCAGTTAACTTCAGAGTTTGAGGTCAGCTCTTAATGTTTTCCTCTTATGTATCATCTCATCCGCAGCCGCTCCCGGGTTTACAACACTGCATATATCACAGCCCGCTTTGTGTGGACAACAGTATTTAATGACACAGAGAACTGCCTTCTGATGACTGGGGGTGGGGGGGAATCAGCCAGATGTTTCATGCTGTCTGGTTTTATTAAACTGTTGTGTACAGGGAAGGAGGGTGGTTGCTGTTTTTCTGTGACTGCCACCCCTCTTCCTCATATCCCCGGGCCCTGCTGCACTGCAAGACAGTAAAAGGCACTGTCACGACATGACCTGCTCCACAACACAGGGACACAGCACCAAGTGTCACAGCAGGCGGTGGAGCTGCCCCTCGCCCTTCATGCGGGGTCAAAACCGGGGTCAGCAGAGCAAGATCAGGGAAGAGACCCTGCAAGCATCTCCAGACCAGGGGATGCACCCCACTGACCCCCCAGAGTACTGAAACCCCACCAACACCAGGGGATGGGCCCTACTGACACCTCCCCCATTGACCTACTGGGCATGGGCATGGAGTCCAGCTGGTCCCTGGGGGATGCACCCCACCAACCCCCTGGGGCACGCACCCCCACTGACCCCCTCCAGGGGCAATGCCCCCCTCCAGCCCTCCGGGGATGGAGCCCCAAAGGCCACAGGGGAGGCAACCCACTGACACCCGGAGGGGGGGGTGCACCCCCACTAACCCCCAAGGAGGAGATGAAGCGCCCCAGCCCCGGGGGGGTGTGTGGGGGGAGATGAACCCTGCCGACCCCCGGGAGATGGAGCCTCGATGGCACCGGGGGTGGGGGCTGTACCTCACCGACCGCCGGTGAACGCAGCCCCCCCGCTGCCGGTGGCGGGGGGGGGACACGACTCGCACCGACCGCCGGGGACTGGAGCCCCCCCCGGCCCTCTGCGGCAGCGCGGGGGGAGGGGGCGCACAGAGCCCAGTCCAGCCCCATCTCCGCGGGAGCGAAGCCGCCAGCGGGGCAGGCACCGGCCGCCCCTCGCCGTCCCGCAGCCCCGCGCCGCCGCCCCGCTCCCCCACTCACCTCGGCGGGCACGGGGGGACCCGGCGCCCCGACACCTGCCCGGCGTCCCCGGGGCAGGGGCTGCCTCGCCTCCTGCCGCGCCGCCGCGCTGCCCGCCCGGCCCGGCCCGGCCCCGGGAGCGGCGGGGGCGGCCCCGACGGGGCGGGCGGCGCGGGGATCCCGCGAGGGGCGGCCCGACGGGGCGGGCGGCGCGGAAGCCCTTCACGGGGCGGCGCCCGGGCGGGGTTCCCCCAGCCCACTCCGGGACCCGCGGGACCCACCAGGCGGCACCGCGGGCTGATGGGGAGCCGGTGGAGGCCGGGGGCCGGTAACCGCGCTGCGGGGGCCGGCTGGCGCTCCAAGAGTTACTGGAGATCTCCGGCCCCCGAGGAGCAGGCGTTGTTCCTGTGCAGGTTAATATTTTTCAGGCACGTCAGGATTTTTTAAAGTCCTTTTAATATTTTCCTTGTATCGCTTTTATCTTCTGTTCCCGCTCAGCAGGCGGTGTTAGTTCCAAAGAGGATTTAAATGAACGGTGAATTACCTTCTTTTTTTTTTTTTTTTAACAAAAAAAGCTAACCGAATCCTTTTTTAACTTTAAAAAGTTCCTTTTTCACTAGAAACTTAATATTATTAAAATGAAAGTACATTCTAAAATGTTTGGTTGCTTTTTGAGGTTCACTTTTCCAGGCACAGCAAAAAGAAAACAGAGCCACTGACCATTTCCTTCAAGCCAGGGTCCCTTCCTGACTCATGTCCCTGTACGAGGCTCAGGGAGTGCGTTTTCAGAACTGCTGTTCTAAAATTAAATCTAAAAAAAACCAACCATTCAGATCAACCAAAGTGTCTCTAAAGTATTGTCTTTATTAAAGACTTTGTCAGGTAATCACGTTACAATTTGGCCCAGATGCTCTGCCTATCACTCCTTTGAAGATGATTGCTCATGATGGCAATGTCTGGGCTGATAACTAAATCAAGCCCAGCGTTTAAAGCAGAGGATTGTCTAGAGGCACTTGTTGCAGTGACAGGCTCTGCAGGAGGTACCAGGCAGTGCCTTAGGACTCTTCAACATGCGAAAGATGCTGTTAGTTGAGCTGAATTGTTCTTCAAATGCAGAATACTTCCATGCAAACAATACAGTATCTCAGAGCACGCTCTTGACCATTCTTAGTACAGAGCAGGGAGATTTTCGGTGGTGTTGGTCAGGCCATAGCATGCAATGATTTAAAAAAACCCCAAAAACCCACCACCACCACAACAACAAAACCCAAAACAATCCCTTCCATGTGGCTGAATTCTGGGATGAGGCACAAAAAAATAGGTGTGTAATTCCTGCTGGTAACCTTGTTTCAGTGAGGAGATCCCAGGCACAGGGAGCAAGTAATAGCTGCTGGGACTGGGGGGAGAGCAGCTCCCAGCGAGGAGCACGTTTTCCACCAGTGCTGTCAACAAACACACTGACACCCCTCCAGGTCGCAGTTAACCAAGCAGCGCCCAGGAGGACCATGCCTTGCCATGGTTTTCCCCTGTGCCTTCATGCTGAAGTGTGAGACCGTTAGGTGATTCCCTGCAGGGCCAGGGGTAATCCAGCACATGATTCGATGAAATTTCAATGGAAACAAATTTTGGGGCGTATGAAGTTTTGCCACCACTCAAGACACCGTGTGGCTAATGCTATCCTGTGCCCCTGCAATGCCAAGTCACAGGGGTTCAAGGCTCCTCTGATTCGCAGAAAAAAGACTCTACAACTCGAATAGAGTTATACAGCAGGTATGTTTACTCCGGCCAGGGTGCAAGGGGATCTCTCCACAAAGCTTGCACACCCACCGCACATTTTACCAAAACTCACAGAGTGTGGATATCCATATTCATTGGATTACATAACACAAACATACATATGCATGAGTAGGGCTGGGTTAGTTAGAAAGAATGGTGTCAGCAGTTTATGTTCTCTTTGCACCTGCACATTGCCTCCTGGTGGGCGTCTTCAGGGGTCTTTGGGAGGAAGGCTCGTAGTCTTTCTCACACTGTTTTTTCCACGGAGCATGTGCAGATTCTCTTGGCCAATTTCTTGAATAACAAGAGTGTTTTTCAGCCGGTTTATTCCTCTATTTTATCTAAGAGAACCAGAACTTACACCATTCATCTATGACTACCTCTACTCATTAGCAAAATTCCAACTAGTTAGTGTCAGCCACCTGTTTCTCAAGGACAGAGCATAATATTTTGCTGAACATTACAGCCCCTGGTAGATTTTCACAGTAAACTGTTTTGTTTTGATGAATACTGTAGTCCTTGGTAATTTCACAGAACAGTCTGAGCAAGCAGGATTCTTAACAATATTAAAAAACACTATAAGTAAATAAGTTGCTGAACAGTTTTCTATAAGTAAATAAATCTTAAAACAAGTAATCATTTCTCCATATCACCTCCAAAAGTACTGCAACACCAGACTAATTCAGTCTCTGTCCAGGATTTTTCCAACCTGTTTCTAGGGTCCTGCCTTTGAACAATTCTCTGTTCATCATTTATTCCCATGAGAACAGCCATGCTTGCAAATGATTCCTCTGTGATGCCAGGTAGCTCACTGGAAATGGTGCTGGCTCACAACAGCAAGATGGATGATGGGACAAAGCAGGAGAAACTCTGAGAATTATTCCCTTTGACCCCCAAGTTCAAAAATGTGATTATCTCCTGGTAGGACATGAAAAATCCCCAGAGGTCCCACAGCACCTCAGGATAGCAGCCCAGAGTGCTGAGCTCTTATTTCAGAGCACAGCTGGCCCCTGTTACCAATTCTGGCAGGAAATAATAGCCAATAGCCATGTAAATGTGACGATTAACTTCTGTTAATGTGACGATTAACTGCAGCAGCAGCAGTGTATGGATCAGAATCACCAAAATATACATGCACTAACTTCCAATTATCCGTTATCTTCGTTTTTAAAGGTCCACAAGTCGAGCCTATTTGTATGGCTCATTGCTAAAGCCGGGAAGCAGATTATGCCTGTACTACTTCTCATTCAAATCAGAGCAATTCTATTCATTTCAAGGGTTACACAAATGTAGAAGTGGCATAAAAAGGGATTTTGCTTTATTTTTCTTATCCCCCCACATAACAGTATCACTTAAATCTCTCTAAAGTCAGTCATATGCATTTGCCCCATTTTCTGCATCAATTGTAAGATAACTTGGTGCTCCTGCTGCAGAGTGTTTGGCTTCTGGCAGGATTATACCACGGAAGCAAAGCTGATGCTCGTAAACAATGTCTTTTGCTAAGTACTTTCATTGGCAGCTGTTGGCATTCAATTTTGTAATGTAAATCAATCGCTGCTTATATCTTCTGATTTCAGGCCAAAAGGTGGAAAAGATAATGTACTATATGTGTTGGGTTTAGTCTGCAGATCTCTATGGAAAGGGCAACTTTTTATCTACAACTGGAATCAGTAATTCTGGAGGCTGCCGGCAATATTTTACATTCTCCTCTTACACACCTGAGAAATACTATTTTTCTACTGCTCTTCCTGAAGGTTATGCACCTCTTCCGCAATGTGAACATCAAAATCCTAATTAAATGTGGTTTCATGAGTATGGATCTCCCAGCATTGATATACAGGATTTGCAATACTTGTATTTTGCAATCTGGTCAGAAGTTGATAGCATCAGCAGCATTCTGTGTTTTTCCTGGACACCAGCTGAGTAGAGATTAAGTATATCCCTTAGTGTTTTCCACACTTCACCTCCCAGAGAGTGCCCAAAATCTCATTTTATTTTGCCTTAGATAAGGGAAGGATGCTGAAAGTACAGCAGTTATCTGGACCCCAGAAGAACCTGGGAGAGAGGCTGGAGCCCAAGGGAAAAGGGAGAAACCCGAAAGCAAGGATGAAGATCAGATTAAGCCAATGGAGTAATATTCAGCTTTCAGGATGCAAATGCTACTCAGATCATATAACTTCATGTGGCTGTATCAGCAGGACCGAATTTCAGTAGCATATTTTCAAGAAACCTGGAGTACTTTCAGAGTTGCTACACAGCAGATTTTAGTCACCCTAACAACATTTTATCCCAATGCCAGCTTCAGCAATCTGTAATTTTGTCACATTATCCGACTGCAAGCAGGATTTTCTGCCCTGACCCATGCCACCCTGACAGTGTCCATCTTCTGCTGCTCCCTGGGGACAGCTGGACAACATCCAGAGAACCAGGCATATCTGCTGAGCTATCACCTGCCCTCAGTTCTCCCTGAAATCCCACCAGATGTAGGGGTTCATGTTACTCTTAACTTTTTCTGCAGCTGATTTGATGCTGCTTGGGTCTAGTTTGGTGGCTTGGGGAGAGACTGGCAGTAGGTGGAGAATGTGCAAATGAAAAAGCACAGCATCTTCACGTCCAGGTGAGGTGTACTCAGTGGTGCCACCACTGACAGCAAAAAGTGGGGCAATAAATGTCTGGGGCTGATTAACCTGAATTAGGACTTTCCCCCAGCAGCTTCCAAAATTCAGGCTGTGATTTAAAAACCACAGCATGACTCCTGATATGTTGTGAGCTTCACTAGCAAGATTTGTGTTTTTCCGTGTTTATGGAACAAAACTAGGACCCTTTATCTTTAATAATTCTCTCTCTTCTCATCTCTGCCCTTTACACGGGCACACACACTCTCCCATGTATACAGTTGGAATAAAATAGACCAAGGACAAGCCACCACTGGCTGTGCTATTATAATTTCCATTCACAGGGAGACTAAACTGAACTATTCTGTTGATTTCCTTGCCTACATGGAAAAATTAACAAGCGCGATTACGGTAATAACCTAGAGTCCTCAGGTGGGCACACTGTTCCAATTTTATTTGGAAATAATTGCTTCAAAAGCAGAGCAATTTTTCCAGGACGGTGTCTTACTCTGAGAGAGCATATCTGTATGGCTTCCACTGCAGCAGCAGTGACAGTGATTTGCTTTGCATAAGCAAAGCCCAAGAGAGGGAACACATTACATATGACTCCTCTGTAGTGTGCTGCAGTAAATATGAGACTAAAAGGGCTGAATAAGAGAAATCTTGGAAGTTGAATGGAGCTGTACACAGAAAGTGAACCATCATGCCAGGCTCAGAGCCGCGGTCACAGGCTCTGCACAGCCTTGTGTCATCTGTAATAATGACACTCCACTTTGTTCCAGTTTTTTTTTGGATCACCAGCTACAAATAGGAATAACAACAACGACAAAAATTATTCTGATCCAATACTTTTTACTGCCTTCTGAAATCCTACTACATCTTTACAGCAAGGGAAAAAAAAAAAAAAAGCTAATAGTTGTGAATCCATCAGCAGAGAATTCTCTCAATTTATGTCTTTCTTCCTGAATTCTCACAGAGTAACTGCAAGCCTTACCAGGATGTAGAGTTCCCCAGATGCAATGGGTTCTCCCAGAGCACAAAACCAGGCAACCCTTAAGAATTATTTAAATTAACATGAAACAACAAAGCATAACTGCCTCCAACATACGAGGGGGGGGGTGAAGACAGGGAGAAAAAATGCCACTATCAACAAGATCTGAACTTTAAGGTGAGAAAATATACACTTAGATATATTTATTATAAATTGTTTGTGGATACCATCCATTAAGTTATTCATTTTCTGCAAACCTCTAGGATATGTACTTTATATAAATTCTATAACAAACCAAAATAAGTCAAGGGTCAAAGTGTCTCAGATTCAAATACTCATCTACAAATCTTCATAGTAACATTTGTTTTCCAAGCTCCTGAGGGTAAAAGATTCTCCAAGATTATTTTGCTATATATATGGTATAGTTCTCTAATGACTCTCTTTCATATAATTCCAAGATCAACATTTGTTTCAATTTCAGTGGTGTAAGATACCAGGGGTCAAATTAATCCATTGGATGGATGACTGTAGGTAGAATATTTGCAGAGACAAAGAAATAGATACAAAAAAGTCTGTGGTTAAAAAAATATCAGTCACTAAAGATCATCTTAGAGATTCTGATGAAGATTTTTTGCTGATTTCTTTAGCAAAGTATTCATCCTCCTCTTTATCAAGCCTGCTCTTATGCTGTGTTTGTTTTTCTTTGAAGTAATAAAGTTTGGATTTCTTTGATTTTTATTATTAGGTGATCAGTTCCTCCCTTTGTCTACAGCAGTGCTCCTGTGTGATTCACGATTTATTAGATTTCTTTGTTAAATGTGTGAGCATATAGAGTCATTTACTGTTTCAAAGCACCTTCTTCAATTTGAACATCATCTTTGCACAGAAATCTGTATCTGCACATACCTGTTGGAGAAACCACTATGTTTTATTCCCAATAGTTGTTGAGTGTGTGCTGTCTCGGCAGGATGTTAAGAAAAACCACTGATGAAACCCTTTCTTGCACAGAACTGGCATGAAGGATTTATAAAATAGCAGCGCAATGGTCCAAGTCCTGCTTAAACATCGCCAAACTAATCTGTTGCCAAGGAAATGTCCATATCTTTAATGCACAAATAGCAGAGTCAGTGTCTAATCAGTATTACTTTAATTAAGGGCTGTGCAAAGAGTGTTTTAAGAGATTAGGCAAGTTTTGGAAAAGCACTGCCCCACACCTAGCCAGCTGCCAGCACTACCCTGTTCCCAGGTACTGGCCATTGCTCCTGCTTTCCCCAACACGGCCACATTCATGGTCCTGCAGAACCAAGGGGATCAGCCTGATTTCATAATGCAAACCACCAGTCTGATGTCCTCTTCGAGTGGGAGGGGGAATCACTCACCGCAGACAAAGCCCTTAAACAATCTACTCGTTCAACAGAATACTTGTCACACATGTTAATCATTATAATCTTTTGCAGTCACATAGTACCATTCATCTGATGAGCTCAGCCTACAAATTTAGCTTGAATCTGGTCTGGCATCTGCCTTGAAGTATGCTTTGGTTTGAATCACGTTAAAACTCTGCCTAGAATTGTTTCTCTGTGTGCATGTGGGTCTGTGTGTGCCTGGACACATGGACAGAAATTGCTAATATTTCAGTACTGTTTGAATGAGCGCTGAGCACCACAGGCCATCTGCCAGTAACTAACTGTATTTCTAAACTTGGAAAAAAAAGAAAGGAAGGGATATTTTAATCCTTTCACTCATAATGGCAGTTATTTCTATGGAAATTCAAGCAGCTCTGAAAGGGATGTACCGTTTCCAAAGGCAGCTCTCACTCAACACGTTTTTGAATTCTCCGTAACTCAATGTCTTAATATTCCACCATGTCAAATAAGGACAAAAATTACATCTTTATCTAGCCAGGTTCCATATGGCAGGTGCTTTCCAAGACATTTGGAATCTCAGATGTAAAGTGCTAAAGAAAGGCAAAATAATCTTGTTAAATGAGGGCAAGGCAGAAATGAAGTGCACTGTCAGAATGTCTTTGTGGATCATGAAGGTCTCTGTAATACTGCACACAGAGATTTGATATTCAGAAGACACTTCTTAGTCTGATCTGTCAGTTTTTACTACTATGGTATATACAGCATCCTTTTTTGTGTTCCTAGAATTGCCCAGGTTTCTCCCCAAATTATGTTTGTTACAGTTTGAAATTCCTAATCAGAAGAGTTTTCTGAAAAAAACACAGACCTACCACTAACTGCTGAGGCTGCAGTTAGTATTTCTTTACCACACTCCCATTGCACAGTCACAGTGGCCTCTTCTGAACACCTTTTCATTTAGGCTTTTGCACTATAATATTTCATTTTGTATTTCCTGTACTTATTTAAAAAAAAAAAATATCCAAGGCTAACAAAATACAAACTGGCTAATGGTAAAAGCTGCACACCTGAATTTTTGTAGTCCTCAAGAGCATGTGATGTGAAGTCTTGTGAAGCACCACAAGTCTCTGATAAGTGCTCCCAGATCTTCCTTCAGTGACCATTTCAAGCAACCAATATCTGGTTTCCTTTTTTAAGTAAAACATGCTGTTATTCAGCTTGAACTACCTGGGGTCTAGAATTCTGAAAAAGCTAATAAAAAAGTTTTCTACGCAGTTCTATTTTTGTATCAAATCCAAAGCACTGCAAGCCAGAGCTGTTACTTCAAATGAACATTTTTCTGTGTCATTGAGACACAGGTGCGTTGTAACAAGCATAAGAAATCCAAGGGACCAGTGAATCAAATAAATCACCAGAAATCCTGATAGAGAGGGAGAGACAAAGAGACAGACCTAGAAAATTAAAGCGCTACACTGCTCTTGAAGAATTGTAATCTAAGGTGATAAAAAATGCCCTTGCAAATAACATCATTGAAAACTTCCAAGAGCTGAAATGTCAAATACTAATGCAATTCTGCTAAATATCTCCCATATAAATCCCATTTCTGTGACAGTAAAGAGTCAGAAGGCAGAGAATTACCATCCAGGGAGTGGAGCAGAGGAGGGAAGGAATGGAAATATGCCGGAAGAGAGGAGGATCCAGCTAAGGGCCAGAATTAGCAGCCCATTACTCTCTCCAGCCTGGTGAATTCACACATGGAAGTGAGTCAGCACAATAGCTGTTTGTACTCCTATTTCTTTCAGAGAGCAGTAAACGAAGAGACTTACTTCTCTTTATCATGAATCTGTCAGGTTTAATGGAAGGCCTAGCCTGATTTTGAGTTAATTTTCTTGAAGCAAAGAAGTCAAAGTGCCATAAACACCATGAATATCAAATAAGTCTAAGTGATGCTAGTGTAATACAAAGGGCTGTTATGTAGGCAGCCGAAAGCTTTTGATTTAATTTATTTTTTTAATACTTCATTGCCAATTTGCAATCTGAATACGTTTGACACCCAGGGCCAAAGGGCTGCAGTGGTGCCCACCCATCTCTCCCCACTGGCATGGTGCTGCTCAGCAAGCAGTTGCTTCTCTTTCACTCCTTTAGGGACCTGTGGCACTGTGGATCTGCCCGCAGGAGAGGAAAAGGCGATGCAGTGGTGTATGCTCCCAGGCTACATCCCACATTCCCACTCTGCGAGCTGGGGACAGAGCAGAGGCAGAGGAGCAACCTGCCTCTGCTGGAGGCCAGCAGAGAAAGGGTCCCCATCAGGTCTTTATTGCAAGGTTCCAGATCTGCATGAGAGCATCTACAGGCAGGTGAAAGCCATGGCCTCTGGGGCCTTGTGTGACAGCCTGGGCTCTGTGAAGTCTTTGTCTTGCCAACCAAATATGTTACTGCCTGCATGAAGACTGCTGGACTGTGGTCCATGTCTGGGTACAGACACAATATTTGATAGTGATATTGATTGCAGTATTTTTGAGGTCATAATTACAGGGTTGGTGGAAGGTCACTTCTGATGGTACCAGATTACGTACTAGTAGACCCACTTCTGACACCTTCCATCATTTTGTCACTTGATATTTCTCCCTTTGACACTACTTAATGCAGAGTGATCTGCAAAGTGCCATAGTCCTCCTTCACGTCCCTTCTTATCCTGGCATCCCATCTGCTGAGGGGCATCTGTGAGGCCAGGGGTGCTGAGCACCCATCTGTGCCCAGCCTTGTCTCCTCCTTTCCCTGTACAGTCACTCCTGCCTATACCCTACTGAACAGTGTTGGAGAAAGCACACATGGCCCCAAGACCATGATTCACCAGCTTGGATCAACACAGATATGGTGATGAGGTCATCTGGCATTCATTTAAATATTATACATGTGAATATTAATTTGCAAAGTTAGAAAGTTGAGTTGCAAACAACATGTGGCTGGGAGGGTAAGAGGACTTTTCCGCTCTATTTCTGCACAGTGCCCAGCCCTGGGGGATCCCAGTCCAAGGCAAGTGGTCTGCTGTGGATCACTACACCGACTGAAACATCATACTGACTGTGATTCTGTTCTCTGTCTGGTTCAGCTGTGATGAAAAAAACAGCCGTTTGCAGAGAAAATCTCACTAAGAACAATACCGAAGCTATTGCTGTGGGCAGATCCCTCTGTTGTGGCGCTTTCGTGGAGGAACCCACATCTGCTGCATCTTTCTCTACAGCTTATCTCCCTGTAATGTAAAAAGCAAGAAGATACCAGGGTGCTTCTCAGACAGAACTTCAAGAGGAATTCACTGCTTGACAGCTTAACTCTGCCCGTCCTCCGTCTCTCCCAGCAGCACTCCTGCCCTTTGAGATGCTGCGGCTCTATATAGAATAAGTGGTGACTGTGAAACCCTGACAAAGGAGAGGGAACTAATGGGATATTTCTATTTCTGGAATTGCCCATTAGAGAAGCTATTCTGTGGTACACAGCATGGCAGTGCACTTTAAAAAATAAATAGGAACAAGAATATTAGCAGAGGAAGCGTATGTGGCCCCAAGACCATGACTCATCAGGTTAAATCGACCAGCTGAGGTCAGTGCTTCTATTTATCAGCTTTTAGTTGCAAATATGGCAATGGGGATAGTGATTCTATTACTTAAATTTTACATGCTGTGTAAAATACAGCAGTGATTAATGTCTGTAACTAAGGCAGCTAGCTAGCTAGATGTGCTGCTTGTAGAATTTGGAAGTTATCTCAAGGTCAAGAGTTTTAATTTTCTTCCTAAAGTGTTTTTCAGCTGGTAAAGTGGGCTTCCTACAGATTTCAGGGTCTGTATTTATAGGAAATAAAGGTATTTTGTGCTCCTATCTGCATCCAAAACCAGAGCTGAACCACAGCCTGATGCCCCACTAATTGCCCTTCCACAGTCACCCATCCTTTGTGCATTGTGGGACCATGAAAGCATTGACTGTAAGCTGATGCCAAACATGAGGCTATTTTGACAAATGCAGAAAACATTTCTATAATGTGTTGTTGATTTTCCTTTTGGTGTCCCAAATTTTGGATACACAGCGTTCTCCTCTTTAGCCAGTCTGTACACTGGTCATTTGTAACACCAGTGTGAGGGGGTTTGGATTAGATGGTGCAGATGGGGGGCCCTCATCCTCCACTTGCTCATGGGCTGCTGCATTAAGGCACACCGAAGCTCAGGCTCAGACAGATGGTGGGACCAAGGACAGTCCACTTCTGTTGCCAGGGCATAGCATGCAGAACATTACAACAGGTGCAAACAACCTTACATCCCTGCTGTCCTATATTGTTACAATTTCTACTGTGAAATTATTCCATTCTGGTTTTTACCATCAATTTAAAAAAAAAAAAAAAGTTAAAAATCAGAGGTGATGCTGATGGGAGGACATTATTCCTTTATTCCTTTCTGTCAAACGCTCAAAACCCCATAGATGTGCCTAGGTACAATGCATTTGTACAGGAGGAGAGATACCTTTCTCTCTTCTTTTTCACTAGGAAACCACAGGATGATGAGAGGGCAAGCCCAGAGCAGAAGTGTAGCTGCATTATCTCCAGTTATCTCCATTTCCCAGCAGAGAAACAGAGGTAAGTTGAAACCGAGCAACCCACAGCTCTGATTCACATCCCATTGCTGTTATCCTTCATCCACTGCTGCACCGTAAACAGGGGCTCAGCAGGCCTGCCAAGAGGAAGCCAAACTCTGCTAAAGCAGGGGAAGCTCACTCCAGAGGCTGATATGGCAGGCAAAGCCCACTACAGCACAATCCCATAGCTGTTGGTCAAAACTAAGAACAGTAACACAGGAAAGTCCCAGCCCAACAGCTGTACTGCAACATAACAGCTGGAGGCAGCTGGTCCCCCTCAACCTGGGCAGTGTGGCTGGGGAAAATACCAATGGGGAGACCACAGGCATCTGCAGGGCACACCCATAAGAAGGGCAGCATAAGGAAAGCTGCAAGGCTGGGTCACGCATGCCAAGGGTTTACCAGCTGCCATACCCAGCAAGGAGAAGGCTAAAGGCTCTGTTATCGTATTACCTAATCCCTCCTGGCATTTGGGACTGGGCTTGCCACTTCCCATCACTTCCTTCCCAGCCAGCCTCCTCATTTGTGCCTTACTCCTGCAAGCAGACACGCTCTGGAGACGAATCCCCATCCTTCCATGACACTCAGCTTCGCACACCCACTGCTGTCTGTCTGCCTGCAGCTTCTTAGCAGTCAGACCCAGTCACCAGAATATGTAAAACTTCTTACAGGAACCCTGTAGGCCCCCATGGTAATTACAGACAAACTGCAGTGCTGATTGGGGCTGGCTGTGCCGTCATTACAGCAGCAAAGATAAAACCTCTGAGCAGGCTCTCAAGTTACTTAGATTACAACTCTATGCAGTTTAGCAGTGCTCTCTGCAGCAGCACCCATTTACAGCAATGTCAGCTGGTCACCGTGCAGGGTTTCACACAGTTTTGCTTGCTCTCCAGTTCAAGTTTTTTATTTGAGGGTTTGTTTGAGCTTTAGGGTGGGTTTTTTTGTTTTGTTTTTTTTTGTTTGTTTTTTGTGTTTTTTTTTTCAAGGCAGCCTTCTGTATAAGATACTTTGGTAGGATTTCCCCCCCTAAAGCCCTCACTAGACACCGCTTCCAAGGTTCATACTCATGTATTTTATTATTTCCAATGGAAATTGCATGCATCCCAGGTCCATGGAGCATCAAGGGGAGGTGATTTAACTACTAATGTCAGTGTGATAATTTTGTGCCTAGGTTTGGAGGCATCCTCTGCGGCTGTTTCTCCATTAAGTGCTTGGTGTCTTGAATTTTTCATGGCTAAGACATCTATGACTAAGGCATCCAGAAAGATTATTCTTTTTAAATACAGGTTAGGTACTCTTTTATTTGATTTGTGTGGGTGTTATTTCACTCAGCACTTCGGTGTCTTGTGACCCACTTACAGGCTGAAACAGGCTCCAGTGAACTTTCATGCCTTTATTTTCAGGTTGCTCTTAACTTACAAAAAAAACCCCCAGAAAAACCAAACCCTCTGAGGCAACTCTATCCTTGAGTTTTAAATCAAAACCAGCTATTCTGTATAAGTGACTGTAGAAATGTTATATCAGTTCAATTCATAAGTCTCAAGGGCTATGAGGGCCAAGTGTGGTCTCAGCAGGGCTCAGGGTGCTGGGCTTGCCTAGAAGGATAAGAAGTGCCTGGGACTGTCGTGGGCTTTTGTTAGCCCCCATGAAAGCTTGTGTCCCACATCCAAGAGGGTCATGGACCCAGGGCATCTCCTGATTTACACATGGCAGTTGGGGTGAAGCTGCTGCAGAGGCTCAGGTGCTCCTCACCCACCTCTAAATCCTCCCCCGGGCAGGAGAGAGCATTGGGAGACCTTCCAAGATACCTTTGGAAGGAGTTTAAAAGGAAAAGAAACCCGACTTCTACCCCCAAAACAACAGTGCCCTTGTGGGGAGCTCTGTTGGTGCCTGGCACTTTATTTCACTGGTATAACTGTGCCAGGAGAATGTGTGTTCTCTCCTGTATGGCTATGCCCGTAAGGAGATTAAGCGTTTCAGTCTGTCTTTGAAGATGTTGTGAGGTGACTTAATTACAATGTAAATACATCTTCAGAGGGAAAATATCACAATATAACAGCTAGGAGTTACAGTCAGGATACCAGCCTTAGAAATGTAGGACACTTGCACAGTTTCAGCACCGAGTTAAAGTATTCAAATAAAGCTAGAGAAGCATGAAAAAGTAGTGCAGGCTCCCAGTCTCTTGATATCCTCACATCAAGGCAGGATGTCTTACCAGAAAATCTGATTTAGCCAAACCCCATGATTCACAGTGAGAAACAGATACAGCTTTTGGTCAGGAGACTGGATTGGATTTACTAGCAGTCTCTCCTCACCTTCAAAGTCACCTTCATTAACAGCTGCTTCACAAGCTCCTGCAGCTTCAAGGAGAAACTGAGCCATTTCAGAACAAGGCAAGTGAAGACATAGATATGGAGAAATATCCCAATGACTCTCCACAGCTTGAAATATTTGACTTGCATGGTTTACTATGCATTGTAGTTTTGGTTTAGTTTTCTCTCTTTTTTTTTTTTTTTTTTAAAAGAACTGTGCAGTATAGCAGGTCATGAAGGGAGGCTAACAAGAAAGCAAAGTTGTTTAGAGGTAACACAGGCAGGAGACCAGGAATTGTCTCTAGAAGTAAGAAGCACCGATGTAAGAAACATTTAACGTAAAAACTTAAAAAGTCCCTCTCATGCATTGGAGAACTCAACAACTTAAATGTTAGGTGCTTATTGAAACACACACATGGTCTGTCCTGTGGTAAAAACTGGCCGGTTATTAAAGACCTCGCATCCACATAAACAAAGGCAGTAAAAGAACAAACTAACTTGCAAAGGCAACAAGCACTTGCAGAGCCATTGATTTCCCTGGGCACTGGGCTCCATCTGTGCTTTCAGTGGGTTCAGCTCACAGCTCCATCTCCTCCTTTCCACTCCATCCTGTCTCTGGTGCATCCCACCATGTGCTCAGAGACCCAATTTCTTAGTAGCAGCTGTAAACCGTTCTTTATGTTAACAAGGGACACCTGTTTTAAAACGTCCTCTTTCTTTTTCCAAAGATTTTAATGTTCTTCAGAAAGGTTTCTTCACATCCCTTGTGACTCAGTGCAGACAGATAGCAAGACTGAAAGTGGTGGGTAGTTTCTAAAGGAATCTAGAACACCTACATGCTTTTTAATTACACAGCTATGTAATTAATTTAATTACATAGCACTTAATTAAATTAAAAAACAATTACCACAATTTATGACATGAATCCAACTCTTTAGCAAACTGGGATTGCAGCTGAGTTTGCTTTTTGACTCTTTTTATTGATTCTCTGTAAACGATCCTGGCTGATGTTTTTAGTTATGGTGAAATAACAAAAGGCAGTTATCAGTAGGTGTTCTGGCTGTGCATTCCTGGAGTGACATTAGTCTTTTTCTCCTCCCAAGGGAGGTTAGATGGAGGTGGCAATTTGTTTATTGGACTTAAGAGAGGTTTAACCAAAAAATAAGGGACGACAAGAACCTACACTGAACACTATGGTATAAATGAGAGAGTCTCTTAATGTGTGGACTGCTATAATAGGAGAGATCCCTGCAGGGAATACAAGTTTGTGCTGCACCACTAAGATCCTTGATATTCATTCATAAACATGGATGGGTATTAATTAGGAAAGGCAAGTATCTAGCCCAGATATGTAATCCTGTCTTTGAAGAAAGTGACAGGTGTATGCATTTGCTGAAAATATCCCAGGAATTCATGCTTTTGCAAAATATTTTTCTCATCCCTCTTTGTTTGACAGAAATATCCACAATAAGAATCTTTCCCTTACAGCTTGAATTAAGTGAAACAACATTATGAATAACACCCGTGGACTTGCATGACTTTGCAAAAGCTCAAAAAACTTCTCAGCCCAAGCTATTCTGACAGCAGTGGACAGGGGTGTAGAGCTTCTCCCCCTCCCCACATCCCCCATGTCATGCTATAGGGAGGTCTGGTGGCTTGCTTGGAGTTTGCTGCCTGAATGAGGCCACCTTGGTACATTATCTGCCTGATGTCAACATCATCTTGCAAAAGGAAAGTTGTTTCTGGCAGTTTGGCTAGCAGTATCTCCAGCCTATCAGTCAAATCGGACATTAAAAATCTGCATCTAATTCCAGTCCCATGAAAGAACTGAAAAATGTTTCTAGCATGTGTAAAATTTTGGGGCATTCAGGAGAAAGTTGAATAACATTGTGAGGACTGCTTTTCTCCTGCTCAAACAAAATAAGAGCAGACCACCCTCTATTTCCCAGCCTCTCCCTCTGCTGTACAACCAGCCTGTTGAGCAGGAAGTGTTGGAATATACAACTATAGCAGTCACAGTCAATGTGATGAAGCTGATCAGAGAATTACAGAAATATTAGCTGAGAAGGACCTTTGGAGGTCATCCAGCTCAACCTCCCACTTGGAGCAGGGTTTTTGCCAACTCTGAATCCGGTCAGCTGTGGCTTTGTCTAGACAAGTGTGTAAAACCTCCAAGGATGGAGATATCACAGTGTCTCTGGTTAGTCTGTCCCAGGGCTGCACTACTCTCCTAGTGAAAAAATATTCCTGAAGTCCAGTATGAAACTCAAAAGGTGCAGTCTGATGCTATCACCCACTGGTATATTATCTGCTGAGATTACTTGGTCCCTGTTATTTTTGGAACTCCCGCCCCCAAGTAGCTGTGATCCTCTAGTCCTTCTCTTCCCTACATTAAACAATCCCAGCTCCCTCCACCTCTTCCTGTAGGCCATGTCCCTCAGACTCATCACCATCCTGATAGCCCTTCACTGGGCCCTATTTTTTCACATTCTTTTTGAAACAGAGGACCTGAAGCTGGACATGTATTGCTGATGTGGATGAAATCTCCAGTGTGGAGAAGACGGGGCTAACAACTTCCCTCAAACTGCTGCCCACCTTCTTCTTGTTGTGACGAGAGTGCTCTGGTGACTCGTATTCAACATGGTCTGTGTCCTTTTCAGCAGTGCAACTCCCACTTGGCTCCTAGCATGCACCAGTATATCGGGTTTTTTTCCTATCCCAGGTGCAGGACTTTGCACTTCTTGCTGACCTTCTGCAGGTGTCTCTTTTCCTCATGTCAAGCTTCTTTGTGTCCCTCTGAATTGAAGCTCTTCCATTTGGCATGTCAACCATTCTCCCCTAACTTATCATCCTCAATGAGAATGCACCTTGTTTCTTCATGCACGTAGCTGATGATGCTAATGAACATTATTAGTCCTGGTCTGCTACTGGGGTGCAGTGGTCCAGCCAATTTTCACCTCACCTAACATTCCAGTCTTCCAGTCCATTCTTCTACAGCTTCTTTCAGAGAGCGCTGCAGAGACAGTGGTGAAACCCTTCCTGCAGCCAAATAGTCTGATGTCCACTGCTCTCCCACCATCCTCATAGACAGGCATTTCATCACAGAAGACAGTTTTGTTGATCAGGTCAATTTGCGCTTCACAAATCTTTGACCATTCTCTAATGCCTTACTGCCCTGTTACGTGTTTGGAAGCAGACTCAAGAGGTTGTGCTTCCTGAACTTGCCTGGGACTTGAGACAAGACTGACTGTACCATGTTCTCTGTCTTAAAGACAGGAACAACACTGGCCCAGTCCCCAGGGACCAAGTTCTGGTGCAGACTAAGAAGAGTACATCAGCATTTTCCCATATTTCATGTCACTTGATTATCTCCCTCACTCATCAGTGGACCCACATTGTTCTCTATGTGCATCTCCCTTGCAAATGCTCTAGATCTCCACTGTTGAGTGTGGGAAACTTACAGGCATGGGGCTCCTAGCCTCTGGAGAGGAGACAAGTCTGGGAGGAGAAGAGATTCCAGGGCAGCCTTGACAGTTGGCTGCACATCTGAAACCGGCAAGTGGCAAATCTGGAAGCCCTGAGCAGCTCAGAGGCACTGATGTGGGAGAGCTGGGACTCATTTGACTATACAACCAGAGCTGAGGACCAAGCAGATTTGAATCCCATGCATTACTGTAACACCACAGGGTAAACGCTCAGCTTTCTGAACTTCTTTCTGTGCCACTGATGAACATAACCTGCAAGACATGCTAAGAGCAGAATAGTCACCAAGCTACTTGTACCTCTAGTTATCTTCTAAGCAATTGCCTTCTGAAGATACACTTCAATTAAGGCTGAAGTAATGGTTACTTCTCTCCATTGTTGTGCAGAGTAAATGAAGATGTGCCAGACATTTCTGCTTAACCTTCTCAACCTTTGTGCTGACTGTCAGCCATATGTGATCTTGGCATCAGGTCCTGTCCATTCTCTACAGTAGAATGAATAAAAGAAGAGGATACTTTAGTATGGTCAAAAGATGACTTTGCTTCCTCTTCAAGGAAAATGTAAGAAGTTAATTTAAATGTCTGTAAATGTTGTGTACATATTCACCTGCATGACAGTGCTGCTCTACAGAAGGGATTCTGTATGTCTTTGGCTGAGTGTCTCAGATTTGGGTATATTAAAATGCATGTAAATCCTCAGCTGGATCTCAGAAGGAAGCTCTCAATAACTAGGGCCTAACACCAGGGAACATATTAGCAACAAGGCATTTATTAATGCAGTGAATTTAGCTCCATTTCCTGTTTGCAACGTATCCAACAGACCCCAGTTGTTATTCCAAATGTGTTTATAATTGCATTTTATTTGAGGCCTGTTTTATTTGTACATATTCCAGTTTAAGGAAGGTCACATGCACTCCCTTGTTTCAAGTACAACCGCTCACCCGCATGACGCGGTGTTTTCCCAGATGACTGAAACCTTTGTGATCAGCCGGTTGTTCCTCTCCCACGCAGGCACAAGCACAGCCCCAGACACATCTGCAGCGTATTGACTGGTGGGCACCAGCCAGACCCTTCAATGCACAGCCCTCCAGTCTTCTCTGCCATGCTCAGAGAAACTTTTTGACCCCAAAGGTCTCCTTGGCACGCACGGGGTGGGACCACTGGGAGTGCAACCTCCGTGGGAAGGTGCTGAGGTCTATCATGGCTATGACAGTTCACGGCTTGCCTGGATGGAGAGCAGCTCCCACACCACCCAAGAGGCAGCAAATCTTCCTAGCCTCTGGCCCATGGCCAACTCCCAATTTCACCAGGGGGAAAAAAAGAGTAATGAAACATGTATCCATACAAGTTCTTTTTAAAATGTCATTAAGAACATTGTGCAAGATTAATGGCCTCGGGAATCTCAGACCTTTCCAGGAGAGGAAGCTCCCTTAGACCAATTTTTGTTCAGGCACCAGTGTGACTTCTCCATCAAGGGCTCTGCTTACTGTCACAGCTGAGGTGGCTTACTGCAAGACTGCTGGTTGGAGAAACAATCTGGTTTTGCTAAATTCCTTCTGCAAGTCCCCTAAACACAAGGTCCGAGATTTTTAATGGTGTGTAGGCGTTGTTCTGTTTAGCATTGCAAAACTTACACATGACCTAGCTAAATCGTATTTTCAGAAGTGACTGAGGTCCTCAGGAGCTTAAGGAGTCAGAGCAGGATTTTAAAAGCTGGTTGAGACATGATTTGGTTTCATTTGAACAGGCAGGAAACAAAGAAGGGCAGTGGCGAAGAAAGCTTATGAACTGCCTATCATTTTGCTTTACAATCACCAAAGTCTTCTCCTAACAACTACCTTCAAGATCAATCCCAGGGCAAAGGGAGAAAAAAGTCCATGATTTGAATAAATGTACAAAAGGAAGGGGAAACAGATGATAAATCCTGAAGAACTAGTACATTAGATGTCGGCAAATCCTGTCTGAGTAGACATCAGATGCGCTAGATGGGAAGTAACTGAATGATGTATTGGGAGTCAAGAAAGCAAAAATTAAAAACTAAAATATTTTAGTCTATTTTGCCAGAAAAACAGCATATGTGATCATACCTTAAGTGTATCTGTGCCTCTTTCTTCTCCCACTTAACCCTTTTTAATCAAATTAAATAGGAGAAACCTTCCAAATAATTTAGTATATAGCCAAATAAAGAAGGTGCTTTTTTGAGCTGCCACAGAAACTCACCTCATTGTTAACAGAGAGGCCAAAAGAGAAAATTTTTGTATATAATGGTCTCACTGTAGGAAAAGCTTGAGTAGGAGATAGCAAGTCCTTAGAGCACTGGCTTAGGAACAAGATCTACTTAGAGAACTGTCAAAATCATGGTTCTCAGCTGCAAGCCCTCCCTGCTGCACGGACAACAGCTTGGCTTTTGAAGGAGGCAATGAGCAGTTTCAAGGTAAATTAGCATCAGGTTTTGTTCACCTTAACAAACCCCATGTTATAAGCTGTAGCAGGCAGCCAACTGCTTCAGTTCAGCCACAGAGGCAGCTAGTATCGACAAGCATATTTGCTGAAGAAGGGGAGGTTCCTTGAGGCATTGGCAGGGAATCAAAACAAGAGGAGAAAGCGACTCCAAGGACAGGGTAATGGAGAGTCAAGCTCAAGCTGACAGTAAAACTGAGAGAGAAAAAAAAAAGGTTAGTAATAAAAAGGCAAGAGTGGAAACATCTGAAGTTGGAAGTCAGCCCCACTCATTCATGAGCACAAAAGAGGAAATCATCAAGCAAGAAGGAAAGAGAAGAAACAGACAAGACAAAAAAGCTGAAACAGCAAATTGTCTGGTAGTACAGAAAGGTGGGGAGGGGAAAGGGCAAAGCCAAAGGCTACTACTCATCACCATTTCTTTCTCTGTTCTTTTCTGCTTAGGTATCAGCTCTTCTTAGTTTCTACAGAAGCTCTTTCTCCTGAGTCGGAAGGCATTTCTTACCATCAGGTTTTCACAGGCTTCATGCTGCTTCTTTGCAGGCAGGAGAAAACAAGACCCAAAGAGAGGAAATTCCAGATCTTATTCAGAGACTAACACGGGAGCAGCTCTGTCCATGTTCTTTCCCATCCAAAGATCCCCTCCTACCAAAGCCACCTCCTACACACACCTGAAATCACCCCTTATATTTGACACTTACAAAGCACTTGACAGCATCTCATTTCCTGACTAATTGAACTGCTGTATACTTTAAACATTTCCATAAAATAAATTAGTTCTTGTTTCAAGAAATTTGTACTTCTCAGAAGCTGGAAACCTACTTCCATGCAGAAGGATAGATGGACAGCAGGGAGAACTAGGACATAACACACTTTGACTACCTGAAGTGTCTGAAGCCCCAGTTCAGGCAAAACTGAGGCTCTGATGAAAATTTAAAGTTCTGCCTCCCAAACTGGTGAGCACCAGCTCTTCAGGGAAAACTGGAAATTGCTTAGCAAATGAAAAAAAAAATTCCTTTAGGTATTGCATGTATATGATACACAGTAACCATTTGCAGCACATACCTTGAAAGGGTCCTTTATTTTGTTTCAGTACAGATTCAGTCCAGTTCACAGAAAACACGTTAGTTAATACATATCTTCACTTTGTAGGAGAAATAGGTATGAACACATGAGCACTCAGTCACCAGCCTTTTATAGCCTATTTATGCAACTTTCGCCTCAAAAGCATTGTGTATGGCACACAGGTTTCCCTAGCATCCCATATAGGAGCACTGTAGCATCGTCTCTAGAAACGCAGGAGAGGAGGATGTAAATCTCAAGGACTGCAAAACTATATATATATATACACATACACACACAGAGACACTGCTTGGGGATTTAAATTTCAAAAGCCTGTTTTTGACATTAACTTGAAAGTTTATTGTAAAAGAATGTGTCCCTGAATAATATGTTCTTGAGGCACATTCAAGTTCAGTTTATGGGTATCAGTCTCCATTTTAAGCAGCCATTGAGAGCTGAGGACTCAAAGCAGTCAAAACTGTCTTAAAACCAGGTCTCCAGGTCTCCATGAGCTGCAGTAGCAGCTAACAGGAAGAAGGGTACCTGAATCTCAGCAGAACAAAGCAGTCTCCCATGTTTAACCATTTTATTAGAACCTGCAATAGCAACAAAGGCAATGAAGTTAGCTAAATCAGTTCCTGTTAACCTACCAAACTTACCTTCCTTGTTAGGCATAAGGCCTGGTAGCACTTGTGAAGCTTTGGGTTTTTTAAGGCACAACGTAGGCCTCAGGACTCCCAAGCTTGCACCAGGTTGTCTAGCAAAAGACACTGCAACTCTTCACAAAACCTTCATTATTTAGACCGAAGTTCTTTGATACACCCTGTACAAATTCTCATCACTGTCAGAAGTTCTATCTTTAAGCAAAATAAACTGCTTACAGCATTTACCAGCTTATCTTCTATGTGAAAAAATAAATTAAAAAACCCCCCAAACCACCAAATCCTCTTTCTTGGGGAGTTTAAAGGGTGACTTCTTTTAAACCATGTTGGCTGTAGAGTGTAACAAAACCCCAATATCCTCCACAACCTAACACGAAACCAGCAGACACATGGAAAATACAGAATGAAGATGAGAGGGCTGAAAAGGGACAATGAAAGGTACACTTTTATAGCCTGAAGCATGTTTCAAGTAGCTCAGATTTTCAAAGTAATTTTAAAAGTTCTGTGCTTTTAACTTGCTCCTGAATACTCCACTATTTTTCTGACCTTTCCACCTAATTACTTTTCTCTCCTCTCAAAGAGCAACAGCAAATGAGAAAACAGATCACAGGAGAGAGAATGAAAGCAGTGAGTTAGCGTATACTGCTAAGTACAGAAAGTATTCTATAAGCTGCCAAATGTAAGAGCAACACAGCAACTTTTAGTTTTCCTCCACTTAAAGCAATATGTTTTGAAATGTTTAGATGAAAATGTCCAAAGTTCATGCCCAAGCTCCTCAAAGTTTTAAACACAACATCTTACAACTGAGAGAACACTGTTTGTCTTTTTATTTGTAAACCAGAGTTTGAAATATCTTACAATATACTTTTAATTTCATATTTCTAAAGAAACAGCGTTTAAGAACTGAAAGAACAGTGTGCCATTGAATGTTAAGGACCATATTTTTATAAACCTTTATTAAAAAAAGGTTATACAGGTATGATGAATTTAAGTTGCATTTTAAAGTTAACTACTTAAGCATCTAAATGATTGGAAATGAAGTGCAAAATTGAAAGTCCAGTCACAAATGAGGCTGTAGAGTTGTGCTCAAGATAGAAGAGGTCTACCCACGGCAGGCACAGCTGCACGCTCACGGGCTAACTCAGTCTGTCTCAGCCATGAATCCTGCAGATCTGAGCGACACCACCGATTAAGTGAGTTTGATCTACTTAATATAAACTCTCCCTTTCTAATATGAAGGATATTAACTAAAGCTTTCAGTTAAGCAATAAAACCTTTCTAATTAGCAACAAAAATTAAAAATGACATGCTTGCTCTGTTTCAGGCACTTTCAAGATCATATTTTATTTACTGTAGGTAAAAAGCTAGTATACAGATTAAGGGATCCCTTAAATTTCAACTCTACAGTTATACACCATCTAGTATTCTTGCTCTGAATATTAGCCAAAAGAGTTTCTAAACACCTGTAAGCCCCACTATAAATCTGCATTGTTATGAGGAAAAATGAAATATAAATCAATGCTTAATTTTTTCAGTACATAATATTTACACTGTGAAACCAATGGGAGATAACAGGCAGTGGCATAGAGGCAATAAATTTTAAAAAGCCAAAGTTTTCTATTTTTTTTTTACAATACTGTGCTAATCAGCATAGTTGTATATAAAAAATAAAAATATAGCAGAGCATCCTATTACAGAAATCTTAATCATCTGAACTGCAGTCATTAACTTGCTAACTGCTTACATGCAACACCTGCTAGGACTGACTTTTTGTTTTTAAGGTGTAAAATCAATTATGAGGTTTAAGAGACAAACATTAATTTGTGTACAAGATTAAAAACTGCACTCAAGAATTGTACTAGACACAAGCCTCTTCCACATAGGAGGAGGGGAAAAAAACCAGTACAAACAATGATAAAAAGTGGTCTCTTTCCGTACACTAATTATCAAAGGCAATGCATAGGCTGAGAATACCTGGATGGCAGACTCTGTAGACACTGGAAACAAACAGCTTTCACATATGTGTTCTTTACACGAGGCCTTTTTTCCACTGAATGGCAATGACTGACAGCAAGTAAGGGGCACCAGGTGTACAACTAAGTAGATCTTGCAAAATACTAAGATGGAGCAGTTGTTAATATACAATTTGAACTATATATACAATATAATGGAATGTATCCCATCCCAAAACTGGTTTATGAAACAGTTGGACCTTTCTATACTAGCCTTATGATTCAGCTATCCTTCTAATGAAAATATAAGCACACAAGAGACTTGCATGAGAATTAAAATTCATGGGGCATTTTACAGGAACTATTGACAAAGCTGCTTAATGGCATTCTGCTTTTAAAGTCATTTTGTTAGATATAATTGAAACAACATCTGTGTATAAAATGTCCTGACAGACACTTCAACGTGGAGCTTTGGTGCTTTAAAAAGGCCCTTTTTAGTCTGTTACAAATTGTACTGCAGAAGTATCGATGCATGCACACATCTGTGTCAGCTGAGACTAGTGATCCAACTGCATGCACATTTCCTCCTTGAGGTGCTTTCCATGTTAAACCACTTCAGTAACAGTAAGATGAAAAATAGATTGAACAAAGTATTTCAGATAACTCAAACTGAATAGGAAATGGAATGCCAATATGGCAGTAAAACCTTTTTCTGTTGTTGTTAAACAGGAAAGTCTCTTGTACCAGCAGAAACCTGTACACAGATACACAGAGAAGGAGGGAATACACCACTTATAATTCCCATTAAACAAGAGCCGATTCATCATGTGAGAAGGTACAAATTACAGAAAACATGAATAGTCAATAGAAGAGAAACAACTGGTTTACATGAAAGAGAACACTTCAGTCTGAATGCAGTTATTTTGTGAAAGCTGCTACAACAGCCCACAAAACCTCATTCGTGTTGGCTTTCATACATTCAACCTCAGGGTCTAAATCCAGAAGTTGCCGCACTCTCTTTGTGGCTAAATCATACTGCTCATCCAAAAGAGGGGCAAAAGCGTTCTCCAGAACATCTGAAGCATGGGCTAAATAAACAAGTGCCAGCAAGCGTTTGTCCATGCGGTGAGGGTCATTCACCCATTTGTCAAGAACTGCTTCTTGAACCTTCCTGATGAGGCGCTGTTTGATATTGTTGTTGGTGAGAGGGTGCGTAGTCATGTCAAAAAGAAGGAAGTTCTGTTTCTCCGTTGTCAGTACACCTTTTTCCACTAGATTTTTAGCTAACCGTTCACGCACATTTCGTAGTTGGTAGTGCAACTTCAGTGGGTTCCACGTTTCACCTAAAAAGCAAGCAAAAGCCCCAACAGTCAGGCAAAGTTTAAGATGTACTATTACAGTGATTTCCCCCACCGCCCTCCCCTCTGGTGCAGAATGAGCTGTCAAATTCATATAGCTGACTATTACACTAAGATACTGTGCTAATGTCAGCATTTCTCTGATCTCTGACCTGACGAGAGCCTCCTTGGAGGAACTTCAGTGTGCGTTTCAAGTTTGGATAAAATGCTAGCTAAGCCATGTCTTGATTAGGGATGTGACAAATAAGCAGTTTTGTACTGAAGAAAAAAAATACAAAACCCAAACCAGTCACAAAGAAAGAGTTTACTTGTCATAATCAAAATAAGCATCTCTTCCAATCCTGTGCATTTGTCTGCTTCCAGCCTTTTACCATTTCAGAGACTGGAAGAAGTGTCATTGCCTTTCCTTCTGCCACAGAGACAAGCTAATGCACACCCACCCTGTGCAGTTCAGTATTTCTTCACGTTTTCATCTTCTCTCCCTTCCTGCCCCCACCAGGTGAAACAGCGACCATGCACATGGGTGGTGGTGGGGTGTATACACATGAACACATGTTGGGCAGGGGCTTTAATATTTCTGTAAAAATTATTTCTAATGCTTTTTGTTAAGGCAGAAGAACTCGACCCTTCAGAGTATGTGACTGTGTGTGCATTAAGGAGGGAATTTAAAAAGCACAAAATCTGCATCAACAGCTAATGATAAAGCTAAAATTGTTAAGCACCAAGAAATCCACCTTTGCTTAAGAGCTCACTTAATAAGCTAAAAATTTTAGGTTTAGCCTACATAAGTATTTATCGTAAGTATATTAAGATCCCTTCCTAGTATAAAAGAGTTTATGCATTTTAAGATGCAAGAGAAGAAACTACATTGACTATTTCTTACATAGATGGGGTTTTTCCTGTAGATGATATGGTAATTTCTGTATCAATTTATGTATCAGAAAGCTTTTTAAAAATTCATTGGTTAACATGCAATAAAATAATAAGGGTAACAACCACCACCACAGATGACTTCAAGGTTTCTCCCACTGTGATGGAGGGTAACATACACTGTATCCAAGTAACACCCAAGTTAAGTAAACAAATCAGGGGACACCAACTGCGTATTGAAAAGCAGAGAACCCCCACGCCTGAACTACACAAGCCCCTATAGGTCCCACACCTCACTGAATGCAATTCCTCAGCTTGACCACGAATGAAATTATCCTCCATACACAAGAGTAGCTTCCTTACAGGCTTTCACAGGGCAAAGGCTATTTCCTAGATTTTTCTACATTTGTTAGGTGGATGTTGCTATGTGGTAATAAAAATCAGTACTGTGGTGACACCTTGTGACCAATCTCCTCAATTACACAGACACTTGCTTGCCCAAATACAGACAGATGTTTGTTAAATCTACAGGAAGACCTGACATTTTGATCCAAACTTCTGCATTCCTTACACTTGCTTTCCTTAGAGGCTATCTTATAAACAAATCAGCCTAGCAAATATCACCTTACACAACCATATGAATATTTCGATGATGGCTTTGAACTCATACATACTGTAACTTCAAGCAGCATTCTTCACTTTGCTGATAATTACGGATAGAGCAGCTATATTCCAGCATCATTTTTCCCTAAAGCAAAATTCTAGAAGCGTTTATCAGAAAACACCCCAAACAAAACCACAAAATATTTTTATTCAAAGGGCAGTTCTCCAAACCATGGAAAATGCAAAGATCCCTAATGCCATCCAAGAACTAGTAATTAACAACCATATGTAAGTAAAAATGATTGGTCCAAGTGTCAGCCACAGCACTAATAGTAACTATCTTCCCAGAGCCAAAGCTCAGCAGGGTCACAAAATACTTCACTTAGCTTAAAGAAAACCCACAACATTGTTCATTCATTAGCTGACCTTTTCTGAATCAGTACTAACTTGATGTGCTCTGCACTGGGAGAGAAGGTGAAATGTCAGCACAAATTATGTATTTGGGACAAGACAAATGAATTGTTTTTGCAGGCTGTAAAAGTGAAGGAGAGCTGAGCAAGAACTGAACTGCAAAGGCTACACAGCAGCCATGCCCCCTACTGATAAGGGCTGCTTTGTTCTCCTGTTTCCCCCCTCTGCCCACAGTCAGGGAGCAAGAGGGGAGGGATGGCAAGGACAGGAGTATGAATTGATGTGCAAGGAAGGCTGTTTAAGGTGGTACAGGATGAATAAGAACATCATAACAAAAACAAGAAGGCAGAGAAAGGTGCAGACGTTTTGCTCGTTTTCAAAACTCTTATCAGTGTTTCAAGTAACAGATTGAGACAGACAACTTGAAGTCTCATTACCCCCTACCTCCCAGAGGCATGTTGTTGACAAAACAGTGGGTTTTTTTCCTGCACTGTTTGCGCAAATGAAGTAGAGCTCTGATTTACTCCAAGGAAGCTGCATTTTACATGTTTTGTAAAAACAGACAAACCCTGGTGCTGAATTCTGGCTACAGAAAAAAAGAGCCAACAAAATAAAAGCACTACATGTTAAAAAATGGTCACTGTTAATTTCAGTTTAATTTATGCATCCTGAGGATACAACTGTTGGCAAGAAACAGGAAAAATGTTAACTGCGATTGTAAAGATGAAATCTAAAGAAGTATCTAACATTTGAAAATATTTATTACATCTCTCCAGTTAATGGAAAAATAGAACTCCCGACTCTTTGTTTCTTTATGATTAACGGCCAAATCATACTCAATTTTTACATCTGAGTGGTGAGCTCCTTATGTCCTTTCTTCATCAGAAGATTCTGAATACTGCATCCATACACCTATACTCCAAATTTCCACCAACCCTCATTTCCAATTACAGAGAAAGGCAGTTATATCTCCAGGGCGCAGTCCTGATTTACTTCAGAGTCAGTGGAAGGCGCCTCTTCCACAGAGTTGAGATGTCCTCTGACACTTCCACACAGATCCTTTCTGTACCAAGTCAAGTCAAAAGCAACAGTTACTTATACTTGATTAAAGGCTACAATCAACAAGAGACTAACCTAGAGGACAGACTAATTAACTTTTTTGCATACTTTCTCCCCAAAAACCTTACAGTATAATCTCTAGTGATGCCAGATAATTAGCTTTATTGGGGGGAGGGGGGGCTGGGAAGGAAATACATTATGTCCAAGGCTTACCACTAAGCAGTTCAATCCAATTCTGTACTGTTTCAGGAGGCTGGGTCTCTTTTATGTGTTTCAGAGCTTCATCAAGCAGAACATCCCCTGTAGGAGCATCTGACTTGCAAATCACCTAGGATACAGTAAAACGCAGTCAGTATTTTGACTTAATTAATTTATCATAAACATCCACCAATAAGAATTGGAAAAAATCTACCTGTTATCAAAAACAGAGAATGTTTTTTAACAAATAAGGAACCATCTCTAAGAATAAGCAACTTTAAAAAACCCCACCTAGTTATTAAAAAAAAAAAAACCCTACATGGGTTTTAATTACAAAGCTACGTTACGTCTCAGGTTATAGATAACTTAATACTATCGTTTTAGTCAATTAGTTTAATAACATGCTTAATACTTAGTTTTTAAAGGAAGATAAACCACTAAACCAACCAGGTCCTCTGCTTCCTCCTCAAAACAAAAGTATACTACAGTGGTAAACTACTCCCTGATGGCAGCCTATTTTACTGCTTCAAGTCAACTTATTCAAAACACTGCAGTTAAACAATTTGGCCACGTGAAATTGAGAAATCAATTACAAACTGAAAAAGCAGGAAAACGGGTTTTCTTCTTCTATGTATTCATAGATAAAAATAGGTTCAAGACAACATCTGGAAGTTTTACAGCTCTGAAGAACACATGGTCCAGCAACACTATGTTTCATTTACTAACAGTTAAAATACATGTTATTAGTCAAAATATGTATGTACTAATAAATCCCCCAATATACAATAATAAATGCAATATAATTTAAGTTTGTTATTTAATAACTTCTAAAATGATTCTTCCCTCAAAAGAACACAGGACAACAATAAAAAAATCATTCATAGTAACATAATAAAATTTAAGAATTTAAGTAACTGCTTGTTTACCAATATAAGTAGTTACATAAACCATGTACAAACAAAGTTTCTTCTGGTTAGAAAAACAAGAGCACCAAACCAAACCATATAAACTAGTCTAAGTCAGTGTTTGAATAAAAACAAAATAACAACAATAAAATCTATCTTTCTTTAGGAAGAGAATTATTACATTCTCAAGACTATTTATTAAAATAATGAGTAATCTGGCAGTTTAAATAGCTTTTCAAATTAGCACTGTGTACCAGGTAAAAAGATAACAGGCAGTCGACAACAAAACTAACACATCAACACAATTCCACATATACAAGAGAAGCAGCAAGTGAAAGCTCTTATTTTTTGTATGCTTCACAGTAGTCAGAAAGGTGTCCTGGAAAAGCTTTAAGTGTCCTACTGAAATACATCCCAAGTTGAGTTCTGTTCTGTAGTTCTAATAATCCTTACTACAAACAACAGAAGAGGACAATACATTTTCCAGCAAGATGATCCCAAAACTGGAGATATGTACAAAGTCAGTGAGATGAAATGAAAACTGCTGGAGAGATCTCTGTGAATACCTAACAGGCAAAAGCTGGAATACTATTTCCAATTTATATAGTATGTATAAAGAACAGAAACTATAATAAAAATCATCAAGAATGAATCAGTCCATAATGCCAGGCTAAAAAGAACAAAGTTTGTTTAGATCCAAAAAGAAGGCATGTAAGGTATTTTTACAAAGCAGGTATCAAAACACTAGTTTAGGGTGCCTACTTTGGGAAAAATAAAATACCAGCTTATTCTGGAAATACGGAAAATGCAGGATGTACTGTCAAAAACTTCAAGAGGCAAATTAAACACATTGGGAGCTGCTGATTTGCATTCAGTGAAGAATTTTAAGACTGAACATCTGCCAGGGAGGAATCAGAGAAACCTCATTATCTTGTTACTGCATCAAGATTAAATGATCTCTTGAGATATGGTCCAGGTATCCATTTTGGGGAGCTGGAGATCACTCCAACCATAAACCCTGGATATTTGGGTTTACATGTAGTATACTACTACATTTTAATCCAGACAAACTCTATTTGAAACTAAACACACAGCAATGCATATTTATCATCTTTCTGATTTACAAGCTTGCACCACAGCATCATGCAAAACCTCTATTAACCACATATAATGATATTACGTATCTTCCAGCTTTATATCAAGATTCTGAATTTTTGGAAGTTTCTATTCTTTATTATATAACAGTATACTTCAAGTTAGGTTTTTAAGCTGCTAGATTGTAGCTATTAATAGCTATCTTTCAAATATTCCTTTAATAATTAACCAAAGCCCAACCAATTTATTTATCTTCTTTTCAAAACTGACATTCCAGCAGTATTTTCGTTTCTTTGAAGTGTCCCATATGACTAGTTTCACAGTAACCTTAGTTACACTGGATTGCTCCAGCCTGCTGCATTTGGTAACCTACAACTCATCATCTCATTTTAACAGGTAAGATGTGAAGTCATCTTTTTGTCCTGTTTTATTACTTAAAAAATTATCAAGCAAAACAAACCTCCTGAAGAGACAGAAAATGTTTTTAAAGTCTAGCATATACATAAGGTGGTTTTTTTTTAATTTAGAAAACAGCTTTCCTTGCTTATTTGGGGTTAAGATACTATTTTATACCACTGCAGAGAAGTTTAACAAGCTAGCATGAACATAATGCACCATGACAGTACAAGCCTAAACATACAGGCATTTAGAGGAAAGAGCTGTAAGGAGCATAGACTCCCCTGTTCAACCCAGGACTCCATAAGCTCCTGCGAAGCGACAATGCACTGTGATTTTGTTTACAAGTTTACCATTTTCTGTTGCCAGGCAAACAGCACCATTTCTTCTCACTTCTTTGCTACACTGAGTATTCACTGCACAGATTCTTCTGATTATCCTTCCCCTCGAACAAAAATATTTTGGTACACAGTTCTGTGGTATTTCTCTTCCCTTCCCAGCACATGGAGACAGGCAGCAGCGGAAGCCTAGCCAACCTCTCTTGTATCTTCATGGATGTGCTCTTTCTTGAAGGATTTATTGATGAATGCTTCTTGACTAACTCTCTTTAGTCATAACAGCAGAAAAAGAGTGGGGAATCAAGTGGGTTGAGGATCTTGTGAATTAAATCACCACAGAAAATTAAGCATCTACAAGGGGGAGGGTTTTTTCTCTCTGATAGAGGAGCTAAGGTAAAGAAAGAAGCTAAGATCCCGGTTCTTCAGAGATTATGATCCTTAGCCTTACTGAGAAAAGTCTTTATTCCAATTTTTCAGTGATTTAACAGATACTAGATTTGCCTTGTATCCAACTGCTGATGAAATTTCAGTTACACAGAATAATTAATTTGCATTTTCCACAATGCAGTTTTGCAATTAAGCAATGCTAAAGATTAAGACCTTCTTGTGTTGATTTTCAAGTAAACTTCGTTTGTTAGTTTTAATACAAAAATTCAGTCATGCACAAATCACTTAGAATTGTCAGCTATAAAATACTGAAGTTAATCCATCACAGATCTGTTGGATTTCTTTTGTTTTTAAGAACTCTAATGATTTGGCTTGCTTTCCAAGGCTGTAAAACAGCATAAAGTACCATTTTCTACTCCAGTAACAACTAGTCTGAGAAATGATATATAAACCTCAACATTCATTTATTCGTTTCTAAATTGATACCAATAGATAGAACTCCAAAATGATCCAATGTGATGACCTGATGAAATCACAGTTAATGTCTCAAACATCTGATAGAGGACTTTGGTAAAGGAAATTATTTCTATGGAAATACCTGGGCTGTGCAGGTAATGGCAGGACGATGCACAAGAGGAGGATGTCCAACGGAGGCAAGATCACACTTTACTGGGACCAAACTTCCCTGCCTGGAGTGACTCCATAAAGAGCCAATAGAGAAGCCAATTTTCACGACGCATGAGCCAAGAAGGTCGGACAGACAACGGTCACACCTGCAGGGAGGAGGGAGTAACTCCCCAATGACCCCCAAGCCCACTGACCCATTCCAGAAGAATCCGAAGGTAGAAACTACACATGCACCAAAGCAAGAATTCTAGAAGCACAGACTGCGCATGATGCCTGATTAGCCCAACGAGTCCAAGTGCCCACCCGGAGGAGGGGCAAGGAATTATAAAGGACACAAGTCAAAGCCCCAGGTGGCTGCACCCTCCTGGAACTGGACCTCTAGGCTGGCTGGACCAACACTGTAACCAGGACCGGTGAAATCTTTTTTGCCTTTCCCTCTCCCTCCCTGCTTCTCTCACTCTCTTTTTCTTTCTCTTCTTTTCTTTCTCATTCTCTACTCCTGTATCCCCCCCATACGAGGCAAGGCTTGTTGGGGCATGTTTACAGCTTGTCGGTCCATGTTGTAGGACTTGCAGCTTGTCAGTGTATGTTATGGGATGATTACTTGTCAGGGTATGTTAAGGTTTACAGCTTGCCAGTGTATGTTACAAAGTTTACAGCTTCTTGCAGAGGTTGCAATGCTTACTGATGAAGTTTCATGCCAGTACCTGTTGTGAACAAATAAAGTCGAGTTTTGTGAACTGAAGAACCCCTGGTGTCGTTTCACCTTAATCCTGACCTGGGATCTGAGTTGTTGCCCTGAGAAACTGGGACACCACATGCAATGATTACACACTCTTAAGCCAAATTTACAAGAATATTGCAACACAACATGTCACAGTGACTTTCGAAGTTTCACTAACATCCATCAAGTCCTTGTTTCCCAGTTTCTCTTTCTGCAGCATTCAAGCATGGATTAAACGTGTCTTGATCCATTCTAAAGTTCTGTCTTAGAAACTTCAAAAAATTATCAGCAAAGATCCACCTGATTTAAGGCTTTAAGTGCAAAACATTCTAGCCAGCAATCTTTTAAGTCAGCTGTATGACCAAGGCCACAGTTAGCTGGTTATAAATTGGTACTACTGCCCAAAGAACAGTTCTACCCTCTTCTTGTTCTCAACTTGTTGCTTGTGCTAGCAGTCTCACTTGTGTCCTACCTGATGACAAGATCAAGTGACTCAAGTAAAAACTAAACTGATCAAAGAAGGAAATTAGTTTTCAGCCAGAGGGGTTACCTGACAAGGCTGCGTAAGTGCTAGTAACAACACAAGAGAGATGCCAATAAGCCTCTTCTCAAAGACAGGACCACCCTTCCCAGCTGCAATACAGTCTAAAATGACTGCAGCCTAAACTTCTCCCTTCAAAGCATGGCTTGAAGATACAGGGTTTTGAATCACAAATCAAAGCTTTGAGTTTTAAGGAGGTTTTATCTTCCCACAAAATGTGAGGATGGACCTGGGCAAGGAGAAAGAAGCACTAGCCTGAAAGGCAGGAGCTATAGAAAATGGTATTGCTGCTGAATAACAATCTTGGATGCAACTAGACAGCTCATTCCACTCATTAAGCACAGTATTTAATTCACTCTGAAAGCTGAGGGTGAGGGGAGCAAAGCCTGAAAAAGGGGGACAAGGAGGACACTTGGTAGAGTTGAGACACTTAAATCTAGACAGGACAGAAACAAAACTGAAATCTGGTGTTAATGTAAAACTTCATACAAGGTACAAATTAAGACAAGTCATTCATTAGAATGATTTCTGAACTGAGAGAGGTGGTGAAGGGGAAAAAAGAGACATCGTGTATCAGCAGTCAGGGATTTTATTTGCAAGAAATTACTTACGTAGAAACCAATTATCATTTGGGTTTTAAATGAAAGCCTTTTTCATAGAATCCTCCTGCCTGCAAAAAGAAATCTCCTGATTGCCTTACAACAGCAGAAAGAATAAAACCTTTAATACCAGGTAGCTTTTAGATCTCTTTAAACAAAGGGGGAGGAGGGGGACAGAAGAAAAACACACCTACCCGCCCTCAAAATCACATGATAAAATTTAACAAAAAAACACCAAACAAATAAAACCTGAAAACATACCACCACCAAAGAAAACAATAATTTTATCTGTATTCTTTACTGAAGATATGCACAGGTTATTTTTCCGTTTTCCTAAAAAAAACACCCGACAGTTAAAATTTCAGGTAGGGCAAGCTGACACAGTTTGCACAGAATTAAAATAACTGCTAAAGAACATTCCTGAATGCCTAAGGAGCCAAAAGCTTTGGAGGAAAAAAAAAAAACCAACCAAACCTGTGCAAATTAAGCAATGCTGAGTATGCTTAAATGAAGCTAAAAGAAGTAGTAGCTGTTTGTCTGAACAGAGGTTTGATTCTTCAGAAGAGGAGGATGCTGGGAGAAGGTTGGGAAATTTGTAAGCTTTCCTTTAAAAAATCCAGTGAAAGGTAATATTGACAGGGAACTGTGCCATAAAAGCGAAGTTGTCTATCCACCACAAATAAAATTTGACCATGTTTTCAAATCAGCTTATTTTACAAGTATCCTCTAATGCCGATGAAGTAAAAATTCTTCAAACAGTATGACTCCGCACATTTTGTACAAAGGAAAAATCCAGGCCAAAGGAGTCAATTAAGTCCTCAAATCTTCAGCCTAATTCAGTAAAGGACCTTAAAATTTACCCATCTTGGTCAGTGTCACATGATTAAACTAGATACAGTTTTGTGTTCTCAGACGCCCAACCAAGTTTGTTTCCTTCCCATGCACCTCAAGCACAAAATGCAACATTGTGTACACCAGAATTAAACTGTGGCTTGCACGATACATCTGGTGGGCTGTCAGCCATTCCTGTGGCCTCAGCTCACATCTCACCAACATTGCAGAAGCCCGTTCCTTCAGCAGATTACTGGTTCTCAGCAGCAACTGCTGCCACTGCACCCTGCCCAGAGCCACTGCCAACTGTTTGTGCAAGGTTCCCAGCAGCAAGAGGAACACGTCAAAAGAACAAACAGGAGCAAAGTACAGAATATTTTCCAAAGCACTTCGCCCCCCTCATTTAAGCACCTTAACTCCATGCATTTAACTTAGGTCAGTACTCAGAATACCTATCCCCATGTGTCCCGGTTTCAGCTGGCACAGAGTTAGTTTTCTTCCTAGTAGCTGGTACAGTGCTGTGTTTTTGGATCCAGTGTGAGAATAATGTTGGTAACACACTGATGGTTTAGTTAGGGTAAGTGCTACTTTGCAACAAGTTAAGGATTTTTCAGTCTCCCATGCTCTACCAATGGGGAGGTGTACAAGAAGCCAGGAAGGACCATGGCCAGGACAGCTGACTAACTAGCCAAGGAGATATTCCATACCATAGAGCATCATGCTCAGTACATAAACTGGGGGGGTTGGCCAGGAGCGGCAGGTCACTGCTGAGGCATCAGCCAGTGGGTGTTGAGCAGTTATATCGGGCATCACTTGTTTATTCTTTGGTTTTTATTTTTGTTATATTCCTTTTCATTACTATTATATTATTATTGTTATTATATTTTAGTTTATTTAGTAAACTGGTCACTTGGGGTGGGAGGAAGGGGGGAGTGAGCAGCTGCATGGTGCTTAGCTGCTGGTTGGGTTTAAACCACAACACCACATAAAGAAAAAAAAAAGTATTTTCCTTACAACCAGTTGTAATTTATAGCTACTGTACTGCCCGGAGTATGACACGAAAGTAAAGGTGACCATTTTCCTCCACTTACCTTTCTTGTTAATAGACTTTTGCGCCTCATTCCACAAGCCTCTAGCTGAAGTCGACCTCGCAATGCCAATTCAATTAACATACAGCCACGCAATCCTGACGAGATGCAATCATTCCAGAACGATGTGTAACCCTGTGAAAAATGAAAGACAGTAAGATATCTCCATCTCCCCCCGAAAAGAAAAAAAAAAAAAGGGGAAAAAAAAAAAAAGAGGTTTACTGCGTTCTCTCAGCAGTTCTCTTGCCTTCATATACCTTTGAAGTAGCATCACTAGTCAACTATCGTTCCTGTACCGAAAAGACGAAAGGCAAACAGACTCATCCCCTATTAGTTTTGACACTTAGTCCCTGCTCTTTGAAGCATAGGAAAACCTCAGGAAAGTGATACAAAAGGAAACAGCAAGTTATCAAGAACTGTGAGATATAAAAGTGTACTTTATATATAGTCAAAATAAACGTACTACATTTTTAAGACATCAAGTGTTTGTCATTATTGACACCACACAGGTTTATCTGTTTCCTGAGAAATAGTAACACAATTTTACATCCATAAACAATACAGCACTGAAAGTAGTAACAACCTGAAAATCAGTATTAAGTACAATATGTAGTATACTGGAAACACAAATGTGACAATCAGCACAAACCACAAGACAGATTTTTTTTTTTAGCTTGAATATAAACCAAAAGACAAAAAGTTTTCAAGCAAATATTTGGAACAGCTATTATTTTGTCATTTAAATCCTTTGAAAACATGTATTTTTAAAGTTTAATGCATATTGTTCTTACACATACTTCAAAACTGCAAACGACATTTATTCTATGAACCACAGTACATGTACCACACTTCTCATCTGTTTTCTGCATTGATAACTGTTTGCTTAAAGGGCAGAACAGAGCCTTTGACCCAATACATTTTCAAGATATCTAGACTTCTGTATTTCACTGCTCAAAAATTATGACCAAAAATATCTTACAAAAAGGATTCTATTCTACCTACAGAGTAGCCAACACAGCTCTTGCGTATTTTTAAATATTTAATTATCTAAGACAAACCAAAGTCATCCTGAGAAATGTTTTCTCTTTTGAGAAATGACTGCAGAAACAGTTGGTATGATCCAGAAGGATCTTCCAAAACTCCTCTAGTGATGCATTTCTGAAAATACCCACTTTGGGATACTTCAAAGTGCTGCAAACAAACAAACAAACAAAAAAAAAGGACAGCACCCCCTTCCATAAAATTTATCTTAACCAGTAACAAAGACTATCTTAAATCAAGAGCAATTCAATTTTATTCTATTCAGAGAAGGAAGCTGCCAATGTATAGATACAAGATGCACAAATCTGAAGTCCGCTAAACTTACAAACTGGTCCCTAACTAACGTATGCCATTAAACACAGACTTCCAGTAACGTGATAATATTTGTTTCCATTTACCTCTCAGCTATTTCAAGAGCTGTATTACATAGTTATATAGATGACCAATAATTTTGAAAAGCTGACAAAAGCTCTGAATCTCTAGAATGTAATGACAGAAATATGTCACATATATTTATTTAAAAGGCCATGAATACAAGGTTGGAAAGGCATTTGAGAAGTTATCTAATCAGCCTTCTACTCATAAAGTATGAGCTCCTCTCATAAGTCAGCTATTCTGTAAATTAAGATTTTGGTTGACACCAGACATTTCTTTGCAAAAAAACCATGCAAGATAAGGTGCAGTATCTGCTTGATAGAAAAAGAAAAATCCATAATATAAAGAGATGATTCCAACATTCTACCATTTCCAATCAAATAGTCTCTTTACATAGTGATTTTTGAAATCAGACAACACATATGCAAACTAAAAATCTATTGCACAAACTTACAGCTGTGGCACAATAAATGCACACTTCTTTCTACTCACAAAAAGTTTCATATTATCATGCAAACAATTAGAGCACTAATTTTTCTTCCCCCTTTTGTTTAGTAATGAAAACCACATTTATTTATTTTTTTAAATTACTATTTTTCAGTGAAGTGCTGTTAATTACACTGCTCCTGGCAACAATTACCAGATGTAAACTCCTCTGCTCCAGCAGTTGTTCAACATGTATGATTACAGGCTGTGGGTTGCAGAGAAATACAGAATTGTAGAATAATTCAGGTTGGAAGGGACCAAAGGAGTTCTTTAAATCCAACCTCCTACTAAAAGCAGGTTCAGCTACGAAGTCAGATTAAGTTGCTCAGAGTTCTATTCAGGCAAGTCTTGAAAACTGCCAAGGATGGAGACTGCACAACCATCCAGCATTTTTTAATCAAGTGATCCTGAAAGGCAGCTCAAAAAGAGTATATTCTTCACAAGTGGAAACGCTTGCTCTAGTGGGTTAGATGGCATCCAAGTCATGAGAATGTATACTGCGTCACCACCTTCCCCACCCCCCCATGTCCCCATCCCCCAGCTCAGAGTTTGCAGGTGATCCACTACAGAAGGAACATCGTATTTCAATAGAGATTATACTGCTATTAACAAAATGAGGAAAAAGATATTTTAAAGAGAGTCAGTGTCATCCTGTACATGTTTCAATCCATTAAACTGATCCTTCTAGACAGTTCACGCAGACAGTTTTTGACACTTACTGCAAAGACCTCAGACAACTGAACCTTCACAGAAGGTCAGTTTAGCCCACAACAGTTTAACTTAATCATCCTTTAAATTAACTCAAACTTCCTGGTGTAACTGAAAATGAGTAGAAGCAGACATTTTGTCTCTGACATTGCAAACAGCTTCCTGACACCTACTTTAAATGGCATACAGCATAACTAGAAACAGGTGCACTAAAGAGAAAAAAACAATTCTCAGCATTATAGAAACTACTGCCTATTTTAAAGAGGCTATAGATGGACAGTGAAGAAAAGAGAAGTGAAAGAGGTAGAGAGAATAATAACAATATATGGAGAGGGAAAATAGCAATATAGAGTGATATACAACTTGCACAGGAAACAATTATTTTTTCATTTTCCACAGAAAATGACTAAAAGGTGGTAAATGAAGCTAGCTCACAAGTTGGAAGAGTCAAAGGCCAACTTCTTTTCTATGTTTCTATTCAACTGTTTTTACAAGAAGGCAAAAGTTTTAAAAAATTTATTTTAAAAATGAGTTAAATTCATAGGAGATTGATAATGAAGTTTGACAGACAGCAATGGATCTATAAACCAAGCTCCCATGCAGCTGAAGTTGGTGTACGCTGGAGGAGTCGTCATCATTCTGTGCACACCCATTCCCTGAATGTGGCCTGGCCATTGCCCATTACAGGTTATGGAACAAGATAGGGATTTGGTTTGACCTTTTAACACTGTTCTCACTGTTATTCCAAATACTTAACAGTCTCAAAGCCCTTGGATTAAAGATCAAAGACCACTATTTATAGATGCAAGTAATTCCACCATTTAATGCTCTTAAAGAGCACTAGTATTCTCACAAATACAACACCAAATATTTTTACTCTATCCGTCTTCCTACAAGTCTTTCATAAGTTTTATAAACATCCTAACTCAATGAAATACTTATTTCATTAATGTTGCTAAGCAGCAGGGGGAAAAAGAAGAAAGTCTTACAAGAGAGGGAATTATTTTTATCTCATAGCAATTACAGTAGAATAGCACTTTAAGCTATGAATAGCTTGCAAGACAATTTTAAATCTATGTTGATTCCAAGATCAAAAGAATGCTTACAATGGTCATATTTATTTACACAACACAGTGCAAAAGCATTTTTTGTCAGAGCTGACCTAGAAATTTTCAGGTAAAAAATGCGTTTTGCTAGACAAGCATAAAGGGAAATTAAAATAAAGTTTACAACAGAAACTTGTTACCATATTAACTTTGAAAGCTCAGACTTTCCACCCAGGTATGGTAAAGCACAAAGCTATTCCTTCTGCTTAAAGAGTACGTTATCCAAAATCCATGTTCATTATGCCATTTCTCTCCCACCACCTCCTGCAGTGTTTAGTCGCTTTCTTCTCATGCCCCTTACACAATTTCCAGCTCACACAGGTCCTCCTGTTCAGTTAGCCATTATCCACTTTCAACTCTCACTTACTAAACAGCTCACCTCCTAATGATGGCCCTGTGCCTTGCTGTTACCCAACCTATCTTATCTTCCAGTCCCTGCTCTTACCTTGCCTCTTTAGCTGCACTTCCCCGTCACTGAACTGTGACACCCTTTCACTTACACTGGCCCCCCTCCTCATCTCATCTTACTGTGACATGTAATACATTAACTTATGACTTCCAGGTTTATAAAGATCTGAATTTCTGTGACCTCACAGATTTCCTTACATATGTTCACACAGATGGTGCAGACAAGACAGCAAAGTATTTACACTATATATGGTGAGCAGTCATCTTATTCTTGTCTCTGCTCCAACAGAGCGATAAAGTCACATGATATATTAGCAGACATACAAACAATTAATCCCTCCTGATATGCTGGGTCTAGCTCTGCTGAGCAAAGAGCAAAGCACAAGCTCTAGCAGGTTCTTCCCACTTACTGCAGGAATACGCCAGCTCAGATCCGCATACAAAGCAGTGTAAGCATACACCAGGACCCAGTCTCCTACAGATGCTGACACAGAGTGCAACAGAAGACAATGTTCACATGCATATGCCACAGGGAAAGAAGGATCAGGGAAGGGATCTTAAGTGGAAACATTCTACCAATGTCCCTTAAAAAACTTTAACTTACATTATTTCCTAACGACGTCCTTTCCCAGTTTGTCTCCAAGATCCTTGACTCTCAAACTTCATAAAGCTATGCTTAAAATCGAACAGGGTCCTATGACTTGCAAAAAAGTGTTTTTAAGGATTGCTAGAAATTATGAGAACACCTGCATAGACAAAGAAATAATGCCATTCAGCATCTCAAAAATTATCACCCCAACTGTGAAAAACCTAACAGAATCATCTGTTTATGCTATGATAAAGCATGGCTAGATGGACAAACTATAGACAAAACATGTACACTTAGCTCTGACAATACTATAGCATTCTGAACTTGGTGGCTACCCAAATATTTTGTTGAAAACACTCAGTACTAAGTATTACAGAATAAAAGCTGTTGTAGAAGTATTGAAGTACAATTCTACAGAACACACTGATTTCCAATTTTTCAAGACACTCAACATCTAAATTTCTGGATATTTAAAATCCATAAATTACTCGAGAGATTTTGTAATTCAAAGATTACTTGCAAAAATGTTTTTTAAAAGATGACAGATAAGACAACACTTTCTCCATCTCTGATCCAAAAAGGCACTGCAGTAATGACCACTATAATTTACTAAGTATGTGAAAAACCAGAATGAGAAGACTAATGTCACCAAACGTGTCTGAAGATATCTAGCACAGATCTGTGCCAATTACATTAGTAATCTCTACATAATTGATGCTGCTGTAAGAACATGCATGAAACTTCAAAAACATTTCAGTTAAGCACAAAATAGCCAACGTTCACGGAGTAGCCATTCAGTTACCTATTAAACTGCTCTACTCAGCTTCCGGGCAACTGTTAAACTCTCTATTTAAAACAAAAAAAGCCCCCCAAAACAACAACAAAGCCACCAAAGACCCCACCTAAACATACTTCAGTATCTTCTGTTTCCCAAGTGCAAATTAAAGAACCCAGCAGTAACAGTGCAAAAACTGCAATTAAATTGCAAATGCCATTTTACATTTATAGACACTACCTCAAATTATTGACGGAGAGGTAATCTTTAATGGATTAGAGTGGTTAAAAAAAAAAAAAAGATACTTCCATTATAAAATTGTTTACAAAAGGCTCACACAAGACTAGGTAATCCTTTACTTAGGATACTTTGTTTAATGTGTAAGAGTTATTAAAAATCTCTTCCCACTACACAAATACACATTCTCTCTCCAACTCTTCAGTTAACTCGGAACATGGAGAGCAGCAATTCCATTATACCTAGCACTGACGAGAAAAGAGTGGGGAAAAGTGAAAAGTCCATGAAAATCTCTCAGATTCAAAAGAAAGGAAATAAAAAAGTGTTTGAAGAGTTCCAAGCCTGCAGTTTTAAGATACACACATGGCAATAAAAAAAAGAATTATGTGTTTTACGTACTTGATTAAGGCCACCTGTTTACAGAATGTTGTACAGCACAACATAGACTACAGCTGCCAATGCATTTCCTGATCTAATGCAGTGAGTCTTAAGCTATTACTGATTACAGACCACATACTGCAGCTACTGCAGACCACACAGCCATGGCAAATGGAAATCAGCTTTATAAATCTTTAAAAAAAACCCATCAGAAATCCATGCAATAGCCTGTGAAGATAACTGAGCATTACAACAGCTTGCTCACCAAAAAATAAGGTATTTCTTTATTTTAACAACAACAGGCCCCTCAATCCCATCCTCAGATCCACAGAGACTCATATTCAGTATCAGAGGTCAGTGTTAGGTCAAAGTTTTGGCCCTGACTCAGACTCAGTTTACATTTATGAAGAACCACAACAGCAGAGCTTCCCTGGAATAATGCATGTAATACTGCCCAGTCTATACTTCTCTTACTAAGAGCCTTTTAATTTTACATTCAGGTGTAATAGTACTCCTTAAACCCTCACCTAGCACCCTGTACTTAAAAGCAAAACAGATCTAGAGTAACCAAACTGAAACCAAACAATTAAAGGTGAACCTTCTGAAGGAGAAACATCACTAGAGCTACTCAAAGCCCTGAATTCCTGTTCTCAGAAAACTCCAAATTCTTCTTTTATGAAAGACACAAAGAAACTTCAAAATTTAGTAAACAATTTCTGAAAATTCATTGAGACACATCAGGAATAAAGTTGTTTTAATCCTTTACAGCCATATTAGCCCCATCAGAACAGGAGCTGGCCAACTTGGAAAATAACAAAGCCAAGATAAACAACAATTACAGCTCCTGAGGAGTTTGAAAGTCCTAGCCTCTGACGAAATATATCTGACAGTATATCAAGAAGACATGAAACCTGTAGCTTCAGAGCTTCTCAGCTAGGAGACACAATCTAGGTTAAAGAAATTTTTCACTTCAGCACACAGCAAATTCCGAATTTGCAGGTAGCCTGTTTTGCATTAGAAGAGTATTTCAGAGGAAATATTTCTACCAGCTCAACGCTGAAGCTGAAAGATAGAAAAATTAAGACTTCCCAAACTCTGGTAGAGTTTGCCATTACTTTTATTACTTCTGCATGGATGGCATTCAAATACTGTGCTGGTGGTAGAAATATAAAAGCTCAGAGACATAAAACTATTGTTTTGTTTATAAACAAAAACGTGTGTAACTTTCCCAAACAAGGGCTTTTTCCTTACCATCTATTCTTTCCAATATGTGGCAGACTATTTTTATGGTATGTTCTGAGAAATCACAGATGACAAACATACTGGGAAAATACTCTGTGCTTTCTGACATCATAGGAAGTTACTGAGGACAATTATATCCAGGTCCAATTAGTTACTCTCACCAAATTTATATGCCAGCACAATAAAAATACAACTTGCAGACCTGTAAAACATACAGTTCAGTTTTACTATTAACAGAGAATAAGAAGAAACAGTTGTCAAAAGACGTATAGCCCGAGACGGACTAAATAAAGCAAATGTGGAGCTTGGAAAAAAAGAACACTTTGAAAGACACTTTATGTCATTTATAGGATTGGGCAAAGCAAACTGAGTAGTCTGCTAGTTCGAATTGTATGTGTGGGGCTGATTTTCATGTTGCATTGCACAATTTGAAAAAAGCCCACTTCTAACATTTACACAGCATTGTCATGAAAGGAGGATACACCTGCATGCTCACTTTGAGTAGTTATCTCAATACTGAGAATAAAAATCATGTTTTGTATGTACATAACTTTAAGAAAAGATACCTAAAAGTGGCAGAGAGAAACACTGGGGGGAAAAAAGCAGGAAATGAAACTGAGGACAAAATGACATCCCAGTGTTTAATTACTTTCTCAGTACACGCATCTCTTTCGAACCACTACTTTCTGCACACCACTTCAATTATTTTTCCTTCAAGAGATTAATTTCAGTTTTACTGACCTTTCAAATCAATATCACAGCATCTTATTTTAACCTCACACAAAACCAGGTAACTGGAGAAAGTACGTCCTCCCCCATGTCTCCATTTTTAGCCATTTGAGGACTAAACCCAGGAATGTAGTCTGAAGCCTGAACTGCTGCCAAAGACGAAGTATCCGTTTTTTCACTCCATTGAAGCACATTGCTGTTCTCTCCCTTGAGCCTAAAGTAGCATTTGTGTAATGAGTTAGATGTGAAACTGATCTGTCTGAAAGCTAACGGGTGGTCTCTATACTGATTCACCAAGCAGGTGAACAAATTTCAGAGACAGTACGGGAAAGGGAAGGAACATGGTTGGGACAGACAGCAAAAGACAAGAGCACCCCCTTCAGGGACAACCCACACTTCAGTGGACAAACTGCTTTCAAAACCTGAATAGTTTTCATAACCTGAATAACAACGGCTAGAACTATTCAGTTAGTCTTTGGGATAAAGAGCTTGGAGGAAAAAAAAAAGAAAAAAGAAAGAAGTCATACATTATTGGGCTACCTGTACTGAAGCCATTCATGAGCACAATCTGCTTAGAAAAATCTAAAATGCTTAAAGCTTAAGGTATCATGCAGTATATTCATCATTACCTTCAGCTCCCCATTTTGCACCACAGCAATGATTACCTGATCATCATAAATTTGAAGTTATATTATTTAAATCTGACAGGACAGCAAGAGCATCCCTTCCCTACTGTCTGAAGCAATAGAAAGTTCTTTCAAAGGTGCCTACTAGCCTATTATTAGCCAGCACAAAGCACAGACAGAACATAATAATCCAATATCATCATCTGTCACCCATTTGAAGCCTTCTGCAAAAGACAGGCAGAGACAATTTATGTCGAAATATGGGCTTTGGTGAGTTGTATTTCATAATGGACTTAATCACAATTGCAACAGAACTTTCACTATTTTAGTGAAGGAGTTCCTCTCTGAAGTGGTAATTTTGGGATCTACAGAAAGACAGCTGGGGAGGGCAGAGCAGAAAGGAATAACAGCATACACTGTCCAGGTGCACTGCAGCAGGTTAAAAGTTAGTAGGAACTTTGATCTGCCACAGTTCTCATGCAAAGATGGTTGCTTCCTTCCTCTCGCATCCTATCTCCAACATAACAATCTGTTGTAAGTAACTTTACAACTTTAATCTGCTTCACAGCTATGACTGTTGATGACAAACACTGTTTTTAAGTACTTCGACTTTAATGAAGAGTACTATCAGCCTGAGACACATAAGGCTATCATATTCCCCCAAAAGCCAAGAACCATCTTAATAAACTGTTTCCTTTATGTACTCTCTACTAATATTACATTGAAGTTTTGAAAGCAGTTGGAATCACCTGAAGAACTTCTACAACACATCTCCTTAAAGCTGCTCCCAAATCCAAAGAAGTAAAACACAAAATATAAGCAGTATCTATATAGAAAGGATAATGAAAATACCTGGTTTATTATAAATTATGTTTTCACATAGAATTTCAATCCTTTCTGTTGACCCAAAAGCGCTTTTTTATGGATTTCAAATGCATCTATGATAAGTATTCTTTTACAACAGAAACACTACTTCCTCTTGGATATTCATGTAAAGTCATATAATTAAATGGAGATACCAGCAGATAGCAGCAGGACAGCGGGAGAGGACAAAGAATAAGTGAACATCAGTTTCTGACACCTGCACATGATTCTGTGGTTCTTATCCTTTTAGCTCAGAGTAAAATTGCTGATTAGAAAGAAAGAAAGAAAAAATGGTTGCTATTGTTGCAGAAAACTAAATCTCTTCTTTGTAATAATGCCACGTTAAGTCTCCGGCAGACCAAAGTCAGTAATATGAAAAACCTTTAGAAGTTAGTGTTTTGTCTAGGAATATCAACACTCTATAAGGAACAGCTAATACAATTTCTGAATCTCTTGAAGGGCACAGAAATCAGCAAGATTGATGCTATGTATGTTTAATTTAATATTGAGCATATTTTATAAAATATTTTTCCAGCAAATCTGATACGTGACTTCATGAGTCAAACCTAAAACTTCAACATCTTTTTTCAGAGCAGGAAATTCTTATATTAGAAATAAGGTACACTTTTGAAAACATTTTTTTTTTCTTCCAGCATACTGTTGCAAGAAGTATGCATCTCAACACAAAAATAAGCAAATGCGTCTTGTGAAAACAAACACAAAATTAAAAAAAAAAATCCACAAACTCTTCCAAGTTCTCAATGACAAATAGAAAAGCGCATCAATACTAGGAGAACTGTATTTTTATTCTAATAATTTCAAGTTCTAGATCTTCTCGTGCAGCCAGCCAGCATTTGTTTCTCCTCAGCTAGGTCCTTATACAGATTTTTGTAAAGCTCTGATTCAGCTTCAGTAACCTTAGACAGACTGTAAACATGTAAAACACCTTCAACTCCATCAAGAGCCATTAAAAGTCTTTTTACCAGCATAACTAAACATACTTGTAAGAAGCTGGGGGAAAATACAAACAGTAGGAAACAACGGAAAAGGAGAAAAAGGAAAAGTTCCATTGCAACGTGCATCAAAGGCTGGAATGTCCAAAATATTTGAATCTTCAAGGTAAAAATCATGTTGCTCTCACCACGGGTATCTTACTAATTCATCCATTTTCACTTTCAGGGGATCAAAAATAATCTTTTCTTTTCCTTCCATTGCGGGTTATTGTAATTTAATCTACCCCAAAATGAGCATAACCACAGCACATAAGCCCTGGCTGACAATGAGTCCCAAAAAAGAAAAGTTGACATGGTCTGATCAAGCATGTGCTTTAATGACCTAGTTTCTCTGTTACTTTCTCATATACATTAAATACAGATTTATCAATTTATTAAATCTAACAGCTATCAATTTATTACCTGTAAGAAAATCTTATACTCCATGACACTACAGTACTGCACAATGCCAGATTAAAACGCAAAACCAAATTCAGCTTCCGTGTCAACATTCTCTGGCAAAACCTCAATCAATTTCCTTTGGCAATGAACTGCATGCGTTTACCTCAACTTATTCACACTGAGCTAAAAATACAATGTTCAGGGTTAGGGTCTTGCTTAAATAACCCTTCAATAATAGTTTCAAGCTCGCTCTTCCTTTATAGACCCGCAAGACAAGCAGTTCTGGAATACAAGAATGATGGTAAGCTGAGAACATGCTCAATTTTTTTTCTCATGTTTAGGTTTTAAGACAACAAGCAAATCTGAAATGCAAAACTGATTTTTGCTTCTGACAGCAGCAAGATTCAATAAAATTTATGATTATCTAAAAATTTATAAAAATACAAACCCTCCATTTTACTTATAAAATTGTTTTCACATCTATTGTCTGCCAGATTTTGATTTTCACTGCTTCTATAGACCAACCTAGTTTAAGACTTAATTGGTTAAAGACATGACCCAGCTTCACCTGACAGGAATGCATTCAGAGAAGGCTGCTTTGTATATATTAATACAGTACACGTAATAACCAAAACTGAGATAATTTTTCAGGTAGCTCTTAAATGGGTACAAAGGAATTTCAAATCCAGTAAAAGAACTATAGTTCTATCTATCTGCATAACTGGGAAAAAAGAGCATTTCTGAAGATAAAATAATTTTATGAAACATTCATCCCTTTTACTAGTCATCCCTCAAAAACAGTAATAGAAAGATGAAATAACATGCCCAGAACTTGTGAATATTCAAGATACTCAAGTAAAATACCTGCTAGAGGAATACTCTGGATTTTCTCATGTGTCAAAGGGAAAATAGTCAAACTTCAAATCATTTGCAACTAAAACAAACTGGATTCCTCTTCATCCTCTTCACACTAGACTGAGGGTCTATGCCAACCTATACCTAGCTAGCTCTTTGCTGCCAATCTTACCTTCCAAGCAAGCCATAACCTTCTCTACCCAGAAGGTTGCAGGAACATCTAATGATACATCCCGAACTACGAAACTTTTCAAAAGTAGTATCTGTTTAAAAAAAAGCAAACCAGAGCACGGAAGTGTTTATTATTGGAATACTACAATGTGAGGACTTTGATGTCTGACTGCAGTCTCTCTTGATTATTTCTTCTTTTGATTCAACTGAAATCATTAGCCATTTTACTGGAACATAAACAGAAGATGTTAGTGAGGAAAAATCTCTGAAGTGTTCTGACAGCCAAACACTAGAAACTAGAAACTTCTACAAAGCATAGTATCACTGACAAGAAACTTATCAGGTATTTGATTAACCTGCTGCTGTATTTAAGAATAAATAACAAAGAGCAACCGCTGTTGACTACTGAAAACACTAAAGCCAAATGTTATTGCCTAGCTTTTCAAGCAAGTGCACAGCTATACATTACGTAGACACATCTCTTCATTAAAATCAAGATAATAAAAACTAATTTTGCTGAATAGGAGGCAACTAACACAAGCACACTGTTGAACCCTACAAGACCCCTGAACAAATCAACACTTAGGAGACTGACTGCTCATTTAGGAATGAAAAGACAAACTTGAAAGCCTAACTTTCAGCATCATTAAGTGTAGACACATGCAGATAATGACTGCAAATATTTGCATGGCTCTTGCAAAGCCACTTTTCATGAGGGTCCAATCTCTATTCTCCATACCTGGTGCAAAATAAAGATGTAATTAATTTATTCCATAACCTGCAAATTGATTTCTACATTACCAGCTATTGTCACTGAGCATAAAATCTGACATTTATTTGAAAGAAATGTTTAGTAAGAACTGGTGCTGAAATCCGCTGAAATCCTTCACATCAGATATTTCACTCAAAAAAACAAGTCTTCCCACAGCTGTAAGCAAATACAGCAGGATCAGAAAAATAGCTCGCATCCTGCCTAGATCTAACAACCAGAAACTTATTACACAAACCTTGTACACATTTAGTGTCTGCTAGTTGAGGGCTGACCCTGACTGGCAGCTAAATCCCACATAACCACTCCCCAAATTCCCCCAAGCAGGATGGGGGAAGAAAATAAGCAAAAGTGAAAAAAACAAAACAAAGTGATGCAGAACACTCATTCATCACCTCCCATAACCAGGCTGATGCCCAGCCAGTCCCCAAGCAATGACCACCCACACACCCTTCCCTCCCCTTCCTTTTTATTGCTGACCATGACACTATACAGCATGAGATATCCCTCTGGTCAGCTGGGGTCAGCTGTCCTGGCCGTGCCCTCTCCCTGCCTCTTGCACACCCCAGCCTACTCACTGTGGGGTGAGCAGAGTGAGAAATGGAGACAGCCTTGCTGTACACACACACTTCATCAACAGATAAAACATGAGTGTGTTACCAACACTGTTTTGTGTCATCAATACTGTTTCGGTCAAAAATTGAAAACACAGCACCATACTGGCTGCTACAAAGAAAATTAACTCTACCCCAGTCAGGTCCAGCACACTTCTCTTAACAACAGTAAGAAAAACCTAAATTTGGTACATCCTTCTAATACAGACAAAACAGGTCTAATATTGGCTGACTAAATAACAGGTGGAAGTTTCACTAACTCTGACAAACTAGGCTACATTAAAACTACAATTCCCTCCTTAAGCCTTATAAATATACTGTATCTGCCCCCAAATACAACAGCTATCCCTCTCTTTTACCTTTTCTTCTACAGTGGTCACAATAAAAGACTATGGAAAGCACTGTGTTATTTCAAGTTGGGGAGCTGTACTATGTTTCACTTGGAGGAATTTGCATCCAATCATTAATGTGGATGTATTTCCAGTCATGCTTTGTGTGTTTAAAAAAACTGTACATAAGGGATAGGTATTCCTCTTTTTTACTAAACTTTCCCTAGTTTCCTTGCAGTTTGTTCTTTTCAGAACAGGTATCTCACTTGTTTCACTTATCCAGGTGCAAACAATTTCCAAGAAACAATAATGCCATGTCAAGATTTTCATTATGACATAAAAGAATTCCACTCATTGCACTGCTCTTGCATTAGAAGGAACAAGTTCTTCCATTAGTACTTCACATGTACTAACTGTAAACTGAGTCTCAGCCACAGGCTGCAGATACTGCTAAAGCAGAAGTCACATTTAAATATCCAGCACTGGCAAAGTAGTTTAAATCAGCGCTTCCTAAATAATTAGTATGGATCAAACATCTGTCTGGCATTTACTTCGATCTAGCCAATAAATATTATACCTGCCTCCTCCACTGTGCAATGCAGAAGACATACTGAAATGGCAACCTAGTATGTGCAGAATGCATCTGTTGTGGTAGAGGCTGACAAAAGTGGAAACGCCAAGGTAAAATCAAGTGTCTCCTGAACTAAAATACAGAAGTGCAATACGCTGCGCTCTACAAGAATGACTCCCTAAATATTTAGAAACCTCATGGTACAGCCCATATACAAAAGACACCAGCCTGGCAGTTAAGCATCTGTAAATAATACAACCCACACAGTGCTATTTATTAAGACCATAAAGACAGATGACTAGAAAGTGTAGAGCAATAAGCAGTGCTTAAAAGAATATCTGCAGCTGAAGACATGCCAAAAGCCCAAAAGACTGACTTTCCAGTGCGATTAATAAATTCTGTAACATCCATAAATAATAAAGAGTCAAAAGTGTAACATCTCTCCAGTTATAAAGATCTAGCTTACAAGGCATTTTTATTAATGGTCCAACAAAAATACTAAAAACCGGGTTGAAATGCAGTGGTCTAGTGCAAGATATACTGGAGGAGGTGAGGAAGATTTGGCATGCATAATACTGGTTTTCACTCAGACTAACAGCTTAGTCATAGTACCACACACCTTTGTGCTCCCACTCATCCAGGCTTACCTACAGTGCACTTAGAGGAAAAGAAACCATGCACTATTTTTTACATGTAAACTTGTAATTTTCATGCCTGAAAAGGGTATGTGAATTCATTCTGCACTAACATTTTATTAATATTTCTGAAATAAATTACTGAAATTGATCTAAGACCTGTTTGCAAGCCGGGAAAAAAAACAGTTAAAAGTGACACACTATAAATCTAGCAGTATTTTTTTCTTTCTTTACTAAAAGTTATGAGAACAGATTGAGAATGCTGTCCGTGCAGAGTAAACCGAGCCACACGTTTGCTCACAGACTAGCTTTCCCTTTCCCCCAGTAACGCAACCCAGAAGTGACTATATGCTATAGTAATTATTTGCTCTGTGAGTAGGAAAGTAATTCCTGAATCTGAAGTGTCTGCAACACTTAGCCTTGTCAATTTACCCTTGCAGAGAAGGCCCGTTACATGAAGCTTAACTGAGATAAATTAATTAACTAATTAAAATAAATGCTGCAGTACTTGGAACTACTTTAGGATCAATGAACACCTGAAATAATACAACTTTTTCTTTAATATCAAATGTAAGTTTTCAGTATCTCCCTTCTAGCAATTAACAGCAATACTTTCTTATATATAATGTATGCAAATTTTAAAATAAAACCAGCTTGCTATAGGGAGAGGAAGAAGAGTTAAATCTTTGATTTTTAAGAGCACTTTAGAATTACAGATTTGTTTAAGAGCAGTTTGAAAAACTGAGAAGCATTACCAGAAAAGCTTTGACAATGTTTTTGTCCTTCCCCTGCACTAGACAGCTTGACATAAAAGAAGGGACTACACTACACTTGAAGTTATCCATGAATAAGTAATATAGATTACAGATTAGCCATGCTGTAAGAGCAGGGACAACCACACTATCTGCATGCAGAAACACCATTTCAACACATAAAGTCAACTTGTGTCCAAAAACGCTACTTCCAAATCAGTGTGTCCTCGGAAGAGCTCAGAAGCAGGATTTACTCAGCAGCACAGCAAAGAGGCACTTCACTGCATCTTGCAGCACACAGAATTGGGGTGCTCTTCCTCCCACACCTCCTGTCTTCTCCTTAGCCTGTAATTTATGTATGGACATGAAGTAAAAAAAGAACTGAAAAGGTATGCAACTATGAAAGAAAGGATTTTTCACCACAGACATTACACACTTTGTTGTTATTAGGCCCAGAGCACATGAGAAGAAGCATGTCTTTCTCAAGGTTTCAACACATTCATACATCATTCTTCAACTGAAATGTGAATTCCCAGTAGACGCCTCTTCATGTTTCACTCATTTGTCTCAGAAATTTTCCAGCAAAACTCGGGAGCTTTTGAGTTGACATTCAGGTTGTTGTTGAAACTTTTTTAATGAGTGAGGGAAAAAAAAAAAAAAGACTAAAAAGATATGAAGAAGACTTTTCAAAATTTTATCATTTGTTACACAGGCAAAAAACCCCATGACTTTGGCATCATAATATGAATTTCACAAGACCAAATCTTAACACCAGGGAAAATGCCACTCACATTTTGAATGTTTACAAAATTCCTATTTCACTTTTATATTTTAATCCTAAAGAGATTTTTCTGAAAAGTCAGTAACAAATCCAGACACTCATATTTTAAGAAGAATAAATTTTAGCACTAAACTGATCAACATAAAACAGCATATCTGAAGCAGGCAAACTGGCTTCCTAATAACTTATTTCAATACAACAAAAAGTATCATAAATTGGAGACCTTCACAAGAACTATTTGGACAAAAGCTATGCTGCAACACTAAGTCTTCAGCAATAAATAAAGTTTCTAAAGGCCAAACACAAGTGGCAAAGATCCAAGATAATTTCTGTAACTAAGTGATTTAACATTACTTCACTAGCAAAATGACATTTTAGTCTTCACCAAAGAAAGAGTAAATAAAACTAGAAGTATTTACTTTGCAGTACACCACAGCACATGAAGATTATTTCAGCTTGCTTTATGTTTTCTTTCAGCAAACAAGGAATTAGTTACAGATCAAATAAATATTTTAATCTTAGTAGGTGCCACGTCTCTATGGCTGCTTCAGTCCGTTTAGTTGTGGCACACTGTATAGATAGGGGCAGCTGTGTGTATTTCTGTACTTGAAAAGATTCCCAATGTATACTGAGAGAGAACTCTAAAAAACCCCAAAACAACTAAAACCACCCACCCCTACATGCACAAAAATCTTCAACTTAAATAAAATAAAGTTGTAGAGCACAGCCACCTAGCAACCTCTCAGTTTTCTATGGGACTGAGTTATGAAATGTCTGGAAGAGCTGTAATGAAACTGGCCTCTACTCATCTCTTAGCTGTCGTTTTTAAATAAGCTAACTTTTAATATTTACCACTCTCTTCTTTTGGGAGTGATAACCTCAGATGCATCCATAGTTCTACAGAATAACCTGACTATTGCTGTGGTTCTGACCCATTCTACTGCAATACTATTTTTAACCTAATACAGCAAAGTATGTTATTTCAGTGAGTATTTTTTACTCCTGCAGCAGTGGCCTACTGCTCTACTCTAAACGGATGAACCCAAGTCCCTTTCCCAGACATGTTTCTGAAGGGTTTCCAAATAAGTGTGGGTGTTCTTGTGATACTCCCTGAAGAGGTCTAGTAACATATTCTGTTCCAGTGTATTATCTGCTCCTCCAGGGATACCGCCTCTGTCATGTTATGCAAGCATGCACATATTTCAGCATATATCCCTTATAACCTATCTTGACCTTGAAATACAGAAATAGTTATGTATACACAGAAGAGTCAAATGGAAGACAAACCATTAGTGGAAAAGAGCAACCAGTACACATACATCAAGTACAATTTAAAGGGGAAAAAAGTGCCATGTCCTAGAAGCACGTGCAAATGCAGTTAACTGTTCAAGCATCAAGAAAGGTATTGAGGCATGCTGTGTTTGTTTTAGGGCAGCCAGACATTCCCCTCACTGAAACCAAACTGCAGCAACAACCAGGCAACAACTCAGAAGCTTTGCTGCGGTTATTAGCAATCATCACGCTATCCTGAAAGCAGGATTCACATATATGTCTAACAGACTCCTAGAAACATTGAACTCATCAATCCATCACTGCCTGGATCTTCCTGAAAAACTTTCTCCTAAGAGTAAAGACTCTGTCACCTACACTTACAAAATGGTAGCTCCATACATGTGAGGCATTTTCTATCCAATTTACATGGCATTAAGCCATATTCAACAGCTTTGAACTTTAGAAAAAAAATTATCTGGAAACCTGACAGCTAAGTTATCAGTGCATATATCTTATCATATACTTTTCTGAAAGAGAAGCTGTTTTTAGGGAAACATGTTCTTCAGCCAATTCAGACTCCTTTTTTAACATGTTTTTTTATTTATTTTAAACTAAACATTAAATTATTTTATCCTGTTGGAATAAACAGGAAGGATGTTATCAGCTTTAAGTTCATTGGCTTTCAGTTGTGCTTATGGCTCACTCACCTGCCTCTGCCTTTCCCTCAGATTTAGTGTAGTTTCACAATTACACTTTATAGACCCTACATTGCTTTTATCTGCTTGCTGTCATGAGAAGGTCTCACACAAATGTAATGGTAAATTAATTCTACTGGAAGTTAAAAATTTGTAAAAAAGCATTTCCAGATGCATAAAGCAGGTAAGTTTTGCTTACTTATCATTAGAACAAAATCACCTTCAAAAATAAATCTATAGTTTTATTTCCAGTTTTAAAAGGAAAAATATTGTGACAACGCAGTTTACATAGCGTAGCTTGTATGGAGGGGTACAAGTCGCTCCCAAACCACATCTATCAAAGCTCACAGTGTATGCTACAGTTTCTGCCCCCTACCCTAGAGATGACATTATCACTGTCTCAACTGCAAAATCCCAGGGGAGTTATGGATATCCGTGCCACTGTAATCACTCAGTTCCTTTTTCCATACCAAGGAATATTAGATTGTCTGCAGTGTGAGCCACGGCTGCACCCAGCAAAGTTGGATGATTTATAATTTTGATGTGCACCAGTACAAAGCTGGGGTTTTAGACCCCATGTCAACTATTAACTTTTGATATACCAGGAAGATTTACACCATATATTCTTTCTAGGAAGACAGAATGCTGTCTACGTTGAAATCTTTACAGCCTAAGCATTTCGCACACAATATTGGGGAAAAAAGAGCTGAAAGATCACCCAGTTTATCCCACCTCCCTCAAGGGAAGACCTTCTAGGTAATCCTGTCAGGTATCTGTCTTGACACACCTAACTGACTTTCCAGCAACTATTCAGGTGTATAGAAAGAGAAATGAGCATATGTGTGTCTTCAATTCAAAAGGTGGAAGTGAACATCACTGTGAATATTTACTGAGTCTATCAGGATACCATGGCAAGGTCCATCTGAAAAAATGGGAGTAGAAGAATATGGCCTAAAATACACGATCCTAGAGAGAAATAAAACATGTTATTGTAGCAGGTATGTACACAGATATACCCAAACGCATTAAAAAATTTATGTTAACCAGGAAAACTACTCTTTATTCATTATCAACCATCAAATTTATTTCAGATGCAATGCACTGTTAAAGAACATATAACTTATCAGCCTCTCTCCCCCATTATTCTGTCATCATGAACATACATAGCTTTAAGAGACTTCCACCCAACACAGTGAACTGACTTCATTAATTTGCTTGCCCCTAGGAAAAAAAGCAGGTTGCTTAATCTAATTCCTATTATAACTCATATCTAAAACAAAGGTGTATTACGTGTCACCATCCACCACATCAAAGAGTTTTCCCGATAGGACTGGCCTTCTGCTGTATGCATGCTTTTTACATTGATTGCCTCTTTCGAACGAAACAAAAATCTAACACGCTGGTATAAGCACACCTTCCTCAGTGACTGTTATTCACAGTATCATGACAGAGTTAAGGTATACACTCAGTAAACACAAGGAATTACATAATAATGCCATTTCCTCGTTTTGAAACATTCATCAAGACCCGTTTTTGTCATATGTATCTCCCTCAGGTTTAAGACATTTTTCACATGCAATAGTCCACAAAGTCTTCGTAGAAAGGGCTGCTAAGCATCCAAAGCACCTGAGAACCCCCCACGTACTACAGAGTTGTGTCTAGCAAAATACATAGGAGTAGATGAGTCTCCCACACTACAGCCATAGGACTACACATATCACAGACCTACCCAGGCCCCCAAGTCAACCACCAAGGCTGACTGGAGGCTCTGGCCCTCATCTCCAGGTCCCCATCCCGCCCCAAGCCCTACACTGCCTTCCTTACTACAAACACGACAGCCCCTCTGCAAACCCCGCATCCGAAGGGCGAACCCACCTCCCGGCCAGGCTCCCGCTCCCACTCCCCAAACTCCAAGCATCTTCCCCACCTGCCCCAAAACACGGAGCCTGTTTCTGCATGCGCCCCTACCGCCGGCAACACCACAGTCCCCGTTCCCAGCAGCGCCCCTGCCCTGAACCGCCCTCACCACGTACCCAGCAGCGCCCTTGCCCCCACCCCACCCACACCCTCGCCCCACTTGAGTCCCCCTTTCCCATCGACGCCCTCCACGACCCCCCGAGTGGCCGCCGTCCCCTGCGGCACCCCGCTCCCGCGGCCCTGCCCCAGCACCACCGGGCCTCCTCGGCCGCCCCCCGCCCCTCACCTCGGCCCGCCCCAGCCCCGCCGCCCCGGCCGCACCTCACGGTCCTTGAGGCCCAGGAGCAGCACCTCCTCCATGAGCGTGAGCCGCGTTTCCTTGGAGTCGCCCTTCTCGTCGTCGCCGGACTCGTCCCGGCGGCCTTCATCCTCCGGGCCGCCCCCCGCTCCCCGCTCCTTGTCGGCGGCGGCGTTGCGGGAGGCCTCGGTCCGGCGCTGCACCAGGCCGGAGCTGCGCTGGGTCAGGGAAGTCATGGCTGGAGGCGGCGGGAGGGCAGAGGCCCGCCGCGGGGACAGGGGCTCGGCGACAGCTCGGGCAGCGGGGTTGAGGAGGAGGGACGGGAGCCGCTTCCGCTTCCGCCCTATCCGCACCAGGGCAGCGGCCGGCCGAGGGGCGTCATGGGGAGCGGGGCTCGGCCGCGGCGGGGAGGCGGAGGCGGCGGGGGCCGGCGTCCCCCTGCGGCGGCCGCGCTGGCGGAGGCAGCTCCTGCTCCAATATGGCGGCGCGGGCTGATGTCAGCGGAGGATGTGGCAGCGCCGGGCGGGGGGGCGCCGGAAGGGGCCGCGGGCGGAGAGCGGCGGGCCGCGGGGCGGGGCGCGGCGGCGGCGGCGAGTGGCCGTTCCCCGGGGCGGTGGGCAGCGCCGGGAGGGGCCGGCCGGTGCCGCCGGGCCGTAACCCAGGGGCGGGGTACTGCGCTCTCTTAAATAAATGGCGTCTTTTTCCTTAAAAAGTGCCTTGTTGACAACCTTGAGTCTGCTGGATTTTTGGCCACAACGCGTGTCCCGTTGCTAGCGCAGTCCCCCGGGAATATCTCTCCGTGTATACATACGCATATGTATGTATGCGCCCGTCAGCTGGGCTCAGGTGAGCTGTCACCGGTCTTGACTTCACACTGAGGAGGTGGCAGTCCCTCCGCTCTGATGGCGACTGAGCATCTTTTCAAACCTTTAGCCCTGGGGAACGTGAGACACCAAAACCTCAAAAAACTACTCGTCAAGGCTAAATCCCATATATGTAGCATATTTTACTGCAGAATAAAGTGCTTATGATGCAAGGGTGGCCTATACTTTTTAGTCCACCATGAGGATATTGCATTTGGCCCTACTGAGATAGATAGATATACATAGAATATCTATCTCAGATATAAACAAAATACATATATGTATATATAGATTATGTTTTATTGGTTTTTTTGGGTGCACTCTGTTCACCAAGAGCTCCAAGTCACTTTGTAAGACACTCTAGCCTCCATTCTTTCCCACACCCCCAGTTCTTGCATTATCTGCTGCTGTGACTTAGTGATAATTCGGTATGGCTTCTTCAAGATCACTGATAAGAAAGAATAGCAGATGGGCAAAACTGATCCCCAAGGGATATGTATCACTCACGCAAGTGTTTGCTGATCATTCCTCTTCTATGTTTTGAGTCCTGGTAGTTATTCAGAGTCCACTTACTGAGTGACATTCTGAGTGACATTTTTTATCTTTCTGTTTTTTTTAATGAAAAAGTTTTGCTGTACCAGGTCAAATGCCAAACCAAGGCTTAAGGGTATAACATCACTGTTACTTTGATCAAATAAACACTCATATAAATAAGAGATGCCACAATAGCATTACAAGATCTGTTTCCTGGAAATGTCTTTTCTGAGTAGTAATTAGACTCAAATATTTATTAATTCAGTCCTATATGAGCCCCTTGGATTTTACACTGAGGATTACAATCAAGATGACAGGCATGTAATTAACCTGGGTCATCCCTTTCACCTTCTTTCAACATAGTCACTGTATTAAGCTTTCTTCCTGTTCTTTGGAGCTTCCAAGACTTATTGAGAATCATAAATAGAGATAAAAAAGAGGTTCCAGTAAGCTCTTTTAAAAACCTGTATGCAAATTCTCCTGGTTTAGTGATTCAAATTACCTAGCTTTAGTAATGCTGTTTAAATTTTTCTTAAAATATACTGTTAGTGGAAAGTATTTAATCTTTGTCTCATATGATAATTTACCTATTTCCCCAGAATACAAAGCTATTTATTGAACACATTTTTTAAAAGAACTGTTAACAGTTCTTACACTTCTCTTTAGTAATACCATTGTTAGAAATCAGCTTGCACCTACATTAAATTCCCTGTTTCTGTTGGCAGAAATTTCTCAACATCACATACATTTTCTTTAATTCCTAGATTTAAGTAACAAAGCAATACTATCTTCTTGTTTCTTGTCAATAGAATGAACTATCTGGGCTGTTACAATTATTAAGTCACTTTCCCACTACACTAGTGTGGCATTTTAACTATGTTTGGGTTTTGTCCTGACCGTATTTTAAGGGTTAACTGAATGTTTTTTAGCAACTCCTATTTTTTTTGTTTGTTTGTTTGGGTCCTTTCTTCAATGGCCTCAAAGGACTCATCATCTTTTTCATTTTTGTGAAAATGATTTTTTAAAAGTAGTAGCTAATTATATGATTGATTTGCCCACTTTCCTGTTTTTCTATTACAAAAGTGATCAAATTAGGATCACTTGTAAATTAATAATTATAATTTTGTTGATCGATTTTACTTTTATTAGGATGAGGTGTACTATGAAGTTCCTTATATGTGACAGTCACTTTTCTGACTTAGAAACTCATTTGTACAACATGAATTGTGTAATCTCAAACAAATATATTTTTGCATTACTAATTTCAGTTCTGATTCTTTGTCTAATGAACCTAAACTAATAAGATCAGTATGAATCAAATTAAGAATGCATGTAATTGAATTTTGAGCCAATTAATTTTTTTTTCTTACACCAGTGCAATGCTGATAGACAAAACAAAAATTTGAATGAAAAGGATAGCAAACAAGACATATTTCAGTGTGTGATTTTGTTGATGTTGATCCCTTCGACATGACTGAGAGCTGGTGTGTTAGCAGTCACTGCTCAGCTTGTTGGATTTCCACCTAGGAGATCCTAATTTCACGACTTTCTTACCTGCAACTTATTTTGTAGAACCAAGCTGTATTTGAAAAATATTTCTGAGTCATATGGGACTTCAGAAGACTGTAACCTTTGACACTGTGTTTGGCACTGGCTGGTGCAACATGTGCTTTGTGTCATTTGGGTTATCACGGGGCATCACATACAGACTCCTCTTCCTCCCCCCATCCCAATACCAGTGGCATCCAGCCCTAGAGCTGAGGCCTTACATCTTTGAAACCTTCTGCTAAGAAGTAATAATACAAAAGCACGGGCTGTAGTCTATAAATAATCTCATCTGACTTGAAGTAAATTGACCTTGTAATGCAACCTTGTTTATTATTAAGCCCATATCTGGCAGAATTTCTATTAACAGTTGCTGATGAGTCTAAGTTATCTTTACTAAATGCTGTAGACTTCAAAAGTAGCTAGATTTTTTGAACAGCTGCTACCCCACTGGGAAGTTGAAGTAAAAGGGAAAAGAGCAAAGGCATGAATCTTAGACTTATTTTCTGTTGTGCTGGTTGCAGTTCACAGAATCACAAAATCATCAAGGTTGGAAAAGACCTCGAAGATCATCCAGTTCACTCATTAGCCTAACATTGACAGTTCCCAACTACACTCATATCCCTCAGCTCTATGTCAACCCAACTCTTAAACACCTCCAGGGATGGGGACTCCACCACTGCCCTGGGCAGCCCATTCCAACGCCCAACAACCCCTTCTGGAAAGAAATGCTTCCTGATATCCAGGCTAAACCTTCCCTGGCACAACTTGAGACCATTACCTCTTGTTCTATCACTTATTACTTGTTTAAAGAGTCTCATCCCCATCTCTCTGCACCCTCCTTTCAGGGAGCTGTAGAGGGCGATGAGGTCTCCCCTCAGACTCCTCTTCTCCAGACTAAACCCCCCCAGCTCCCTCAGCCGCTCCTCGTACAACCTGTGCTCCAGACCCTGCACCAGCTCCGTTGCCCTTCTCTGGACACGCTCGAGTCATTCAATGTCCTTTTTGTAGTGAGGGGCCCAAAATGGAACACAGGAATCGAGGTGCGGCCTCACCAGTGCCGAGTACAGGGGTCAGATCCCTTCCCTGTCCCTGCTGGCCACTCTAGTGCTGACACAGGACAGGATGCCATTGGCCTTCTTGGCCACCTGGGCACACTGCTGGCTCCTGTTCAGCCGGCTGTCAATCAACACCCCCAGGTCCCTCTCTGACTGGTTGACATGATTTACTTCACCATGGGAGCAGGGCTTACCTCAGTAATGTGAGCAGAAAAAGTGATTGACAAACTAAGTGCAAATGTCTGTTGGGAGAGCGAGTCAAGCAAAGAGTAACTTTATTTAACACCTGAAGCAGGAGGTCACATGCTGTTAACCGTCAACAAATGTAACTTGAATGTCACGAGCATGACATACAGCCGGTTAAAGCAATAAGTTGCAGAAGTCTCAACCAAGGTCTGAAACCTAAGATGTAGTGGGCAAATCCTAGCGCTACTTCACAGAACCATAGCTATAACTGCTGGGGAGATTTTTCTCTTGAAGGACGATTAGATTAATAGCATGCACCTATTTTGAAGTTGACAGCAAGAATACCAGAGTTGTTTTCTGGAAGAAGGCTGCTGACTCTGGTACATCTTCACAATTCCATGATTTCACCAGTCAAGCTTGTTTACATTCCTGCCTGTGTCTTCCATTCCCTCCCTGTGAAAGTTTGCCACTCCCAGTGATGCCACTAAAAACAAATGTCAGGTGAATCCCTGTAAGGATCTGACTTAAAAACAACAGTCAAAAAACAGGTCATGTTTACATGTTTATCATTTCATGGATCAATTGACAGGGCAGCCTCACAAATAGGCACCGTATCATTACTGAAGGAGCACTAAGCTAGAGTACAAAATACGGAAACCCAATGGCCAGGAGCAAAGGGAGACAGGAATTTCGTAAGGCCAAATCATCTTTAAAACCTTGCTGATCACAAACATGTTGCTTGAGTGTAGAGTATACATTAATGCCAGAAAGCAACTAGAAGGAACAAACTATGTTGAGATTTTTTCGATCCAGTATTATCAGCATGATCTCTAAGAACAGGATTTTCACTTCCAGTGAGAATCCAGATGCTGAAAGGTACAAAGTGATGAGAGAAGGAGGAGCTCAGAGATAGGAGACAAGAGAACTGAGTGTACTGATGTGTGATACTGCAACTGGGAAGAAACTAAAGTCAATGATCAACTGACTGTAGAAACCATGTCTAGTACACAGTGGTTGCATAATACTCTCAGTTTCAGCTGCACCTGTTTTACTCACACTGTTGTTCTGGTTACTAAATAAATCCTTCACTAGCCACCGCAGACCAGCTGGCATTTTCTTGTTCATTTTAGGAATTAACTTTCCAACACTAGCAGCAAATTTTTCTAAGTATTATAAAAAGCACTTACCGATACAGGTCTTTCTGTCCGTACAACAAACCTTGCTTTCACAGCTAGTAGTTAGACATTGTTTAAGTTAATCAGTTTACAAAAAACAAAATTTGCCAATATAACTTTTCCAGTAAGCCTCTTTTTAAACTTCTTCCTTAGGATGTTTTAAGTTTCTCGAAAACACAAAGAATTACTACTTTCAGTGGCATAGCACAAGCTGTTAACACCTATCTCATATAAAATCAGATGCAGCCATTAAGTTAGTAATAAGCTTTAACTTCAGGGGTCTTTGAGTTAAAAAAATTGATGGTCCTTTCAATTTTTGTACATACAAACCCAATAAATTTTGGGTTTTTTTAAAGACAGAGTGACAAGCATTTTAGGAAGACCAAAAGCAGACATGGAAATGTGTTATTCACATTTGCTCGTTTCAAAGCGGTTTTCTTCATTTCAAGTGCTTCCCGATCCTCTCATTTTTTCATCTCCTGCAGTGTTTAAAAGACTGCCAGTTCCTGAAATCTTTGTATTGTGATAGTATTTTCCTCCTCGTATCTGAGTGATATTGTTCAGTAGCAAGGATCTGTACTGGCTATTTTAGTATTACAATTATAGTTGCGAAATCGAAAGGACAGAAATACCAGTCAAGGTGCTGTTTGTAATGAAGATGTGCTTTTATTTCTACACAGGGGTTCAGTTCAACCAGCATCACTAGGAAAAATGTGCAGCTTTCTTAACAGACGTTCATGGAGTAAAATGAGTCCATAAAGCCTCCACCAAAACTGTCACTGGTATTCTGGAAAAATTTAAAACATCTAACGCAGTGAATTTCATACAAACTCAGTTTCAAAAAATCTTTATTTCACTTCCTAATGTAACAAATGCTTTACTATCTGTTCCTTGTAAAGTATATAAATACTCATCAGCTCATTAAAAAAATACGTAAAGCCAGATGGTGCAAAGAAAATGTTTCCATGGAGTTGTAATTTACAAGATAAATAGTGATTAGAACAGTATTCTTGTTGTCTAATTAGAGAGTACTTGTGTTCACTCAGAAGTGTGTGTAGAATAAATGTCGATTACTTTTGGTAGGTTTGCACCCTCTTGTTATGACTGAAGACCGATATGCAAAGAGAATAAAATAACGAGTGGTAATTTTAGAACAGTAAATGTGAACTAAACAGAGCCATGGGGTTAGTCAGGGAGAAAAATAAGGATTCCAGGAACTGGAAGGTTCTATCAACTCAGCAAAGGTGTGTGAGCAGCTGGGACAGGGAACATTGGAGAAAAATCTAGAAATATTTGGCAACAGCCATCTCTAAGCCTCTGTAACAACTGTTGTAAAGAAGATAAAGCTACAATTTTGAGTTACCTCATTCCTGAGAAATCAACCAAGTGCATTCTGTGCCTGTTCTGCTCTTGGCAGAGGTTGCCTACCCTGGTTGTGCTGGACGGTTTGTACTTCTGATGGCAGCCAGAAGGTTGTGATCACAGTGAACACCAGAAGATTTTAAAGTCTGGCACAGATGATAATACCTTCTATCCAGGAAGCAAAAAACTGATAAACATTTGTATCTTAAACATGCAGACATCTCTGGGTTATGCTTCTCCCTGTTTCATTCAAGAGTCAAACCAGGATGGAAGCATGTCTAATTAGTTTGTTACATTTAAAGTTGGCTCTGAAAACATGGAAGAATAAAACCTTGTGCAAGTCAAGTCTTAGAGAGCACTATATTCAAGGATCACCTCCTCCAAGCTCAGGAGTGATGCATCCTGACAAAGAGGAAGTCAGGTAAGACAGCCAGGAGGCCTGCATGGATGGACTAGGAGCTCCTGGACAGGCTCAAATACAAAAAGGAAGCCTACAGAGGGTGGAAGCAAGGACAGGTAGCCTGGGAGGAATACAGAGAAACTGGGTAGCCAGGGATCAGCTTAGGAAGGCCCAAGCCCTGATAGAATTAAATCTGGCCAGGGATGTGAAGGGCAACAAAAAAAGCTTTTACAGGCACATTGGTGATAAAAGGAAGACAAGGAGAAATACGGGCCCTCTCTGGAAGGAAAAAGGAGACATGGTCACCTGGAATATGGAGAAGGCTGAGGTACTCAACAACTTCTTTTGCCTTAGTCTTCAGTGTCAAGTGCTTCAGCCATGCTGCCCAAGTTGCAGAAGGTAAAACTGAAGAATGAGAGAATAAAGAACCTTCCACTGTAGGAGAAGATCAGGTTTGAGACCATCTAAGGAACCTGAAGGTGCACAAGTCCATGGGACCTGATGGGATGCATCCATGGGTCCTGAGGGAACTGGTGGATGAAGTGTCTAAGCCACTATTTGAGAAGTCATGGCAGTCTGGTGAAGTTCCCACTGACTGGAAAAAGGGAAACATAACCCCCATTTTTAAAAAGGCAAAAAAGGAAGACCTGGGGAACAACAGGCCAGTCAGTCTCATCTCTGTGCCTGGTAAGGTCATGGATCAAATCCTCCTGGAAACTATGCTAGGGTACATGGAAAATAAGGAGGGGATTGGTGGCAGCCAACATGGCTTCACTAAAGGCAAATCGTGCCTGATGAATTTGGTGGCCTTCTACCATGGGATTACAGTGCCGATGGATAAGGAAAGAGCAACTGATGTCATCTACCTGGACCTGTGCAAAGCATTTGACACTGTCCTGCACGACATCCTTGTCTATAAAATGGAGAGACATGGATTTGATGGGTGGGCCACTTGGTGGGTAAGAAATTGGCTGGATGGTCACACTCAAAGAGTTGCAGTCAACGGCTCAATGTCTGAGTGGAGAGCAGTGATGAGTGGTGTTCATCAGGGGTCGTTGTTGTGACTGGTACTAATTAACATCTTTGTCAGCAACATGGACAGTGGGATCAAGTGCACCCTTGGCAAGTTTGTCAACAACACCAAACTGTGTGGTGTGGTCAACACGCTGGAGGGAAGGGATGTGCCGTCCAGAGGACCTGGAGAGGTGGGCCTGTGTGAACCTCATGAAGTTCAACAAGGCCAAGTGCGAGGTCCTGCACATGGGTCAGGGCAATCCCAAGCACAGATACAGGCTGGGGGATGAGTGGATTGAGAGCAGCCCTGTGGAGAGGGACTTGGGGGTATTGGTGGATGGAAAACTGGCTATGAGCCAGCAATGTGCACTCACAGTGCCGAAAGACAACTGTGTCCTGGGCTGCATCAAGACAAGTGTGGCCAGAAAGTCAAGGGAGGGGATTCTCCCCCTCCACTCTGCTCTCATGAGATCCCACCTGGAGTACTGTATCCAGCTCTAGTGCTCCCAACATGATGGACATGAAACCTGCTCGAGTGGATCCAGGGGAGACAACAAAGATGATCACGGGACTGGAGCACCTCCCCTATGAGGACAGGCTGAGAGAGTTGGGGTTGTTCAGCCTGGAGAAGAGAAGGCTCGGGGAGACCTTATAGCGGCCTTCCAGTACTTAAAGGGGCTACAGGAAAAATGGGGAGGGACTCTTTATTGGGGACTGTAGTTATAGGATAAGGGATAATGGTTTTAAACTGAAAGAGGGTAGATTTACATTAGATATTAAGAAGAAATCCTTTACTGTGAGGGTGGTGAGACACTGGCACATGTTGCCCAGAGAAGCTGTGGCTGCCCCCTCCCTGGCAGTGTTCCAGGCCAGGCTGGACGGGGCTTTGAGCAACCTGGGCTAGCGGAAGGTGTCCCTGCCCATGGCAGGAATTATAGATGATCTTTAAGGTCCCCTCCAACCCAAACCATTCTGTGATTCTGTGTCTCACTATCTTTCTATGAACTTTTTTGCACAATTGTTGCCATCACAACATGCTAAACAGCAAACATGTATTTGATTATGACAGAGGGAGAAAATTTCAGAAGACCTTTTTTGGAGTAGGGGATGTACTTGCTCTTAACTGTGGGAGAAGTTCAGAAGCAAGACTGCTTAAGCAGCACAACACTTCACCAGCATTGACATTTTTCTGTTTTGACCTGTATTCCAGGTGCCTCCATTTGCTGCAAGGCAGAAAGCTTGAGAATATTGTCCTGTGAACATTTTCCCATAGAGTTAAAAGAAACTAAACATGGATTGATTTTCTGGGGGGTTAATTCTGTTCTAGATTGTATCTGTGAAACAACATCTATCTTTGTTATTGTAAAACAATATTATCACTACATCATTTCTATGTGATGGTTTTTAAAGAGATTTCACTAGCTAATGCTTTGCCATCCATGCAAACATTTATTAATACATTTGATGCCAAAGAGCTGTTATTCAAACAGAAATCTCTTCATAGGGGATATGCAAGGAATTGTTTATTTAAATCTACACTGCAGACCACATTCTTAGTTCAAATTAAAGTAATAATTTGAGTTGTTGGGACAAAGGCCATTTAGGACACTACCTTTATAATATAGATTGATGAGCATTTGAACATTAAAACACAACGTTGTCTTTGAGGTTAGCCAATTATTTAAAAACTTGTTGCTCTCCAGCTGAATAAGTACATTTTCATAAGTACTAATTGCATTTAAGAGTTCATTAATGATGTACAGATATGTAAGAACTCCTGCTACGTACTCATGTAGCACCAGACACAAGACTACCCGCACATGACTAAGTGAAGATGATATACAATATCTAACCATGAGACACAGAGGGCTGTGATTCTAGCATGTCTCCAGTTTTTAATACTGGTATCTGTAGCAATCACAGGGGATTCAAACAGAGCAGAAAACTGACTAGTAGTCAGGAACTATCAGAACCCATGATAAACCAGTAATTTTACAATCGGCCCTGTACATCTATAGCATGCTCATGTTTCTGCTTTTTTTTCTCCCTGAAAACTACCTTGCAGAAGAAGTCAGGATTTGGGGCTTCACTGGTGAAGACAAAAAGACCTAAAACAGCAGCAAAAATACACAGTATAGCTGGAAAGGTTATATAACTTTTTTCTAGGAATCCTGGAATGGGGAAGGGGGTCTCATTAGACAAATGCCTTACTGACTCCAGAGTGAACCAGCAGCTGAGTACATTTCTGCATGCTCAGACATGCAGCAGCACCAAGAGAGAGCCAGTAAGTCTGACAGAAACAGCATTGAAAAACTTGGCATGAGAAAAGCTCCCCCAAATCATAGAATCATTATAGAATCATAGAATGGTTTGGGTTGGAAGAGACCTTAAAGATCACCTAGTTCCAGCCCACCTAGACCCAGTTATTCAAAGCCATGTCCAACCGGGCCTTGAACACTTTTAGGGAGGGGGCAGCCACAACCTCTCTGGACAGCCTGTTCCAGTCTGTCACCACACTCACAGTGAAGAACTTCTTCCTTATATCTAATTTAAAGTTATTCTCTTTCAGTTTAAAACCGTTTCTCCTTGTTCTATTCACTACATGTCTCCTGTCCCTGCCTTCCCTTTAATCCTGACCCATCAGCTCTCGGTCGGCTCCTCACCCATCCCCAGGCAGAGCTCCCTGCACTCCAGCTGTCACTGACATCGAGGGTGACACCCCCTCCTCGTCTCCCCTGCCTGTCCTTCCTAAAGAGCCTGTATCCCTCCTTCCAACACTACAGTCATAGGAGCCCTCCCAGCACATCTCTGTGATGCCAATAAGATTTTAGCCCTGCAGGTGTGCACACAACTCTAACTCCTCTTGTTTATTCCCCATGCCACATGTGTTTTAGAGGCATTTAAGTTGGACCCCCTACTTACTGGCTGGAATCCCCTTATGCTGCTCTTCAGGTTGTCTCCTGCTGACCTGTGATCCCTCTCCAGGCTCTGGGCATCTGTGGCTGGCACTGGCATCAAGCTGGTAGGAGAGGGATGAACTGAAGTTCCCCTCCCCCAGCAACTTTACTTTAAAGGCCTCTTCACCAGCTTGGCAAGCCTATGACAGAAGATGCTCTTCCCCTTCTCTGACGGATGGACCCCATCAGCCCCCAGTATGTTTCTGTATCTGGGAGGAAAAGAAACGAAGGTGCAAAAAAGTGCTTGCATCACTTACACAGTTACATGAACTGCTGTCTTGCGACTTATTTTTGCATCATCATCTTATTTTTTAATGTACTAAGTTGTTGCAAAAGTTAGGTTTGAAGAGGGCAGAAGAAGCTTTCCTTTTCTCTTGAATCCATTTACAGTTAAATTCTAACTTCAAGCCAGGATGTTGATACCTGTCTGCCTCAAAGCCTCACGCTTAGAATAACAGCCATGTGTGGCAAGTGACCATCAGATCAGTTTCCAGTGCTGATGCAGGCAGTTCCTGGGCTAGCTACAAATCAGCCTACCTTCTGGGGCTCCCAAAAATCTGCCTCCCACAGCTACTAGATGTGGTCCGATGCTCACAGCGATAAGCTATGTCACTGAAGCCAGGATTAGACCTTCGGGACTCCAATGACTTCCCCAAGGAAGAGAGAGAAAAAAGGATTCGCAGCTAAATTATTGCCAGTTGCAAATTAAGATGGAAATTAGAAACAAAGACACAGTGGAGAAACCCAGCTGATGACTAGTAACAGAAACGGATCCAGCAGCCTAAGAAGGTGCCTCTGACGTGGTCCAGCAACCTCCAAACAACACGAATGCATCTGCAAGGGAAGCCCTTGGCTTCAGCAGGGAATGAGAGAAGCTGCACAGCATATCAGCATTTTCACCCAATTAGACAGTAAATCAAGATCTCTGTCTGGTTTATAAGTCATTTTATATTATAACTCTTTCTGCTCTTGCTGAGATGCAATAAATGACATCTGAGCTTTCCATATTTAATGCAGAATACGTCACACTGATGAGAGCCATCTGCATCAAGGTGTCTTACTTTGCTATGTATGGTCCTTTCTCAGTCAATGTTTTCCCTAATGTTTATTTAGGCACCAGCTTAATTCTCTTCGCCAAAGCATAAAACAATTATTTTACTTAACTGTGTAGCAAATAGCTGTTAATTTCTTCAGAGAGGTAATAGACTGCAACCCTTTTAAAAATCCCCCAAAACTAGAACTAGTCTCATGGTTCATAGCATAAGTTAGAGCAGCAATTGCAACTCTTGTGTTTCTGCTGAACAAAAACACATGAGCAGAAGACACTTAAGCTTTTATTTGCCTCAGGCATCAAAACACACCTGTGGCTGAAGTCCAGCAAGGTGATCTCTCACTGCTTACAGTAGGAGAGCAGGACTAGGCACTATGCCAAAGCAAAGAAAGCACTTCCTACCATGGAACCATGGTCCCACTCTGAAACACAGCTCTGCAAAAACCAAATTGAGGACTTCCCCTCTTCTTTAAATCAAATGGGCTGTTTTCGTAGCTGCAAACTCAGCATGGAACTGGAAAGCCAACTTGGCACCTCACCATCAGTCATAAATGCCCTGGCAGCCAAACCCAAAGCATTACTTACATCTGCACAACACCAGGATTGTAAATTAGCCTCAGATAAATATGTCATGTTTGAATACGTGTTAACTAATCATTGTTAATTTCAGGTTAATACAGGGCGCTAAGTGTTTCTAACATCCTGTTTTATGACAGGAGCTATTTCTGGTGCTTCACAGGGCCATGTTCCTCCCAGCTATACTACTGCAATGGAACTAAAAACTTAAGCAAATTACTTTTTTGAAGGTGTACTCCAAGCTGACAGTAGCAGGGACTTTACTTTGCCATTAACATCAGAAAGCATAGCATGGAATATATAGGAGGACAAAAACTGTTTAAGGAAAACGGTACCATTTTTACCACTTTCCATTGGGAAGGCCATTTTGGAAAGACACTATTGCACAAAAATAATTCTGAAATTTGAAAATACGTGGATCGATAGAACTACTTCAAAGTAGACTTTTTACAACGAAAATAAAAAAACAGTGACGATTCCTAGTTCTGTTCCATCTGCCAGTTTCCCTTCTGCAGGAAGAGATCTTTTTTATCTGGGCAGTAGGCCAGTTCGGAGTCTGATAGGTTACTCCAGTTAGGAATAAAGCATCTTTGATGCAGTTTAGTTTAATCATAAAAATATAGAGCCCTGCTCCTTATATAAATCAAAACATATAAGGTATAAATCAAACAGCTGGAGACAGTTTCTTTAAACACAGCTCTTTCAGCCAGCACCTGACCCGAGCCCTCCTGCAAGGCTTCTCCCACCCATTCTCCATAGAGAAATACATCTCATGCTCCTTACTGCCATCAAATACATCTCAAAAATTTGATCTAATTGGCACACCAAAGTTACCAATGAGTGGTTAGGCAGCTATTGCCTGCCCCAGCGAGGGACAGACTGCTTAGACTCCCACAGCTCATCAGTGAAGTTTTGGTGATAGCCACACAAAGATTGCTGACTTATAAATGGAATACATACCTTCACAGCATGCCCAAGGAGACAATCAGGAGACCTGGAAAATATGAACCAGTGGGTGATTTTAACTGAGCAAGATCTTCCTGCAAGTGTAGCTGTCTGGGTGGTATCTACTGGCAAACCAATAGTTAAACAAATTGAACAAAAGCTAATATAGATGCATGAAATACATTTTCTACACCTTTAAAACTCAGCCATACCTAAAGGGACTGAAACCACCTCAAAAAAGCTTTCCAAAAACTCACACAGCTAAACAGATGCTGCTAAATGGTGCAACTATTTAAGTGTTTGTGGTGGGTTGACCTTGGCTGGCTGCCAGGTGGCCATCAACGCTGCTCTGTCACTCCCCTCCTCAACAGGGCAGGAGGATAAAATATGATCAAAGGCCTGTTAGTTGAGATAAAAACAAGGACATTACTCACCAGTTACCAGCATAGGCAAACGGACTCAACTTAGGAAAATTAATTTAATTTATTGCCAGTTAACGTCAGAGTAAGTTAACGAGAAATAAGAACAAATTTTAAAACACCTTCCCCCCCAGCTCTCCCTTCTTCCTGGGCTCAACTTTACTCCTGATTTTCTCTACCTTTTCACCACCAGTGGGGACAGGGGGCAGGGAATGGGGGTTGTGGTCAGTTCATCATCTGTTGTCTCTGCTGCTCCCTCCTCCTCAGGGGCAGGACTCCTCACACTCCTCCCCTGCTCCAGCTTGGGTCCCTTCCACGGGAGATGGTTCTTCATGAAGTTCTCCAATGTGTGTCCTTCCCACAGGCTGAAGTTCTTCATGAATTGCTCTAGCGTGGGTCCCCCGTGGGGTCGCAAGTCCTGCCAGGAGCCTGCTCTAGCGTGGGCTTCTCACGGGGTCACACCCTCCTTTGGGCACATCCCCCTGCTCTGGTGTGGGGTCCTCCCCGGGCTGCAGGTGGAGATCTGCTCCACAGTGGACATCCACTGGCTGCAGGGGGACAACCTGCTGGACCCAATACAGTGTATCTTTTCCCCTACATGTCGGTGGAAATAAGAGCTAATCCTCATTTCCTCACTTAAAAGAGTTCAGGTGTATTAAAGAAATCCTTTTCAGTCCTGTGATTAAATTCACCCTTTCAATTCCAGTTTGGTATATGCAGGTATTATTTAACTAACTAAATATAACTTTTCCAAATAAATTTCTTGGCTTTGGAACATACAATGCTTCTCTGACAAGTGCAAAGTCAACTTTTCCCTCTGTGTGTGCATTGCCACTGTGGGAGACATTTGCCTTGTGAGGGTGGAGCTGGCTGGCAGCAGACTGTATGTTAATAACTGAGAGGTAAAATGTTCAAGAAGGGGAAGGGTCTACCAGTCTAGACAGAATATTAATGTCAGCAGCCAGCACCACTAGGGCTATTATTACTTTAATAAGATACAAAGATTGTGAAGAAATGTTTATGTTCAGTAATTTCCTGCTGCCTAAGTGAGTCTGGGACCTTGGTATTTGTATTTCCAGCATCCATTATTACCTGCAAAACTCCAGAGGCTTTGCATATTCATGCAGCCTCTACTTAATACCAAGACATTAAGTAATGGTCTTACTATTACTGTATTTCATTTCAGTAACTAGCCCTTTTTATCATAATCTCTGCCAGATAGCTATTCAGCTGCAATCTGAGTCATAAAAAGGGCCGCTGCCTTAGAAATGGCACTAGGTGGGTAAATTTCCTTGGATAATTAGGAGGTTTCAATCAGAATAGAGAGAGCTCCATCCTACACCTGAGACAACCCTCTTAATGGGCTGTTTATGGACAAAGCACATAACCTGCATTAAATCTAAATAAAAATGAGAAGTAAATAAGTAAAATATGCTAAAAGGGGGGTGGAGTGGGGGTTGTATAGCCAATCAGCTTAACTATGCATGGCTGAAGCTCAGAGGAGAAAAGCAGAAATGCATCAGGAATCCAAAATCTCTTCCCAAACAATTGTTATTTCCAGATTACAAGTCAGAACATGATTTTTGCTTTTCAACAGCCGCACTCAATCACTGCTTAATCACAGCCCAGGCACATAATGGTATTTAAAAACTGCCAGTCCAAAACAAAGCACAGCTTAAGGAACTACAGGCCTAAAGAGCATCAAAATGTGTTTGAAGGCCACAGAGTTGTCTGGTTTTGTTTACCTTACCTTCTTACTGCAGCAAACAGGTCAGATCCAATGAAACTATACTTTAAATCACACTGTAAGGCTTCTACAGGCAACATCAAACCAAAGCAGGTTTGGGTTTTTCTTTTTTTTTTTTTTTTCCCTCAGAAGTGTTAAATAGCTGGAGTCAGCTGTGCGCGTTATTTACAACGTTTCAGCTAGCCACACATTAGATGTGAGTCCCAGGATTTCACTCTTTCAACAACATGGCAGCTCAAGAGTTAATTTCATTGCACTTGTGGTTCTATCCTCATCTTGTCTGGTCTAACTGGGGATTGCCCATTGAAAAGGGCATCCTCAAACAACTTGCTGCTGTTATTTCCACTTGCGCCCCCATGGGGTGATTTGGATCAACAAGCTGAATTGATAGAAAATTGATCCACAAAAGCAAACCACGTATTTTCAAAAAATCAGCTGGCATCTACATGAGACTATCAGCAAAGGTGGTGGGAGCGCACCACTGGGCAATGCGCAGCAGGACCCCCTTTGGCAGCCATCTGTGGTTGCCCCACATCGGGTGTAACCCAAACCCATACCCTGCTGGGAGAAATCGCTCTTAGGTCACTCATGACTCTCCACTGCAGGCATCAATACAGCAAAGTACTGAAAGCTACAGGAGATAGACTGCAATTAGAAAACAGTTTGGGATTATCACCCTGCTTTTTCCTCGGTGCAGTTTTTGTGAAAAATGCTGTGCAGGAGGATTTTACTTATTCTAAAAAATTATTTTTATTAATATTATGATGATTACAGGACAAATTCCAGAGCTGCCATGCTCCATACTGGCAGCTAAGAGAGTGACCTTGTACTTTGAAAAGACTGGTTAAGTCATCTGTAGTACTTGTCTGGCTTTCAGACATTCCCACCACCTCAGGAAAATGCATCAGGAAAAAAGAAGTATAGATGGCAGGTATAAACCCATTTTTTTTCAAACTTAAACAAAAAGACATGTTAAGAAATAATTTTTTTTTTTTTTTTTTAAGCGTAAACCCACAGTGGAAAGTCAGGGATGGGAAACTGGAAAATGCAGGAAGGTATTTGTTTCCTACAAACTGGGTTCATCTATGTAGGGAATGCAAGGACCTTGGTAAGGAGCATCCTGTTTTGATTTCTGAATTGGGGTCACAGTGAAAGTTGAAATATCTTCTTGAATCATCACCAAAACATGAAGCAATGAGCACTTCACTACTTGCATAAAATTTGCTTTTGTCATCACATTCATGCATAAACATATTTTAAATCAATGCCTGTAGAAACCCAAAAGGAAGTGAAACACACCATCTGCAAACTCAGCTAGCTAGTGAGCCCATGAAGCTCTGGCATATAGAAGGTTACTAGTATTTATAAAATACTTGAAGATTTACACCATTAATTACCAAAACTGTTCATTAAGTCTAGCTGTGTTAGTTGTTCTTCATTGGAAATTTTCTTCAGATGGGAATAAAAATAAGTGACCTTTCATAAGTCATACCAAATGTCAGTTGATTTCCAGGAAACTCAATGGTTCCCTAGCCTGAATTTTGGCTCCTACAGTATAACAAAAGCTTATTTCAGAACACAAAACCAAACATTGCCCAAAATAAAGAAAAAAAAATTGTTGCATGAAGATGAAACTGGGATACATGATCTGACTGTAAATGAGCAGATTTTCATATTTGGGAGTAGCATTGCTTGAAAACTGCAGTTTTGAATCATGCCTCAGCTACAGGTATGGGGGTTTTGGTTTAATTCTCCCACCCTGACTTTCTCAGAAACCACACAAGGCAGATCATCAGTTCCCTCCCCACCCACACCAAAGCTCTGGAAACCCCTAGATAATTTTGATCATATTCAACAGAGAGATTTCAGAAGTTACTAGATTCCAACAGGCAGTCTGGAGACTATATGGCCTGGCCACCTCAAGTCATGCCCATTTACTTGGTTCCCCAGGAACTGAGATACTGAATCCAGCAAGTTAGTAGCAATGACAAACATAGCTGCTAACACAGTACGTGACTTCAGAACAGAGAGGAGATGGATGGAGAGAAGATGCTGTGGTATGAGCAAGGGTAGGACATACCAGAAGGACAAAGTTGAGGAAACTGTGATATGGCCAGACAAGACAATGCCATGGGAAATCAGTCTTCATAGTTCTGCTGTTCACAAAATAAATTAACAAACACACTTCCTAGGTAGATGGTATCTGCCTGCTTTAAGCATCCAGGCATAACATTAAGGGAAGTACCTATTTCACCTTACTGGATTGCTGAAATAAAAAAACCTGAGAAACCAAATGCTCACTGGAAGTGGAATAATACACTGCTGCAATCAGGCAAGTGTTAACTGTTCCATATGGTTTCCACATAAGGAGAAGGCTTCACAGTAGTCCAAAGTGTGGCAGCATCAAGAATCCCCTGCCCATACAAATGCTTGCAAAAATGTTAGCAGTCCTCTATTAAACTTCTTCTCAGCCTTCATAACTCGTTTAAAGCTAATACTCTTTAAAGTCAAACATATCCCAAGCAAGCATCTCCAGGAATCAGAACTGTTTGCAGTCTCTGCTGTGTTCTTCTAACACAGCTCAAAACAACCTTATTTCTACTCCCTTTGTATTCAACATGGAGGTGCTCTCCTCAAAAAATTTTCTCCTGCTCAGATGTCAGCTAGCCTCACCTTCTGTGTCCACTTCTGTCCAAGATAATTCTATCCCACCAGGAAAGAGTTCTGACCTCCTGCAAATGCTGGCAAAAAGCATTTCATTTATAAAAAAGTTGAGTTATGACAAGATAAAGGACCTGAGACCATGAGAAGGGGTGTGCCCCTCCCACCTCCCAAGCACTAAATTCACCCTGAAAGAACATATATAGTTCTGTTTATAGAATGCTTTTTTCTAGACTCAGGTTCACTAACCTATCTCCTCCCTGTCCCAGAAAATTAAGTCCATCCAATATAGTTTCTAAATAGTGTTTTATGCAAAACCTAGCTCTTTTCAAGAGAGTACCAGGCAGTAAATACTGCACATGATGTTTCCAGCTAAAGATCAGGATGAAGGTAACCTCTGGTGTGACTAAACTAATCCATTGTAAGACATCCTCAGCAGAAAAAATTCTACTACCTCCTGAAGAAGTTAACCTTCCATGCTTTGAGCATTAATGGAAGAAGCTCTAAGTGGAGGCCAAGTTGGCTATACATACCTTTATAAAGTATGTTTGCATTCCAATATGGTATAGACCAATAGCGGAACTTTTTCACTAGTGAACACAGTCTTAAATCAACGTCAAGCGGTCAAAGTACACTCACTGATCTTTAGAAGATGGGGGTGAGGCAGAGGCACACCTTCTATTACAACATGACCCGGCACTTCACAGCCACTGCATACACTATTGCTCTATGAGACTTCAAGAACAAATCTGTCAGTCTTGGAAACCGAAGATGGCATGATTTTTGAACGTGTGATTTGTGCTAGTGCTGTTTTTGTACAGAAGCTAGTGATTCGTAGTATTTGGAAAAAAGAGAAGTTTAACATTTGTACTCTATGGCTTACTGTGACCATCTCCCAATCCATGCTCAACACACATTTGGTTTGAGAATTACTCCGCTGTAGCAATTTCAAGAAATTGCTTAGTTCAACTTTGTAAGAACAATGTTCCTGCTTGAAATGAGGGAAGACAAGTACATTGCTAAGACTAAAATAAACTTTAATAAAGCTACACTGCCATTCAGCAGACAGTTTCTAGACCACCTTATTAGCTTTCCATAGTCATCCTACTACTGCACTGAACTCTCCTGTTTCCTGAGCTGACAGCATCTCTCCAAGAAGTACAAACAGGTCAAAACTGCACAGATTCCTCCCTGCAACAGTCTGTACAAACCCAGCATATAGCTAGAAAAGTCTTGTCACTGCAGATTGTGAAGTGTGATTTAAAGCATCATTTGCAAAATATGACATTAACATACATTCTCATTTCAGGACAAATATGTCAAAGTATATTTTATTGACACTCTCCAAACAGCCTAGTAGAGAGAAAAGACAGTCTTAAAAAAACATCAAACTATAAAGCTTCTAGCTTGCATTCAGTGTAAAAACTTGGAGGTATAAACAGAAGCCTGGAATAAAAATATTAAGTACATTTCCAATCCCACAGATCAGAAAACCAGTAACAATGGTATTTATTCTACATTAGAAGTATCCCCATGTTCAATTCCACATACATGTTTCTCTTCTATATAAACTTCTGATAACTTATGTACACATAAGACATCCAACATCTGTTCTTTAACATAAATATGTAATCTTCATGACTGAAACATTACAACAGTTTGATCAAAAGTATAGAAAAATCCATTAAAATTTTTCTCTAATGGCAGTGTTTAAAAAAAACCCCTTGAACACAAGTGACCTTAGAACGACAGGTATTTCTTCACCATAAAAATGCATTTGTCATTCAACATGCCAAGTATTATTGCATACATGAGTCACTAGAACTACAATAATAAAGTCTGAAGGACACGTGCTGGACAGCCCATTCTAGCAAGGGCTAACTGTAAGATTATATGTGTCACAGAAGAAAGCATAAGTACTAGTGTGTTTTTAAAGAAAATGCTACAAACTCAAGTATTGTCCTTGCACTACTAAGACTTAAGGCAATCAAGAGTTGGGAAGCTTCATTTTGGCATAGTTGCATTAAGTTCTCCCCCTTCCCTGTTAATACGCTTATTTTAACATATTTATTTTTAGAGTGCTGCTGATAAATTTTTGCTATACATATTAATACAACTCAGTGTGATTAATCAGTAATGCTGTTTATATCCCCGATTACACTGAGGGGATCAATTTAAGCAACAGTTTCTCCACCAGCTAAGTTGACCAGCATGGATTTCTAAATTGGTAGTACAACAGAGAAAACAGTCACTGTCTACCCTCAGTGTAACTGATCTTATGACCTGCATCCATTATAGTATTCTAGAATTTAAGGGTTCAAAATAGATTTGACAGTCAAATAATACTCAGCTTTACAAAGGACGATTATTTGCAGTAAAAATACTTTATATATAAACATACACACAGTAGATCAAAGTCAACAGGCATTTCTTTATGGCTTTTTTCACTGAGGTACTGTTCTAACATCCAGCAACAGGATGCAAGTGTTCATATGGTATGAACGCCACATTCATAAGCTGTACCACCAACTCATGACAAGTGGCAACAGACTGCAAATCCAGCTTCACTGCAGGATTACAGAGAGTCTTCCCTTCTGTGTGGAGGGTCTCAGTGCAAAGCTACAGAAAGCCTCAAAGGCAACTGGCATAAATGGGGAAATTAAAAATTAAAGTCTCACTATTAAAATGAGAAAAAATACTCATGGCAAATTAGAATCTCATCAGGCCATTTCTCACAATTAACAGCAAACATTTGGGACTTAATACTCCAAGGCAGCAAGAGCATACAGCACAGCAGCCACACAGCAAGACTTGAAATGTGTACTTAAGCTCTTGCATCTGATCCTTAAGCTAAGTGCATGCACAGGCTTACAGCAGTCAAGCTGCTATTATAATACCACACAAGGTGAAGTGCTGCAAGCCAAAGATGAACACTGTCAGAAAAGATGAAGCTGACAAGCACAATGACTTTGGCTGATGCCACAGTAGACAGAAAACCCCTGGTGACAAGTTTATTCCTCAGATGTAAAAAGCTTATTTGTAAATGCACACTTAGTTGCACCTTTCCCTATTTATTTCACATGAGGAAGAAATACTACATTCTTAGTCACAGTACTTCCAATCTTAGTGCTCTTAGCAGAGGGGGAAGAGGTTTTACGTTAAAATAGTGGCTGTGGCTGTACATATTTGTATTCCACCTTTACATCAGAAAATAGGTTTTTAGTTGTTTCTTTTTTAAACAAAGTGGCCATGTAGCTATGCCAGCCTAGACTTCTGTTTTTATTACCCCTATGCTAAAAAATGTGTTTCTGCAATAAATATTGTTAGAGTGAAATGGAGGTTCAAAATATGCTCAGTTAATCATGACAACTAGTTCTTTCCAACCAAGGTGTTTTTTTTAACCCAACAAACCCATTAAACAGGCTGCAGATGCTTGAGTTCCTTATATGATAATACAGTACAACATTTTAAACTCAGAGCTTAGCCACATACAATTCATACTTTCATTTATATACACTTCATGACATACCACCACTTAGATCAACAAATTCGTCATCCCTTTTGACCAAGTCATCTTCATCTTCCAAGTCTTTCCAGGTGCTAGTAGGTAAAGCTGGTTTGATAGACTGTCTCTGAAGTAATGCAAATGGAAACAAGGATGACAAACGGGCAGAATTTCTCAACAGAGGAACAGAACGTACATCTCCAGAAACAGCTTGACTATGTTCTTCATCCATTTTCACCTGCAAGCTTTGCACTTCCTCCATCAGGTCCAAAATCTTGGCAGCTGTAGCTATTGTACCACCACCATGAAGCTGAGCTTCAGGAATCCATCGCAAATACCGTTGTGCCCAGACTTTGATTTCAGGGCCATCGATGCGAGGTAACAGAAGACCGTGATAGTCAACAGGTTTACTATGCCAACTATCATAAAATTCCCTGAAACTATTAGAAGGTTCATCTGAAGAGTTTATGAACTTGCCAATTCTTTTACCCAGAATGTTTTTAATTAAATGATCTGTTTCCTCCCTGAAAAATCCTCTCTTAGTGGAAGATTTTGTTGGTGTCAATGGCAAAGATAGTTGCCGTTGATGCTTTAGGAGAAAAAAAACCCAAGATAAATATTGATGGGACTTTAGAAGACATCTTAAAAGGAATAAAAACAGAACTTGTATTCAGAAAATATTTACAAGCAAACACAGCCACTGCTTTGCTGTATAGTCCAAAACTGTTACTGCTCAAAGGCTAACACACCAAATACTTCACACAGCATGCTTAGTATTCCCAGATACTCTCCCTGCACTGTAGCTATAGCAATGAAGTAACACTGAATTTTTCTTTGAAAAAGGAGAGTTCTGTAATACTTGAATGTATGGGAAGACTTCCACGTTTAGTTTAAGCTAGCCAACCAAATAAAAAAAGCACTTGATTTAGAAGTTTTTATCCAGTGGTTCCACTGCATCCCACTGCATAAGAGTTCTCTAATTAATGCTGTAGATTATACTGACAGCATCTCACTTGAATGCTTTTACAGAACAGTATTTAACCAACGGGGATATTACAATCAAAAGAGGCTACTCCAAACAAACTTTTCTTACTGAATTTGTGTTAATTTCCAGTAAGAAGGTGGTCGGTCCACCCATAATTTTCCCTACCCTAGACATTTTCTGTTGTTTTCAGTTCCCCTTCCCCTTCAAGGGCATCCACACACTCCAATTAGTTAGGGAGGCAATTTTAAACCTGCTATCTGTTTCAGTTAGGTACTCCATAGAACAACAAAATAAACTCACTTCAAACGTGTCAGTGCAACTCACCTGGATGAGTCCCATGAGTTATCACTACACTTGCACAAAAATATGAAGAAAAGCCCCCTAAGTTCACAGCTATGCACAGTAACTGTTTTACAGTGATTTATAACTGAGGTTGGTGCAAATCACATTCTTAAGATCCAGTGATTATGAGGCATAGATGTATTTTGTCAATTAAAAAAACCTTTGCACCAATATTTCCACTGTAACTATATTTAAAGTATGAGTTGTGAAAAATATTTTTATAAGTTAAACAGCACATATCTTACTTTGAATCGTGCAGTTTTCCGTTGACTTTTATCTGGTTTTGGCTTCTCTGCATAAAGAGGGTTGTTCAGGAAAGCCTGGGCCTTGGGGTCAAACTGCACAGACCAGTCCCACACAGTGAGAAATCTGAAAGGACCACTTTGTGTATTGAGGGTTTCACCACTCTGCCAAAACAAACAGGTCACAATCAATACTGCTAGAAAGGAATTCTACCAAGTCAAGGTGAAATTAAGAAACTGGCTTTTCACAGAAGACACCACAGAGTTGCACCAACACACATAACTTCTATGTATTCAATAGCTGAACAACATTATTAGATGTAAGTACAGACACAAAGGCTATTGTGCATTAATCTCCACCTTCAGACAGTATTCCATTTCAACAGCAGAATTAGACACTACCAAGAATGCCTTTCACTGTTGAAAATCAGATTAAATAATCTAAGGAAAAATAAAAAGTTTTGAAAATTGTGCAGGAGGCAGGCACTTGAACTCTTCAAACACATGGGGCATGTTGCAACTGTGGATTAAACCTCTCCAAACTTCAAAAGTTAACTGCAGTTATGCAGTGCTACTACCTGAAATTTTATCATCAATGTTTTGTTTATATGCAAGACTCTGATCTTCACTTTTTTTCAGTCTCTGTGCAGCCTTGCAGAGGATATTCCCATTGCTTCCAGCTTCTTAGACTGGAGAAAAGCATGATGTAAATCAACATTCAGAAAATGTTGATTTTGGGATACAGAGAAAATGCTATAAAAGACTTTTGTAGACAACTTATTCTGCAGGACAGCAAGATACTCCTCTTAGATTAAGGAGCTCCATTTTCACTGAAGAGCAATAAACATGGATCTGTAGCCACACATTAGAAATAAAACATATTCCTAAGTGATCTTCCTTTCATCATCATAAACTCCTGAGTTTTGAACTTGACTCCTTATACCCAGAAGTTGCACTCATTCACCCTTCAAGGCATCACCCTTCAAATAAGTATGGACAAACATGCTGCTGGGGAATTTTTGAGTGCTCCTTGTTTGTTGGTCAAACCTGTTCTCCAACACACTGCATCCACAAAACAACAAACCCTTACCGTATTAGTGTCTTTTTGATGTTGCGAATTGAAGAAGAAAGTACTAAAAATAGGCACATAGAGGCTGTCTGACAAGACAGTTAAGTAAGTTTCTGTGAACTCAAATGCTGGAGGATACTGTTGTACCAACTGCCAAACACAATTTAGCAGGAGCAGAAAAACAGGAGCCTAAGTAAAGAAAATACTGCATCAGTTTTAGAAAAAAAAAAAGTTCCACCATGCAGACTGTTTATTTTATAGTATTTAGTGTCTCCAAATATAAGTCTTAAGGAAATCTGTCTGGTTAACTACAGAACTGCTGCATATAACTTTGGCTGAACTCTGAAGAAGAATCATCTCAGCTACCCCTGGCCAATTGTTGACAGAAGAGATAAATACTTTCTGAATTTGAGAGGAAAGTTGCTCCTATGCTGCTTTTTAAAGCTGGCAAAATGAGTTTATAGAAATTCCTGTCAGAACTAGTCAGTTTACACTTACTATTTCCATTCTATATTGCAATTTGATCTATTCCTAAAATATAAACAAAAATGGAGAGGTGAGACTGCAACATCTAGCAAGACAGTATAAAATTAAACTCTAGATGTGACAGAAATAGGCAATTCACTTGAGTTATTTCTATGGACACTACTACCATTTAACACAGTTTAAAAGGACAGCAGATAATGTCTTCAAAAGACTCCAAGATTGAACAGGAAGTTTTACATTTGTTCTCTTTAGTTATAATGACTTTGCTGAACTCTAAACAACAAAAATAGTGACACTGTACAAAGCCAAATCATAAAACAAAACATAAAATTAAAGATCAAAGTAAATGGAACTTCTGACCAACATGTAAATCCTTATGCCAAGTAAACTTTTAAATAGTAAGAACAGTAATTAAAAAAATCATACCTCCTCTTTGTCACTTTTATGTAAGTGGTTACAACGATCCAAAAAGCCATGTCCTCCAATTACCCACTCCTTCTGAATAAGGCTCTGAAATCCTGACTTTGTTCTGCTGTATGAATCCATCATCACTTGGACCAGACTAGAGATTACACAGCACAGATCAGTAGCACTCTCTTCTACAGAAAAGAACAGAAACCACATTGTCTACTAAGCCATTCCTAAAATTTTGAGAAAGAAAGCAAAGTACAGCTAGCTTCACATAAACAAAATTGTATTTCAAGATCAGGGAAGCAAGTGTCACACCATCAGAGGGAAGTTAATCCATGTTTCTAATACCTCCCTTTGTAAAAATGTAATGTTTCTTGTACACTTATACGAGAATAATACTTTGACAATAAAACCTGCAAAACCCAAGCTTTTACTACTGTAACTCTGATGGCTACACCCTTCAGTCTCCACAATGCATATACTGCCCCTCCTGCCCTATGCTACCGGGCCAGCTATTCGTCCTTGCCCTCTCCTATCCTGCATCCATCTTTTCACAAGGTGTGGAATTGCCTCCTCATGCAACATGCATTCTTCACCTTTCAGGTGCCTTCTAGAAATATCTCTTTCCTGTGACAGGTTCCTCAAATGGCAGTGTGTGGAAAAAACCCAACTGAATTACTATTCCTAAATAGCTTAATGGTTAACATTGAGTTTGGTTTTCCATGTGATTACTTTACTCAATCTAGGAAAACACTGCTCAAGATGTGTACAATAAGCATATCCTTTCATGAATTTTTAATAAAGGGTCTACATAGTATTCAGCGTGTATCTAGAACACAGAAAACTTTCAGAAAATTTTCATGCTCCATGTTCTTTGTGTAGGTGTGCCCCCCACCCCCTTAAAGTACAGCAAATGGACTAGGAGACCTTTAATAAAGTAAGTTAGGAAACAGGAATGCATACGCAAGAGGTAGCATGACTCCCCTGCCAATTTATCAGCAGCTCTCTCATTCACAACATATTTTTCTTAGCCTGGAACTATGATTACCATGTTTTTTTAACTACAGGAAGAATTTCCAGGAGTGCAAAATATTCAGTTGTCTGGTATTTTGAGTACTCTCTGAATTTTACCAGCCTCTACCATAATTAAAAATGTACAGGATAATCTCATTTAATTCTTACCTATAAGGAGAACATTTGTATGCTGTCTTTCGAGACACTCAGCAACTTCTATTGCTTTCTTCAAGACTCGCCTGTTGTGGTACAGGAAAAGATAACTGAACATTTCCATAGCACTTTTACTCATATGTTTCTTACATTAGTTTCCCCTAGAAGGGGTCAGAATGCTATACTACCAAAACTTGACTAATCCTTTAAAACAATGAAGACTATGCTCAACTTGTGTAAATGAAAAACTGTTTAGCCTCAAGAACAAACTTTCAAGAGCTATCTTTATTTGGCCATTGGTCATGCATTTCCAGTTGTTATCTTCATATATTTGTAATACAGTACTTTATTCTGGATCAATAGTAGTCATCACACCCACATACTAAAGTATTACAACTGGTAAAAGCCAGATCTTTATCCTAGAAAGAGTTAACATCACTACACTTACGTTCTAATCTACTACATACTACATTTCTCACATTATCTGGTTTTAAGAGTTAGAGGGAAGGATCAGCAATCTGCTCCTGTAAACATGCAGACACAATTTATTCAGAGATTGTTATTGCACAGGGAGACTGAATGGAATTAAACATAAAACCAGATGTAACATCGTTGGTTTCTAGACGTAACTTTTCATAAAGTTGGTTATTTTCAGCAAAAGAGTACACACAAATTAGGATTCTTACAACTGCTTACGTCACTAATAGAAGCTGACAGTTTATTTTGTAAGTGTGGAGTTGTCAGATTCTTTGTTCTAGCATCTAGAATAGCTGAAAAAGACATTCCTACTAACTGCAAGAGCCAAGAACAGGCTGAACCAGGAAGCAACCAGATCCAAATATGGAAACGACCAGTCTCAAAACAACATAAGGATAGGAACTTGGACTGGTATTAACTTTCAACTACTTGTGATCTTGGTTATGTCAATGCATTCCTCAACATATGATCTTCAGTAGAATCTCTCATTCAACACATTTAAATTCTGGATGAAGAAATGAATAGCTATCAATATTTATTAACACTATAAAGAACAGAAGCTGAATGCAGAAGAACTTCATAGTAACACACTGATCACAGAATAAACTGGCAGACAGAGCTAGCACAAATTAACCCCAAAACCAAGCAAACCCCCTCAACATTCAACTGTAACAAGCCTTAAGTTAGCCAACACCATTCCAACACTTACTCACTGTGAGAGAAGAAAAAAGAACAATCAGGAGAGGAAGGGGACAAAACTGATAACAACTGTCATTTTATAAATCTTTGGTGGGCTAACATCTTGAGTACCGCAGTTCATTCTGTCCTAAAGGATATTACAGAAGTAGAGAGTAGAGAAGAACGGCAAGGCTAGTCAGAGACACAGAATGGGTTTCATGCAAGAAGCAAATAGGATTCTTCAGTTTGGAAAGAAGGCAACTAAATGCAGCAAAGACGTTACTGGATCTATAGTTTTAATAGATTTGCTGGAAGAGTTGTAATTAGAACTATCTGCTGCTTCTCACATCCTTTACTGTGGGAGGCTTAACACAAGCCTGCACTGTAAAAACACTGTCTCAAGTTGTAGAAATAAGACAGATAAATGGGACCATAAGTCTGTCTTAATTTTCTTTCCTACTGGAAGTGAAGAATGTCGTCATATTTCAAGAAACTAGCTAGAACACCCACTACAAAGGCATTGAACACAATTTGAATCCCAGAAAGTTACAGATATAGCAAACCTGATTATCTCTAGCCAGTTTGTGCTCTCCAGTAATGAAAACCATTTCACATCAGTTGCCCAGAAGTCTGTACTGTTATCTGCAGAAAAACAAAACCAAAAATTTATTTGTTCACATATATGTAGTGCTAATTAACAGCCATCCATTGTATTACTCTTCAGTTATGAACTGTTATAAAACAGCCAATACTAAGGAGTCAGTAAATCCTATTCACTGTTAAAGTCAACATCCTATAACTAAACAAGGAAGTGAAGTAGTCCTACAAACACGAGTAAAGTTTAACACCACAGGCTTTTAGAAGAAGTATTCTGTAGGTTCACAGCAACCAAACCAAGTAAATAAATCTGTTGACAAAATGGGAAAGGAAAAGAAGTTTAATCAGAGGCAATGGTTCTTCCAAATTTGTTACCTTGACTATGAAGTATGATCTACATAAAGCTTAATATAAGGAGGCTGGATTTTGAAAGTTATTACCATTAGAGCCAAACACAAACGCGTTTTAGGAGGTTAAACGAATCTATGGAATGTTAGACTACCTGAAAAGGTTTTAAAGTTTGAATGCCTCTTCAGTTGCAATGAAAACACAACAAAAAGGGAACAGCTAAGATAAACTGGGAAGCCAAGTACAATACCACAGAATCACTAAACTCTTATGAATTCCACTAGGATTTTTGTAGCTTTTAAAATGCAACCTAAATCTCTTGCTTTTATTTTTATCAAAGCCAACATTCAGAAACTGGAGAGCTCTCACCACCTGATACAGTCAATTAAGACCAGAATAGATTACCTTTCCTGCATAAGACACAAGCCTTGAAGTCCAAGGTCTACAACAGTTCTACTATTGAGAAACAACTGAGATACATCACACTTACCTCCTTCCCTACCCTCCACCTGAATAGCGTCAGTTCTGCATGTTTCTGTGTAAGTTAATTTCACCTCCCAAGGTCTCTCCATATGCTTCCAATGTTTAATCTGAACACATACTCACTTCTGTCTTGTCTTCTGCAGCTTGCATCTATGATCCTCCAGTGCACAGACATATCTATTTTGTTCCTGTAGCTGTTCTGTCTCCATGCCTGCTTATGCCCCTCATTCTGTTCATTAAGCATTTTAATAAAATATCTTTCTTTCCCTGATTTATTTCACCCTGGCCATACAAACTAGTTCTTCTCAAAAGCATTAGAAGACACCTTCAAAGCTCCCTAGTCAGTTCTATTCACACCAGATGTAGTGTTCTCCAATTTTCTGATTAATATCTTCAAATTCACTTCCAACCTTTAAATGATAACCTTTAAAGTACATACCTTACAGTACTTTAAGACACCCTTTACTTCTCTCCATTCAAGTTCTAGAATATTCCCTTACACTCAAATCTCATATTCCATTTAGTCTGCCAGTGCTGTTGGAAAAACCTCTGTCCATTCTGAATCAAGGCAACATTATAGTACCAATTTCTAGTCTTTCAAACCCACCCAAAACCCATGACAGCAAGGAAAAGAGATTTTTGTCTTTTTTCCTGTAGAAATAACAGGCTTTCATCTACAGCAGTAACATTTACATTCTGTACTGAAGTTTTCTTTAGTTCTCTTATATTATGGACAGTATAGAAGAGTTTTACTCCAGGAAGCTGAGTAGCTAAAGTGTGGCTGGCTGGCTGTTTTGTTCAATCGTTCTCAACCCAAATTAGACTCAACCACTTGTATGCAGGCTTCTACAAACAGTTACTTGCTATGGCAGTTCTCCACCAGCCAAAGTCATCTCTAAGACAAAACAGGAACTTCTTTTTAAAGACTGAACAAAACACTTGCAGCTTGTTTTACTCCTTTTACTCCTGAAGCTATTTTGCTTAATAACAGCACAAGAGAGAGCAAGCTTTCCCTTCCTCCCTGTCTTCTTGCCCTTGTCTTAGGGCAATGAAGAAATACTCCACTAGCATTTTAAAACCAAAAAGTTAGAAATCTTATGTGGGCAAGTGTGTACAAATGTGTATGTGGGCGAATGGCATATAATGAGGCTTGTGAGCAGTGTAGCAAAACCAGCATGTTTCTGCAACACTTCAAATAAGACAAACAATTTCAAAGGACCTAAGCTGTTCCCATCACAATCCTCTTTCAAGCAGCTACCTACTACTATGGTTTCTGTTTTGCTTAATAGGGCTTTTTTAAAAAAAAACCCTGAAACTTAAGTTTGGGCATGTGTTCAGCAAATTTAAGTTACACTGGAAGTTCATAAAAATTACAGAACGGTTTGGGTTGGAAGGGACCTTAAAGATCATCCAGTTCCACCCCCCCTGCCATGGGCAGGGACACCTTCCACTAGCCCAGGTTGCTCCAAGCCCCGTCCAGCCTGGCCTTGAACACTGCCAGGGAGGGGGCAGCCACAGCTTCTCTAGGTAACCTGTGCCAGTGTCTCACCACCCTCACAGTAAAGGATTTCCTCCTAATATCTAATTTAAATCTCTTTCAGTTTAAAACCATTGTCCCTTATCCTATCACTATGCTCCTGATAAAAAGTTCCTCCCCATCTTTCCTGTAGCCCCTGTAAGTACTGGAAGGCCACTATAAGGTCTCCCCAGAGCCTTCTCTTCTCCAGGCTGAACCACCCCAACTCTCTCAGACTGTCCTCACAGGGGAGGTGCTCCAGCCCCCTGATCATCTTTGTGGCCTCTTCTGGATCCACTGGAGCAGGTCCGTCTTCTTCTTACACTGGAGGCCCCAGCACTGAACACAGAACTCCAGGTGGGGTCCCACAAAAGTGGAGCAGAAGGGGAGAATCCCCTCCCTTGACCTACTGGTCATGCTTCTCTTGATGCAGCCCACAATATGGTTGGCTTTCTGGGCTGCAAACGCACACTGACAGTTCATGTCGAGCTTCTCGTCAACCAACATCCCAAGTTACCTAAATTGAATTAACTAGCACATATAGATCAAAAATAATGGCTAATGTGTTCAGATTTTGAAAAATACTAGTAAGGTAGTCAATTTCTGTAAAATTTGTACTTCTGCAAAAAGTTAACTGAATGATTTTCTCACTGCTAATGCACAATGCTATATTCAGTGAGCTATAGTCTACTAACAAAGCTTCTTTAAAAAGCTGCAAGACAAAAACACTTACTGGAATGCTGTTTTAACCTATTCCCTTTTGTTTCATCTGATATAAGAGGATACAATTACATCACTGAAATATGCAGTATATTCCAAGAGGTGTTAAATGACTTAAATTGAAGCTTTAGCCTTTTCCCTATAAGAGTTACCAGAAACTATATTAAAATATAATAAATAATATATAAAAAGCTATACTAAAATATATAAAATATAATATACTAAAAGCTATAAAAAGCTATACTAAAATATAGGTAGGTTTTTTTAGCTCTGAAGATTCACTGTGGGTTTAATAGTGTATTCAGGACAAAATCCTCAGCGTGAAACTCTGGCAAATACCTCATGTATCTTCGGCTTCTCTTCAGAATGTCACTGAGATCTTTACTACATATTTGCCAGAAACCCTTCATACTAATTTGCAATCAATACCACCTTACCAGCTAAATACCACATATAAACCCAATAGAGGATGTGGTTACTGTCTGTAGGCTACACTGCAAATATACAGTTTCTCAGTGATGTCAGTTATGTCCAACATCAATAGCCACAGGTGAACTGCCCCAGCATTCAGCACACCACCAGACAGAGGTATTGTAACATTTACCCTCATTATCTTGTAGAAGACCCACTGGCACACTGCACAGATGCAAAGTGGTGTGACGCTTTTTTCATGTCAAGAGGTGAGGCCACAGTACTGGCCTCATGACAGTTTCATGACAGCAAAATAGTTAGTCCTAAAAAGTCTGAAAGCCTAGCTTATACTTTCACACGACTCCCATTTTTACTCCGTCAAAGTGGATTTACTATTTATGGTAGTCATTAGGTAGTTTATCCCTATAGCCAGAGTGGCAGTATTTTAAGCAAGCCCACACTTCATATATTTTGAAATGTGACTAGTTTGTAACAAAAGCTTGGGCAAAAAAAAATAACCAGTATTTAGACTCAATTCTTGACATAGCACAAAGGTTTAAAAGGTTAACACTTAATATTCAATTTCAGACTACAGAAGATTGAAAAATTTCTCCCATAAATTCTAATCCAGCTAGTGTATTCCAACTAACATATAAACTCCATAGTTGCTATTTTTAAAAGTAATTTTCAGGTACTGTGACTGCTTAGCAAGAGGTAGTAAGTCTAAGAACTACAAACCTCCATGAACATGCCACTCATAAGCACAGGCTTCAGTTATGTATTTAAAAGTCTGCTTTTAACCACCATCAAAAGCAAGACACCAATCAAGACAAAGACTGTATTCATGAGACATAAATCAGCATTGTTATGCTTTGCATCTCAGTCACTTTAGAGACAAAAGACTACTTTAAAGTTTGACTTACCTATCAAAAACAGCTGTTTAAATCTTGTGTAGGCAGTCTGGATATCTTGCAAAGATGGAAGGCTGCTTGACAAGTCATCCATCTTCAGGAGTTCATAAGGAGGTTTGCTAATGGTCTTATAGATTCTAAATCAAATCATCAAGAGATTAAAGGATTCTGCTTCACTAGTCAAATAATGCACTAACTATTATCACTGCAGACAAAGTTAATAGGCATGGTTTGGACAACAGCTGTAATACCAAAAGATATACAACCTGGAAAGCTAATGGCCTCTATGCATTTTTAAGTACTGGCTGGAAGTTTGCCTACAAGCTTATGACACAAGTTTTGCTGGTCTTAATGATTACATCAATAAAATTGTATTTATGCATATTTGTGCATTTATGACTATTACAAGCACTACTTGGATTTTTACTACTGATTCTTTAGTATTGTCTTCACTAGACACACCAAAATTACTTTATTAGCAGGCTATTTAGAGGTGAATCCAGAAAGCAGAGATGATAGAAACACCAAACCTCCCAGCAGACACTTAAAATTTCTCTTGACTTTTACAAATCAAATTACATTCTGATATCTAGCCGCCGGTCAGCTAATGAAACACATGATTAACAAAGAAACAACAATTTGAAGTCAAACAAGACAAAATACCTGCCTTGTACTTCCCTGCATATCTGCTAAATTTTTCCCTAGGAGGAGAGGAAAAAATACTAGGCCAGAGAAAGCTTTGGTTTGAACACAGAACACCTCCTCTCATTCAGGCTCCAGAGCTCAGATGAACATCAGTTTAGTAAATACCTCTGTTGTCAGGCTGGCTTTTTATTGTCATGATATGATTTGGGAAAAGCTGCTCTAGCTCATACTTCAAGTGAAGCCTTGCAGGCACTTGCTCAGACAGGACAGAGTACTTTTGTTTCCTGTATGTTGTAGCAGAGAGGCCTGCTTTAGGTGAGAACTACAGGTGTCTGCATCAGAAATGCATGTTATTGGACCTACTGAAAGATGCATCAGATAAGGGAACTGAGGAAAAGCAATAATTTGTTAATTATGGTACTTCTTCCAAACTGAAGTAAACAATCTGTGCTAGAAGATCTGCCTCTGAACAGCTTTATCAATAAAAGAAGCTGTGAGTTACAAACATCTGCTGTGTGCTTGAGTTCAGACTACTATTACAATGGCATGTTAACAGAGCCTAATGGACAATTTGTAGGTATATTTTTGAATATTAGTGGTTAACCACAATTACTCCATAGCAAAGAAAACCACCAATACTGCCCCAAGTTCAGATGGCCCCAGACAAGGCATCAAAATACCAGTTGATACCTTGTTACAGCTTACTGCTACTTTTACTTACTTTCATGTTATGAAACAGTATTAAAAAGAGTTATAAGTCATGTAAACTTCCCCATTCCAGGCAAGAAACATTAGAGAATCTGTAGGAAGGCTCAAAAGCCTTTCCCATGCAAGTATAGTCTTATAAACAAAAGACGCTTTATGAGCCTAATCAAGCTATTTTCTGTTAGTTCTGTGTGATTAACTCGTTCTCCACCTATGAGGAGAAAGGAGCTAGCGGCAAAGCAGTACAAACTGTACATATTAGCCTGATCTAATAGCTTGCTGCTAAGAGAGAAATTCTCTCCTAGATAGGTTAAAAAAAGCCAGAAAAAGAGCAAAAAGTTCCTGCTGTAACTCTCAGTTAGGCAGCTGTGCTCTTCCCCTTACATTAACTTTGGCATTTTTCAGACTGCTGAGCTAAATCAGTTCAAACTGAAATACCTCAGCTGAAACAAAGTACTGTCAGCCATCACATCTGAAAGTAGTAGTGAACTGCTAGACTGCCTCAGTCGTTTTTAGGTCACTTTAGATAAAGTTATTTAAGAACATGAATGTAGTTCTCAGAAGACAGCAGAGTTTTAAAACTCAGCTTGCAAATCCACATGTGGAGATGGAGTCTAGATTTCTCTTACTTGCAAACACAATGGAGCCCATCAGCTAACAATACTTTAACTGTACTTAAGACCTACAGGCTTTGGTGCTGCTTTACCTAATAAAACACCACAGTTTGTACAGAGATTTGTCTGATATATATACACATGTATTTCCGCAAATAAGCCTTCAGTGATGTTACAGTCCTGCACAATTGACCAGTGCTGTTAGGCCAAGGGCTTAAACCCATTCCACTACAGAAAACTACTTTTAGATCTAGAACTTGTTTCCTGATGCGTGCAAGCTTAAAGATACAGCATATATGGAAAAGAGAAGCAAGGTTCATACCAAGCAAAGTGTTGTGGACAGAATAGCTATTACTGACCCATCCAAGAAGGCTTTTTGCGTTTGTGAAGTGCTGTCATCCTGTTCTTTGGGAAATGCAGACATTTTGAGAAGAGCAGCACCGTTATGGCAAGACCAACACCAAATCTGCAGAAAGACATTTACCAGGTGATAAAAATTGGTAAACTGTCCCACACAAAGTATTTGCTTAACTGACTAAGTGATTACAAGAAACTTCTCTATGCTGTGCTTCATTGAATTTTTGGTGCATTCAGCGTAGACATCAGCAGAAGCAAATTTCTATATCTGCACCAAAACTACATGCCTCAGTACACTGCTTTATCATTTGCAAGTTTTAAGCTTTATACAGGCACAGGAAAACATAAAATGTTCATACTGGATCAGAAGATTACCTTCTCAACTGCTCTCACGTGTAAAAAAAATTGATCAAAATGTCTATGGCCAAATTACATTGGAAGATGTGCCACAGCAGACAGCTCTTGTAACTAACTCATACATATGTTAGCCATCAGTTTCTCTGCACAGATACAGTAATGTTTTTCTTATAGTTCAGCCTTAAGATAACTCACAATAGATACACTGTCATGCCTTTCCACGTGAGCTATGCATAAAGGGTCACCTAGGCATATGATGTAAGATATTTAACAAACACTCCACAACTAAATTAGATTGCATAGTTACAGGTATTCCTTGTAGTAAATAATTTCTTAATGCTTCTTATTTCACTTTACATATAAATTCCTGACTCACACCTACTGCTTGAAGCTCTCAAGCTGATCTTTAAAGTCGCTTTGAAACAGGGAGTCAGAATAATTTTCATCAGGAATATTACACAAGTCAATTCAGGAAGTTAAAATTCTGCTACCAATTTATACTAGTCAAGAAGTACACCTCAGAAGGATGGAGAAGCCTCACAATCATCAAGAGTGGAAAAAATTACTATATTGCCCTCTCACTACCATCACAGACTGACTTAATATGGTCAAGCTATTTTAACACTAGATTCCCCAAAAGAATTTAGAAATAATTAGAAGAGTTCTACAAAGCCTCTAAACAGCAGACAAGGAAAGAGCTACAGATGACATCTATCTGGACTTCTGTAAGGCCTCTGACAGTCCCACACAGCATCCTTTCTAAATTGCAGAGATATGGATTTGATGGATGGACTGCTTGGTGGATGAGGGAACTCTCTGGATGGTCACATCCAGAGGGTAATAGTGAACAGCACAATGTCCAGGTGGAGATCAGTGACAAGTGGTGCCCCTCAGAGGTGCATACTGGGATCAGCACTGTTTAATACCTTCATCAGTGACATAAACAGTGGGATCGAGTGCACCCTCAGCTAATTCGCAGACAACACCAAGCTGAGTGCTGCAGCTGACACACTTGAGGGACAGACAGGATGCCATTCAGAAAGACCTGGACAAGCTCAAGAAGTAGACCCATGTGAATCTCAAAGAAGTTCGACAAGGTCTAGCGCAAGGTCCTGCACATGAGTTAGGGCAACCCCCAGTTTCAAAAAAGGCTGGGGGATGAAGGGATTGAGAACAGCCCTGCTAAGGAGGACTTGGGGGTACTGGTGGATGAAAAGCTGGACATGAGCCGACAGTATGCACTTGCAGCCTAGAAGCCAACTGTATCCTGGGCTGCATCAAGAGAAGTGTGAGCAGCAGGTTGAGGGAGGGGATTCTGCCCCTCTACTCTGCTCTTGTGAGACCCAACCTGAACACTGTGTCCAGCTCTGGAGGCCTCAGCACTGGAAATACAGGGACCTGCTGGAGCAGGTCCAGAGGAGGCCACAAAAATGACTGGGGGCTAGAACACCTCTCCTGTGAGGACAGGCTGAGAGAGCTGGGGGTGTTCAGTGTGGTGGTTTAGGCCCTGCCGGGACCTGAGACCACTCCGCTGTTGTCCCTCCCCCATCCTTGGACTGGACAGGGCAGGGAGTGAGATACAAACCCTGGGGTTGAGATGAGGAAAAATTTAATACGACAGTGTAACAAATAATAAACCAAACAACAGTAGCAGTAACAATAAACAGTAATAATAGTAAACAGGACAAAAGATATACAGAGATATACCGCAAGAGACAGAGCAGCACTGTTGCACGTGGTCTCAGAGGGACAAAAGCCACAAAGGAAGCTGTTCCCAGTCAGCATGGTATAGAGACCCCTCCCCACTGCTGGGGAAACTTAACCCTATCCTAGCTGAACCAGGACATTCAGCATGAAGAAAAGGCTCCAGGAAGACCTTACTGCAGCCTTTCAATACTTAAAGAGGGACTACAGGAAAGCTGGGGACAGACTTTTTGATAGGCCCTCTTGCGATAGGATAAGGGGTAATGGTTTTAAACTAAAAGAAAGTAGATTCAGACTAGATATAAAGAAGAAGTTTTTTTGCAATGAGGTTGGTGAAACACTGGAACACTGCCCACATGTGGTAGATGCCCCAGCCCTGGAAACATTTAAGGTCAGGTTGGCTTTGAGGGTCTGAGCAACCTGGTTCTGTTGAAGATGTCCCTGCCCACTGCAGGAGGAGTTGGACTAGATGACCTTTAAAAAGGTCCCTTCCAACCCAAACCACTCTGTGATTCTATGAATGCAATTAAAAATAAATCACTTCTGTTTCTGTGTAACAGCCACTGTAATTTGTCTAGTTGAGTATCTGAGAAAAAATTACCAAACCAAACTATTTTGAACTTCACTCTCTAAAAAAACAAGTTAGGCAGGACAGTACACCACTATCTTCTCCGTTGACTGATCAATTTGAGAGCATGAAGTGAACATGTTTTTTCTTCGCAAATTTGATGGCCATTCAGCAACCTCTTAAGTGGTTCGTGAACTCTGGTACAAGGTAGCAAGCCAAAGCCAGTTTGTTATGGGGAACAAACCAGTATATTTAACTTCATTTTCTGTCAAGACTGGTAGAACTAGTTTTTCAGTTGGGCTACTTCATAAAAATGCTGTATCATCACAGCCATACTAGTTACCAGCATGCAAGCTAGGTAACTGAAGGTATTCAGCTAGCTATACCTCTACATGCATGGTCTTCTCCTCAGTACCTAAACAGCATTTCAAGCCCTACATCCTGGTCCAGCTAAATGCCAGTCAATACTCAGTCTCATGAAAAACAGGCTGATAAATAGACAGACTAGTAGGATATGTAAACCAGAGGATATTAGACATCTGATACAAGTAAAAGGGGGCTCTGTACCATACATATATGTTTCGCTTTACACTGTTCAGGAGAATACAGAATACTTTGAGCACTTCTCCTTCCAACATCTGTTTCCCCTTCTCCAGATGACTAGTTATAGATGTGAGCTGTTAAAAACAAGTTCTGAAAATAATACGCAGTAACATCTGAAATGCTAGTTGAAATTTTGTCTTCTCAGTAAGATTTCTTACCCTCAGACATGCATACATACTTACAGGAATGCCTCTGCCTTGATACTTCAAGATACTTTCTTCAGAAACACATATGGGAACCACAAAATACAAAGGCAGCCTAAGATAATAAAGAAAAGAGTTTCTTGCACTTAAAAAATGAACAAAGAACAACTTCCAAGCTGCTTTTAATGACTGCGAGTGTTCTAGCCCACACGCTAATTATATATTCACTCTTACTGCTGCAACAATCTTTCCTACTAGATAATTATATTGGCCTCAACACCCTACATTTATTTTTAGATGGATAAGGTATTTTCTTCCAATCTTCAGCTCTTTAGTTTCACTGCAACATTCCCCTGCCTTTCCAAGGCTGCAATTAAGCCCTGCATTTACTGTAACATCTAAAACTGATTGTTAAGACCACCTTGGTTCTTTCACTCTGTTGTTTCAAGAGATACCCTTGTCATATTAGATAACTAGTTCCATTTCCATGCCTTGTAAACAGTTTGCATCACTATTCAAGAATGTCATTTAATATACCTTGAATTTCCAGTATCAGGCAATGCTACTTATGTTCAAAGCCCACAGAAGCAACAAAGATAAGTACTTAGCCTCAGCTTGGGCTTCTCAAGACAGAGTTACAGAATAAATAGTTAAGACAACTTTGAAAATTGGTGTTTGTTTCCAAGGTCTGTGAAACCTTTCAGGATTTGATTATCAAACAACAAGCACAAAGCCTTGTATACATCCTAAAGGGCTCACCGATAGATGCTATGTAGCTAAACTGGTAGATTTCTCTAACCTTCCACTAAAGTCATTGCAACTTAACTTCCATCAGCACATTATTGACTGACCAAGGTCCTGTGTAGCCTGACCTAATGTTGAAGTTAACCCTGTCTGAGCAGCAGTTGTGTAAGACGACCTTCTGACGTCCTAAATCAAAGTATCTCATCAATGGAAACCAGATCCTAAAAAACCCTAAAGAACTGTATAATGCTCAAAGGTAGCACTGATTTTTTGCAAATCTTAATAAGACGTATATTCAAAGTTCACTCTTAACAAGGGCAAGCTTACTTTTCAGACACTCTGTAGCCTTCATTGGTAGTCACTGCTTTGTATTTTACATTTCCTTTGGTCCGCTCCAACTCATCACGCCAGTCCTCAAGAGTATCGAACATCACAGTTTGGTTTCTTCCATCTGCCAGACATCAATAATGTTAACTTTGCAGACTATCAGGAACTCTAATATGAAAGCAGCCCTAAATCAGTTGTTAGTTTTCATTAAGGTAAGCAAGTAAAACCTCTTGTGTACAGAAAGCCTCGAGTCAAAGATAAAATGCCTTTGTACACCACACTGCTTCCGTCTGATCTTTAACAAGATCTTCTGTCAAATACTTCTTTAATAACTTCAGAAATAGTTTCTCCTATGGAAACTAATCAGTTCTTACAGAACTTCCATACAGTTGAGGCTGTCCTCACACCCAGCCTAAAATCCAGGATGCTGTGCAGCAAATACTATTGTATACTAGTGCAGCTGACTGGCATCTAATAACACAGGCTTAAATGTAGTATTAAGAATCATACCAAAAGCTCTTCTGAAACTCAGATATTTCTTTTCATTTAAAGTTCATTCTTCTAACATGGATAGGAGTTTTGCACCAAATAAAACATTTCAAGCACTTGGTAAAAGCAGAAAACTGATTACAGCAATTCAGTCTCAGTCACTTCAGCTGAGAAATTCTCCTGTATTTCTATTTAGCCACCTCAGAACAGTTATGACAGCAAGTTGATTTAGCCTCAGATCTTGTATAATAATCATATAATCTATAGAATAAGGTCAATTAATTATGATGGGCACATAAAACAAGTATCCTGCAACAACAATATTGAAATAACCAAACAGAGCTAGAATTTCCATGGAAGATACAATGGCAAGTTCAAACTTTCCACCCTAAGAAGATAAGGTAGATGAAAAATTTACAGCTGGAAACAAAACATTAATAATGAGTTCTAAAGGTCAAGTTAAGATTTTAAGAATATCGGCTATAAGAGGCATAAAACCCAATTTCTAAAGTCTACTTGGTTTGTACTGTAACAGCTTCATAAAGAATGAGATTCAGGCATTTATTGTTGAAGACAGTTATCAAAATGTGAGAGAATTCTGGTGCAACACTTCAATATTGCTATAAAGACCAGGCTTCTCCTGCATTTGCTTAGTCTCTGCCTGGAAAAACTTACAGTCCTTCTGATGTTTGTAGTTCAAACTGAACACCAGTTACAGATGAAGCCTTCAGGAACTACCTGAACCAGCAATGTGCCCTTGTAGCAAAGGCACCCAGTGTACTTTTGGGCTGCATTAGAAAAACCATTGCCTGCAGGCTGAATGAGGTGATTGTTCTTCTCAGCTCAGCACTGGTGAGGGCATTCTCAGAGCGCTGTGTCCAGTGCTGGGCTCCCCAGTACAAGACACACACAGGCTTGCTGAACCAAGTCCAGTGAAGGACCATTAAGGTCGTTAAAGGGCTTGAAGGATTTCATATGAGGAGAGACTGAGAGCTGGGATCACTCAACCTGGAGAAGAGAAGGCTTGGCAGGGGCACAGAGAGGCAAGAAATCTTTCCAGTGTGTATAAACACCTGACTGGGAGTGGAAGCAGGGTAAGGGAGGCAAGACAATGGATCCAGGCTCAGTGGAATCCAGTGATGTGACAAAAGGCTGTGCACACAAGCTGGACTACAGCAAGTCCCATTTAAATGTAAGAATAGGTTTTTTCACTTTAAGGACAGTCGAATATTGAAACAGGCTGTCCAGAAAGGTCGTGGAGCCTTGACCCTTGGAGATACTCAAAACCCAACTGGACATGACCCTGATGAGCTTGCTGTAGTTAACCCTACTCTAAACAGGGGTAAATGGACAAGAATATGACTAGATGATCTCCAGAGGCTTCTTCTAATCTCAATGATTCTGTAATTCCTTGACATATTTTGATAATATGACCTTGGGTGACTTTGCTAAATGACTTTATATATTTATAATGATGTATAAATTACTTTATCATTTATAATGATAAATACCTTGGGTGCATCAAAGCTTCCCCCTGTGAAAGGAAAAGATGTTCCTGGTGCACTAAGAATCAGGTTCCTAACTCAGAACAGCGCTATTACTTCAGTTGAAGACTGAACCATGAAATGCTAGGAAGTGCACTGACAACTTTTTATATTGTATTTTGCATCTTACTATATTATTCAGCCAAGTTTGATCAAATGGGAAGATTATGTAGTAAATTAGCTATAAGTCAGATGTCTACTAGAATCTTGCTGTGCAAATCTATGCTTTTTTTTGCTGTTGCCTGGGAGAAGCAGATTGCTTGCAAACAACAGCAAAAAGGGAAATGCTTTGTCAGATGCCACTGAAAACATAATAATTTAAGAATTAAAAGCAGGAAGTTTGCTTCATTGCAATAGTACAGAAAAAACGCATTGATAAAATAAGCAAAATGTTTTCTAGTTAAGCACATGCAAAGCATTTGCACATATCAATTGCAGTAGGTTTTCAATTCAGTGATGCTACTTTTGCCTGCAAAAAACTTCTGTGCAACTACACTGAAGGACATACAAACCAGCAGTAGACAATTTAGATATTTTTAGCAACAAGTCTAACAATGTATAGCAGGAGAAAAATTAATTTCTGAGGTTATCTGCCAGCAGGGCAGAATCATAAGACAAGAGCAAACTCCACTACCAAGTGTCCCAGACTGCTTAAGAAACTAACAGTATGCAACAAATACAGATCAAACATAGAAAAATGTTTACCTGTGTTGTTTGGGGCAGCTGATGCATAAGAAAATAGAAACAAGCGTTTAAGCAGCTTAGGAGTCTGGCTATGATGAACTATACCACTGACGATCTAGGAAAGGACCAAAAATTAACACCCAAACACAGACTAAGCCTGTCAGTGTAAAAAAAAAGTGATTTCTTTACCCTCCTCCCCAGGTTTTAGAACCCATTGAGCAGTTTTGTTTATCCTCAACAACTGAAAACCGACTTTTAAAAAGCTTTCTCCACTGTCTGCAAAACACTTGGCTTAATGAGAAGTGTTATACATGTTCAACTTTCAGAATGACTCATTATTTAAATCAAGGTAGTAGACTCCTAGTTTGGAGTTCAGATTAACCTGTCAAAAGAACTCAAGTTATCATACAAGAGAAAGGCTGAAGTCTAAAATGTAATAAAATTATGCATTACAAACAGAACTGCTTTACAAGTTTGCCTGAGCTGAAGTTAAATTTCATGTAGTAGTTTACAGCTCCTATTTTCTTCAAGGAGCCAGTGCATCTGATCTTTTGAACTGCTACACATAATGATGTTTAATGAGAAAGGTTAGCTAGAAATCAAAGTCTTACTTTCTCTCTCAACTGGGAATGATTAGAAAATACTTCAAGTTTAAGGGGTCTCCCAGGGTGAATTTCACCCTTTCCACAACTAAACACCTAACACTAAGCTTAAAAAAGGAAAAACAAATTAAGTTACTACACTTACTCTTTTCACTTCCTCTTCTTTTGTGTATCTCAGGCAGAAATTAAATACTCTGAGGTCTTTACAGTAGATAATTAGCTTCTCCGGGTATTTTCTTAGTTGTCCAGTTAGAAGTTTCTTTTTTTCATCATAAACTGCAAAATTGAAAAGTCTAAGTAAATATCAAAAAGAACTCGGCAACCTGTTGATAAAGCTATCCCTGCTTGACTTTCTGCAATTCAAGAAACTTAATTCAAGGCCAAGTTTTAACAAGTCAAAACAAGCACCCTACAACACAGGCTGGCAGTATCTTGTGCTAATATACTCAGCTTTTTTCTTTTCAAACCTACTCAAACTAGTTCTTGCAAGATAGAAACCAAACTTGCAGCAAGCCAGCTGTTCAGTGATTATTTCTGTTCACATTCTGACTGCATAGTAAACTGAAAGTTCCAAGATGCATAAAGAACGTAATTGAGTAGTTTTGCCTGAGGGAAAGTCCCCAAACAACTGAAATCATTCTAAGTTCCTAAAAAAAAAAAATTTTTCTTTTTGTAACCACCATGAAGTCCCCAAGAGAGCACTTTTTTCACTTCTGTTTGAGGATCTATCATTTCACAACTTCAAGTGCTGCCAGCTAGGCCATTGTATATGAAACTAAGTAGTGTCTCATAACCAGCTTCCACTAGTCTCTCCCTAGTCCACCCCCTCATGAATCTACACCACCATTCATAAACACTAGTCCAAGGTCAGACTTCTCAATAAAGCCTTCCCCACTACTTAGAAATTACCAGCCCCATTCTTGTTTACCTTTTTTTAGCAATACAGGCATACCTGTAAGCTCTGCTGCAAAACACTTATTGAGTAACTTGTAAATGAAAACCTTGTTTTCTATCTCCTTTGTATTTTGAAGACATCATGAATCTCATAAAACAAAATTCCCTTAAACAAACAAAAGGTATTGTCCAGGAATTTGGTACTTGTAGTGCTCTGCAGTGCTATGACTCAAGTGAAGTGAATACCACCGTATTTATAGAATCACAGAAATGTTTGGGTTGGAACAGACCATAAAGATCATCTAGTTCCAACTGCCCTGCCATGTGTAGGGACCTTCCACTAAATCAGGTTGCTCAAAGCCCTGTCCAATGTGGTTTTGTAGAAGTAGTTGATATACTGGAAGATCTTTCTGCACCAATCCTAATCAGAGGCTTTTCACAGTACACTCTGCTTTGAACCATGGTATTTTGAAGGAATTTTTTGTCTGTCCCAGCAAGGTAATTGATCAAAATGTAGCTCTGACAAGCTTGAAGGATAAGACTGGGTTCTGAGAGATCTCTTATCTGTCAATCGTTAAACAGATATTTTTTCTAGACTACTCAATCCTAGTTTCCAAAGTGACAACTCGGTCAGTCTTAGAAGGATGTATGTGTACAAAGAGCACCAGCACGTGCACAAAGACACTTAGAAGTCTGTGAGGCACATTAAAGCAAGAGGAGAAAGCTGACCTACCTCCATAGATTTGGTCTACACATTGCAGGGTTATGTCATTTTCTCCTACAATCTTATTCTTAAATTGTGGCTCCTAGAACAAGAAAAATATTATTAGAAAGGTGAGAAGGTGCTACTGTTTAGTAGTGTGACAAGTAAAGGATGTATTCAGTACATATTTTAATATCAGCATTACTTCTTATAAGCTACATAAAGCAGAACACAGAAGAACCGTTATTAAAACGGAGAGATGCAGGTTATGTAGGCATAGTTTATAAACGGCAGATCCAGTTTCATTTAAGTCTCAGCCAAGCTTGAAATGTAGATAGAGTTTTTACTTTTCAAATAGCTTCAAAGGATGCATTTCTACTGAGAATCACTTTTCAAATTAGAATCATCACAGTAAACAGGAAATACAGTAACTTGATGTAATCCAAGACCTTTTATGACAAGTTTCCTTGCTATGTGAACGTGGCAGGAAATAGAAAGTTTCTTAAAAGAACAAGTATCCCAAGAATATTCCAATGTAACAGCCAGATTTATCACTGGCAAAAATGAAGACACACAAAACCCAATTCTCTTATCTACTGTTCTGCCAAACTTGGAATTGATTTGGGGCTCCCTTCACTTTTATCATTCCATGAGTTCAGAGTTAAAAATGACATTTGAGTGACACCACAATTAAACATTATCTTAAACATTAGCAGAAAGTTGATGTACACTACATCAGCAAATTACATTTTACATTAAGGCAGCTGTAAGAAGAGTTAACCTCATTCAAGTTATTTCCAGATCTGCAGTACTCTGAATAAGGTGACTAATACTGAACTTTCGTTAAGAGAAACACGGTTGATTTGTCATGCTATAAACCCAAGATTCAAAGTTAGTGATGGAACAGAAATTAGCATGGTCTCTACCAACTTTAGTATTAATCTCATGTGATCTGTGGAAATGGCTCTGCAGCTTTGTCCCAATTAATTCCAGAAGGTCAGAAAAACTTTTTAGCTTGCAGAAGCCTTAGTTTAACATTTAAACTCTGAAATTTTACCCCAAGAAGCTTCCAACTACAATCAACATGTGTCAAGTCTTATTCTTCTCATTCTTCAGTGTCAAGATCACCTTGCACTCAGAGCCATATAATAGGCTCTCCTTCAATTTTATCACCTAAAAGAACAAGACAGTTCCAGATGCTTAAACACATCAAAAGAGGTGTGGCATTACTGTTCCCCTTTGACAGCTCAATTTGAGCACCTAAAACAAAGGAAACTAATTTCCAAGATTTGGGGACATTTTGGCTTTTTTAATGTTTGCCAGTCAACAACACCAGGTTTTTAAATCTTTGCAGTCAACACCCGACTTAGAATAGAATAACTGAGAGCTTTACTGAGCCACACAAAGAATTATCTAGATAATTTCCACTAGTTTACTCAGCCTTGTGCAGCTCTGAAATGGTCCTGCAGATGTTGCCCAAAGACAAGTCAGACAGAGGTTATACAGCATTTCAAGTACATTTGACATTCACTTATGCTACTAGACAAGCAGTCAGAAATCAGGTTTAAAGAAACTGTTGATTTAATTTTCAAACTAAGTCATACTTTTAACTTAAGCTTCACAAAATTACCAACTCACAAGATATGAAGAGTTGCAAACTATATTTAATGTATGCATTCACATACAGGCTTGCACCATTTTTACTTAAATAGTCATCAGGGCTTGAGGCAGGATCTGCACAGACCAAGCAGATGCACACTTGATTAAAATTAGTCTGCACCCATTAAAACTTCTTTATAAATCTATATTCATTCTGTATGCTTATACAGGGGAAAGATATGATTATTTAATCAGAGATACTGTATGTCTTCAGAGACTGTTTGGTGGTAATTAGAAGATTTGTCTTCCTACATTATCATCTGAAGCAGAATCATCATCAAGGAAAGCAATCTTGAAGTTTGTGCATACAAGTTTCCCACAGGTGCCACGATTTGACCCATCTTCTTGTATATACTTGTACACGGTGCTTGCCTCACAAAGCAGCAGTTCACCTGTATAAAAGAAACACTGACTTGCAATATAACTGACATGAATATTTGAATTATTTCAAGTGATATCTTCAACTCAGCATTATTTTCCTGACAGCTTCTTGTAACTGTATGCCTGAAGATATTTCATCGCTGTTATACAAAAAGACTAAGAGGCACCTCCTAGAATCAGTACACTGAGAGCCTTCCAGGTTATTAACATTACTCAGGATAGACTGTTCAACTGCACACGTTTAGGAGTTCCATAACCAGAGGAACCTGTATCATGGCCTGCTCTAAGTGGAAGGAGAAAAACATATGGAGCTGCAAAGAGCAACCATACAAGTGTATACTCAAAAAAACAAAACCCAAAGAATAGTTTATGCAGTCAATAAGTTGAAAACTGTTCCAATTTTCCTTACTGCTAAACTCTAAGAACAGTGAAACATCTGAGCTGATCATTACGAGTTCATCACAGTTAATGTTTCATGGTTTTGACTCGAGATGTTGCTTATCTTGCAGATCCCAGAGCTATTTTAAAGTTCTCAAACACAATTTTGCATAAACAATGGTCAATGAAGTTCTAATCTTAAAATTAGCAGGAACTGAACAAGTTTAACAAAGTAAAACCAGGTTTTAATAGGTATGATCATCCAGACTCTTGGTCCTTCCTATAAAGTGCAGAAAACCCAACAGAACAATACTAGTTTATTCTAAGATTTTACTTGCATTTTATCTTGGTGACATCATTTTTCCTGATCTTGGAAAAAACTTTTGAAAAAAGAAAAAGGATTTTTTTTAAATCTACCTAGGCATCAGAAGGCCTAAGTAACTCATAGTAGAAACAACACAACTAGAAAGTAAGTTTGCACTTCTACTTACTTGTTACTTCCAACAAAAAATGACCCAACTTTCTTTAAGAAACAGGGCAAACTGAAATACAGACAGTTCTCCACATGCAACTTACTGAAGATGCTGTACTACATAAACCATGAAATTTTTAGAGTTTTTCAACAACTCATGTAGATACATAGTTAAAATTTCAAGCTGTGCGGGTTGTTGCACCAAACTCTGTTTTACTACCTGGGACACCGATGTCACATGAGTGTTTGCTGAGGACACAGGAATATTTAATATTGTTTACATGAATAATTTTTTATTATTTAATTCTAATAATGCAATATACAACAGTTACCTGGTAATAAATGAGGATTTACTTCCTTTTCTATGGGTTCCTTTATGTGTATTTCCTAAAAAGAGAAGAAGTAATTACTACTTTGCAAAGATTGTACCTTCAACACATGCTGTAAATAGCAGTACTCTACCTCTGGAATTCCTCACATTCTAGCAAACAGGCAAATTAAAATTAAGTAAAAAACTTCCAAAATTAATAAGGTTGCAATGTGCTCCTTCTACTACAGGTCAATAGTATACTAGCTAACTAATTCACTGGTTTGTCACCCACAGTGTCAGTTACATGCTGTTGCAAACCTAAAAAAGGAAATCTGTTATTTGTATAAGTAACTGAGGGAAATAAAGCATTACTAATACTTTGAGTTCTCTCAGCACATGTAAATGGGTAAGCATAAACTTAGTATTACAACACCATCTCCCAAAATTCATTCATAAGCTTTTCCACATATGACTTCACATTTGTTTCTAATGTACCCTTCACAGTTTTTCAAGCCTCATCCTTCACTATCTGTTTCTGATTTTCTTACACATATTATTGCAATCAAACTACAAAAGTTACTTAAACAGTACTACCAACATTATAGAGAAAGGCATTTCAGAATCTCAGAGCCAAAACTTAAAACCACTCACAGGATATCCTTTAGTTTGGACCCAAATTCCACAAAACAACCTATTAAACTCTTAGTATCACCTATTCTAGCCTTGAGGAACTGACAGTTGGACTAAAATCTCCAGTCAAAAAAACTATTAAACTAGAGGACATGCTACACCCTTCCTGCTCAGCCAGTTCAAAACTTCCTCCAAGTCCAGATCACTTCAAAAGCATTGGAGTCTTTCTGGAAAACTATTAGTTAACTGGAAACCCCCCTGGGGCCACAGCAGTAAGCAAGCTAATTTTAGTTTGTCACCAGCATCCAGAGTCAGATACTGCAAAGCCAGGCAAGCAATCAAAAGGACACATAAGCAGTAACAGTTTTGCTGGATTAAACACAGAGAAACAAAAGACCCTGAGAGCATAAAAATAATCCCCTTTAGCCATTCATATAAACACTTGCTCTAAGCACCCAGAGACCCAAAACAAAGCTTGAAGGCTGCATGGCAAAACTAAAACCACCACGAAACCACGTCCTAAGAACAGCATACATGTTCAAGACAGGTTGAAAAGAGGCAACGGTTATAAAATGAAAGTGGTGGTGGTGTGAAGAAAGAAATCTGTTAACTAGAGCTGGCAGCTCATGCAAAAGACAAAAGAATTTGCTGCCTTTAACATCTAAGTGTTGATGTTGTACAAGTGAATTTTAATCACAGTTCATGCTTATCAGCTAAATTAACTCAAGCTCAACACTGCTGCATTCAGAGAAGACACACATACATGTTTTCACAATGTTTTCTCTTTACCACTGGTAGCTTTAAGCTAAACACTGGGTTTACTAATGCCTTCTATAACTATGTAGCTTCTACAGCATATAGCTATGCCTTCTACTATCACTATCTGTGTGCAACTAAATGCAATATTGTTTGCTTACAAGGTATATGACAACAATCACTGCTCCAGAACAGTAAAGCAGTACACTAGCTGCTTTTGTAGTAACTTCTATTTTGAGAGATATCATAAGGCATGTAAAAAATACTGCTTGTGTATATACACTGCTTGCTTGAATGTTGGTACTTACCGTCATGAGTACCAGTTTATGCTAGTGTTGGCAGATAAGACTCGAAAAAAAAAAAAAATTTGACCCCAAAGAAGTTCTTTGAGCCTATACCCATTTGTTAAAATGCAATGAAGTTTTCATAACAGGTATCACAGAGGCAAGTAGTTTTGAACAAGTGGTTTGTGGTTTGGTTACAAGCTAAATTGGGTATCTTCTGAAAGGAATTAGAATTTTAATTAAATAGCATCACAGCTGAACACAGACCTCCATCAAAGACTGAGATCGGCTTGTAAAATCCAGTTTCACTCTTTGTTGACAAAAACCCAGACACTGAAGTGCTTACTATGGGCAGAATTCCTGAAACATCAAACAGCTTCCAAGAGCTGAGCCTCGAGTTCTATTTGAAAGTCAACAGTTACCTTCCCAAAATAAAATCATAAATATTTTAAAAACAGTTTTCATACATATGCACTATGGATAGCTAGAACACAAGCCATGAACACTGCTGAAGAGTCTGTGCAGCTATGCTCATTTTCCAAGGGAGGATATTAAAATACATGATATTCTACTAATGTCACATTTTGTATTTGCTCTTTTAAGAGAGAAGGCAAAGATCTTTACAAAGAAAAGTTGTTAACTCATCGTTAGTCAGTGCAAATTGTGCAGGAAGCTGTAAATTTAGCTAACATCTCTATTCTGTTTCAACTTTACTTTCTAATGGATTTCAGTTTTGAGGCAACACAGACCTTAGGACTAACTTAACAGCCCACTGACATTCCAACCCATGGTCCTCAACACCCCTTTAATAAGTCACACAGTTCATACTCACCCACCCAGCCCTTTCATCCCTGGCTTTGTCTGACTACATGATGAGGTAATTTGGTTTGCAAGATCAGCTGGGAAGTCTGTACTTGTGCTACATTTGGCTTTGTTGTTACGGCCTATTGTTAACAAAACTGGCTCATCAACAGGTCAGGTGAGCCAGAAACAAAAGAAAGGGAAGCAGCAGAAGCAAGTCTGTCTCTTTCCACCAGGAACTAAATCCACGGAGACCTCAGGAAACCTCACCCTCTGACCATTTGTGGAAGTTAAGCATGCAAGCACTTACCATATATGACCACTGAAAGCCACACACACCTCTAGACAAATACTTCATCTGTAGCTTTGCCATTCTGAAGGTCTCAAACAGCATTGCGGCACTTCTTCCTCAACATACAACACAGGAAACCCTACTACTAGCAATAGCTAAAATCAGATACTCGTAGGACACCATGTAAATGACAAAAATTAACTTCAGATTGCCTCAGAAATGATAGGAACAAAGACCTCAACTTTGCTGAAGGTTTCAGAAACTTCTTTCTCAGAGGACTCTCACCTGTGCACTCACCCTGTGCTACATCCCTTTTTCAGGCTATCAAACGGTAACAGGCAATACAGCAACAGCCCGTAACCATCAATTATAACAGCACAGACTACCATATCATACAGAAATTTCAGGCTGACAACATATCATACCATCCTAGTTCATACTGCATCTTCCTTGTTTGTTCAAACTGACTTCAGCTGATAGCACTATGAAACCATGAAATGCCAGGGAAAGGAGACACCATGTTCCTTGCAGATTCTCTGCTTCAATGGGAGGGAGACAACACAATAGAGAAACTGTTATTCTTAAGGAAAGGCTCACCTCTTCTTTTCTTCCTGGTTTTTACCTGAGTACAGGGAACAACTGCACAGTTTACAATACCCAGAGACTATGTTCAGCTCTCTATTTAAAGGGGCTAAAATATATTACCCAAGTCTGTCTGGGGAGACATGTCTTCCTCAAGTGCTGAAGCATAAAAAAACATGTATGAGGCAACACTGAGTTTAAGGCAGCAAGGTCAAGTAGCAGTTATGCTATATTAAGAGAGTCACAGAATTATCTAGGTTGGAAAATACCTTGAAGATCATCTAGTTCAAAATTTACCTAACACTGACAGTTCCCAACTCTACCATATCCCCTAACAGTAAGGGCAGGAGAGGGATACCAAATGATTCCTGCTCTTTGTCCTAGAGCCTCACCACAACTGAGAGCAATTGCTTGCCTCCCACTCCACAGGAAGGTAAACAACTGTGGACTGGACAGAAAAGGAGTAAAAAGTGAAATACATTCCCTGCATGCCAGAAACCAGATCTTGTCAGAGAATTTGGATTTTTTTAAAATCAGTATTGCGAAATATGTATATTGGCCAATTCATACTGGATGTAGCCCATCACTCTCAACAGAGACTGTGTATACAGTCTGCTGTTCCAACATATATGCTGTAAACTCTGTAGCTACCTTACTCCATAGTCACATTTCCATTTATCAATAGCTGGACATTTGTGCTAGAGGTAATTCCCACAATCAACAAGATTTTTAGTAAACATACTGGAAAAAAACACAGTTTATTAGGTTCAAGTAATGAAGGAACCAGTTTCAGAAGGGCTTCAGAAGCACTCTCTGAAACATATATTCTTCCAACACTGACAGTGAATAGTAGTGCTACGAGAACACAGGATATATGTTGATATATAGCTTTCCACAAGTAATATCAGCACAGGGAAGCTCTACATCATCATGAGGCTTGCTGTGAATATCAATTTTTTCTCATTTACTTATACTTCAATAAAAGACTAACAGAGAGCTGAGATAACTTTCTTAACTATACATTTATCTTTAGCAGCTGTAAAAGTCAAACTGTATACTGAAATATTTGCAAGTTGGTTGTGGTGCTCTGACAAGTGAATATAGTCTTCCTGAGAAAAATAAATCAAACTTTTGTCTAACAGCATGGAATTTCATGCTAAAGAAAATACCTCTGCACATGCTGAGCATATATTTTGTATATATGTATTTTCTGAAAGACTATTTCTCGGTCAAACTAGCCTAATCCCATGTTGTATGCCACACAACCCAGAAGAGATACTTGCTACACTTTAATAACAGTGCTGCAAATAATCTCTGCTTGTTTTCCTTCCTTTCACACTCCATTATCCAATTAGATCATAGCACATGTTTTCCATGTCCGTTTCATCTTTTATCCTTTCCTCTTTCCTTACATTGTCTTGTCCATCTCCTCTGACTTCAACCCCCAGCCTCTCCCATGTCAGTCCAGAGTCCAGCTGTCCATTTTAACTCCCATTCCTCATACCACCCTTCAATTTTATCACTCCGCTTAGGAGCACCATACCATTTTAAAAGCTGTCACTACAGAACACACAATATTGTCCCAAGATTTAAAAGCAGTAAGTATTCATAGTTGTTATGAGCTAAGAACAATGCACAATTTGAGAGACAAAGCACAAGAGGTATGAAAGTTACCCTCAGAAGTCAGCAGCCTGATGTGTATCCCAGATTTCAGGGATAAGCAGCACAAAGTAGAAAAAGCTCTTAAAGTTTAAGGTCTAATACAAGAACTAATATCCTATAAGAATAAACATGAAGGATTTAATTTTTAAGAATGCATGCACTAAAAGTAACATTAAGTTTCAAATCAAGTTTAATATCTACATTTTTATCCACAGGAAAAATCTTTGAAGGAAAATATCCTACTTGTTAACCTTGTAAACGCTTTCAGTTTTGAAAAATTAAGTTAGAAATCATGAAGTAATTTACTGGTTACAAATATTCCTAGTCTATGATCAGACATGTCAAAACATTGACTTTATACACGAGTATTCACCCCACTTCCTGCAGGGTAGCCAAGTCTGTCCTGAGGGGAAGTGTGTCATTAATATCAACATCCTACGGTCTCGCTCTCAACAGACCACTGATTGATCTGTGGTTCCATATAGCTGGGCATAACTAGGCTATATTTAGTCAGATGTCAAAAACGCTGCTTCTCCAGACATTCTGGGGCTTTGCAGCAGCAATTACCTCTGTTCCTTTAGTAAGCAACGTTTTCTGTTCACTCCTTACTTCCACCTCGCAATATATTAACATGAATAAAGTTCCTGTTTCTTTTCATATTCAAACAAACCAAGCCCAAAAGCAGTTTAAAGCTAGCTTCATTTTATTTTTTCTGAATGTTACCCTAGTGTGTGTCTCAGGTATCAGAGGATGGACAAAACAAGACAGGGCTAGAACAAAACTCAGCTCTGCCTGTTGCATTTTCTTATTGTGGGGATCTCCTAACCTAGAAGCAGCAGCTTAAGATCTCAAACAGCCTTCCAGGCAAACAAGGACAAGACCAAAGAATCTGGAGGTTGCAAGCAAGGGGGACTACAGCATAACATTACTGTATTGTTCTGTATTGCATAGGGGTTGACAGAAAACCTTGCTGCAAGTCAGAAGTATAAAGAGATTCAAGGCAAGGCTCCATTAATTCACTGACAAGTCCACCATTAACCCAAATTCTGTCTAGATGTAACCTTGAGCTCATGAAATCCAGGAGGTGCTGTTTCCCACCTTTTGACAGCATCTCCCAGAAGAAACATCACACTGAACATACCTGCCATCTATACTCTTCCCCAGGCATCTGGCACTTACGCTATCTTGATGAAAGTTCCCAGCTGACCAAACTATGTTCCACATAAAATAGATTAATTATTTCCACTGTTTGATCAGCCTAGCTCCAATTTGAAAACTCAGCCACATTAAAGTTAACATGTACAGGAAATTTGTGTTCAGAAAGCTGTTTTTCTCAAGTACATATAGAACACAGCTCCTTGAGAGATGCTCACTTCTGCTTATTTTAAGATTATCTAATGAACATGCTTTATCCAGATCCCCAAATAGCCTCACAGGTTTCATCATATATCTAAAATTTAATTTTTAATTTTCATAAAATCCACTGAAGTCTTCAGCTTCCTGTGTAACCATCCCATTAAAGCAAGTCATAGGCTGTCAAGAGAGAGTACCCAACAGAGCAAAGAGTTAAACTTGCTTTAATTTCCACTGGCATCACTAAGCTTTTGAAGGTGCAAAAGACACCAATTCTGTGGCAGAAGTCAGGTCGGTATTTCAAAGCTTCTGCTGCAAAAGTCCATGAAATTCTTAAGTACATAAAGGAGATGGTTAAAAGCAGCATGAATACAGAGTTAATGACTGCAAGCTCCAGTGGATCAGGATTTTTCATTAAGATTTTCATCTTCCATTATTGAATATAGTTGTTATTTTCCCTGCAGCCATCAGAATAATACTTGAAGAGTTACATTACTGTAATAATCAAGTTAGTCTTTATTATTTGGTATCTTACTGCACTACATATATTTGACTTGCACCTTTTCCCACTAGCCATTCTTTCCTAGCAAGCTTTAGTCGTCCAGCATGCTCGTTTAAACACTGAAGTGTCTTTCAGTAAATCCAACACGTGAAGTTCTTACCTTTGCAAAATTCCATTCCTTGAGCACACACCTTTTTATATATTTGTACAACCTACTTTCCTAAGGTGAAAGACTGACTTCACACAGATATATTAGCTGACTCCAGAAACATTAGAACCTACCATTTATATCCATTTACATTTATATCCAATACAAGTCAGATGATTGAAAACTTCTAAAGTAAACCGATGAAACCTACAAGTCAGCAGGGCTGAACAACATATAAAACCAGAGCTGCTACCACAAAATAAGGACCTAAGTTTGAAACAGCACAGATGATTTAAACCATAGTAACTCTGCATTATTATGTCAAATTCAGTGAAAAATAAAACCAGATGATTCTCCAGCACGCTATCAGTGAGAAACTCTGTACTAATTAACAAAACAGACAAAAATCTCTTCCTCAAGAAGCTCTCAAGAGAACCAAAAAATTAAGGACAGTTTGACAGATTATAAAGAACTACAGAGGGAAAAAAAAAACAACCCCACAAATGGCTAGTTTCCATTAAGACTGGTCTTCCTAGAAAACAGGAATAAGAATGAAGGAATACTGAGTAACAATACTGATCTAATACCATCTGCTAACAACATGACCTCAGTAAATTGAGTCTAAAGTCACTTCAATCAAACTGCCAACATAAGGCTCAATAAATAAGTGAAAGGACAACAGGAAGAACAATATGAAATAAATGCACGGCCAAGAGTTCAACATCAAGCTGTTAAGGAGACACGGGGCTTTACAGGGACAGAACCGAAAAGGAGTGTACAAAGAGAGCATACATGGGGAGTGAAGTGGTGTTGAGGGTCATTAAGAAAAGCGAGCTGACAGCCACAACTGCCTGACATCTGGTCACTGCTTACAAAAAACAATGCAAGCAAAGTACCAGAAAAACCGTCAGCTTAAGACTGGCAGGCTAACTACAGCTTTTAAGCTTCCTCGAGAAGCAACAAGCAAGAGGCTTCCCCCCTCGTCCTCGGGGAAGCACCTTCGAGGCACCAGACATGCAACCCCCCGAAACAGCACCCCTAACAACGCTCGCACCAGCCCTGCTCCAGCCGCACGCCCGCCTCCATCCCACCACCGAGCTCTTCAACCCCCCGCGGAACACTCCCGCGGCGAAACCCGAGAGGGGGGCAAGGGGAGCGGCAGCACGGGTGGAGCCCGCGCGGTTCCCCACCCACCACCCAATCGCCGCTCCGCCCGGCCCGACGGCGCACGGCGGCTCCCGCGGCCCTGACGAGACCCCCAGCCGGGCCCGCGCAGGGCTCCCCGCCGCCTGACAGCTCCCCCCGCCCGCACCTCCCGCGGCCCGCTCCCTCGCGGCGCCCCGCCGCAGCCCCTCTCAGGGACGGAGGCCGCGCCCGCCCCGCACCTCCGGGCTGATGTAGGACACGAAGGAGGGCTTGGCCGCCTTGGCCCCGCTGCCCAACATGGCTCCGGCCGCCTCCCCTCTGCCCCTGGAGCCCGCGGCGGCACCGGCCAGCGGCGGCACCGCTCGGCAGGGCGGCTCCTCCTCGGGGGGCCGCGGCGGGAGAGAGCCGGCAGCACGCGCCGCAGTATCCGGCACACGCAACAGGCCCCGCCCGGCGCCAGCCCACCCGCCCCGCCGCCGGCCATTTCTGGAGCACCGCCTCCCCGCCGCCCCCCTCCGCATTGGGCGTAGCCGCTGTCACTCATAAGCGCGCCCATTTTCTACTGGCCGCGAAGGCGGCGCGCCGGGAGGAGGCGGGGCGGTGGCCGGAGGAGAGGGAGGGCGAGCGATGTGGGGCGCGGCCCCCGCCGCCGGGAGGCGCTGCTCCCCCTGCCCCCGCGGGCGGGAGCGCGGCGGCGGCGGCCGCGTCTGTCCCCGGGCCGGGCCGGGCCGCCGGGGCCTGGAGCCGGCGCTGTGCCGGGGGCGGCCGCCGCAGGGCTGGGAGCGGCGCCGCCCAGCACCGGGTGCGCTTGAGGCAGTCGTGTCTGTACCGGTGGTGGGGATGAGCGCCCCGCTCTTCGGCGCTTCGCACCCGCGCGGGGCGGCGGCAGCGCGCGAGCGGCGGAGAGGCGGCGGCCCCGCCTCGCGTTTCTCCCGCGGGGCACCCCCACCGCCCTGCCGGCCGCCTGCCCGTGACCGCAGCGCGTCCTGCACCGCGCTTCCCTCCGCCTGCGCTGCGCCGGTGGCTCACCGGGTTCCCACTGACATTTTTTCATTCCAGGGTAACCGCACCTTTTTTGCATCACTGCAGGCTGCCCGCTCTGGCCTGCTCTGTGGTCAAGTTGTCCCTTTGTTTAAATCGTCCATCGCACAGGTTCTTACTCAGCAGCAAGGTGCCTGTGTTGTATACGTGCACGCTCGTAAGAAAACTCTCTGTCAGGTAAAATCTCAACAAAGCACTGAGACGCTGAGTTTTACTCAGCAGGAGAGGTACAAGGAAAATGACATAAAACAAGCTCTCCATTAAATAACCCTCTAGATCCTCTCAAACCCGACTGCTGATACACCCCAAGACATCCTCTGCCCAGTGTCTATTAAAGTGTCACAGTCACAGCCTCCCCGGAATGTTGTCTTTGGGTACTGTATAATCAGAGCTGTAAATAAACACCAGGTTTAACAGGTATCTAGGTTACTTCTAAAAGCTTAACTTTTATGTGGATACAGAACAATGCAAATATTGTCAGCTGCCTGTGGCAATGCAGCAGGACTACCCAGCAACTTAAATGACGAATGGTAACCTAGGTGACAATTTGCATACAGAATAGACTTTATGGAAATATTTTTACAAAAATAAAACATATTTTACAAACTTCAATAGACCACAGGAGGTGAAAATAAGTAGCTCCTTCAAATACTAACCATAAGCACTTTTCATATCATTTCCCCCTCTTGTAATATTTTACTTTATTTACCTTGCTCCAAACCAGACTAGGAAACCTAAAGGAGGAAGAGATACATGGAGTCATAAAACAGCATTTATAAAAATTAAATGGAGTGACTGTTTTAATTCATAAATACATTAATTTCCCTATTTTCCATCTCACGCTCAAGAAATGACAAGTTTTTTGGATTTAATCACCTTCTGCCTGAAAAAAAGAAGACTCAGATATTAGGTTTGGTTAGTAGTTTCACAACAAAGGCTATTCTGGTGTGGCATCCCATGCAGACGAGCTCTCACGTTTCACTCCACAGCTGCTTCCACATCATTCCTTTACATGGCATCCAACCTCAGCTGCATAGGTCAAAAGCACAGCCCATGAGATTACACTGGTGTGAATCTAGGGTGGGGAGAAAATTAGGACAATATCTCCATGATCACCAGTGTATTATAATACACAAAGTTAGAGAATACCACTATAAAAAAAACTTAAATCTTTGAAGGCATCTGAATTTGCAGTGGCAACAGCAGGATTACCCCCAAGCATGCCCTGAAATTTACAGCAGACTAAGGCAAAAAGCAGCTACTTACTGGAACAGCACATATCAGAGAGGAAGGGATGTTTTGACACCAGGCCAGAGTCTTAACTCCAATGGGAAGTGCAAAAGGAGCTTTAATTCCCACATAGCACAAGGGAATTCATTCTTCAACATCGCATCAAAAAAAGCTCTACATGCAAAAAATTGGAATGTAAGCTATTCTTCAGCAGCAGAATATCCACATACCCCCATGTCATGTTTCTGGTAATGGGCAAGGAGTGCCCCTTCCTGGGGTTTGCTCCCCAGGCTGCCAAATGTGCTGAGCTGAACCCACTGTGGAAGAGATTTGAAGACCTCTTCCTGGAATTTGAGGGCTGGATCCAGATTCCTACTTCATCAGTCAGTGTGTCCATCTTTTCTGGAATGGAAGGAACAAAGCTACCACACATGCAAGTTAGCTTACCTCAGAAAAGTACATTTGTCTCTGAAAAGGCCAGCTGCAACACAGACATGAGGGCTGTGTTGCCGAGGTCTTTGGTGACCACTGAATACAGCTTTATATCACATTTCAGCTTTTCTGAGCCTTCGACTCTGTAAACCTTTGGTGCCTTGGGGAGTCCCAAAGATTCTTGGATAGGCAGGGTTTGCAGGTCAACTGTGTGTTGTGGGCACTTTGGTGTAGGTTGGGCAAGTGTTAAATTGTTAAAAGCCATTCCTGAGTATTGAGCAAACTTGCATGACTACATCTGAGTTTCGACTTTCTATTTCCTCTTTTTGAAGAAAATAAGAGCTTCCATTCCAGGGTGGTAAATCATTGGCAGGGCTCTGAGGCTGTACTTCCCCTTTGACCCCTCATCATGGTTGGATCCAGGTCTGAAGACTGCTTTCAGTAAACGCACTTTCAATGTTGATACAGGTAAAGATTTTGAAGTAGCAGCTGGAAAGAGAATCCCACAAAGTTACCATGTGTGAAGGTTTCCCAAATATCCTCTTCTATCCAGAAAAGCTACCTGTATAGAAATTGAAGATTTTTCTTTTTTTTTTTTTTTTTCTCTCTTTTTTTTTTTTTTATTACACTTCTCTGGGCATTACCAGAACAATTGCCCTTAGATGTAGAAATTGTTGTATTACTGTGGTATATGCATAATTACCCTGACCCTTCCCAGAGCATCACAGATGGCCAATGCATGCTCAGAAGGTAAGAGGTGTCCCAAAAGTGTTGGATTTACCTCAGGTATACAGAGATCAGCCATGCATACTTGGCCTGATACTCCCTATTTCTGTTGTTCAATTAAATAACTCCGTTTAGGGCTTAGTATATTAAACAGTATGAGACCACATTAAAGAAGCTGAAATCAGTATACAGGAAATGTAGAAGACTTAAGACAGAGCTGGAAGTCAGATTACTGGAAACTATCAAAATAAAAACTGGAAATGAGGAATGTACTGTGATATCCTTTGGGGAAAGGTCAGCAAATCAGTCTGCCTATAAACAGCCAGCAGCTGTCTCTGCTTTACACAGGTTAAGATAATTTCCTACTGAAAGTCATGTATGTTAGCTTTATGCAAATTAAGGCAATTCTATATTAAAAAAAAAAAAAAAGGAAGATAAAAAAAGGGCTAAGATGATGCTTTTAGCACTGAGTTCACATTGACATTTTCATCTGCTGGTAGTTTCAGGTGTCCTTTGGGAGTTAGCCCTCTAACTTGGTTCAGATTTCATCCTTTACGATCTGACATGTTCATAGTGAACTCCAAGGTAGTATTTAAAGCTGTGGAATATAACAATTTGTTTTCATTTTCATTTAAAGTATATAGTCAGAGATTGTGTAATGCTGTCCTCTATGAATTCTTCATCTTTTATCTTTGTTGCAGTGTTCTTTCTTTACTGACTATATTGTGCATTTCGATTTTTTAAGCAGAGTTTTCTATTCATTGTTGTGAGAACATAATTTCTTCGGAAAGGTTTCATGTGAATCTCCCAAGTAAAGGGAAAACAGCTCTATACTAGCTTTCCTCAGCTGAAACCTCTGGCTCTGACTCCTGGACCATCCCATGTGTCAGTCCTGGGACATGATGTGCCCAGTTCCTCCCTGAAGGTGGTTGAAGAGATGCATTTTATTTCTCTAAGTAAAGCTGTCTGGGAGGTCCCATGTGGCTGGTTCATGACTCAGATGGCAAACAGAGGTTCCTTCAGTGGTAGCAATACAGACCTTTGCAATTTAGTGTCTATCCCCTAATTACTGAATGTTTTTGTTCTACAAGGGCCTTCAAGAGCTAATGAGCAAACTGAAATTTTAAGTCTTAGTCAAGTGATATTCTAGACAGCAAAAGGCTGTTAGAGAGGGGCCATGGGGGCATCCCACCATTTACCAGAAAGGTTGATCTGCCACTTGGGGCATATAGTGCCAAAACATGAATGCAAGACTAAATTAACAAGTACATAATGAAGACTAGGACACAGGCATTAACTGCCGAGAACACACCCTGGACCAGAGTGTTTACTTTAGTCACAGAGACGCATATGTTTTATACTTGAGGATGGAAAACGAAGAATTTCTATGAAAGCTGTGAAAACTGAGGGAACAAAGCTCCTCACATCTAACAACAAAATTACCTTCTTTTCTTAGCTACAAGTGGGAGAAGAGGAAGTGAGTAACTAATAATTCTACTCACCCAAGGAAGCATGGGTATCAGAAACAGAAGTTCCCCACCTTTTTTTAGCTCTCTTGAAAGCAAGCACAATTACTTGTTCATGGGCACACACAGACTTCTTTGTTGTGTGGTAAACCTCTTCCTTTTATTCTCCAAAGGGCTGTGAATCCTAATTACTTCAGGCTGGAGACTTCTTAACAGTAACCAAAGGGTGAGCCAAACCCCATCTATATCAGGAGAAAGCCTACACCACGGCTGGATGTGAGGCAGAGTTAAATCAGGGCTCACCTCTCACCCTCAGTTCTTCTCAACCTGCAGTTCAAAGGGAGGTGCTAAGGATCATGAATGGTAAATAGTTATATGATCATTCTGATATCAAAGAGCTTGAATTGCCTCTTCCGTCTTGGAATGAACCCCAGGAAAGAAAAGAGCAACGTTCAGCTCCCAATTTGGATGCCAATCTCTCGGCTGGGTGGTGGAAAAAAGCTGCCAAGGCGTCCTTGTTGGAGTTACTGTGTGGCCCTGATTCTTTCTGCCCAAGAAACTTCTCCAAACACAATGTGGATGGAAAGTCCTTGGGGAAGATTTCCAGCTAACCATCACCAGCTGGAAAGCGGGTGCATCTAGTTAAATAGTCATTCCCTGCAGGACTCTTCCTACTGGGCATAAAGACTCCTGAGTCATGGAGTACAGGACAGGCAGGTTCCAGCGTATCCATAGGGAGAAATACTCAGTATTATGCCTAGACAATAGCCTCTTCTCTTTTTAAAAAAGGTACACAGAGTCATGAAGTTTTTGCTAGCGGTGCCCTGTCTCTTCTGTCCTTTCCTTTAGCAGTGAAAATTGTATCTAGTGCATAACTGCAGTAAAAAATGTGCTTGTTTTACTTTGCCTACCAGGCCCTTGACATACTCTTGGCTTTGATTTTCTAATGAAATATGCATGTGTGAGTCACTAATCGTGGATGTTGGGTATTGAGAAAAGCCATCCAGCTAAATGCTCATGCTGTTGTACCCAGTTTCCATGCAGCTGCTGTAACTAAAAAATCCAGCCCAGATAATTTAAGAAACAGGCACAAACCTACCCGTTAAGGAAAGCTACATGCTCTTTTAGCAGAAGCTAATGGTAAAACACAAATGTGAGACTAGAGGCTGGCTCTAGCTTCCCATTTTTGTCCCTGACTCCAAAAAAGGCCTTTGTCTGAGTCTGGTAAACCTTAATTTGGCTAAGACAAATCAATCTTTGAAGCAGCAAACTGTAGAAGCAGCAAATCTTGTAAAAGAAATCTCATAAACTCATATATTTTTCCCTGTTAGCAACTGTCTTTGATTTGCTAGAACATTTTTCTCCAGAATTGCTGTGGTTTTCAGCTCCAGGACTTTGGAAAGTTTCTTGACCAAACTTTCTAGAATTAAAACATATTCACACTTATGCCTGCATGGGAATTGGCATGCCTGAATGTCGGATGGGTATTCGGAAACATTTGTTTTGGGGACTCCAGAACTAACCTGTGCTTCCAGAATGCCAGAAGGTTTGTCCACAGGAATACATTATTTTAACTTTTCTATTATTTTCTGATATGTGGGTGACATTTGTAGAGGTACTATACCTCAGGGAGAATACATAAATGAGCGGAGGGTTGGTGGAAATTTCTTGTGTGGACTTTGTTCCAAGACCTTGGCTTTCAGGTCTGTTTTCTCTCACTCTGCTTCACTGCTCCTTGGGAAACACTTCAGCCCTGGCTACTCCTTTAATAGGAGCTCGGAACCGGTCACATAGCTTGTAAATTAGCACATTTTATGCCTTTGGATATGCTGGAGAACGTGCTGGGGACATTAGTTAAAACATCCAGAATCCTGGTTTATGATTTACCTCTGCTATATGGGGAATACTTATCCTGAATCTCTTGCCCTGAAGTCACCTCTGGTGGCAGCTGCAAGAAGTTTCTAAAGAAAGGGATGCAAGAAAGCAAAAATGCAGACTATCTCCTCACCCAAGAATTACATCTGAAATATCCCTTTCCTCCTGTTCTTAACGATGTGTCAGATACACTCTTCTGACAAACATTTTATCAAGTGTTCCTTTATAACTTCCTTCTCAGGCTGCCTTTCTCAGTGGGAATCTCTACCTCAGACAAGTTCTATAGCTCATTTTGTCTTTGCAGCCCCCCAGTGACTGAACAAATTGAATTTATCTTCTCTCTTCTCCTGTGCCTATACTGAAACGTTTCATTTCTTTACCCCCAAAAGTATTTCCTTCTAATTTATTCATAGGATAGTCCTGATTGTGTTTCTAACCACTGCTCTCTTCTTATGCACTAGCAGAGGGTTTGTATTGGATTTTGCTGCCATGGCAACTTTATTTATTTATTTAATAATTATTTCAAAATGCATTCTTTGACAATAGAGGGGAACACTGGAGTAGCTGAAACATCACAGTTTTCACTTTGTGCTTGTCATAGCAAGGTGAAAATTAACTCTGCCTTTCTAAAAGGAAGCTGCTGCTAGCGATGCTACAGCGCTCTCTGCTGCTGTGAGCACAGAGACATTTCAAATATTAGCCCAGCTGAGCCTGTTGATTTGCTGCAAAAAAACTGCACCTTTTTTTTTTTTTTTTTTTTTTTGGCTGTGCAGCATTCATTTTGATTTCCACGTGTTTGGAGAATTGTGCTCACACATTCTTCGACGCTCTCCATTCAAATGTAAGGGAGAAAGGCATGGACACTAGATTACAGTTTTGTCTTTGAAGTAGGATAGATGAATGAAAGGTCAGTCCATGCTCTTCATCTTTCCCTTCACCTTTCCTCCCAGCTCATTTGCAGTGACATTACATGTAACATTTCAGTCTCAATCAGCCTAAACCATTTCAGTCTCAACCTCCTCAGTCACCTGGCACTTCTTTGTCTTTTGTATTTTTGTGGAGCAATGCACTTGCTGCACGGGTGACAAATCACACACTGAACTAGGTCTTCTCTCTGCATGAAATAAAGCCTTTCTCTTAATTTTCTCACATTGTTTTTGTAGTTTGTAGTTGATTGTTTTATTACTTGATGTAAATTCTTTAATTTTTAATTAGCTTTGATTTGTAGCTCTCTAATGACTTTCCTCATTTCTTTATTTGGACCCATTTAGTCAGTTCTGGTCTTCTTTCTGATACCATTTTTCTGGGTTTTTTTTGAGTTTTGCTTCCCCCTTTCTTATCTCTTCACAAAGTCATAATTCACTCAAAGACTACTGATCACTGAAAACATGCAGCTATTGAGATGACTGACCATCAAAGGGAAGAAGACTGGGAAGAACAAACATTTTCCTGCAAAAATGTGTATGCCCTTGGTTCTGTAAAACACCACCAAAATTATAATGAACTTGAAACAGGATACATTATCAAAATCAATACATTTGGGAATGAAAATGTGTTGGGTGACATTCTTGATACTTATAGCCATAGAAAGCAGCTTGCTCCATATAAGGAAAAAGTCATGTACACACTGTTCTGTTCCATATTTCAATTAACTATCTGGATGCAGGAGCTGAGTGCACCATTAGCAAGTTTGCTGATGATACCAAACTGGGAGGTGCTGTTGACTCTTGAGGGACAAGAGGCCTTGCAGAGGGGTACAGATAGATCGGAGCATTGGGCAGTGATTAATGGGGTGAAATTTAACGAGAACAAATGTTGGATTGTGTACCTGGGACAGAGTAACGCTGGACTCGGGTCTAAACTGAGAGAGGAGTGTCTGGGGAGCATCCCTGCAGAAAGGGCTGTGGGGGTGCTGGCTGACAGCAGGCTCACGGTGAGCCAGCAGTGTGCCCTGGCAGCCAGGAGGGCAAACCGCCGCCTGGGGTGCATCAGGCACAGCACGACCGGCCGGGCAACGGCGGGGATTATCTGCTGTGTTCAGTGCTGGTGCGGCCTCACCGAGTGCTGCGGGCAGTGCTGGGCCCCACAGTTTCAGGAGGACGCGAAGGTGCTTGAACGTGTCCGGAGGAGGGCAGCAAAGCTGGTGGGAGGGCTGGAAGGCGAGTCCTGTGAGGAGGGCCGAGGGCTCTGGGCTTGTCTGCTTTGGAGACAAGGAGGCTGAGGGGCGACCTCATTGCTCCCTACAGCTTCCTGAGGAGGGGAAGCGGAGAGGGAGGTGCCGAGCTCTCCTCCCTGGTATCAGTGACAGGACACAGGGGAACGGCTCAGAGCTGCACCAGGGGGAGTTCAGACTAGGTATTAAGAAACATTTCTTTACTGAGAAGGTGGTCACACACTGCAACAGGCTTCCTAGAGAGGGAGGTGGTCTATGCCCCAAGCCTGTCAGTGTTTAAGAGACATTTGGACAAAGCCCATAACAACATGCTTTAACTTTTGGTCAGTGTGAAAGTGGTCAGGCAGTTGGACTAGATGATTGTTGTAGGTCCCTTCCAACTGATATAATCTAGTCTATTCTATTAGCTCTCCACTTACAAAACGCACTAAAACCAAATATTTAAATTACCAGGGTAACTTCATAACTTCAAGCACTGCGTGCACTGCCACAAGCACACCCTGTTGCTGATACCACAATGCTTCCTTCATGATTATCCCACCTTTTTGAAGCTGCAGTTTCATATGGCTATACTGGCAACAGTCTGGATCACACTGGATCCAATTTTTAAAAGTACCTGCACTTTTCTCTCACACATGTAAATACACGGTAGTTACCTCAACAATGCCATTTTAGACATCCTAAGGCATAGTGAGGTACCCATATGGGCCTGGCAGCTATAGGCCTGGACCTCTGAGAAACCTGTCCCCTTTCGGAACAGCACGTACCCTAGGAGCATGAAAAATGACAGTAAATCCCTGTATGCAGGAACCTTCATCTCTTCCACCTTGTTTTGACTTGCATTGTTAGTAACGCAGCTCAGCTTACTGTCTTGGTAAGAAAACATTAACTTGTATAACCAGGAAATTACCAGCAAATTTAAATATATGCTATAAATTGAGTCTGTGATAAGGATGTCTTGCATATTCTGGACAGAACTTCATAGTCATATATGCATACAATTAATACAAACAGAATGCAGAATAGGAAAGGAAAAAGATTATATAAAGAGCAAGGTATGTGATTCTCATGCAGAAACAAGAGGCTTTTTGTCTGTTTTGAAGTAAGCTTTTACTGCAGAAGAAGTTCTATTTTCCCTTGGTCAGCTATTCCATTCTGCAATCTTAGATTTTTAAATATAGAAAACTTAAAAAATCCATAGAGGTTTCCTGATGCCATTCTAACATTTGCTTGGATTTAGGATATCAACTTGGAATAGGATTGATGTAGAATGTATGGAAACATTTAAGCTAGGCTGAGCCTCTAAAAGCTGATAAGCTTTAAACTACCCTGCAATAAATAAATCACTGGCTTCAGAATAAATATTAATGGCCATAGCTTTGCAAAACAGTTTGAGAAAACACATGTATTAAAGAAGATGACTCTTAACAATAACCCCTGCTAACTCAGCTATGTTAAGGCTATGTTAAATGGGAAAGTGTGCACTGTGCAAGATAAAAATCCCCAGGAACTGCTGCCAATCATGTCCCTATAAAAGACAACAACCTTTACCCTGTTAGGAACTTTACACTTGCCAAGTGTTATTAGGGCAGCATTTCTTAAAATGCAAACTGTAAGACATCAGAAAGCAGTTCAATAAACAACATCAAACTTCTGTCAGTACTAGGTATATGCACATTTTCATAATCCCAGTGAGAAAGTGACACAAAATGGAAGAATACAAATTAAGATATTTACACAATGAAGGCTGATTTTTATTTGGATATAAACCAAAACTACTGTGGTAACTCTGTAGATAACACTCCTTGGATTTTTTTTCTCCCCAAAAGATCACTTATCTGTTTCATTTTAAAAAGGCCAAGAAATACCACACTGAAGGAAACAAGAACTCTTAAGAAGATTTATAAAAGAATCTCTCATGAGGAACTGATTTTGCTTGCCTTTTTGGCTAGAAAGCTTTTTGGCTTACAGCTGTCAGAAAAAAAACAACAACAAAAGGAAAACAGATGTTTTTGTTGAATCTATCACTGTACTTTGTAAACCTAAAATGTAAATGGAAAAAACCAGATTGCAAATTGTGCCTACTACTTTTTTTTTTCCAATTATTAATGCTATGCTATTAAACTCCATTTGCGTAGTCCAGACAAGTCTTAATTGTTTAATAAAGAAATGAATTTGTCAGTGTAAATACTTAACAGATGATCAGCAGATATTCAACCAGCAACAAGAATGTTAAATACGTACACAAATTGTAGGAATATTTAAAATTGACTCCAACTCTCAGAAATTTGCTAGCTACAACAATTTTACTACTAATAAACCACTTCTGAGTAGTGAAATAGGCCTAAAAATAGAAGCAGCAAATAAACCCATCATATTCAATAGCTCTGTAAGATTAGTAGTTCATCTAAAATTTCATGAAAGGGTAAGAAGATGATGGACTATATCCAACAGACTGTTTTCTAGCAATGCCTCTATACAGGAATCCATGTGAAACCACGCTGCTCAGAGACAGGACACACTTATAAACTAGGCAGACAAGTCAAATTTTGAAAGCTTCAAACCAGAGCAGCTCACACTTTCGCAAACTGTTCCTCTAAGGTGAGCCCTGAGTGGAAAATTCTTGCTGTGTACATTTATTTCTCCTCTGTGCATGATCACTACAGCGTCCAGGATTTTGAGATTTAACACACAGCACTGATGAACAAAAAAGGCAAATGCTGCTAATTAGTGAACTTCTAGCATTACCAAAACACATGATATTAAAATGATTACTTGTTCATAAATTGATTACTTGGTCTTGGTTTTGCCTTCCTAAGTGCAGTGTAAGATTTCAAGTCAAAGCTAGTTTTGTACTTTTTAAAACCTTATTTTTCCATTCTTCTTAGATTAACAGGACTTAGAAATTACCTGAAATAGCCCATTAAAATGGGCAGGAAAACCAGAAACAAACTGCAAATTCACTTTCACTATACAGTGAAAAAAATCACGGTCACAGCTTCATACAAAATGCGGAATCACTTTAGGTATACACAGTATTTCAAAAGATCCAGAAACTGGCTAAGAGTTAAAAGCCAGTAGAACAAAAAGCAGGAAATCCAAAATACATCTTTGCCCTCTTTAATCGTAAATTTTAGGGTCACATGCCTGAATAAACCAGTTTGCTTTACATGGAAAGAAACTCTGGTATGGAGTTAACTAGCCACATGAATAGCACCTGTAGCTTTCAAAAGAAATACTAATGGCTAACTAGACGCCACAGCAGCAAGATATCCTCTTAAAAAAAAGACTAAGAAGAAGCATATGCTTAGAGCTGTGCGTGAAGGCTGGACAACATAAACTAGTGTAATCTTTTTTTAAAGTAACTTTAAAGCATTTCTGCTTTCTCTATTTCTGATGTTGAAATTAGTAAGAAATCTTTTCTACGAGAGCGTTTCCTTTTATTTGATAACCACAAATAACCACTCCCTTACAAATTGCACACTGATGCTTGAAGAACACTGTATTGAATTTTTAAAGTCTTTAGACTCCATTTCTCTAAAATATTCTATTTTTATTCCATAGGCCCATGCTGTCAGCAGTAAGTGTTGCAAACAGAAACATCCCCCTACTCCAAGAGTTACTCATCAAGAAGGTTAAAGAGAAATTTGATCTCAAAATGGAACAAAAGGGTTTTTTTTAATAAATGGTACCAGAATTAACAAATGATCTTCGGAATGTGATACTTTCCTACAGACAGAGAATCAGTTATTGGAATGTTAGTTGGGTGATCTGTGTTTTATGGGTTTGCAACAAAGCATAATATACATTGAACAGAACGAGTGAAACTCCAGTTTGCAGTGTATAATGAATTTTAGTCATTTAATAAATTTTAGTTTTTATTTGTGTATTCCACTGTAGTGCTGTGACAACAAATCACACCTGTGTACTAGCATACATCAACAGTATGATGTAACTTTACTTACACCACTGCTATATTTAGCTTTTTAAGAGACATAAGCATACACTATGGCCACATCAAATAATTTTCTGGTTTTTTTCTTTGATAACCTTCACTTTTTCAGTAATACTTCACTTTTAAATTTGAATTATTGAAAAAACTCACAGAAAGTTTATACAGGAATAACTATAAGGAATAACCTCACAGGCACTGATATGACAAACATTTATTTTAAGGGCTGAGAGGCATTAATATCATATTGACAAAGTTAACTGAAGAGAATGACTAACTTCATCTAAATGGGAAATGCCCATTTTTGCTTGTATGTTGAGAAAAGCAATTCAGAAAGTTATTTTTTGGCCTTCCTATGTCACAAAGTCAATCATACAAAGACCTACGCATTTAATCCAAAATGATGGTTGTAAAAGCCCTTCTATTAAACAAAAACATCATGCAAAACTTTGATCAATTATGCAGCTGCTTCCAAACTGTTGCAAGACCATACTGTATATATTAGCTTTTATACTGCTAATGCACAACTAACAGCAAACTTGATTAGATTAACACAAATTTGTCTTAATTACACCGTTATATCACACTAAGGAGACAAATGCCACAAGATTGGCAAAAACATTTAATTCTGAGCACTAAAATGGCAGGATAATTATGTGTTGTAACCCCTTCACATTTAGAAAAGAACATAATCCTGCAGTCTCACTTTACAAAAAAAAGTTCTGTAAAATATTAATTCGGAGGGAACAGTTTAAACTATCTAACACAAAGTAACTTACACAACTAGTGTCAAAGGCAAACAAAAAAACTCTAGCACAAATGCTGCATTAAATACAATCAAGAGGAAAAGATAACGCACTTGTTAATAAAAAAGACAATAAAAGAAAAGTTACTAAAGTTAGAAACACATTTAAAGAAAATGTAATGAAGGAAAGCTTCTTTTTTTTTTTGACAAGTTTCCATTTGCAGTCTTTCCATCCATAATTTGTCTGGTAAAGAATTTGTCTATTCAGAATTTCACAGAAGAGCTAGGTTGTTCTCTTCCAAATCCAATTCGCGAGTTGGTTTTTGTATGTTTTAAACAGACATCATTATGAATGAAGTAAAAGCAAGGCAACAAATGGACTTTTTATCACCTTCAATCTTAGCACTGATGACAAACATTTTTAAAAGTTATCGTAATCCTTTTTGTCTTTTTTCCCCTCTGCTTCAAATCCATCAACTCCATCACTGTCCCTTCTCCTTTTACGATTATTATGGATGTTGAAGCGTTGATTCATCTGTGGTAATGGATCCATTCCTAAAACTTTGTGTATTTGACGGAATGCAAGGAGTCTCAGTGCAAACTAGAAAAAGGGTAGAAAGAAGGTATTTCTGTTACAAACAAATGTCAATTTTGACTACTTTATCAAACAATTAATGAGCATTAGTGTTGTATGATATTATTCTTAGCTCTCATTATCCCCTCCTTCCTTCCCCCAACAAAGTCAACGCAATAAAATGTGTATGTCACATTTGCTGCTCCTGTGCAAAGTACATCATAGCTTAGAAATAATGTGTATGCGTTTCAGCTGCTGGACTTGCACTGAAGCAGCAAAGGCTCGTCCCATGTCCAATCTTTAGCAAAAGGTTCAAATAGGTTAGGTTGCAAGCATGAATGGTCAATACTGTAAGTGGATACAATAAATGTTAAAAATTAAACCTATAGAGACTTACTTATAAAATATTAAATGCCAATGTAATTTTAAATCTAATAACATACTGCCATTAAGTGAGCATCTTTACAGATATATACAGATGGGGGTGCTTCAAACTTTTCAGGAAAAGATGTTGATTTTAGTGCAAAAATGGACAATATTATACATCCCCTGTTGTGACATGTTCATTGCCTAGCTTAAGACAATAAAACTGGACTGTATTATAAGAAAGGAAAATTCATGTCCATGATATAGCTCCATTTAAAAAACCCCCGAAAACCATGCCAAAAACCAACCATCAAAATTTAGTTACTTCACACATATATTTCCTTACCTGTGCACTTGAAGTAATATCCTCTCGTTGCTGATCTGTCATTACAGCAAGAGTATCAAAAGGATCTTTTTCACAAGGGTCCAGAAGGCCAGGACCACCTACAATGGTTAGACTAATTAGTAGCACATCTCTACCTTATTATAGCCCAAGATTATAGATTTCACATTAGTTAAGCATAAGTATACAGACACTGATCAAACAACTTGCCTTTAAGGATGATTCCTGAAGATATACACTCAAAAACTCTTCTTAGTGCATCCCCAGGACTCTGTGGTCCAGTAGCGCTGCTAATTGCTTTTTCCACAAGCAACTCCATAGCCTAGACCAACAATAAGAAAAAACAGCAGGTTTGGAATACTGAATAATATTGAAAAAAGCTGCTACTGTTGTTCAATATAGAATTTTTGAAGAACATTATATATCACATATATCATAAAACACTTTCAGTTAAAACAGAAAAAATTTCAGGTATTTTATAAAGATGAATAAAAAGAAAGCTGGTGCAGTATTAACATTGAGTACTGATACTGATATGCTGCTTCTCATCACAAATTCAGAAGTTTTCTAGAAATTTATACAGTAGTAGCCTACCTATGCAGGTAGACAACTTGTCCCGCCATTTTTTGAGGAAGTATGAAACATGGCGTGTCACTTAAATCTGCCAGCCACATGAATGAACAAGCACACAGTATATCTAATGAAATTAACAGGATGCTGTAGAAAAATAATTTCTACAGAAGCAGAGAAACTTAAAGCATCAAATGATAAAAGATCATTACATTTTTAAGTGGCTACTAGTTCTTCAGTTTAGCAAAACTGAAGTTCACAGCAAGGTTTCTCCTGAATATAGGCTAACACTAACTCAGATGTTAAACAAGTGTAACATAACCTTGATGATAAACAGGTTTCCTCAAATGTATAGATTATTTGGTATTAGTTAAAATGGTTTAAATGATTACCTGTATTTTAAATATTGTTTTTTCTGTGAATATTTCCATTGTTATTATACATTATTTTTTCCAGAAAAAATGATAAAAGTTATTTGCAAAAATAAATAATAACTTTCCTTAGGTTTTTTTTCAGCATTTAATGTGTGTTTCAATACTACCTCTTTGACAAGTTTAATTCTCAAACAATGGATCTCTCCTGTTTTTTAGTGTGTTCTTTTTTGGGAGGGTGTGTGTGTATGTGTGTGTTATTTTTTGGTTCTCCCCTTCCCCACTGAGTTTACAGGTGTTCAAACACTGCCTTTTATTTTTACTCTCCAGGAATAAAAGCCTATTCTGATGCATGAAAATAACTACAGGCAATACTGATTACAATCCTTCACTAAGAGTGCCCATTCCTTTCTATTTCAGCTCCATTTAACTGACAAATTTCAGTTCCTGAGCATGCTATTTCCATACTCTCACTGTATCACTCAGGATTTAGTAACAGTAATTTAGTTGTTTTTGAGTATGAAGCAAAACACAGGGAAGAAAAAAAGCAGATCATGTTTTTGCATTTATTAAAGTCTAGTTCATTTGGGTCCTTATATAATGCACGAAAGTCTAAACAATCCAAGGAAAATGTGAATTAAGATGTCCTGGTGTTCATGTGCACAAAAGCCTGGATTTCAAGTTTAAAAAAAAAATCAACCTTGAATAATAGTTCCTTCTAACTTGTAGGAACTTGACAAAATTCTTCTAATTTAGTTTTTATTTTTAGGTACAAAAAGAGGATGCTACTATTGTCTGTATTTAGACTTCCTAATATCTCTTATTTTTACAACTACTTCGGTTCTTTTTGAAAAGCTCTGGCATCATTTTGGTTTGTAACAGGCTTCTAGCATACATGTTAGAAGTTCTGTATCCACAAAAATTCATTTCTTCAATCTATGAAATTCCATCTGTGACTGGCAGAAATTATATCTATCACCATTTTCATCAGGCCAAAAGAACTGGTGACTAAACAATGTTGACCCACGTCACTAACAATGCATCAGGTACAAGGAGCAAATCAGGAATTACTTTTGGAAATAACTGAGACGCAGCTAGGCCTGATACACCGCTTCATACCTCTCCACCCTCTGGATGTGCCTTAGAACAGAGAAATAAGAACAACATTCCTTGTTCTTCATCTATGCACCTGCTGTGTGTTGCAATAGTTCTAAGGATGCTTTTCTGAAAGCATGCTGGGGTTTATTCTTTGGCAACTCAGTATCGTAAGAAGGCACTTACATAATTTTTAGCTTCTTTTGTACAGTGTATCTTTCATGAAATGTAGGACAGAAACTGGCACTATTTTTTTTTTTTTTACTTTAAATATTTAAAAACCAGAAACAAGTGCTACACATTTTTCTGGAAGCAATAAATATCAGAAGTAATTTAATAAAACTGTCTGCAAACACAGTACAGTTGTAAAACATTTCTCACTGAAATAACACCAACTGCTCAAACTGTCTTGACAATATTAGTGCTCTTTCTGTCAAAACTGAAAAGGAAGCAGCACACAGTGCAATAGGATTTGGTCTGTGAAACAAAACAGTCAAGATACATGCTTCAGAGATTTTGTTTCAGACTTTGTCCAGTCCACAGACTGAACATCTGTTAATATTTGGAGCACAAGTTGAACTCCTGGAGAGCATCATTTAAGATAGTCAATGCAAAAGGAATTCTCCAAGAACAAGTGGCTGCAAGAATAAAGGTAACCTGGTACAACCCAGAGATTTAAGTGACACTGATTAAAATGCTAATGGTGACACATCCACAGATTGTACTGAAGTACTGTGGTACTTCATTTTGCAGAAGGGACATATTAATAATCACAGGAATTACTGTGGTTTATCTTTCAAGTAGTCCTTCTGTTATTAGACAACTATCTGGGCATAGCTGACATTATTCTAAATAATTTTCAGTAAGCCCCAAGCAATCAGAGTAGGTGTTAGAAAAATATTAGATTCTTTTAAACAGAGTAAAGGAAAAAAATCACTAAAATCTAGAATAAAACACTACCCACAAAGAATACAAAAGAACAAGAAAATTCCTTTTTGGGGAAAAAAAAAAAATTCCAGCTCCAGATAACAAAACCTCAGAAAATTAAACTTTTTGAGGGAATCGGGATTACTGGGGGGGGGACGACACGAAAAACCCCGCGTTACTTCTTGAGAAATCTACATTTAAAAACTGTAGTAACGCTTCCCTGTGCTTTATCTGCAGTACCATGTGTATTCAAAAGAACATTACTTACCCAGCTTGGAAAATCAGACCAAGTTGGAACCCGTTGACAGAGATCACGAAGAATACGTATGATAATCACACAGGACTGCAGACCATTAGCTCTAGCCTTGGGAGCAATACAAAATCAAATTAATTAATCCTAGCACCTACAGCAAATAGGACTTGTTGAAAGACTAAAACACCACTGTTCAATGGAAGCTCAGATACAGGATTGAAACAAATCATTCTACAACTTTATTCCATGAGCTGCCATTTACAGCAGTATTTTATACAGGGTTAGTAATTTAAGGTGATAGAAGTCAAAGTGCACAGGTTATACAAGAATAACATTTCTTGATTCCCTGTACACTTTGACCTGTGTTCACTTGTAACAATAAATACAGTATCTTTCTATATTAGAAATAAAAAGGATAAAGTAAAGATCTAAGAAATAGGTATAGAGACTGAAAGGTCAAGGGAATCTGTTTGGTTTCTTTATTGTGCCTTTGCCAGAACGCAAAGTCACTAAACCAAACAGTTGCTTCTCGCCTTCCATTCCCTACACTTAATGCACTTAAAGAAATAGGAAAAAAAGTCTTAAATCGAAACGTAAAGCTTTAAACACATATTCCATTATTTAAAGCAAAGTTACTCTGCAGCCTTATGGAATATATAACAAATATACAACATATGATCACCCCAAGCGAGTCAAGCTTTCAACGTCGCCTTCTCAATGACCAGAAAAAAAAAATCACGTCAAATGAGCAATAACTGCATAAAGCAGTTCCTCCATACTTAACCTTTTCTACATTTAAATTTAGGGACCAGAAAAATATTAAGTATTATTAGCATGAACAACGCTGAGTGTTTTCACACATTTAAACATTTATATTGCAACTGAACTAATCTCTCATAAGGCTACAAAAAAAAAAGTAAAATGATGTTCCGAACCTGGAACCACTTAGCGTGGCGTAGAGCAGCCAGAGCGTCAAGGCATTTTTGCCTGTCCAAGACGTCCGGTGGGTCTTTCACCATACCCGAGGTTACATCTAAAATGGATTGAATTGGCAAAATGCAGTGAGGAATGGGTGTTTGACCAGGTGAGCAAGACACTTCCTTAAAGTAGCTTCAATGTCACACATGCCATTTCAAGTTTAAACCCTTGAACAACAAATCTAAGTGTTCAACAAAAGCCATTCGATTAGGATTATGGCATCAACCCAGTATGAAGATCAAGAGCATATTATACTTCAGCTCTGAGGTTATTTTCAAATACATTGCGAATTATGCAATGCGTAGTACTTCTATATTTAAGCTAACACTGGAAAAACACATACCCCCTAAAATTAAATACTGAAGGAAGGATGGTTGGACACAGTGCACCAGCACAGAGAACACAAGACAGAAGGAACACAAAAATCCACTTTAACCAAGTAGAAACATTTAAACTTAGCTTCTTGTAGATTTTAATGGTCATGTGTTATTTGTGATTTATTATAAAAAGGAAAACTAAGTATAACAAATCTTAAAAGTGCTAGATGTTTAGTAATTGTTATTTTTATCAGATCTTAAACTTGAAATTATTTTGTTTTAAAAACCTGACTAAAAGAATGTGAAATGTTCTTAAATATTACAGAGTTCCATTACTTTCTAGTACCTTCTCTCTTACTCATATAAATAAAATTTCTCAGGTCATAATGGATGTGTGCCAGTATTGTTCAGGATGCAAGAAAGCATGTGAAAAAGGGACTGCTTTACTTAAGATTCAGCAGGAAAAAGAAAAGCAAAGAATAGTTTAAAAACCAAAGTAGAATGCCTGAAAGAAAGAAAATACAGTAGATCTTGTATATTTAACTGTTCAGAAAAGGTTCTAATTACCAAGGTAATTGTTTTGTTAGCAAAAATGAAGAGACCACAGGCCCTTTTGGAAGTGTTTAATCAATGAAACTCAAACCACTGGATAATGTGAAATGGTATCCTCAGGTTACTGAAAAATATAATGCAGTAATCACCTCTAAAAGTTCTTTGTTTTATTAATTATGAAAACTGCTACTGTGACTAGTAACGAAGTATATTGGTAGCATAAGTGGTGATACACCAGATAAGATGAAACAAAAAGTCCTCACTCAATGGCACTCATTTCACAGGAGCTGGCTGTATGGAACAATACAGTTTACTCCAGTAAGATAAAAATTTAGGTAAGTCAGAGAACAAAATTTAAAAAAATATATATATTGAGACTCATGAAACATGCAAGCAGTGAGAAGCTTTTAGTGATGCTGCAGAATGACAGCTCTGAAACCACCTACTTTACACAAACGTAAAATAAATAGTAAGATGCTTCACTATACAGAGAAGCTAGAAAGCCATGAACATGGTGGTACAACTCTGCAACTGTACTGGGTCTGGCTGAGCTGGAATTGGTTTTCCCCTATAGCAGCCCTCACGGTGCTGTGTTTTATGCTGGGAGCTGTCAGGGTGTTGATAGCACCCTGGTTGTGTGGCTGCTGCTGAGCAGGGCTTACACAGCACCAAGGCTCTTTCCGACACTTTCCCCCCCAAGTGGGACGGGGTGGGCAAGATCTTGGGAGGTGACACAGCCAGGACAGCTGACCTGAACTGACCAAAGGGATATTCCAGACCATATGACATCTGCTCAGTATAGAGCTGGGAGAAAGGAGGAAGGGGGTGGTGTCACCCTTGGTCCTCCGAGGCAACGACTACGCGTATTGGAGCCCTGCGTCCTGAGAAGGCCCGACAGCGCCTGTTCATGGAACGTAGAGAATAAATATGTTTTTTGTTTTTTTTTTTTTTTTTTTTTTTGCTTCCATGCACAGACCTTTGCTTTGCTTTGCTTATATTAAAACTGCTTTTGTTTTACCCACAAGGGTTGGTCTGTCTTATTTTCTTTCCCCTCTTTGCCCTGTTGAGAAAACAAGGGGAAAGGGGGGGGTAAGTGATAGAGCGACTTGGTGGATACCTGGCATTTAGCCAAAGTCAAACCACCACAGCAATACAGTAATTAATCTGAAGTACTACATTCAGATTTGAGCGTTTTTACAGAACAGTCCCACTGCTCTGCACACAGCTAAAAGGGAGAGGATTTCAAAATAAGAATAAATCTGAGAAGAACACATGTATCTTCCCACACAGATATTTAAACTTATAGACTATATGTTAAAGTGCAAAAATGAAAATCTGCACTAACAAGGCATTTACAGAACAAATGAAGACATTTAAAGTAGTATTTCCTTTAAAATAAAACAAAACAAAAAAAAACCCAAACAAACCCAAATCTATATAGGAGATGTGCCAAGTAAGATAACCGATGAAATGAATACAAGCTGGATATAAGAGACAAAGAGTACATTTAGAGCAAATCCACAGCAAGGAAAAAGTGGCAAAGTAAGGTTGAGAAATTGGGGGGGAAAAAAAAAGGGTTGTTGAGCCTAGTAGCCTAACCAGTCAATTATTTACAACCTTCTAAAACTAGTATCCAAATAGGTGACACTGTGCAAACTTACGGCACAGGAATTCATTATGGAATTTGAAGATTGAACTACTTTTAACTCTGAAATCAAACTTCAATTTGGAAAATAATTTTTCTAAAGAGAATTACAGTTTAAATGTACAGAAGAAAATCTTACTCAGTGCTGGAAATGTCAATCTAAAGTGTGCTACTAATAGATTTCTTATGAATACCTTGAAACTTAAAAAGACTTTAGAAGTCAGAAGTTGCCAAGGCACCTATTGCACTGAGAATACATTGACCGAAAAAATGTATCAAGGAAACTCTTGTAATATTTAATCCGTGGATTTTTGCATCTGTTTCACATTTCAGGATTAACCCCTTAAAGAATATTAACTATATTCAGATGCCTAACCTACCACGCTGTTAAGCTAAGACAAAAAACTGAATTAATTTACAAAACACAAGCATGAATTCTTAACCTACATAATTTATTACTAGCCTAAATATAAGGGGTTAATCTTCAGTTAGATATGCTGTGTCCACACTACCCCTTCATCAAAAGTTAACAGGTATATCAATTTTGATAAGTTTTATTGTGTGAAATACATTTTACCCGGTCAACTATTTCAAGACTAGTGTGAACACTGCTTAATCCCAGGGAAGAGACAAAGACGAAAAGAAAAAAAAACAAAAACAAACACAAAGTAACAATAGATGCTAGGACTATGCATCCAAACCCCCTCCTTTGAAAAGCATGGCAGGTGTGACACTGAGCCTTAGAAAACCTTGGTCAAAAATCCTTCCAATGTCTTGGCAGCAACCCCTGACAGAAATCAAGTCCCTCTGCTAGAAGGCTTTGGACCGGAGCTGCAAGCTAAGGATAAAAAAGTCATGCGCACACACATATATGCGTTTGTAAGTATGTACACTTTCTTTGCTGAAGGAAAGATTCCACAGCAGGGGTTAGAGCACTTCGAATATATCAGATTCAGTAAACTGTCAGACGCACAATACTGTAAGAAACAGTAGCTATGCGGTTAACAATTTGATTTCACTATATTTTCTTTTAGCCTTTTCATCATGTAATAGGTTTATTACACATCAAACATGATTCTACTCCACATGCAAGTCTCAGTCTCATCTTTCCTCGAACTGGATCTTCCGGTAAAGCCTTCCTTATCACCTGAACTAGCTTCCCAAGCGGGCTGAAGAAAATGAAAAGTTTACACCATTGTAAGACACAGAGCATGAGAAGCTGCAGTAAGAAGAAACACAAACACATACTGTAACTCTGCAGCAAATAAGCAGCAGTCTTCGTAATAAGGCCTTCTTTGCTGCAATAATTTGCAATTCAGTCTTCTATTTGCTCTAGTTCCAAAAGCGAACTTTTCTGCACATCCATTTTATACTGCTCAGTGTCTTGAAGAGAAATCTAATTTGATTTTGCTTGCCTAGAGGCAGTACTGCATTCAGCAGTGAGTAAACTCATAAAGATCATTTTAACTCAAGTGTGGGTCAGACAAAAATAGAGATTTGTTTCCTTTAGGTGGCATAAATTAAGGGATTCATGGTCGTAATTTGAAACTTAATTTTATTTTTAGTCCACATTATAGAATTTTAGGCCAGAAACCACTTAATTGAAATTTAGTATTGTGGCAGGAATCAATATCACACTATTACATAATACATTAAGAAATTAACATGGTGTTTAAAGTTAACTTCATTTAATAGTTAATCTAACTGAATAATCATTTTTTCAAAGTTGAAGCATTCCTTATTATCTTAAATAATATGTGAAGTTGTATTCAGCACAGACAAACCAGAAGTCATGTTACACTTAGGTTGTCAAAAAACAAGTAAAATCAGTTGGGTGTGACAGTACATGTACAAAGCCTTTATAGCTACAAATAATATGCATAGCTTAAAAATCATGTACAAAGTACTCTTAAAGACGCATCCAAACCAGAGAATGCATCTAGAAATTTTTCTTTCTTATTATGTAGGATGACTTTGTTAACACAGCTTGCTTACAATGCACTAGTCACAGCTACAGGACATTCACTAATGCAATATAAAAGTATTTTAGAGGACATGTAATAATGAGATGAAATAAAAAACCCTCTGTGGCTTATATAAATACGCATATACACAAGCACAGGTATACATATACACATACAGTTTTTTTCAACCTGCTTATGAGAAGTGTTAAGATAGCCTCAAATTTCCTATTTCTAGGTTCACTGTCAAACACCACAACCCAGTTTGCCATGATCTCTTTCAACTAGGAAAATACAGGATTAAAAGGAAACAAAAGTTAGTTTTATCTGACCCATAAACAAAAAGAACCAATGTACTGCAGACATTAATCATGCTTGTTGGCTTAAAAGCTTTTGGAGCTTTGAAAGTGTTACAGAACAGACCCTAAAGCAACACTGCTGGCACCAGAGAAACTGTGGACTTCAGAAATGTAAATTGATTTACAAGCTCCACCTTCTGCTTCAGCTCAGTGACAAAGCCATTTCTTATTGTACTAGTCTGGGTTTGCCAGTTGGATCGAAGACTGATTGTAATACCAGGAGCCTAAATATACTCAAAAAGCACTCCAGACTAAAAAGCAACCTCAGAGAGCTGGAAAAAATCGCATCATCTTTTAAAGTTAGAAGCACTGTTATCATCAAAAAATATTATAAAAGTGCATTTTAAGTGGTGCTGCTATTTGGAATGTATAAGCGATAGTAACACTGATCCAGTTTAAACCCAAAAACCTGTGATTTGATTCTCTAAAACCATACAATCTTTCACTTAGGGTAAGACTGCTCTAGAAAGCCAGTTTATAGCCACTTGCTATAAAACACAGTTTTCCACATAATTTTAAAAGAGGGGAAAAAATAGTCATTTGTACCTTTTCCAGAAAGCTGAGGTTGAATATAAAGTTAGAAATTTTAAAAGTTAAACGCATCATATAAGCATTTATTTTAACCAACTGTTCTCTACCGAGACTGATTGTTGGAAAACAAGGTTTCGATCAAATACATGTGCCAGCATGTTGCCTTCTAGGACCTTAATGCCATCTTAAGCAGAATAGATAAACAAAAAAATAAGATGGGTGAGAAAGAAGGAACATTTTTAACAACTTCCCAACCTCCATCCCTCATGTTCTCTTCCCGAATGACTGGAGATGTCAGTGTGATAGTAACTTGCATTTTGGGTTCCACACATGAATTTAAAATTATTGCTGCTTCTGGGACTGCACACTTGATATCATATTTCTCAGGACTTATTACCTAAATACAGAGAAACAGAAATTTCTGTTAGCATGTGACCAAAAGTATAGGGAAGAAAATGGATTTCCACATAGTCTTTTTAACAGAAAGACAGAAATGCAATATAATTATATGAAGCAGATACCTCTATATTCAAAGAAACCACAGTATACACAATTAAGATATATATATATATTGACTTGCATCTGTTTCCAAATCATTAATAAAAATACACAGCAGTCACCAAGCATGCAAAAGAAAAAAACTATCCAGAAAATAAATTCTTATACAAGTTACATAACAAGAACTTTGACAGGGTTTGAGATAAAGAAAAGTGCCACTTAAAATGTCAGCTGGATATGTTTCTCAGTGAAACATCGGAGCCTTTAAAAAGCACAAAGATACAGTGGCTGCTCTTCAAGCTTGCAGTTACAGGATGGGTACTGGTAGGTACATTCTATACTTGTCTGTCACAACACGCTAAGAACAAAGGGCAAGATAAACACCAAGGAAAAAAAAGTAAGAGTAACTAACAAGATGGTTATTCAGAATTGCTTCTTGCATCTAGATTTAATAATTCTAAACACCCCAAAAAGGAATCTGTAGGCACCTGTCACCTTCTTTCACAAGCTAGAGGACAAGTGACTTCTCCACAAAGCCAAAAGGTGTGTAGTTTTAAAATTTTCTTCAAATAAGAGCAAACTCAAGATTATTTTCCAATTAATCTGATCCTTCTAAAGCTCTACCATGTCACCAATTCTGTCAAACATTTTACCAGACAGTATTGATACACTAATGCTGTAACAAGCATTCTATGACAGTGGACAGGCTTTGTTCAGAGGAGAGCAGAGACTTTATTCCATACTTCCATTTCCTGTGGAAATACAGCAAATACTTTATATGTATTCCACTGAATGATCTAAGACTGCATGTACCTTTTTCTTAAAAAAAAGAAGTGCCAAATTAAAATCCAGGAACACACAAGACTTAGTGTGGGACTACAAATCACTGAAATAAAACCTGAAAACAATGTAAGTACAAACAGGCTGGCATCAGTGGATAATGTTGACCTTCAGGCAGTAAGCTTCCTGCAACACTGCTCAAATTAGCTCTATCACTGCTGGTAACTGGGTAATAGCCTTTCTTCTGTTCATTTTTGTTTCTTGATTAAATGAAATCTATTAAATGATGACTGATACTACACCCCTATCATAAAGACCCAGACACTTGTATGGATACAATATACAGAAAGCAAAACATGCAGCATAGTCCCTGAATCCAGAAGGAAACACTCAGAAAATGGAAAGAAACTGAACCTGAGCTATGAAACGCAGCACAGTAAGGACAGATGCCCACAGTATTTTTTAAAAATTTTAATCCAAAAATCTAAATTCTACTTACTGCAAGTTGTTTGGGAAGACTTTCAGCAATACGACTGAGTAACGTCTTTGAAGGCTTTTCAGCACATAACAAGACAAGATTGACGTTTCGGTCTCCACGGAGTAGCAAACCTTTAGCCAAAACGCCTACCCGTAAAACTCCTTTCAAAGCTCTGTGAATTATAGTTAGAAGTTGCATTTAAAATAATATAAAAACCTTAAAACTAATCCTCGCGATATAAAAGTGCAATAAAATGGGAGTATTCCACATACTTTCAGGGCCATGGTGACATACACCACATCAAAACCCAAAGAGAACAGAATCCCTGGAAGCACTGGTAACAGTGTAAGGAAAACTTCAGAAACAAATGATTAAATTCTTAAAGTAATAAAGAAAATATACCTGTCTTTACTGCCATCTTTTTTGTCATCTCCCTCTTTGTTCTTGCTTTTTTCATGATCAGTCATGTTGTCAGAAACAAGTTTCAAAGCACGCTCAGTAATAGAAACAATTTTCTGGACTGCTTGAAGTTCCTCCTCTGTTGGATATATAGCAGCATGTTTGGTCATCACATAGCGGTCATCAGAGGAGTCAGGGCGGCGTAGAGGCTAAACAGATGAAAAAGCATATTTCTGAAATTTGGGTACACTTCCAAGTTCACAAACAGTAAAGTGACCAAAAAGCAAACGTTCAGCTAAACAACAGAATATTCAAACCTCAAATCGCCAAAATTTAACAAACATGAAGGGTCCTTAACAACTTACACTGGCCACAATCAATCATGTCTAAAATATGAAATATATCAAAATTAAACAGATTATGAAATCCCAGGATCAAAAGTATCTCCCCAACATAAATACGCATTGTCTTTTTATCAACTGGGAAATACTTGAGTACTGCTGCAAAACACAGTATCCATGATTGCTTTCATACAATCACAGGAGAATTCAAATAGGAAGGGACCTCAGGAGGTCCTCTAGTCCAATCTCCTGGATCCTGACCATGGTCAGCTAGTAAGACCACATCATGTTGCTCAGGGACTTTATCCAGCTGGTTCCTGAAAACTGCCAGAGATGGAGGCGGCACAACGGCTGTGTGAAAAAAATTATTTCCTGTATTTAGTCTGAACCTCTCTGCTCTCAGCTTAAGCTGGTTGTATCTCACCCTCTCATGACTGTAAAAAGCCTGGCTCCACTGTCTTTATAATGCACAGGTACTAGAAGGCTATTCTGTCCCACTGAAGCGCTCTCTTCTCCAGGTTGAAGTCTCTTCTCACACGGCACGTGTTCCAGACCCCTGATCATCCGAGTAGCCCCACACTGATCCTCCTATGGTTTATAGTATCTTTCTTGTACTAGAAAGCCCGAAATTGAATGCAGTATTGCAGTTTGGGTCTAATGAAAGCTGATCCCTTCATCTACTGATCATGTTCCTGCTAATATAACCCAGCATGCTGTTGGCCTCCATTGCTGACAGGGCACACTGTTGACTCATGTTTGGCTTGCTACCTGACAAGATCCCCAGTTCCCTTTCAGAACACCTGCTACCCAGCCTGCCATTCCCCAGCCTGTATCAGTGCAAAGGGTTATTCCTTCCGAAGTGCAGCATCAGGCATTTGTCCTTGCAGAATTCTGTAAAGTTCCTGCTGGTCCATTCCTCCAGTCTACCTAGGCAGCCCTGCCCTCAAGGACAGCAACTATTCCCCCCACCGGAAGCTGATTCAGTTTCATGCTAGCTGCAAACCTTATGAGTGTGCACTCACTCCATCACCTTTCAGATCACTGATAAGGTGTTGAGACAAAACCCAGGAGAAAACCCACGTGGAACTGCACTTTTTACTGACCTCCAGGTAGACTACAACCCACCACTACCACTGTCCTCTGGGACTGATGATCCAACAACTTTCTCTCCATCCATTTGTCCACAATTAGATAAATAATGTTGTATAATGCAAATAGGTAAAGCAAAAAAAGTACTATACAAATCCAGAGTGACCTGTATTTCAGAAGAAACAATATTTGTCTTTAAGGCACCTTTTTGTCATTTCAGTGGACGTATTTTGGAAGACTGGTCCACCTACAAAGTTTCATTAGTATATAATTTATTCTTCACTTTCCCAAATCTTTTATTAAGAAGTACTGGAGACAACTGAAGTAGCACTGAATAAATTATGGTTCTTAACTCTGCCTCCTGTTAAGTATGACTTCATTTTTTTTTCTCAGGTTAAGAAACTCACAGCTGGTCCCTGGGGTTGAGGAGGCATTCCTGGTCTAACTCCCAGCAGGCCTAGAGGTCCTGGAGGACCATGAGGATATCCTCCATCTGGTATTCTGCGACGGTCATCCCAGTGATGCTGCTCTTCCTCCATTCTCCTCCAGTACATGTCCTCTTCATATCTCCTGAAGTGTATCAATCAAAGTGTTCTTTATATAGCAGTTAATATTTGCAACCATTCTAAATGAATTCCTGTATGTCCTCACCATCTCATTTCTAGTAGTCATAAGCAAATACCAATGAACTCCAGAGGGTAACTGAAATGAATGGTTATTTTGAAACTGGGTCTGAATTTATAACAGATAATTCTAATTAGCCTGCACTCCTCAGGGGGATTGAACACTAACAAATGAAAACCCCTGAGGGATAATGACAATTTAAAACAAGACAGTACAGAGTTCCCAGAACAAGTAACTACAGAAGCAGAGTTAGTTTTAGATAATCTGGCTGCAGCTTTGTCTCATTCATTGATAAAACAGAATGCATTACCTCATTTCCATCCTCCAGCGTTCTTCCTCTTCTCGCCTTCTCCAGTATTCTTCTTTCTGCATCTGTTTCCTCATCTTCTCTTCTTGAATTTTTCTTGCTCGAATACTGGGCTTTACTTCTACTTGTAAGTCTGGATTTACTTTTTTCTAGTTCAGAAAAATAATGAATGAAATGCTGGTTTTCTTCTTCTCAAGATTACAGAGTTCTTCTGACATATTTAATACATACTATGGGTCTATGATAAAATCAAGGCGAGTAAAATGCAGTTTTAGAACTGCATTGAACAAGTAAAGAAAAAAAATCGGTCCAGTACTTTAAAAAGAAATAGCAACATATTAAACATAGCATGAGTTCCCTCTTCACTTACATGAGAACAATTTTGAGAGCACATTGCATTGTACATCACTTGTCTTTTCTTGGGTTTTATTTTTCTCTTTTTGTAATATTTGTTTTCATTGCAATTATTATTATTACTACAATTTTTAAAATTATTATTATAATGTTGTAACATTTTATTTATTAAACTGTTCTTATCTCAAGTTTTTTTCCAATTCTCCTCCCTATCCCCTGGTAGGGGGAAGGAGTGAGCAAGCGGCTGTGTGGTGCTTAATTGCTGACTGGGGTTAAACCACACCACCACAGTAGATTCATCCAATATAATCTTATAATAATCAAAATGCACACCATATGTCAGTACAGCTGTTTCCATTCATGACTAAAAAATCTTCAACATTTGTTTCTGAAATGTCTCCACAAAGGGTTTATGTGGTTTATCCTGCCAAAAACATTGAGCACTACTATTTTACACTATTTGAAACTCACATATTTCAAATAGTGCAAAACAGGTTAACAACATAAAGAATCTACTGTTGCTTGCATAAGTTGTACCAAATTTTAATGTTGCAAAGGTAGCCTGGGAGCAATGTTCAAAATGTTTAAAAAGAAACAAATCAAAACAAAGTTTCACAGTCTGCATTACTTATTTAAAGACTATATTCCCCAATATATTTCTCTACCTTTTTTTACATGCTGTTTACTTAAGAGTACCTACTTTTATCTAGTCTTTAAATGTAAGCACGTATAATCAGTCAGCTGACATGTGATGGATTTTCAGACAGAAGCACTACCATTTCTACTAACCTTATACTGAAGTCTGTGCCGCCTCCCTTTTAAGTGCATCTCCTTGGCATTAGGATCATTAAAACTGCATTCACAAAGTTTACAGTGAAAGCGGATCACCTTTCCTTCATCATTTCTTACCTGGAAAATAAAGTTAACACATTTGGCTTTTTAAAAAAAAACAAACAAAACCACAACAAACCAAAGCTGATGTAAAACCGAATCTAATTCAGTGACAGTGAATAATGTCTTCCCATCTCAAAACATGCTAAAAAATTCACACAATAACTGAAAGAAGGCAAAGCAGAACTTTCAGTTCTGACAGACACACCACTGTGGCTTGACAATGAACAAAGAAGAGAGTTCTTCCATTCCAAAGAGCACACAGCTTTAAACCTGAGCCTGAACATACTGAGTTGGATAATTACAAACCTGCAAATCATGAAAAATTTACATCAGAATTCATCCACATATCTCATGACACCCACATGAAGAATGCCCCACTGAGCATAAAAGAAATGCGAGCAATATAAAAATGTAACCATATGCACAGCTCTTTGCAGGTTCAATGCCTTGTCATTCTTATCTTCGAGGAGGACCCAGGGAATTACAGGTCTGTCAGCCTCACCTCGATCCCTCGGAAGGCAATGGAGCAGCTAATCTTGGAAACCGTTTCCAGGCACATTAAGGGCAAGAAAATCATCAGGAGAGTCAGCATGGCTTCATGAAGGGGAAGTCATGCTTGCTCAACCTGCTAAAACTTCTGCAATGTAATGACTGGCCTGGTAGATGAGGGGAGAGTAGTCGATATTGTCTACCTCGCCTCTGACACAGTCTTATCATAATATCCTTATACACAAGCTGCTGATGTATGACCTGGATAAGCATACAGTGAGGTGAACGGAAAACTGCCTGAATGGCCAAGCCCAGAGGATGGTGATCAGTAGAATGAAGCCCAGTTGGAGGCTAGTAACTAGCAGTGTACCCCAGGGGTCAATACTCAGTCCAGTCCTGTTTAACATCTTCAGGGGGCAAAGTGTACACTCCACAAGTGTGCTCATGACACAAAACTCAAGGAGTCGCTGATATGCCAGAGGGTCGTGCTGACATCCAGAGGGACCTTAAGGGGCTGGAGAAATGGTCTCACAGGAACCTCATGAAGTTCAATAAGGGGAAATGCAAAGTTCTGTACCCAGGGAGGAACAATCCCTTGCACCACTATGTGTTGGGGTCATCCTGCTGGAAAGCAGCTTGGTAGAAAAGGACCTATGGGACCTGGTGGACACCCACATTGAACACGATCCAGCAACGTGCCTTTTCAGCAAAGAAGGTGAATAGCATCCTGGGCCACATTAGAAAAAGTACTGCCAGCAGGTTGAGGGAGGTGATCCTTCCCCTCTTAACTCAGCACTGCTGAGGCCACACCTGGAGTCCTGTGTCCAGTTCTGAGCTCCCAGTATGAGAAAGATACGGACATACTGGAGAGAGTCCAACAAAGCACCCACAAAGATGATGGACTGCAGCATCTCTCCTATGAGAAAAGGCTGAGATTGCTGGGACTGTCTAGCCTAGAGACGAGAAGGCTGAGGGGGTGGTTCTTAACATATATAAATACCTGAAGAAAGGGTATGAAGAGGACAGAGCCAGGTCTTTTCGAAGCGGTGCCAAGTGGCAGTACCAGAGGCAATGGGCAGAAACTAAAACATGGGAGGTTCCCTCTGAACATTAGGAAACACTTTTTTACTGTGAGGGTGACTGGTACAGATTGAGGAAGGAATCTCCTTCCTCAGAGATATTCAAAACTGTCTGGACATGGTCCTGGGCAATGGCTCTAGGTGGCCCTGCTTGAGGAGAGGGGTTGGAACCAGATGACCTCCAGAGGTCTATGCCAACCTCAACCCCTCTGCAATTCTGTTTCATGTTGAAGAAATTTTCACTAAAATAGTTTAAAAGTAATAAACTTTTTCATATCAATACCTCCTCCACATAGTCATGACCCACTGGCTGGACATCACTTTGCAAGGCAGCAAGAGTTGTGGGAGTCACTGGTTCGGCTGCGGTGTCTGGTTTTACTTCTTGTGTTTGTACTGTAGCAGCAGGAGTTGTTTTAACACTTTCAGCTGATTTCATTTCTTCCAGTTTACTTCCTGTTGTCTGAAGCTTATTGCCACCTACAAATTAAAGAAGTTAAATTGTTAACTTTCATAAAATAAGAATGTGATTACACATGATCTGCAAGCTGAAGACTTTATTTGCAAACATCAATGTTCTGACCAAAGCATTATTAGTCTTTTAAAATTAGGTAAAATTTAAACATATTTTAAATATAATTAAAGATTTTTAAAAATAAGTTTAATAACATTCAAGTTATTTAAACACTTCAGTTTTTTATTTTAACAAGAAAACTTCTGCTTTATGTAATTGCAATTTTCATTGTTCATTTTCATGTCTTTTCAAAAAAGGTAGGACTGAATGGGACCAACATTGAATATATTTTAATCATCTCTTTTTTGGTCATCAAGTAATTTTTTTTTTGTAAATGGATCAAAAAAACCCCTTCAGAACTTTGTAACGTTTGTACTAATAAAGGTAGTACACTCTCAGTGTTGCAACTGCACAAGTCTTTCCTTCAAGAGGAGGATAGCTTATTGTCGAAAAGTTGCTTCCCATCTCTAAACATCCATCATGCCCATTTCAAAAGTTTCCACTGTTAAGATTTCCACTGTTACAGGGATGTTTCAGTTACCCAATTATCAACTGCCAAGCTACTGCAGGTTGCCTTAACAGCCCAGGCTGTAAACCGAAATTAGGACCAACTGGACAATAAACTGCAATATTCCAGTAGTTACTACATAAGAAACCAAAGGCGGGAAGCTTTTTATGAAGGTGGGAGAACCTGCCAGAGAGGTCAGGTGGAGACACCGGGCAGAAAACACCATAAATTTTGAAGCAAAACATTTAATACACATTCTTATTTTCACCTATCAGTAATTCTCTTAAACACAGAGTTACTCATGCATAACGTTCACTAAATACATTTGTATTTGCTGCACTAAGTCTTAAAAAAACCACTATAGAATAGGTTAGGTTTCAAAATAAAGACTGACTTCTGTACTTGCCAACAAAGTTTATTTTCGGTGTAGATATTTTCTTTACAGCTATATTAGCAGCAGTTGAAGATGTTTTGTTGTTGGACGCAGTGTTAAGTGGTGTGTTTGCCGTGGGAGTAAGGATTTTCACTGCAGAGGATGCAACAGAAGAGTTCACAGTACTGCTGCTAGTCGCTATATTTGAAGCGGAGGCAGTTGCTTTGGAAGCAGATGTGGATGTTGAGGAAGTAGCTTGGGTAACCACATTTGGTTCAGTTGAAGGAATGGGTTTGCCAAGTTTTGTGTGCAACTTTACTACCTGCAAGAAGGAGAGAAATCCATAATATGATCTCCCTGGGATAGCTGTAAAAATTGATGATACACAAACATCCATATAACTAAAAAAGTCAATATAACTACAAAGTCAGCTGCTGTTTCTTTACAAAAAGTGATCTTGGGGGGGGAAGAGATGGACATGTAAAAGCTCTTGTCACCTGTAACAAGGAAATAGTTATCTCACACTGCTTATTTCCGTTAGAAATTCAGACAGTTACTCCAAAAGCTGTGTAGATGAGAACAGAAAGCCAATAAACTCACAAGACAGTACAGCTCAAAGAAACATTTTGCTTCAACTGTTTCAATGTGATGGTTTGTTGCCTGGTTGCTTTTTACTCTCCCTCTATAAGTGTAGTAGATTGGATAATTTCAGTTCCAAATAGCATTTGTAAACAAGATTTATTTAATTTAGATTCAACAACTGTATCTTTTGATCACTACATTTTAATAGTATTCACACTGAAAGAATTTCGAGGTTGCCTAGCAAAATTGGAAAGATTCCTTAGGCAAAGCTTTGGGTTTTTTTTTTTAAAAAAACCACAACAGAACACATCTGCAGGGATAGTTAAGGAGGATGCGAGAGGCGTATTCCATTGCTCTTTACTATCTCATAAGAAGCGAAGAGGTACATGTTTATTCTTAGAAGTAATAAGCAGAGGCCTCTCCACAACATGCTTGAGATTGAGTACTTCCTTTCTGGTGACAGCTGACCATCACCTGAAAACGTAATGCTTGTAATCTGTAAGACCAAACCATGCAAAATCAAAACTAAAGATTGGGTTTTGAAAATAGCAGTAAAAAACCCCAAATCTGCGAGACCTGCCTTTGATGTAAACAAACATAAGTAATCATGACATGCACACAACCATATACATATGCTTCTTAGATTTCTGTTCTTATTTTTTAAAGTATTTCAGTTGCCCATCTCAATACAGACATATTAGTGTCACACAATACTACAAATTCAAGTTCAAGCGACTATTCAAAATTACTTTTTCCCAGTGGAATGCACAAGACTCTTCAGTGTACTACAGAAATCAGAGTCCTTTAAGACTTCATTTTTACACTGATAACAACCTAAATCAGCAGTGGCTAGCAACTACCTATGAGGGAGAGAAAGCTACATCCAAATATATAAGGATAATATATACTATATGCCGCTTACCTATTGAGTTATTGGGCACAACCCAAAAATGTAATGACTCAACTTATTAATGAAAGAACACTAAAGAGAAGTCTATCTACATTTTTGCTCTTGGGGAAAAATTATTAAAATAAATAAATCTCACAGCAGATTTAAAACAGAAACAATGTTACTGATGCCCCTTTGTACAGTGTTATGAGATGCAAAGATCTATAAAAGTTGAATATTAATACTATTTGTTACTGATATTAATCTTTCCAGAGGTATGATGAAAATCTGTAATATCTAAATACACATTCTACACTGCATTGCATTTACTATTGTATGGCCAAATTTAAAACACAGGTCATAGGGGTGTGAGTCCCCAGTCTTTGTTTCAGAATGTCCACCTAACTGCACCCAGACAGTAGGGAAAAACACGCTTACCAAAAGTCTTTCAAACATACTCATTTTAAAGTCTACTACAGGACACTATTTCTTGCTCCCATATGCCAATTTTCTTTGCAAGAAATACCACGGAGTGATGCATAATAGCCCTGTCGCTTGGCACTGACTCAGCTTACGCTGTTTCAAAGTACACTGAAAGCTTCACAGCACCATACAAATAAAGATGTATGTCAAGAAAGTCTTGAAAAGCATCTGGGGGTACAAGCATGCTACTGCATGTCCTCATTGACTCTTTTCCTCATCTTACTCTACACTTTCTTCCTATGATTTACATACTTTCCCCAATTCAGAGTCTTCTCATTGATACCATGGCAATATTTTTCCCCACTTTCTCCCAACAAGACCCTTCTAATAGTGAGCCTAAAGATGTTTGAAACAAAAAGCAGAACTAAATGTCTTTAAAGAAAGTAATTCAGATTATATTGTTTCTGCATATTTTCACTTCTCTAAGATGAGAAAAAATAATGAGAAGAAATATATGACTGACTTGTGTAGTAAGAACAAGAGAAAACTCTTACTTTCTGGTGCTTGGCTCCACGGATATGGGCAGCATAAGCATCTGCCCCTGTGCAAGACACATCACAAAGCTCACAGCGCAATTGATTCTGAGTTCCACGAGCAGAAGTGCTGCTGTTATTGGTGTTCTGTGAAGCTTTTAATGCTGCTTCTTTCTTTTTGTGTTTCTGGCCTTCTAAGTGCTCTTTGTAAGTCTGTTTAAATAAACAATAAACACACTGTAAGCTGTCTTTGTACTGCTCGTTCATCATTCATGTGAATATATGTAATACAGAACATAGCATAAAACACATGCTTTGTGTAAGAAATACATCCTACACTGAGCACTTCTTCCATATGACATGCTCTAAGCCATTAGCCTTAGTCACTTCTAAGACCAAGAAATTTTCTTTCCTACCACCAGGATTCCACTTCTAGGTAATAAAATATGGGCTTTTCTTCTCTTCTCAAATCCTCACTCAAGTACGAGTCAACAGATATTACCACTGAAAACCTGGTATGATCAGAAAATTGCAGTTTCCTGCATTGCATTAAATTATTCTTGAGTTTCAATTTTCCTCAAACTACAAGATTACAGTGATCAAGTATATCTAGAGAACGAAAAAAAACCCAACAAAAACACAGTGCTAAAAAAGGTAGTGTATAAATAAAGGTGTGCTGAAAATGAAACGCAGAAGTTGGTATTTGTTCTTATACCAACACTGGCAATCTAGAGAGCAGACAGGGTGAGAAATAATTACATGTTTACCTAGAGAGTAAGAGCTGTTATTTGGCCAGGCATAAACATTAACACTCTTCATGAGCTAATACCTATTTTCTACTCACTTGTACCCACTACAAAACTAAACTGGGATACTAGAATACAATGAAGAATAAACTTTCAGGTTTAACATTCACAAAATTTATGTAATTCCAGAGTTTTGAAAAAAGTGTTTTCTATGAATCTTGCTATGCTAAAAAAGCAAGTCAAATTTAAAGTTCAGTATATTTCTCAAGTCCAAAGCACAGCTGAAGCTTCTCTGCTGAAGCTCAGGGGATGTACCTTTTTGTCTTCTCACAGGAACTCCTTCTGTAATAGCACACATTTTCATTTAATTATTCCCTTAATGGAAGTACAGAATTATGCCTACAAAAATTAGCAAATATTCTTAAAGGGGTCTGTTTTTTAGCTGAAGAAATTATGACTAAAGTGTATAGCAGAGTATTACATAATACAGGTACCTGTGGTCCAGCACAGCTGATCTTACAAACATCACAGTAGTGGATCTGGGGTGGTTTGGGAGGTTGTTTTGGTTTCAGTTGCTTGTTTTGGAATGGTGCCTTTTTAGTAAAGGTGGTCCCTGTCCAAGCAGCTGTTGCAGCAGCAGCAGCAGCTGCTGCCGCTGCCTGTTTCTGTTGCTGCTGCTGCTGCTGGTAATAGGACGATGCAGCTGAATACACTGCGGCTTCATAGCCAGAATAAGAGGTACCTCAAAGATCAAAATAAAATAACTGTTACATCACTGTACATCATGTATCAATTACATAATATACCAATTCAAAACATGTTGCATAATAGTTGGGGGGGGGCAGGGCAGGATATGAACAATTTATTGATATCTTGTTAGGCAATATGAATTTTTATTCATGTTTCATATAACACCAGTAAATAGCTACCTACTGTATCAGGAATATATTTGATTTTAGACACATCTTTGTAGACATGTAGTTATGTTAGATACATCAAAACATCCCTAAAGAATATGTGAAATTTCCTGGTATATCTGTAAGACTAAGTATGATGTAACAAGAATTTTAATAAAAGACTTATCAAGGGCCACTTGACGTAAGCAGTCTTCTAGAACCAGATTCAAGTTTCCAAATGGCAAAGAGGACAGACATTATGTAGAGTAGGGGGGGGGGGGAAGATAAAGCACAGAATGGGTAGTGCTATTACATTTTATTTCACTGATTTAAGTTTAGTAGAAAGAAGCTGCTTTTTCACTGAAATCTTCCTAGGCATTCCCTGATTTCTAGTATTAAAGTTAAATAAATCAAGAAAACTGGGTGCTCACACCTTTATGCCAGTTTTCCCATAAAATTCCTACATCTACTGGTTCAACTAGTTTAATCCTCTGATCAGGTTCTGTCTCGAGGAAGTCTTAAAATCCCTTTCTAGACAGAAAACAAACAAAACAAGAAGTTCAAAGTAGCTATAACATGCCAGTTGATTACCATCTGGCCATAAAGTTAACATCTAATTTTCAACTACTTTTTGGATTTCTAATGTTTGAAGAAAATTCATTTTTTCAGTGTCCATTCTCCCCACATTTTGGGTCAAGACAGCCAAAACTTGCAAGATTAATACTGGACTGCTCTTCCCTGTCTGATGGCAGCATGCTCCCTTCCAATTTCCCTGGGTAATATTTGTGTGGATGAATTCCCTTATTTTTAATATCCCCCATCTTTTCTTTCCAAACATTACAGTAAGTTGCAGAACACCGTGCATGTAGCGATGCCAACACTTTGTATATTCTCACATGCAAGAAAACAGGCACATATAAACATCAAACCTTTTTTAAAGAAAGAGCAATATTTTGCCATTATAATGACTGAACTAGTTGATACTTTTCAATAGACTATAATCTAACTGAACATGAACTGTAAAATTCTCAGTATTTAAAGCCTCTCCTGTAGCAACAGCAAAGATCCCAGAGACATAATATGAAAAATTCTTACCAGAATAAGTAACTGCTGTTGTACTGTACGTTGCACTTTGAGTATAGGATGGAACAACAGTAGCTGCAGCTGCCACTGGCTGCACAGTAGATGATACTGGATATATAGAAAATGTAGTAGTTGCTGGACTTGGGGTTGCAGGTTTTATAGCTGTCACTTGTCGTGTTTGCTGGGCTTGGGTATACTGAGTTGCCCCTTGGCTATATCCTGCTTTCGGAGCTAATTAGGATAGAAAATAAAAGTGTATGAACACTGATATGTTTTAGTTGAATGAAATGCAAACTGTATTAGGTAATACTTAACCACATGCTGAGGAATAAATACATAACAAGTGGGGTTTGGTTTAGTTTGTATTGTGGTTTGTTATTTTATTGGTTTGTTTTTTTTTTTTACAGTCATGGTGATGCACTGTGTACAATGTATTACACAACTGTTTGATACACAGCTCACACTAGTAAGCCTCAGATTTCATTAAACTGTGCTACCATGTTCTTAAACAACCTTCTCATTCAATGGTTTTACTAGAGCACACTAAACAAAAGTACACCTAAAGTTTCCTATTATTCCTAATTAAAAGTAAATAGTATTTATGCTTTGCTGCACTCATACCAAAAGAGAACTAAGAACTTTAAAAGTCCTTATAATCCAGTTATTATCTGAACCCACCACTGACTACTTGAACCTACTTCAGCAAGGTTTCTAGACAAATCAACAAGAAGCTTGCCTAGAAGTGTGTTTTGAGTGTATTTAGTAACAATCCAAACCTCACAGATACTTATGGCAACGTCACAATAATGTTCAAGTTCTAGGTGCAGCAAATTCTTCTACAGACTGAGAGAGATTACATGACAAAACTAAAAAAAGTATGTGAAATAATTAAAAAAAAAATGTTATGGTATTAAAATAGTACACAGACTGTATAATGACAGCAGTTTGAATCATGCCACCTACCGGTCTGGTAATATGATTCAGCTACTGAAGGCTGAGGCTGGGCAGCAGCAGCCACAGCTGCTGCAGTTGCTGTTGGCTGTTGATAGTATTGTTTGCTGTCATAAGCTACAGCTGGGGCAGTAGAGCGAACATAAGAATAGGAATCCTAAAAATTCAAGAAAAGAAAAACCAGCAAATTTCTCCTTTAAGTATATACCTGGAGTAATAAAAGTCATTAGCACAACCAAAGAAAGTGTATTTTCTTCTGGTCCATGAAAGTAGATTTAAAAGAATATTTACAGATACAGTATATACAAATAAAAGCATTAAAGATGTTAAATTTATCTTTACAGATAGTTCAAGCCTGAAAATCACCCTGCTGGTCTTTTTCAGACTCAGTACAGGAATTAACTTCACACTATTAAATCTCTTTCCCTACCAAATTATTTTTGTTACTGAAAAGCAACTACTCTCATTAGTTTTTCATGATGACTGTATCAGATTACATGTCTGTAAAATATTCAGTGAAAAGCCACCACAGATCTCCACAAAATGTGAATTTCTGCAGACCACAATAAATTCACTACTTTACAAACACAGCTCTATATTGGCTCTAAAAATTCCATCATTAACTATACTTTTCTTGGTTATATTTTTTAGACTATGGAAGTGATACTTCTAAAGTGTTCTTAACCTTTGGTGTATCAACTAGTCCATTAGGGAACCACATGGAGTCTATAACAGCAAGGCAAGTAGTCCATTTCATACCCCTAGAACTTGTGAGATAGCTAGTAAGCTTTAAGAGGAGGGCCTACAATGTACACATATACGCATGTACATCTATTCTCTCATCTTCACCATATTTATGGGAAAGGGTAAGGAGCTGATCAACTGAGGGGTAACAAGGCATGAACTATTAAAGCTAAAATGTACTAGTATATAAAAATTCTTATTATTTCCAAGAAATAACAATAGAATCTCTTTTCCATCCAACCTGTGTAAACTACAATTATTTTTATTTATTTTATGGAACTCTCTTTTCTGTCTGAATGAATCTAATAACTGACCTCATCATTATGAGTACACATGCTACTGGAAAGCCTTGTACATTACAATTCATTACCATATGTAACGAATTAAAAAGCTGTACACAAGAACTGACAACATGCAGCAACAGAACAGTTCTTTTAAACAAATTAAAATACTATTTAGAATATAGATAATGCCTTGATAATTTTAGGACTAAAAAGTTAAAAAATTATTACGAGACACATCCAAGATGAAACAGATTAGTTTCCTTTTGCAGGAGCCTGAACCCACATGAAGTCAGGCAGTGATCTCACAAAGAGTATCCAAAAACTACTCAAAGGGTAGTTTGTGGCACCCAGGAATCTCACAAGGGAACTATTTTTATATCTGCTGAAAATTTTTATTGGAATGTTTTTTTTCAGCTGCATCAGTTCCATGACCCAGTTTACTGCATGCCACTTGAACATCTAAGCTAGCCAAGACAACACAGTACTACTCCTTTCAGCAGTAGTTTCCCAAAATCACTTGGAGGTAAACATCAGTTCATTGCTTATTGTGTCAATGTCTAAATCCTGGATCCTACCGTATAGATATTCCTCTATACAGGTCATATGACACTGCAGTCACTTCACATTCTATCTGTTTTCACTACTAAGTAGTTTGAATTGATACACAGAAGAAAAAAACACAAACAGCATCACATTCTTATATCCGAACAGGCTTCTCCCTTTTAATGTATCATTTAAAAAATCATACAACAGAAGTAAATCTGGGAGAACTTTGTAGAGTAGGGCTGATGATTGGAACTCAAGGGTCTTTTCCAACCTGAATGATTCTGTGATTCTGTAATTTTTTTGGAACCCACCTGGTAATTCTGCGTAGTGACAGGAGGTGGTGGTGGTGGAGCTTCTTGTTGCCTCTGCGTATAACCATAATCTGTAGCTGTGTGTGCTGTAGGATAGCCTCCATACGCCGCAGCTGTTGCAGCAGCTGCAACAGCTACTGGAGCAGGCCTGGCTACTGCAACTGTAGCTGCTGCTGGAGCATAGGCTGCAGTAACGGTGTGTGCAGCAACTGGCGCCTGGTGGACAGTGTAGCTAGCAACTGTAGTTGGATGGGAATAGGCTACACCCGAAGCTGGCTGCTGGCTATATTGGAAAAAGACAGTAAGTAAATAATTAGATTAATCCAGCATACTAAAATAATGCCTACACATTTCAAAATCCCAGATTTGATAGTTGTCTGTTCTACAAACAGACCTGGAGCAGCTATCTATGCATACACTCTAATGGCTTTCATTACCTCTCCTCCACCCTCATTAAAAAGAACGTATCATTTTGAAATTTCTGTGGATGCACACATATCATGCAGGTGATGACTTTCTTAGCAAGGGGAGGTGTTTCTGCTGGGGGTTTTTTCAAGCACTGGAAGTCTCACTCATTCACAAGACTTTCATTCAAAATAATAGAGAAGTCTTAAACTGTTATCTTTTCATGGCTGACAGGTTCTTAAATGCTTTAGTAGTTCCTCTGTAAAACTGACGTACCTGTCAATTTAAGAAAAATACTACTTTTCTGTGAGAGCTCATTACTGACCTTCACTTGCATGAAGTTTTTCAGTAAACCATATTAAAGTAATGAGGTTTTAAAGACTTCTATGAAAATTAGCTCAGAACTCTTACATTTAAGGCAGAGACACTTTAAATACACATCTCTGATAGAAGACTTCTCTCACAAAAGTTTAGAATTATAAAAGCTAGCCCCACTCACTTGTACAGAAGTCCACAACATGGAGCATCCAAAGTACAATCAGATCAAGCAAGATGACTGCTACCAAAGCTCTGGCAATCTTTCAGGCACACACTGAGACTAATCTCCCTCTATAAATTTCGCAGGTAGGACATAAGCATGTGGCTCCTTACTAAGGATGAGCAAATAGTAACAGCCAAAATGAAAAATTATGGCCTCAAATGTTTAATTATTTGAACAGAAACTAATATTATTGTCCTATATTGATGGATGACTGTGCATTACGTTGTCCTATACTGATGTGTAACCCCATTATGATTAGAAACTTAAAAATAGTTATTCTGATTTTTAAACAAATAAAGTGAGCCAGGTGAAATATCACTATCTGGAACAGTGATATCAAGTCCTGATCAAATGTTTATTCTCAATTTTTTAGTACACTTCCTACACTGTTGTTCAATATTTAAGAATCTTTATAGGGTTTCACATCTCCATAGCACCATTAGAAAATACTTCAAGACCTACTCCATGCTGTCAAGAAGGCAGTATCTCCTATTTTTCAGAAGAAAATAGGAAAATAAAATCTCACTTCAAGCAAACATACTCAGTGGCACAATGGAATTGCAGTATGGTTATACTCAAAGCCAAAAGGAAGAAGTTATAGTAATTTTTCCTAAAGTCTGCAATATTCTCTCTGACATAACTACCACAAACAAAGCACCTTAACTACACATACTATTTTTGCAAAAGACATTTCCATAACTCCCTTGCATTTAGAAATTATTTTTTATAGGAAAACTGATTAAATAATTTTAATTACAGCAGAACCCATGAACTTCAATGTATTTAAAAAAACAGTATTATAGCAGAAACAGAGAAAATTTATTACTATTGGACCTCTATGCCGGCACTTTACCTTCTTCCCATTGTAGGCCCTTGATTGACTAAAAGACCACTTGCATTCCATCCAAATTTAATTCAGTTGGGAGTTGTACTCACAACTATGTTTCATTTTATTTTCAATTTCTTAGTGTAACAGTAGAAGGAAAAGATCTAAACCACTTCGGTGTAGCTCCCACCACCACTTGAAACAATTCCTTCTACTTGACAGACATAGGAAGATTCTGGTGTTTTGTCAGTTTAAGATGAGAAATAGCACTCCACCAGAAAATTCAGGAAGACTTTCATGATAGTAGAAGTGAATCACAGTCTATACAATTATGCCCCATTATCTACAAAACTAACAGAAGTAGAGAAGTGTAAATTTCACAGATTTTGATGCAATTATCATTATCATATACATCCACTAAAAACACAATAACTTGAGAAAAGAGACAGCAGACTGTTTAACTCAGGCTGCAGTTGAACACATCAGCAGTCCAATACTGCCAACAAGGAAAGTCTTGCTTCATCTTATCCCCACTCTTACTCATCCCTCCTCTCATATATCAAACCTGACTATGCCATCCTATTTCATCCCTCATCCCTGGTGCTAGTTCTGCTACTTATCAAGCTATTCAGTGCAGTGATTTAAATCAAACCAGGAGAAAATGAGATTTTTTTTTAATTTTTTTTTTTCTGGCCTTGTTTTCTAACACAGTAGAAATATTAGAAACATTGGAGCTTAAAAACCAACTCTGCTGGGGTGCCAGAGTCCATGTAAGTTATACACAGGGAAACAGGAGGGGAAAAAAAAAATGGGAGGAGGAAAAGGAACAGGGACTTGTCCAGGAAGCATTAACTTGGGTCTTCCAAGTTTCATGAAACTGTACTTAAATTACTACTACAAAACATGATACAGTGCTCACAACACACTATGAAGTAACAATACCAGACAGTTTATCAAAGAAAATGCTTTTGTTCTCAGATTACATATGATTAAAGTTACCTGACAGTTTTAAGTATGATCATTATCAGGAAGACCATTAAATAGATTCTGGTACAGTTTAATTTCTTCTGTGCTATTTTTGTACAGAAATTCTTTATCATGGTATAGAATGAACAGCCCAAACACTTTGATTTCTAAGGCTAATACAGTTCTATGACCATGTTTACTTTAGCAAACCTGTTCCCCTTGCTTCTGCAACATCATGCAGAGCTAGTGATCGAGTTTGCAAGGCTGCAAGAAAAATATTCTAGAATTAACTGCTTCTTCCTTTTTAAAAATTATGTTATATTATGTTATAGAAATTCATGATGACATCTTTTCTAAATTTATGACATTCCTTTTTCTCTCCATGGTCTTACTGAAACCTTTTTACTTTAAGATGATCATCTTCATGTAATTAATTTACATGAAAAGATTTTTGTGCCAACTTCATTTAACATACAAGAGTTTTTATCCTAATTTGGTGATTACTGCCTCATCACATCCACTGAGATGAACATACCACCTCCTAGATTATTTTGCCAGACTCCCTATTCCATTGATCTTTCTTGTAGTTCATCTGTGCACCTATCCTAGTATTATCTATTCTTCTTTCTTGACTACAGATGGCAAGAACCATATGCATCATTTCAGTTGAAGTTTTAGGTGTGCTACCCATTCTGCTCCAGACACTGCTTTCTTTCCAAACAGTCTAGCTTCCTCAGGTTAGCTTCTTGTAAAGTTACCTGTGTATTGACAATATTTTCCTTACATCAAGTATCATGACATGTTGTACTAATACAAAGTAACACTCAGAATCAATCCCTAGGTAATTCCACTGCAATTATTCCTATCTGATAATCACTCTTCTAATTATACTCACATCTACCAGCTCCTTCTCTACAATTCCTTTACTAATCTCTAAGTAATAATTTCCATATTGCACCACAAAGTATTTCAACTTGGTCCCAATAAATAAAACTCCAAAAGATTTAGGCATATGATCAAGTTATTAAAGCAACAATGAAATACACTATGTCAGCTGAGCTACGGCAACAAGCCACATGTGTGTTCTTCACCACAACAAAAGAAGTAATTCAATTTCGCTTAATTCCCCAACACAGTGGGGAAAAGTTGAACTTAATTCCTCTGTATGTTCTATGGGCTAAGGACACGCAAACAGGTACTGCAGCACCACAGAGAAATTAACTTACTGACATGGTAACTCAGCCAGTCTTATGTGTAGGTCAATTCTGATATTCTTATTAGCATCTTTGAATTCAAGGAATTCCATCTCTCTTCATATGGAAAGATACTCAGTTCAACCAGCTTTATTAACTAGGTGGAGCTTAAAAAAATCACAGCGTAATTGAGTTTGAAACAAAGATTTGGAAGTCATGTGTTCTAACCCAGTGCTCAAAGCACAGCTAATTTCAAAGTTACATTAGGTTTCCCTGGGCTTTGTCCAGGCAGGTTCTGATCACCTCCAACAAAAGGAAACTGCAAGACTGCTATAGAGAACCTGTTCCACTGTTTGAGCACCCTCACTGTCAATTATTTTTGCTTTAGTTTCAAAAGAAAACGGGCTCTAGACCAACATTTACATAAGGCAAACCCAGTTTGTGATCATTCTATTCACTGCAGCTTCAATTACAATTGATATAGTGTTTTAACTTACTATCAAAATAAACACCGTTCTTTAAGAAGTGGGTGAAGGACTTGGCAGCTTCAAATTGTATTCCATTGTATTGCTATTACACTACCTCTTGTGTCAGAAATTTTCATTCAAAAATAATACATTTTATTCATACCACACCTGTTTCTTTAGCTGATCATAATAACAACTAATTCCCCACCAAGCTGACTTTAATTTCTATTTTCTAGGAACAAAACACATTCTTCAACACTCATCTTCCAACTCAGATTTCTACTTCACTGTTTTCACTATCCCAGCCAGAGCCAGTTTACAAACTGTCCTGCTCCAGGTTCTGTAGATGTATGTTTCAGTCAGCTACCGATGGTCTTTTTGAGTACCTTATGTAGCGTGTTTTCCTTACCTGTTTTAAACTGCAACATCCATATTGGTATTTCCCCATGCTCTTTGCTTCCTCCTCCCAAATAAGTTTGCTTCTATTCAAAAAGTTTTACATCACAGTGTATACCTACCTTGCCCTTATCTTCCACATCCTACTTAAGTAACCTCAAGACCGAGATCATTGATTCTGTATTCACAATTATTTTATCACAGTGCATGAGAAAAGTATTTTTTGTAAAACACCTTTGACTCAAAACTTTGAATAACATGAATTCTAAATTGTGCTGACATTAATGATGAGATACACTAATCTTTCTCATGAATTAGTATTAAAACAAATGCCATATTTTATGAAATATCACTATCATATTAAACATCCTAGGTAAGACTGAATGCAGTGAGCTGTGACCGTGTATCTTTCTCCACACTAACCTCCAATTCCCTATCAATCTGATCTTCTGGAGAGAGGGTGAGTGGCCACAGTGGCTGATAGTCTTGCAGATTTCATCCCAGAACAAAGGCCACAGCAAAAACTGGCCTTGTCCACATTGCTGTCTGGTGTATAAAATGCCTTTCACTATGTGAAAGTATGTTTTCCCAGGGCAGGTGCATGTTTTGTCCAGACACTCTGCAAGCTGGACATGCTAAGACTGCAGCTGCTTTCATTGCATCAACATTTGATACTGCTGTGTACACTAAGAACTGTATAATATGTAAAAATCTTTTTTTCATTTTGAAAGTCTCCATTCAAAAACACTGAGGCACCAAAGAGTTATGAAGATCTCCCTGCTCAATTCTACACCACAAAATCAATTAAGCTATTACTATAGCTTTTCAAAAAAGTGTAATTCTAGGTAGATACTTAGCCAGAAAAATTCCAGCCTGAACACTTACATTTGCCAAAGTTGTATTAAAACACCAGCAACAAGAACTCCACACCTTGAGAACCTCTCAAAACAGGTGTTAGTTATTACTACTCTATATTAACTACTAAAATAAACAGATTAATTTTCTGATTGTCAGTAATTTTTATTCCCCTTGTCAAAACCCAGAATATTCAAGCAGCAATTAAAAACCTTTTCTGAACTGCACAAAGATTTTCAACAAGGAAAGTGTAGCAGTGTTTCTGATACAGAAATAAGGACTTCCAAAGGTAAAAAATGTGGGTAGCACGCTTAAAATTATTAAGTCTGAAACTGGATAGAAGGCAGAAATCACTGCTCAAAGAAGTACTGGTGTCCACTTAGCAAAACATTCTTTCCCTGTTCCAAAACCACACTGGTTTAACTTAAATAGTTATATAATGTAGGTTTGTAAAGAAGCAACATATTTTCACAAAAAACCTTAGATGAAAACTGGTGTTGTAACTATTAGATCTAATATAGCAGAACCCTCACTTGCTAGTTAAGTTTTATATAGCAACACTGACAGAAGGTCTGGATTTCCTGTGATTTATCAGCCCAAGAATGACAGAGAATTAAGAGTAATTAAGAAACAAATTCTCTTACATAGAGCACTCGGCTCATGTCCTTTTCCATTTCCAGCTATTGGCCTTTTCTAGTAAAAAAAGTGTTGAGGGTTTTTTTGTAAAAAAGTAAATTGAAAGCAGAAAGCTTTATTTTTTGCATGTTAACAATCGCATTATATCAAAGCATTGTATTTTCTTGATATCTATTTTGCCAGGTAATAGGTTCAAATAACTTAAAACTGTAAGATAATTATTTTCCATGTTATTTATGGAGTAAGTCACGTGTTAAGAAATTTAATAAGGTATCTGTAGCAATTATTGTCTGAGGAACACATTTTCAGGAAAAAGCAGTCTATTTGCATATAAGATATATAGCATTAAAAGATACATATAGAGGAAGCACATAAAAGTTTCCCCATTATCCTTGCTTTCCATTACACTGACTGATTTAACTTAAAAACAAAACAAAATTGTAACTCATGTACATGTAAGCCAAAGAAAAACAAAAATGCTGATCTCCAGTGTACCTCTGTACTAACACCCATTACACATGCATTAACACTGCTGGTATTCTAGCTCTTTTAGGGTGCTTAACACTGAAAACTGTCTTCCTAGAAGTAAAGAACATTTTAAAGTTTTTTCGGTTTAGTTTTCTGAAGAGTGCTATTTTGATACAAAAGTTAAGATCAGGACTAAAACCAATTTTGTGTCTATCCAGACTACAAGTTTCCTCAGAAATTACAACTTCTAGAACATATTTCTTGCAGGTTATTTTTTTCATTTAAAGAAGTGATTTTCAGGCTAGCTTAGCAAAACATTTAAGCTACTCTTAAAATAATTTTTAAAATAGAAATATCTTGAACAAAAAAAGAGACTTATTTATTGAATTCTAACTTCTAAGAACATGTGAACATTTTAGTATTAAGGAAACTATACTTGTTGAGACCTAACTGCCAGATTTCTCAGAGCTTCATAGATTACTCTACTAGTAGCAGAAGAGCAAAACCACAGTTTTGCAGTTTTTCTTTCAGGGATATGAAGGCTGAAACACGTATGACTTAACTCTACAAAAAATCAGCACTACAGTCTGCTGCTTGTTCAGATCCTAACCTACCAAGAGGCACAACCAAGTAGCTGGTCAGATGAAGTTTCAGGTGAGTTAATGGAACCTGGGCAGAGCAAAGTAAAAACAATATTAATAACAACAAATAAAGTTAGCTTTTTCCCTCCTAAACACACTTGACAATAAACAGAATAAAATGGTGAAATATCACACTACAGTAAGTTGTACTTTAGAAGTGACTTTACTTCTGTTTTTCTAGAGCCTATAACTCACTATGGGCATAAAGTATCTTTTCAGAACTTTAACAAAAATTATTATTTCCTATTATCACACTTTTGTGAACAGAACAGTTTGTAATGCAATTCACAAAGAATCCAAAAAGGAGCCTGAAGGCACGCGTATGTGCAATCCCCTCTTGAACTGTTAAATTTCAACAGTTCCTAATAACATATTCTGCAGTTTAACTAAATAAGGCCTAAAAAAGACAGTTCTTCATAGCAATTTTGAGTTTCCTTTCCTCTTGTTTCTAAAAACATCCTCGCGTCATTCCATTACAAACAAAAAATACTGATTGCTACTAGAGAGCTAAACCATATATTATCAATAACTTGCCTCAAAGATTAATATCCTCATGTTTTCAATGCATCCTTATTGCTTTGTAATCTTCACATTTAGCCTCATGACCTGATTTAAATCCAATCAAAATCTTTAACATTTTCCTCACTGTAGATCACAACATAACTGCAGGTGTCTTAAGAGTGTAATATATGCTCTGTATCTACCCCCCTTTACCCAGTTGCACAAAATGGACAGCTTTCTTCATTATCAAAGCATGGATTTTATTCACCTAGTTGCCATGTCACAATGATGACACACAAGAGGAACTGAGCTTGAGATGTTATGTCTGAAAATGTACTAGCTACTAACTACTAAGATTTTCCCTATCAAAATCACAGAATCAAAGATTGGCTGAGGTTAGAAAGGCCCTCAGGAGGTCGTCTGGGGGTCCAATCACACTCAAGCAGGGCCACTTACATCTGGTCACCCAGGAGTGTGTCCAGACTGCTTCTGAGTATCCCCAAGGTTGGGGACTCTACAACTTCCCTGGGCAACTTGCTGAAGGTACATTCTGCTTCATTATCCAGATCATTAATTAAGATATTAAACAGAAAAAATACTAAAATTGTTAAGTTCTCTACAAAAGGAAAGAAACCTCACTGGTATGGAAAACTGTATGTAATTCTTAGAACATCCTAAATTTCCCGACTTAAGCTACTTCTTTGATTTTCCAGTACCAATACTACAACTACACTTCAACCTACCACTGTTGCATTTTAATAGCAGACCAAATTTCACAAATTATTTAACACTCCAGAGTTAAGCCTACAACTGTCAACCCATTTTGAAGTTACAACTATGAAGGACATAACAGTGCCATTAACAGAAAAGCTTCATTAAGTACCCCATTCCTAAAAACATGAGCCTACTGCAAACTTCAGCTAGTTAGCAGACTTCCTCCCTAAGAATGGCAAAGGGTCCTCTGATGAGTGAGGCACCTTTCCTCCCCAGTTACCATCACCTCCTGTCTCCCCACCATTGTCAATCACAATACTGGCAGACAGCCCATGTTAAACTCAGAGCTCCTTACTGCCTTTCTAACGTTGATATACCTCCTTTGAGAGTAGGACCTCACTGATTTGAAGATAAATCTACCAAAATCTTCTCATAAACAGCAGTAGCCTACTGAAGGCTTCTTGCATACATTAAGTAAGCTACAACAGCATGTTCAGGATAGCACTTAAGACTAACATTGGTTGAACATGAGCATCAGCACCACACAGCTTTATCATATTCAGTGAAGTCTCTTTTGCTAAAAACGCATATGCTGCAAGGTGTGATGCAACTCAAGATAGTATGGTCATAAAATCTGCAGAAAGAAAGTATTTGGAGTTTTTATACTATGATACTGGTACTTCCATCCTACGATAAAACTATGATGATTTTTACTGCCCCTGCATTTTACAGTGTGGTGCATATAACACAATACTGTAAGATGAGTAAATGTTTCTCTTAACATAGGTTTAAGTCTAGTAGTACATTTCCACTTCAGAAGAGGCTGTAAGTCCTATTCGCTATTACCCTTATCTTCCTGTTGTCCACCAGTACAAATCTGAATTGTGTTGAGTGATACTTTAAGCTTGGCCTTGGCAGTCTGTGTGAATTACAGCCTTAAAGTCTCTGAAAGACTGCATACTTTTGAAACCAGTATCTTGATGAAGAAGAGGTAACTGAGGCAGGCACTGAAGACAACAGTAAATGAGAAGTACTAGCAAACGTGGGAAACAAACACTCTATCCCCAAACAATACTCAATAGCCAACTTAACCATCCACAGCATTTCACCCTCCTTTGCTGTTCTCCACCAGCCTCTCAGATATTCTGTAACATCGTGCAATGCACCTGAATTCCAAACAAACTATAATTCCAAGAGTTTAATTTCATATGACTGCCTAGAAGATTGCATCTGAACCTAAGATAACAGGCATTCTGGACCTGAACTGCTAAAATTGCCTTTATCTGTGAAAGGCTCACCATACATAGTAATAGTCTCACTACTTGAAGGTAATGCAAAGTTAACAAGTGACTCATAACTCCCCAAGAACGTCCAATCTGTGTTCTGTCTCATTAGAGCAAGGACACGGTATGAATATCACTAGGATGAAACTCAGACACTTAAAGAACTTTCAGCTTTTTAACAGAAACAGAAATCTTAACACAGGGTTAAATTAAATGAGATTACCACACTTGCATACTTCTCTGTCCAAACATTTCTCAATGCTCCTATCTCTCCACCAGCACCCTTACATTTCAATTAGTCAGCTTTAGAATACAAGCATAACTATGCCTCTCTTCAGCACTGAATCAAGAATATATTTTACACATGAAAGACAAGCCAATATTAGGCTGTTCGTTTCAAACTGAATAGACACACAGTGGTTCAGGTGAACCACAGAGCCTACACACACACAAAGAGGATTCCTATAACCAAATTCCACATTTATTTCAGGCTCCTAAATAGGTGGATTAATGCAGTTAAACAAGTAACAGGTGAAGTTTGCATCACATGCAGATTTATAACCTTAGGCCCCAATACTACCACTAGCAGAAAGCACAAATTGTAAAGGTATTGCAATATTCAGAGAAATTTCCTGTATTGGTATTTGCATAATCTAATGCTTCTCTCATTAAATCATGATATTATTACTGGGTAGTGCACACAAAGAATTTTGATGAGCAGGGCAGCAGAAAATTTTCTGCAGTGACAACACTGAAAGGAACAAGAATGTTTCTAATCCATTATTTACAGGTTTAAAGCTCTTTTGGTGCCTTTGATTAAATATGAAGCAAGTTAAGACTTCAAATGTGTTTTATGAAAAGTAGTATTTAAGAACTAATAGAGACAGACATCTATTCCCTTTCTTATCTAGTCAATTCAGTGAACTATACTGCTTACACTGTTACAGCAGTGCTGTGGTTTAACACCAGCCCGCAACTAAGTGTCAGCAGCCACTCGCTCGCTCCTCCCCTCTCCCAGTAGGATAGGGAGTAGAATGAAAAAAAAAAAAAAAAGAAAAATAGGTTGAGATAAGAACAGTTTTATAACTAAAATATAATAACAATAATAATAGAATATTAATAGCAATGAAAAGCAATAAAACAAAAGGAGAAATAAAACCAAGAAAAGACAACTGATGCACAATGCAATTGCTCACCACCCACTGATCGATGCCTGTGCAGGCATCAGCCCCCAGCCAACCCCTCCAGTTTATGTACTGAGCATGACCTCCTATGCTACAGGATATCCCTTTGGCTAGTTCAGGTCAGCTGCCCTGGTGATGCTCTTTCCCAGCTTCTTGTACACCTGCCTGTGGGAAGACCATGGGAAACTGAGAAATCCTACCACCACTATCTTTCTCAAATATACATTTTGTAGCACTCTATAAACAAACTAGTAAGGACCTGCCAAGTCTGCTCCATGAAGGTAAGCTCCCTTTCAGACATTTTAAGCTCCTGTGTTCTCTGCTAAAAAGAGTAAATTCATTCTTATGAAAGGGCTGCTTTAACACTGATCACTGTGTCTCTTCACTTTCAGATGTAGCAAATCAACCATTTATAGGATGTAGTTTCTTTTACTGATAGCAAATGAAATAGTATCTTGCACTTGCGATAGCAAAGGAAGAAGCTTCTTTTTATCAGTTTTCCATTCTCAAGAACACATTTAGGATTATTAACTATGAAAACAAGTTTTGAACTTGAATGTTATTCCAATTATATGTTTTTATATTGCAATTCAAAAGGAAATTTCAAATGAGTTGTTCAGGTTTGTAAGTCTAGAGACCACCTCAGCTATACAATAAAAGGAATAATAATTTTTAAAAATTAATCTCCAATTCAAAACTGCAGACATAAGGATCTCGGTTTATTACTCACTTAAAGGCTCCTTCATACCCCATGGCAACTCAGTTTCAAGTTTCACTGTAATGGTCAAGTGAAATACAAACATACTGCAGGCACCTAATCTTAAAAGAACTAGAAGACAAGCTAAATTTAATCCTCTCCTTTAACTATTAAATACTGGAGTAAACAAAATGTAATTCAGATTCTCTCCATTTCCAGGAAAAAATAGAAAGAATAGATTCGGGGTCATTCCAAGACCTTCAAAAAATTGCACATTCCTGAAACTATGTCAGGTATGCAGTTTTTATTAGCTAGTTAACAGTAGCACACATCTGCATTCATTTTTTAATAACCCCTCATATATTTGCTTTATTCTCCTGTTTTCCCATTAACCAAGACTTAGGTGTCAATGAAGGGTTTATTACAGATTTATGAAATCAATAACGACTTTAAGGTGCTACTCCAATACAAACCAAAAATAAGAAGATGTTCCTAACTGTATCTGGTTTTTGCCAAATTAAGTAATCTGATTTCAGAAAATGTGAGATAATGAATGCTACCAGTTACTTTTTAGCACTCCAATACATAATTTGGACACACAAAAAACACAAAAGATAACGACTTATGGCAGTGCGCCTGTACAGGATATAGTTACAGGTCCTCGAGCCCCACTAGAAGACCTGCTCCTGGTCTTAGATATCAAGGTAGGAAATCTTTTTTTAAAGGTGCCAGGCCTTTGAAATATCTTCTCTACTTTCTCAAAAACATTAATTATAACATCGCTTCAATGGAATCAGAGACATTAATTATAACATTGCTTCAATGGAATAAAGTCCCGTGTATTTTCTGGTGCTTCAGCTCTTCCCTTATCCATACAGCCTTCCATAGGTAGTTTTCCAGCCTATGTTAAAAAGGATTCTGTCTCCCACACTGATATAAGTGGGAGCAAGCCCTATCTTCTCTAAGGCTGAAGGAGGAGAAGAGCCCAGGGCAGCAGACAGTTAACTCGCTGGTGGTGTTGACTGCAAGTGGCCATTTTAATTTAACGGCCTTGGGACCTGATGCTGCCGCTGATTCTCTTCCACCACCGTGGTGCCCAGCTTCACCTCCCCACCCTCACACCACTGGGGATACAGGGAGGCCCTTACTAGGAGGAGAAGAAGAAAACACACCCGTGGGCAGGACAGCCAAGCAGCAGGGTCCCAGGCACAACCATCCCGGCAGAGCGGGGTGCAGAAGAGGCCTCCGCACGGGGCGGGGGATGGGAGCCGTCCCGAGACCTCACCCCGAGGGGACACGGGACTGGAGGCGAAGAGGGGAAATGGAGCAGCGGGCCCGAACAGAGGGAGAGGCGGGGCGGGGCAGGGCAGGGCAGGGAGGGGTCGCGGTGGTTACCTATACTGGGCAGCAGCCCCGCTATGGGTGAATCCAAAGTAGTTGCCGGTGGCCATTTTGGCATCTTCTCCCAGCCGGCTGGGCACTGTGGCACGGTAACCAAAAAGCGGCGACGGCAGCAGCGGCGACGGCGGTGACGGTTGGGGCCATGACAGTAGGCCCAGCAGAAGGGGGGAGGAGGGGGGGGGGGGGCGAAGAAAGGGACGGGGGAAGGAAGAGAAGGGAATAGGCAGACACGGGACAGAAAGAGCGCGCGAGCGCCTGGTCAGACAGCTCCTCAGGACGACCCCTACCCCACTCCCCCCCCCTGCGGGTAGGCCACATCGCCTACCCCTCCCCGCCCACGGACACACACACACATAACCGGGCGCCGTTACTTACCATAGGTGAACGAAACTACGGGGCATATGGGAATCATGAGTCCTTAATGGCAGCAACAGCGACAGCTGAACTCTCAACTCTCACCCCCCCCTCCCTCCTCACCACCGCTCTCGCTCCCTTCCCCCCACCCACCCACCTACGGCGACAACGGCGAAGCGCGGCCGGGCCGCCGCCGTGCGCATGCGCGGGATGTGCGCGGGGTGCCGGGAGCTGCAGTCCGCCCGCCGCCCGCTCCCTATCCCCGCCCGCAGGCGCGCGCACCGCCCCCGCGCGGCAGGCGCCGGCCCTCCCGCGCGCAGGCGCGGGATGTTGCAAAGGCCGCTGGGAGCGGTAGGCCCCAGGCCCCAGGCCCAGGCGGGACGCGGGGCCGCGCCGAGGGCAGCGCTGCCTGCGGGCCTGCCTGTCCCCTCCTCCCGCGCCCGCGGCAACACCACACCCCTAGCCGCCGACTCATATTGCAAAGATTGGATTGGCTTCTCGTTCTTGCTCGCACAGCCACAACGCGTCGCGGTAGGTAGCTCTGGTAGCAGCCGTCCAGGTGAAGCGGGTCACCGCTCTTGCCGCGTTCTGGTGTTTGTCCCCACGCGTGTGCTGCACGCGTCAGTATTTAGCGGCTTTCCTGTGCAAGCACGCGTTCAGCAGAAGCCTGGCGTACAAAGCAGGTACACAGTTGGCACTGTTGCAAGGTCACAGAGCTGAAAGGCAGCAGCTGCAGGTAGTACACACATACAGAGTTCACAGCAGGACCTACAGCTTGTCTAAATTTAAAACAAGTTTTAGGTTAACCTGGGCCCCCAGCTGCACCCCCTCAACCACACACATGAAGACCAGTGTTGCTGTGGTCCAACTAAAGCCATGTGCACGTGGTCTGACCTGTCCCCAAGGCACCACAGAGTGGAAACATCCATAAATTAATTCTGCAGTAGTTCCCATGTACTTACTGCACATGTGAGGTAATGCCTCAACCATACAGGACCCATTCACCTCAAGTTTCTGTGCACCAGCAGGCCATCAGAAGTTTCTAGGCACCAGCAGTACTAAAAACCATTGGGCAGCATATTGCAGCCAGTGCAGTAACCTCCTGTTGAAAGTGACTGGATTTGCATCTGTTCCCCGTGACTGTCCCACCTTTACACAGCCCTTCTGAGCAGCAGATGCTTCTCAAAGCTCTGAACAAAGCAAAACTGAAACCCTTAAATACTTGCATCTCATTTGTGTACTTCATCTGCATTATGATGTGCATTTGCCATAAACTAATCAAGACTTATAAAACAATTATGGATTAATTAAAGAGTGATCATTTTAGAAATATTTGTTTTCTGCAAGCCACACCTATTCAGAACTGCTTGGGATCTCCTGCAGTCTGCACCACAGCAGGGGCTTCCCTTATCCCACAGTACCCGCAGTCATCTTAAGTAGAAAGACTTCAACGAAGATACTATTGTTCACAAAACAATTGAGAAAAATCCTTTCTCATCTAACGCTTAGATTATTGCAGCTGCATATGAAATTACTTAAAATGTCAAACATCCTTGCCAATTCAGTCAACATCCTTGGTTCATCATTATTATTAGTTTTAGATAAGAATGAAATAGCACTGTAGCTCTTGTTCCTTCTTATCCTAATCAAGCACAGTAGGAAAAGGAACCTGCATGGGAAAATGAATGAATTTCCATCCTCTGTGGTGCACTTCCACTCAAAGTGCTTCTCTGTAAAGAAAGCAGCTATTGGATGAAGATTGCTACTGTTTTTAAAAACAAAAGCCCTAATTGCTGAAGCTACATACAAGAGTACTTCAGGAGAGGGCTCTACACAAATCTTCTACAGAAGAACTTACAGGGCATGACCTCTGCCATGAGAACCTCAATGCACTCAGGATACACAAATGAGAGAGAGCTATACTCCCCCCTCCTTATTTTTCTTAAAAATTGTTCATAATTGGACCACCATGGTGCTTGGACAAGAAGGAAATGGTTTGTTCAACTTTCAAGTTTTTTCAATTATAAGCGTTCCAATATACTGATAAATATACAGTAATCATTACACATTTAATTAAAAATATAAGCATCTATATACACAAATAGACATTCACACACCTTTTAACAGTGTATCACTAAAGCTACATTTTGGAAGTGGGTAGGCCTGCAATTACTTATTGCTTCTTGATGAGGTAAACTTGGAATATTTATTCTCTTTTCAGCCTTTGGCTCCACAAATTCTTATTCAGAATACAGATTTCTTCTTAGGTTTCACAACTTCTTTTGTTCAAATGATTTCTAGTAGTTCTAATTCAAATATTCCACCCCATATTTTGTGATTTCAGCCCTGCATATGTCTGAACATAAGCTCCCATTTGGCAGCTGGATTCAGATGCAATTTCAGCAGAAGTTTCAGATTACTTTTCTGGGTGAATTTTGCACATGGAATCTTCAGTGCATATATCACTTTAAAAAGATTAGAACATACTTGATGAGAAGTCACACTTACTAAGTGTCACCCAAAAAAAATCAAGAAGGTTTCCCATTTTCTTGGAAAAAAACCCCAGTAGTATTATACAAGTCTTTCCCTCAGCAGCTTCCTAATAAGAACCTGAATGCTTTCTGGTGACTTTGTGAACCATTACATAACATCTATTTATGTTACCACTAGCTCACAGGATCAGATTCATAGCCTATACTTAAAAAACCTCAGTGTGTTATAAAACAAGATTGCATCTCTGTAAGACATGTGTATCAGATTTGCTTCAAAATGAAACAGCAATAAATTCAGATTAGATCCTTTAGGACATTTTGAACTTTACGTATTTCAGTATCCTTAACTGGAGGTAAAATAAATGGAGTGATAAAGTGCAAATCATGTGGCAGAGGGAGAAAGGCAGAAAAGCTTTAGTGAAACATTCAAAAGATTTGGTTCTTTAATAGGAAAAATAAACTTATCCATCTCTGTTCCTATTAAGATTAAGGAAGAACAGTAAAAAATGTCCAGAGTGAAAACACACTGGAACACAAAACTTTAATTTGGAATTAAATAGTACAGCTACTCTGTTTGTGTGAAGTTCAATGCATCTAAAAATATCACAGACAAACATGGCAAGCTAGCAATCAGAACAACAAATCTTTGACCTTCATTTCAACTGTATGAAAGGAGATCTCTAAAATATGGTGACAAGAAAGCACCGTATAACATGCAGTCTCATCAATCTTACTATTTTACTTTAATGTCCAAGGTGCACATCTCTATCTCTGCTGCTGCCACAGGAGTTCAAAGATGTATCTGAAACACAATGGGGAAAACTCAAAATCTTTTGTACCTTCTCTGTAAACCTCTAAAAGTGAGTAAACATGGACTTTTTTTTTTTTTTTTTTTTTGGTAGCAAATGGAGGTAAGATTTCTCAGAGGCAACCTTCCAGTCTGTTTAAAACCAGACTCCCAGCTGGCCTTTGTGTGACCACCAGAGGGCAGGACAGATGTAGCGGAACATTAAATAAAGCTTTCCTACGCAACAGAGTACAGACCACGTTGTTAACAAAAGTGGCACTTCTATTTCCTGAAAAGGTAATTTAATACTTAGTGCTCTCTTTGTCAAAGCGCTATATAGGAAAAGATTTAAAATCGGTGGAAGGAGTCCAATCCTGTTTTCTCACCTAGAAATTATTTCAGATAGCTAGAGACAAGACATTAATCAGTTTACCAACCTTATTTTAAAGTGAAATTACAATTTTTAAGCAATGAAGACAAAGATCTAATGTTTTCACCAACATTTCAAGCGATTAAAGTAAGAGTTACCTTTTAACAACAGGGTTTAGACATTGAACAGTGACTGTAGCAACAGAAGCATTAATAAAAGAAATAAAAGTAATTTATTAAACCACAAATGGAAACTATCCGTGTTTAGAATACCAAAGTGCAACATTAAAAACCCCACCACCCAAACCCACGCATAATACAAAATTATGCGTTAATACAAACTCAAATTACACATCATACTCACGTGAGAAATGAACCAGTTACAGTACAGAAGTGAAAATACTGTCTGGCAGTATCCTTATTCTTTCCTGAGACTTTAACAAAATTAGTGAACATAACAAAATTAGTGACCATATTATAGGCTAACCTTCCCGTCCTCAGCAGATTTCTTCATCCACCTTTTAAACTAATAAGCACTGAATACTAAAACTTTAAAGAACTGTCCCTCATTCTGCTTGCCCCAAAATGTGTTTCCTATTAGCTCTACTATTTCTAACTGGAGTCAACCATTGCAGTTTAGTAATTGCTATGTGATCAAAAGCACGAGCTTGTATTTTTCAGCATTCCCATTCAAATCTGTACGCTAAAATTTCTCTTTGAACAAAAAGCCAAAGACATGTGTGATATGAAATGAGGTAATCAGGCAGTAACTAGAAGAATTTAAGCCCTTTTAAGGCAGCTACAGAATCAAAGTGTCTGATGAGGGAACAAACCCATTACAAAAATCTATTTTAAGAGCTTGGAAAATGAACTATACCCCTTGGGGGGACAGATGACTCAGAAGGCAACAGAAGAAATTTACCTTGGAAAAATTAAGACTCCTTTCACACTCTTCTATAGCCAGCATTTTTCTTAGTATCCTTTTTTAAACAGAGTAAAATATAATAGGGGTAATTTACCACAAAGCTCAAACAGCCACTACCCTCAACAACCAGAATAATTCTCAAAGAACCCTATCATTACTGAAAAACAGAACATGAAATCCCCAGTTGTAGAAAACAGTCCCTTCCCCTCACTGTCCTGTTATTTGGGAATTCAGCTCTAAAAATAAATTTGGTGCTAGCTTTGGAGGAAATGCTGTATGTGGGAGAAATTAACTCTTTAAGATCCAGCAGAAGAATCTCTTTTCAAGGCTGAAGAACATGATTAACAATGCATAAAGAATTATCAATTTGAATGTGATGCTCCAAAAACCTTAGCATTCTTGGTATACCAGGTGTTGGCCTGTAAGAAAGCAAAGGTGATAGGGATTACAAAGACCTGAACTGCCATTATACTCAAATATCAGAAAGTATTATGAGCCTTGAAAAGAATAGCTATGTATTGTCAAATTAATATTCCACATGTGGAAACTATCTTGAGTGGAATAGTTTTCTTTTTTTTTGGTTTCTTGTTGGAGTTAAGAATTAAGTATTAAAAGATCACCTGCTCACCTTCCACAGTTATATGGCTTGACAAGTCTAATACTTGCACGGTGGTGATAATTACTATATTTGCATGCATACGATTCACTGTGCTTTGATTCTGTATAAACAACCACGGTTTTATTTTCCAAAAGTCAGGCATATAGTAACTGTATATTTTTATAAATTTATTTTGCAAGATATGTAACATTATGAAACAGCCAATTTCCAAGAATTAGTTAAGAGAAGTGCACATCTAATTTCTGGTATTAGCTTCCCGTTTTCCTGCTACTAAAGTGAAAAAGTGTAGAACTGGCTCTCATGGTGAGACCCAGTTTACCTCAGTTCATGGCCAGGTCTATAAAGACCTCAGTGATCCCTTCTGGAAACCTCTTCACCCTGTAAGTATTTTTTCAAAAACACTGCTTAGCATTTGCAGAGTCTCATGGTGATTTGGGGGGATTATCCCCTCTTGAAACATTATGTTTATCTTTCAGGCCCATGTTAATGAAAAGGGATCCTTGGAATTTTAAAATAGCCCAAGACTTCCAATTTTAATTAATAGGTGTTTGCTCTTGAAACTACAGAGGCTGATTGGCCACCACCCTACTCCACCTGTACCAACAATAGCTTTATCTGGAAGCTAGGATTGGGACTAGATTCCACTTTCTATTATAGTTTGCCTGTACTTTTTACAAAAAGCTTCCATTGTCATGATAGCAAAAGCACAGGTCTAGAGGTAACAACAACGAGAAAGGGCTAAACTGTTAATGGGTATTTAAACCGATAATGGGAAGCACTGGCATCCTGCCATGTTACAGCACACTTACATGACCCGTGGGTAGTGAAAGCAGACAATGACAGGCAGTGCAAGTTTTGTGTTAAGTTGTATTGACTACGATAATACTTTATTTTTAAGGAACCTCATCATAAACTGGAAGTATAGGCGAAACAGGTACCACAGGAAGCACAACATGAAACCACTCGTGCTCTGACAGCATGGTTGGCCTACTGCGGTTCTCCTCACAAAGTTGGGGGCAAAGGACCCTTTCCCCACCTCTCCTCCAAAGAGGGAGCATTTGGTTATTATTTAGCATTTTGGTTTGCCTCAGAAGCTGTTACATACTTGGTTAGACGAACAGTCCTTCTTCAAGTCCTGATGCAGGAGACAGCATCAGCAGGGTGCTTCGAATGCAGCATTTTGGTGTAAACACGCTACAAAAATAGGCAAGACTGTAAAAGGATATTTTCAAGTTGTTTTTATTGTTATTAGAGGGCTTTTGAAAAGCAGATGTTTAAAGTAAGAGTAGAGATTGGTTTAACCTTCAGTCCGCAGAGCTTCAGACCTGTGCTTTGATACAGAGAAATGACCACTTTCCTTGCAAATTATTTACTTATAGCAATGTATGATGATTTCTGAACGTTGTCTAAGAATCCTTCTTGTCCAGACTTGTTTTGTGGATTCAGAGTAGTTTACCAGATAGTTTGAGGATTGGCTATAAGAAAGTAGCAGGTAGCCCGGGGGTATGAATTAAAAGGACAACTCACCGATAGCAGAATCAAAGCCCTCAATGGGCACCTACTCAAAGCCCTGAATGGGGGCACTTAGGCAAACTTAAACTTGAACAAAAGGATTCAGAGATGCCGTCTAGGGAGGATACTCTTGCCGATTTAGGAAGGAGACACCTGGACTTTACTTCACGGCGCATGCTTTGGAATGAGCGGACACCGTGAAGAGGCCCACGTACTTCTCCCCTTGAGTAATTATAATAATCACACCTATTCCCCGAACTAATTGTAATAACCCAGCCCTTCCTAATGAATATGTATGCTTTGGTGTAATAAATATTTGGCTACTTGCCAGAGACGGTGTGCAAGCTTTGTGGAGAAATCCCCTTGCACCCCGGCCGGAATAAACATGCCTGCTTTATAAATCTCTCCGAGTTGTAGTTTGTTCCTGCGCGTCAACTTGACCCAAAGTGGCTGCCAAGATGGGAGCCCTAATGCTCGCCCCCCCTCCCCCAGCCGCAAAGCCCTGCAGGAAGAAAATGAAACCCAAGTCATCCGGTGAGAGAAAGGGGAACCGGCGCTTTCCTGAACAGCGCCTCAGGTGCCACCCGGGGCTGCGGTTTCGGTATGCAAAGCCACCGCAGCGACAACCGCCCCTCGGCGCTTCCTCGAGCACGGCTGCTGGCCGGTCGGCTCCCAGGGAGGTCGAGGAACCGCTGCAGCGTGCGACAGAGAACAGACATGTACCGATTGATATTTTTTTAAGGGTTCCTTTCGAGCATTAATGGTCCTCCTCCCGACCCTCTCTCGCAGCCCCTCGGCGGGGAACAGTCGGAAGGGTTGGCCCCGGCGGCCCCTTCCCTCAGCGGGGCCGCAGCCCCAAGGGCTCCCGGCTGGGCCGCGAGGTGGGCAGAGCCCTACCGTCAGCTCCACAGGCCTTCCCCCGGAGGGCGCCTTTCTGCCCTTTCAGCGCCCGGTTGGCGGGAGGCGGCAGACACGGGGACCGGCCCCGCCGGAGGTGTTTGCCGCCGCCCACCCGAACGTCCCCTTCCCGCGCGGGACGACGGGCCAGGGACCAGCAACCGCCCGTCGCGTCCCCTTTAAAGGCTTCCCCGCCCCCTCCCACGTGTGCAGGACGTGGGCGGGGATTCCGCGGTGCGTCAGTTCCGTTTCGCTCGTGCCGTAGAGAGAGGAGCCGAGTGCGGAGTAGGACGTGAGTGTTGGGGTCCCCCCTGGCGCCCTGTCGGGGCCGCCGCCATTTTCTCTGGTCCCTCGACCCTCTCGCCGACTGCGGGGGCTTCGCCGCCTCCTGGTCGGCGCGGGGCGGGGGGGCGCGGCGCGCGGCCGTGTGGTGGGGCTTCCCCCTGTTCCTCGACTGCCCGGTGTGCCCCGCGGGAGGGATGCCCCGCCGCGGAGCGGGCCTGGGGCGGGAGGAGGAGCTGCTGTCGAGGTGAAGCTGCCATGTTGGGGGGGCAAAGAGGATTTGTGTGAGGGAGAAAATGGCGGCGGGGAACCGCCCGGCACTGTTCCCCCCACGCTGGGATCTGACCCTGCCCGCTGAGGACCCCCCACCGGCTTTTTTTGTGCTGCCTTTTCTCTCCTCCGCCGCCGGTGACCTGTAGCCCGCCTGCTGCCACCCTGCCCTGGGAGGACTTGGGTGTCCTTGCCCACCCCCCCCATTCGGACTTTCGTTCCTTTCTTTTGGGGGGCGGCACGAGCCGTGGAAAAGAGAAATAGGGGAGGAAAATGGCGGCTGGTTCCTAGCTCCTCCTGGGTTGTCCTTCTCTATCTTTCCCTCGTCCTCGCTTGGCCCGGCTCACTCCGCCCTCGCTCTCACCGGTGCTGTGGTGTCTCCTAACGCTCTGCCTGCCAGTCTCTCCCGAGGGCACCCACCACCCCCCGTTTCTTTTTCCTCCAGTTTCCGCTTCCACCTTCCTCCATATTGTCACTCCCTCATACTGATGCGGACCCCAAGGTTGTCCCCTGCTGAAGCCCACGCCCTCTGCCTATCAGTCTTGTCTTGTTCGGCTCCCTTATTTCCATGTAATCGCTGTGCTTATTTTTACATTGTCCCATTCCAGCTCTCTTCTGCCTCCATCCTGCAGCGTGATTTACGTGTGCTTCCCCATGCCCTGTTTCGATTTCAGCACTACAGCTTCTGTCGTGCTCCAGGTTATCACGGCAAGAACTTGCCCTACTTCAGAACCGCGTTGATCCATTAGCATTGTTCAGACTTTGTTTTTTCTTTTGCAGATGTTTTTTTCACTGCCAGATTAAAAACACTGCTACTCTTTTTTTTTCTTTTTCTGAGATACACTCTTTAATTTTTTCTTAGCCTTTCTTAACTGCAGTTTATAGCATATAGTTTCTCTCTGGGATGCTTATTTTTATTCTGAAAGAAAAGATGGGCTATTTACTTGTTATAGAGAGTTTCTAGTAGTAGGCAAGATTTGCAACTGCTATATCTAACCACATGTTTGAATACTAGAGATGTAGAAGTACACCTGACAGCATGCATTCAAGGAAAGTTGAATATCCACTTGTCTGGTGAATGAATAGACTCGAGTGACTGATGTGTTGAAGCTGCAGTGGAAATATTAATTGCATTACTGTGGTTACTGTAACTGGGGTGTTTTTCAGACTTTTGTATTATTGGTGGGAACTTTAGCTTCGTGTATGACAATTATGCAGCATGTTGCTTGCAAATCCAACTGGGTGAAATACCCATGTGAGAGTATAGTAGGGCTTTGGTAGTTTATATTTTTGAATGTAATATAAAGAATTCCACTGGAGGACAGTATTGTATTTTTTACGTTATGGTTTCTGCCATATCTGGAGTATATAAACTCGTGAAAAAATGTCCCTTTGTAAGCAGTTCAAAAACTAAACCACTGCATTTAATGCAGTTGCAGCAAAAAAGAGATATAAGAGGGAAGAGTGAGATCTCATCTACAGTGTGTATTAAAGCTTATATGAAAAGGCAGGAAGGTGTTTAGGAATGTTTTGAGTAAGTTGAGCCTTTACAAATATGTTTGAAGATGCCTTTCCAGCCGTAACGAGATGTATTTCTTGTATAGTGTTCTCATGTTATTCTCTTCCTAGAATGCCGAAATCAAAGGAACTTGTGTCTTCAAGCTCATCTGCCAGTGATTCAGATAGTGAAGTTGACAAAAAGGTGAACATTATATGCAGTTTATTACTACTGTATTAACCTTGTATTTCAGGCTGGGGTCAAGGAATTAGGTGAGCGTTACATCACAACATGCATGTCATTCCATACAATTTATCACTTAATCCAAAATTCACCTCTCCCCATATTACAACAACAAAAAAAAACCACTCCCAAGATTAGAGTTTGGATGGATAGGAAGTTTTTTGCCTTGCAGTAAACTTTTTTCTTAAGTTATGTTTTGCTCTCTTTGGGATTTTCCATATGATGTATATAAGCACAAGCTTCCTGGAATTCTTTGCTCCTTTTTGGCAAGTGGTAGGCTTCTATATAAGCTGCCCCTGGTGTCAAGAATTTGGATTAATTTTGAGGATACACACTCCCTCTCCACCCCCATTTTACTATCTGTATTACTTGTCTAAAATAAAAAACTTACACTTGCCTTCTCTTCCTTGTGCCACTGGCTTACCTTGTTTGCATGTTCTTTTTATCTGATTCTTACCTTTACTGTAATACCATCTGCTAGTTTCTCGCTTAAAAGCTAAGCCAACCTGCATGGCTCTGAGTTGATTAATTTTAACATGTTGACTGTTTTAAATGTATAAATTGAGTGTTGTCATTTATTTTTAACATTTTTTTTAAATTTACAAGTTTGTATAGACGTACCAGACATTGCAAACAAAGTCAGAAAAAAACAGTGCATTTACCTTTTTGAGAAATGCTAGGTGGTAATGCAGGCATCAGGTCTTTTTATGTAGTGTGTGAACAGACTCGGTCTGTTTTACTGAATTAGTTCAAATGTGACTTGGTTGCACTTTACAAATCAGGTGTTCTGTCAGATTTTCATGGAAGAGAAAATGGTAAGGTGAGGGGTTTTTTTGAGAGGTAACTGTATTCCTGAAAAAGTAGTCTAACAGTCTGTTTAACGGGCGGTAAGGTTGTTGGGTTTCCCTCTGTTATAACCTCCCATATTTGTTGGAACTGTTTGTCTTTAAAATATGTTCTCCACAGTATGATTCTATCGGGTGAGATTAATTTTTGATGTCTTTGTATTACTTTTTTGGGGGGGGGGCAGGCATTGTTACTAGATAACCATTAGTAGAAATAGTAACTTTGTAGCATCTGCAGGTAATCCGATTTACAGATTATATTGTCTGAATGTTTTAAAAACATGTTTAATTTATCATGCTATGGACAGAGACTTGTCACTGATTTAGAAAAAAGTAGTCCGATGGAGGTGATTTCCAGATCCTTTCTTCATTATCTCATCTTTTTTTTTTTTTTTTTTTTTTTTTAGAAGAGTTGTAAGCTGTCCTGCATTTTTTGTTGCACTCAGTGGAAAGGAAGGTGAAACTTCCATCTAACTTTAAATTTTTTATAAAACTAATGAACTGACAGTATTACTCTACAAAAAGAGTAGGATTTTTGAAATCTATTTAGATGTAGTTCAGTTCTCTTTAAAGCCAGAGTGTTAAGGCAAACCTCACTGGCAAGAAGAATTAGGCTTGTTTAAGATTTTTTTTTTAAATTCCAATCTAAATGTACAGTATTGGATTCCTGCCTTCACCTTCCCTTAGGTGGGAAGGAAGCTGATAATGTGCATTGCATAGTAGTAGTTTGTGACCTCTAACATAAACTGTTCTGTAACTTACGAGAGTAATTTCATGCTTTACTTTTTTTATTCTTGCTCCAAGGCAAAGCGGAAAAAGCAAGCAGCTCCCGAAAAGCCTGTAAAGAAACAAAAGACTGGTGAAAGTTCAAAAGGTGCAGCTTCTTCTAAGCAAAGCAGTAACAGAGATGAGAATATGTTTCAGGTAAAATTGATGACTCTTAGAGCCTGGTTAAGGTAACATGTTACATCATATTCACTATGAATTTTATGAGGTGATCTGAGTATCTTGACAGCATAGTGCTTGGTCTCCTGAAGCCTTGGCCAGAAGGGATTGTGATACTAGCATGCATATGAAATACTCAGAAGAAATGTGTCAGGTTTCAGCAGAGTAAAAGAATCTGAGTTGTAGCAATTGATCTAACCCTTATGTCTTTGCCCATGATAACTCTGGGTAGGAATTTTGTTGGTATGTACAGCACTTTCTGTGGGTATACTGTAAATAAAGGATCAGGACTGTCTCTACATGAAAATGTTTTTTAATCAGGGCTCCAGAAAGAAAGAAACCAAAGTATGCACTCTTCATTTCTATTTAATGAGGTCAAGGGCAACTTGTCTCCTGTGTTATAAGACAGTGTCTTGGAATAAATTTTGCTGGTAGCTTTGTTTTATGATGCAGGTTTTTCTCACTGAACATCCAGAAAGGTTGTAATTTTTGACTTTGTCCTTTGTTTTTGAGGTGGGATGAATGTACATTTTTCAGTAGCAAGATGCATTTGTGAATTCAGGGTATTGCAGTGAATTCCTGGGGTCAGCAGAGGCAGTAGCAGTGTGTACGGAAAGCTGTGCAAGAAATATGTAGCTCAGAATTACCTGTTTTAAGGGTGTGAATCAAGATTTACTAAATGTCTCTGACTAGATGGCTGGAATTTAAATTCTAAGACTTTGATTCTTAAGTTTGAAAGGGTATGGGAGAGGTGCCTGATAAGATGGTCCCAACACTGAGTAAGGCAAAAGAAATGGTTTTGGGCTGTAGCTGTGCAAAGTAATATAGTAAAAAAGGAAGGCTTTTCTAGAGAGAAGACTGGCTTAACTGATAGTGTAATACAGGGCTGTTATTTGTAATGTATCAGTTTTCACTTTCCTCCTTACTTAGAGTTGGGACGGAGAGCTTCAGTTGAAGGCAATGCCTGACTTCCCCATTGAAGAAAGAATATAGTATTTTTATTTCTGATGGGGCATGCTTTGAACCATATAGGAAGAATGAGATAGTGTCTTCTAGACCTTAACCAGTGAACTGAAGTTCGAACTCAAAAAAAGCTATGTGTAAACTTTATGTTACGTTTTTAGTAAGTTCCAAGCATTTTTAGTGCTCTCCTGATGCAAAAAAATCCAAACCCTTTCAAACAAAAGTAAAAGTATTTATTTATGTGCTCTCATTTTTGTCAACCGTTTTGACCTAAGATAATAAAAGACTACTAAAAACAGACAGTAGAGGACTTCTTTTAGTCTTATAAGAGTAGCATTCTTCCAGTGTTGAGTATAGTACAGAAAAAATACTCAAGCATCACCTTGACCTAAACCATCAGTGTTACTTAGTCTCTGCCTGCCTTTAACACAATAAATGATCTAAAAAAAATTGTTGATTATGTGAAGCATTGTGAGTTTTCATGCTGCATCAGCTTATGTGCATTAACTAAGTTTGAACTGTTTCAGTGTAGAAATAGCACTGCAGGGCTGAGGATATTCCACCCCCACCCCCCAGGAGAGGATGCTAGAAGATCTAGTTGCGTGTTAATTTTTTAGGTATGCTTTTGTTTGTCCTGAGACTATTAGTAATACTAGAAACTCCATTTCTGCTTTCCATGGCAGTAAAGTGATCTCTGATGTGCAAGTGACTTTGCAGTGTAACTTACAAGTGTGGTATCAATTGATGGAAATCAGCCTGTAAAGCATTCAAAGGATAGTCAGAAGTTCTGTGGTGTCCATATTGTGTGTGGGAGTGACAGCAAATGGTGTGAAACCAGGCTGTATTCTCAAAGTATACAGCTTTCCTTAATACAGTGCTCATTGTGACTGCTGTATTCAGAAGATTCAGTGTTTTCATAAAAGATCTAAATCTTATTATTTTTGTTAGAGACTAATGTTGGTGTAACCCTGTTCTTGAAACTAATTATGAAGAACAGTAGAAATATAAGTAGCAGGGAATTAATTCAGTGTAAAAAACCAATTTATTTAAATGTCTTGGCCTTTTAAAGTTTTATAGGTAGCCTAGTATACTTTGTAATTTGTTATAGGATTTGCGCACAGCTGGGCTGCAGAAGTTTATATAAGTTTATGATACTCTGGAAAGGTTGTTGTGTTCAGTGTGATGAACTAATTTTATATTAGATTAATCCCCTTGCATTCTATCGAGTTCTCAAACCTTAGAGGGGCTAGGGGTGACTGGACCTATCTCTTAATAGGTGGGCCATTTACTGCTGGAGAGGGCTGTCCTGAACAACTGACTCTGATATTTGATGTTTGAGATACGCTTGAGCTAAATTAAGGTGACATAACCCCAAATGATTGATTGAAAAATTTTTTAACAGCAGAAGCTGTATCTTTACAGGAACCAATTCAACCTTTGTAAAGGTAACTAAACTCTGTTGCAGCTCTGTAAATGGTTTTCACCACTGGGTAGTAAACCCTGTTACTTTGAAAAAGGACTGAATGCCCTGTAACATGTAAGAAAGGGAGAGGGAGAAGAATAGAAAAACGGAGGGTGAGATCTGGATCACCACCCTGAGTTCCAGCAAGGTCCCTGGTCCAGTTTGTGGTCATGGTGGTGGGTGTACACTGAGGCATGGCGCTCTGTTTCGGAAATATGTTGGCTCACTTGCATATAAGGCAGGATGGGGTGGATCCTTTTGTGCTCGTTTACATGTGAGGTGAGGAGAAGGGTGGGCTTTCCTGGGCTCATTCACATGCAAGGTGAGGGAGGGAGGGTGGGGTTCAGGTACCAGTCCCAGCCTCTAGTCTCACTTTGTGTGCTGATTACTTGGTCTGTGCAGTCAGGCCCCTTGAGGCCTTACATGGCTCTGGAACATCAGTTTATGTAACTCAGTCTGCTGTGCGGGTGCCACTGGGGTGGGTTGTGAAGCCCTTTCCTCAGATATTTTGTGAATTATTTTTGCTCAGCAACATGGAACCACACAACTTCCCTGCGCCAGGTGTGAGCTGCCTGTCTGCTGCCCATGCCCCCCCGCCCTCTCCTCCACCAGTGGCTCATGGCACTATGCAGCCACAGTGTTTGAGGCGTAAACTCTCTCAGTCTTTCTCGAACATGATTGGTTAAGCCTATTCATTCTGAAACTTAGGTGGTCACCAATGCATTTCACAGTCAATTTGCTGTTTTGTCTCACTGTTAACAGGACTCCTTATTGTGTTCCCTTTAATGCTATCCATATAGTTAAGAAGGAAGGATTTTTTTTTTGCTGTTTGTATTTCCAGTGTTTGTACAGTTTAATCAAGGCAAACTAGAAATCAGAGTGTAGAAGGTGGTTGGTGAAACTTATACAGGAAGTTGGTTGCATATCTGTGAAAGGAACTAAGACACAGTTCAGTGAATTTTATTCTAAGAAACGGAAACCTGGAAATAATGCTTTTAATGTCTTCTCATTTATGTAATTCAATAGAGTAGTATAAGGAGGTATAATACTTAGTAAAAAGCATATGAACTTGTCTTTGAAGGTTGAACTCCAGTAACTATGCTGCTATAAATCATTACCACCCTTGGATCACTGCTGTGGTTATAGATACAAGGATGTCTTGGGTCAGTGAAATTATTATAGGACTATCAGCTGCTGTGTGAAAAGAATGGTTCAGAAATGAATCTGTGCCACAGTTGCATGTAACTGAACATCAGGAAACATCGGTTTACTTAAATAGTTAAATCTAGATTTTGGTTGAGGTTTTTAGCCTTAGATGTTAATTGAAAGCTATACTTTAAAACCTTTAGCAGTGGCAACTTTTGCATAGAGTTCAACTGAACATTCAAAATTAAATGTGAACATTCAGCTGAAATGTAGACAGTGATGTAAAGCCTAATTTAATATTGAAATTTTCATGTGGAACTGCTTCCATTTAAGCTAGACTTACTGACTAAATGTGAACTTTGCATTATTGCCCCTTGCCTTACTGTAGTCAAGACATACATACAGTCTTATCCTTAAAATCCTAAAGCAAATCTTGAGTTACCTGACAATGCACTAATATTCTTTGATAGCCCTGGAAAAAAAATGTGTGGCAGAGTACTACTTGTTGAAGCTGCTCCCAGAGGTGGCCTTAAAAGTCATTGAAGTGTTAAAGGTAAAACCAAGAAGTGTTTGTGTTAGGCTATTTAGGATATACTTTGCCAGCAGTGCTGATGGACCTGGGCATAGTCCCAAGTTCGGTCTGAAAGAACTAAGCTACAGTGACATCATACCTTATTTTTGAATGCTAAGTTTATAGTATGGTTAAAGTATTTAATAAATCAATCAAAGAAAATAACTATTGTATAAACTGTAATGTCTTACTCATTTCAAAGGATGCTTTGAAGTAGGAAAACTGCTTCAGGCTTGTGGTATGTAGAGATATCCTGATTGCTTTAAAAATCAATTTTAGGGTTAATTTAGCATGATCTGTAGAAGAAGAAAAATTACTTTAAGCAAAGATAAAAGTTTATTTTTTGTATCTGTTTTGTGAAATAACAGCTTATGACTCAAATGTTTATCTGTGGATGATTTTAGTTTATGGAGAGTTTTTCAACCTTTCTGGTCAGACAGTGCTAGTAAGATGTGTTTGGGTCTTCATTAAGTTGTATCAAAAGGCAAGATGTGTAAAGGCTAAATGTTTTATCAGGAACAAATATTCTGTTTTAAAATTGCTTGCTTTAGGATGTGTTCTTTCCCCATATAGTGTATTCAGAAGGTGCATACAGAATTCTAAGAATTTCTTACATGAATTATATTTGTTTTTATTATATAATTTCTGATTCTCAAATCCACATTATACTTTGAATTTATGTGAACAAACTTTTTTATCAAACTTGGAAAGATCTTTAATGAGCCTAAATATGTAGTGTAATACATAGCTGTTAGTGTGATTGCTTCCCCTGCCCCTTATAATGCACCCTTATAATTCAGTTAGGCCACTGTGGTGCAGGAATTACGAAATGCTGAAGTAATTTTATACTACTTTACAGCTACATGCTGGTAAACTTAAAGGTTTTGAATGTTTTTTTGGAACATCTGGTACAATGTGATAGTCTTAACCACAGTTCTAGTGATGTGCTATGAGGACTTGGGAGCAGGCACAGGACAGCTGGCTAACTTTCATTGCCATCTGAATTTACTGCATTTAAAAAAAGAGAAAACATAAAACCAAAACCAAAATACCCCTCTAGAAATTGTGGTTATCTTATCTGAGTATCTCATTTGCTTTCTTGTGTTGGTTTAAGCCTTGCCTGGACCGGAGAGCATGTTGCTGTTGCTCCTCCTCCACCCTCAGCCAGTCGGGCTGGCAGTTAGGCACAAACCCGGGTTAAAATAAGAAGAAATTTAATACATCAGTGTGATAAACAATCTGAACAACAACAGTGGCAATTATAACAACAATAAACAGCAATAACAGTGAACAAGACTAAAGATATACAGAGAAATACCGCAACTGGTCACGGAGCAGCTTCCTGCCACCAAAAAGCCAAAGAGAAAGTAAAATCAAAGTTTCTCGCCCCTGGACCTGACATCAGCATGGTATGAATAACCCGGCTGGAGATCCCTTCCCCCTCTCTCTCTGCTGGGGAAACTTAACCCTATCCTAGTTGAACCAGGACACTTTCTGTATATGTGGAATGGTCTAAAATTTAGATCTGGGAGTAGAGCTCCCTCTTTCCCTGTTTGTTTATAACTGCTGCAAAGATGGTTATAATAGAGGCAAAATTTTATTTCAGAAAACAGTAAATTAGTGTCTTTTCAAAGAAGTGTGTTAAGAATGTGAGTATTTTTATTCTAGGATAACTGCTTTTGTATTGAGCATTGAATGGTCAACTTGTTTTAAGTCATTCATGTGTTTATACTGTCATTACTTATTAGCCTACTGACTGTTCTGGATTAAGCTTTTGATCTGGTTGTTTCTCTGGTGTCTAAAATAAGCTGCAGTGTGCAATGTCACATGTCTGAGTCTGATACTGCTGGGAAAAAAGATTGCTGTAATATGTAAAATACCCTTATATGTGTTTTGACAGATCGGCAAAATGAGGTATGTCAGTGTTCGTGACTTTAAAGGGAAAGTCTTAATTGATATTAGAGAATATTGGATGGATCAAGAAGGTGAAATGAAGCCTGGCAGAAAAGGTATTGTTCTATTTCATGTTATTTTGTATTAAAACATTGTCTGTAGTTTGGAGAATTTTGTGCATCAGATTTTTATACTTTGTTGCTACATTATGTTTTTAGACTAATATTTTTACTTTTTATGTTTTTATTTTTAATAATAATTTTTATGTTTTAATAAATAGTTGGTTTTATCTGTAGATTATAGACAAAAGCAAAATGGGTTTGTTGGCCTGAGTCTGTTTTCCTAAATGGATCCTCCATGATTTATGGAAGACAAGGCATCAAATACAAGTAAACTTGGTATGGGAGTTGCAAGCATAACCATACTTTTTCCCCCCCCCATTGATTAACTTAATGCAGTTTCTTTGTTCTATTACAACTCACTTGTGATGAGATGTTTCTTTCTTTAAAACAATTATGTCCTTCAATTTCTATCAAGTTTTAGATTAAAATAATAAAAACATCTAATGTGATTAATTTGGGGAAAAACATGACAGGATTCTAGTTGAGGTGAAAATACCTCTAGTGTTTAAATGTGGGTACTGTGTTTCTAATCTGCAGCATAGCATAAGCCATTGTACCTTTAATTGCCACTGCCATACCTGCTTTGTATGGCATGGCATGTCTTTGCTGGACCAGTTTCAGAATTTTGCTACCTGTATGATGAGGATGCAGGGATGGTTGCAGTAGTAGTGCTTTCCTTAATGCCATGTTGCTTCTCTTAGAAAAGCTTGCTTTTAATTAGTTTTCATATTGTGCCAAGGAAAGAGGTAAGCATGAAACATTCTGACCTGGAGATTGAGGGCACTTCATGTACAATCAGCATAAGGTTTGTTACATTCCTCTGGTCTGTCCAGGAGCAATTCGGTGAATAGACATATGGAAGGCTTGAGAAGCATTTTCAGCATTTCTTAAATAACTGTTGAGAATAGGTTTGTATGAACAGGTGTACTGGTACTGTACAGGAAAATTTCTTGGTTTGGATTTGTTGTTGCTACTTAACAAAAAAGATTCCTCTAACGTCTAAGGACTCTTAACCCACTCTATTTTGACATGGAAGTCAGAAGTGTATGCTTTTGAGGTTTTATGGTTAGACCAAGTGACAAAAATTACATGATGTAGATAGAAATACTGTCCATGTGGCAAAAGGATCTGAATTTTATTAAGATAAAGTTAATGATCTGATAGTGTATGTGAGTCTGTTCTGTTGATGCACTTAGGTTAGATAGATAAGCAGCTCATGAAAAAACAGTATAAGCAGTTGAAATTGTATAATAAAAAAAATCCAACAGTTTAAATTATTGTGTCACATTGTTCCAAACAGCAGGTCTGATCTGCATGCAGTTCATCTGGTATGTGGTTCAGGGACATCTTGATGATGTTTGATCCTCTAAATGGTTAGTGCACCTGACCTAACTTTTCCAAAAGAAACCTGCCCTCTGAAGACTGGTGGAAAACAGCTTAGAGCAGCTCCATGCAGACTGGCTTACTGCTCAAATTTATGGTGGTGCTCAGTGATGGAAGAAGAAGAAGCAGGCAATGAGCCCCAAAAGGGGAATTCGAAGTTTCACCTGTTTTCAGGTCCTTTTCCACCAACAGGGAGAAAGCAGTGAAGGAAGTCTGATCACTGAGGAGTGAGAGTTGGGGGATAAATAGTAAAAGAACCTGGCTGGAGAGTGTATGATAGGTAGGCCTGTGAGTCTACTTGCATAGAGCTGGCGTAGAGATTATAGGGAACGAATGAGGAGCACAAAGCAAAATGTGCCTGGACTCAAGCTTGATGAAGTACAAATTTGGAACTGAGGAGGTGGGTTATAGGTCATGAAATGATTATTGATTGAAAGTCACTAGAAACTAGAGTAAACTTGGAAGGTTTAACTTCAATAACTTCAGTGTTGGTTTGTGACTGCTAGGGAGTGCTTTAAGAAACAGGAGGAAGAAACCCCCAGAAATGTGGTACTTTAAAAGCACATAGAGGTTCAGGCCACAGAGGTATGGCTTTTAGGAGTCAACAGGAATTCAAATGATTGCCTGCTTCGCTCCCAGGGCTTTTGTTCTGCCCTCTATCAAGGTCAAGCTGTATTTCCCTCCTGTACTTAGCTTAATAATTTTGAATGAATTTGTTACACTATGCTCATTTTCTTTGTAATTTTGACTTGTCCCGAGATGAGCTGAAGTCTAAAGTTAAACCAAAGTGTTCTGAATGAGTAGTTTCAGTTTATAACTGAGATGATTGTTGAAGGAGCTCAGGCATTAATAGTTATGACATAGACTTTGTGTATGAAACCAGCCTTTAATAGTAATTATGCAAGGTCCTGCACCACAATTTTCTTTTTGTCTTAAGTGTTCATTTTTAATGCATTTCAGGTATTTCTTTAAATCCAGAACAGTGGAACCAGCTGAAGGAACAAATTTCTGATATTGACGATGCAGTAAGAAAACTGTAAAGACAGAGCCATACAGGAACTTCTATCATTTTAGTTGTTTCAATAGGTCTTTTTACATTGGCTTTTGTTTTCTAAAATATTGTTTTCCAAGCTATTGTATATTTGGATTGCAAAACAATTTGTAAGATGAATACTTTTTTTATGTGCATTAAAAGTGTATTCTGAGTGAGGCTATTTGTGCATACTTTACTAAAAGGAAATGTATTGCTTTCACCTCGTGGTGTATAATGAACAAATCAAATAATATGTAAAGCATATTTGTTTATGGCCTTTTGATTGAAGGTGTTTAAGGCCACCTAATAGCTTTAGTCTTTGTTTCAGTTCAGTTAATATAAATTTGTTTTCTGAGGAGACTTCTTAAAATGTCTCAGTTTAATTTTTTTGTTTTATTTCATACTTTTTGGTATTGCCCTGATAGCTTTCTGCTTTAAGACTTGATACGGTGAATACTTGGAATACATTTTTGTAGATAATTTTAAATACTGTATTTGCTAATTTACCCTGTTTATTCAGATGTAAACAGTCCTGGGTATATAGACTTTTTTGCATTACTTGCATGAAGTGTTATGCTAAACAATAACACTTGAACACAAGCCACATGCGATTTCTTCCCATTTTTCTATAGTTTGCTTGAATTAGAAAATACAATTAGCCTTTTTTCTTTGACCCTAGATTTTTAGAATGTGATGCATAAACTTGTACAGTAATAGACATATACCTCAGAGTAATGTAGTATTTAAAAGCTCCAAATGTGGTTATTAGTTAGGTACCCTTTTCAAGCTTTGCATTAAATTAATTCTTGAACACATACTAACTAGTTATTCTATAGAAAAGAAGAGTTAACCTGTCTTTGTAGGGCTTTTGTTTGTTTGGGAGTTTTGTGTAAATGATGCTAAAACCAGGCTGTAACACAGGTTAAACAGTCACAGGGTTAAAATTGCTTCAGCCAAAGTATCTGGCTATCATGCTTCTGTCCTGTCCACACTGCCTGCCCAAACCACTTAATTTGGCTTGCTTTGTGTGGCTTACATGTGTACAGCTATTTTATCTTTTGTACAGAGATACTTAGCGCTTACGGTGGAGCGCTGGTACATAGTGGATCATGACTCTAGCGAACTTCGCTTGTCAAACATTGTACTATTCTGTTAAAAGCTTCTGTCCAGTGGAAGCTCTAGTAGACTAGATGCTGCCCTAGTTGAAAGGCTTCTTCGTAAGTGTCACAAACGATGGTATGAAGAAGGGAGCATATGGTGTTTGAGTAGAACTTGGAGAGATAAGGGGCATGCCAGTATGGAAGCTAAAGGTGAAAGATCAAAGTTAGCTGACACATAATGACTACAGTGAAGAAATGTATGTTAGTGGAATTGGAGAAGAGTTCATTTTCTGACATAATTCTCAGTTAATCAAGGGAAGAAAATGAAACAACTTCATGAAAATTGATGTTTCAAGAGTTTGTAGTGAAAGTACATCTTTATTGGTTCAGCTGTAATTATTCCATTTGATGTTAAAATAGTTTTGAAATTTTCTATGGATAGCCAAATTTGTTTAATTTTGGAATATTTTAATTGTTTAGATTGCAGACATGCATGGAAGTGCCATACACTGTTTCTGTGCTGCAGAGTTTATAATTTGATACAAATACATATGAAAGGGTGACTTAATCAAGTATAATACATATGATTTAATTTAAATATTATGTCAGATACCTCCACCTGCTTTCTAACTTACCCATTGTTGACATAATACAGATAAAATTAAGATCTGTTTTTTATATAGCTTAGGAAATCTTGAGTTTCTACAAAGTGTTTGAGGGTGAATAAAAGGGTCAAGAGATATTATGTGGTAGCAGATGCCTTTTTGGGCACTTTTTTTTTTGCATGACTCCTAAGGGCATGTAGGGATACTCGGACCAAACAGAATAAATATGAAATACTTGGTAAAATTTCATAGATGAATGAATAAAATAAATTGCTTCAGATCACTCTTGACAGGTTGTAGGTGTTCTATATTTGTGGGGTGTGTGTATATATATATATATACACATATATATATATATATATGAATGATTTTTTCCTTTAAGTATGAAATTTTGCAATTAGATTTCACCCGTTTACCTGAAAGTTTTTATGTGGCTACTTTAAAGTGCATGATCATATTAGAGGGAACATTGTTCAAAGATTACTGTGGTAGTAGGTCATTGGATGGCAGTTTGCGTTCAGAAAGGTGGAGATTTAAATACATTCACTTAGGAGTAAGTGAAAGAATACAGTAATTAGCTTCTCATGTGGAAACTGATGGTAGAAGTGTTCAAAGAAATTATTATTTATTAACCAAGATCTATTACTTCCTATTATAGATAACCCCCTTGCTGAATATGTGGTGATAATAACTGGAACTGTTTATCCCACCTTACTTGATAAAACTTGGGGCAGTTTGATTTTACTTAACTTGTATGCTTAAAAATAGTTTTACATCTTCCGGTTATGTTTCTGCTTCTGATAATGATAAAATATCATATATTTTACCTGAGCCAGCCTTAACATCTACATGATTGTCCTATGAAAAAGGTAACTAAATAAACCGGTCAGTTTCCCAAATGAACTCAGAATGGGATGAATTGAATTGTGAGGGGATTCATTGTACACCTCAGATGACTGTACTTGTTACTTGATAAAAAATTTACACATTCAATGTTATTTTTAAATAGCTGGTAGTGATTTGTCATGTAATTGTCTACAGCTGTAGTCTTTCCAATTTGGGAAGAAAATTCGGATTTTTTGAATAAAGATTATTTTCTTGGAGACAAAATGGTAGTTAGGGTACATGTAGAAGTGTCCATGGAAGAAAATCATGCATGTTTGAAAAGGCTGTGTAATATGAGATAAAAACACTGCTCTCTTTCTCATTGAAGTGGCAAAAGAAAGATGCATTTGATTCTTGAGATTCATGCAGGGCATATTAGCAATATGTTTTATAAATTAAACCTACTATAGAGCTTGGGAGGAAAAACACATCAGAGTTAGAACTGCCAAAGTACCTTACGTGTGATAAATCAAACTGTCATGTACGATGTTGCTCTTATGTAGAGATGTTCATATTGAAATGAAACAACTGCAGTACCATTTGATATTTCTGTTAAAGGAAATGCCTCAGTTATGTACTTATGTGATATGTTAACAAAAAATTGATGACTGTAATTCTGGTAACTCAAATGTCATATTGTTAACCATGTGGAATGTTTCATGTTTTGCTCTGGTGGTATCTGCTGCAGAGAGCCCACTGGAAATATGAGCCCTCCAACTGTAATTACCTTAATGTTCAAATAAAAAATAGTTAAATGGCATATGTGTAATAACAATTTGAACACTTGAAAATAAATGAAGACTTCAGTTCATGTAGTGTTATTTTTAATAGAAATTCAGCAGCACTAAAACTTCTTAAATTGTTATGGAAACTGCTGTTTGTTTCTTGCAACTACTGTAATTCGGAAATTTGAAAACAATCATCCTATATTTGGTCTGTGTTTGCGAGTGGTGGCTTGACTAGCCTAGAGGGATAGAAGTTTTCCACCATGGTAGAAAACCGAGTGTCATGTAAATGTGGAGGCAGCAGATAAAAATACACTTTCAAACATGAAACAGAAGGAAAGCACCTGGTAAGTCACTACTGTTAAGAAAATGGCTGATCATGCTTTCCAGTGGAGTTTTTCTTACCTGAGGGTGAGTGTAATGATGGATTAACCCATTTATTATCATTGGCCAGTTAGGTCAGTGTAGGCTTCCTTATCAAGGATATTTATTTTTCATGTGCTTGCTGTGACTGATTTTTACGGAGTGGATTAACACTGTGGCCTTGAACCTAACAGTTTTTTCTTCAAGTAATTTTGATTAGTTTAGCAATTTATAGGCTCAGAAACAGATGTCTGACTCAAAGGGAAGAAATGGAGTTTGGGGTTGATGGAGGGTCATCATGTCATACTGTTTCCCATTCACTGCCATCTACTTAGAGAGAGGATTCATCTTGGACTGTATCCCTTCTGACTGTGTGTGGAACAGCAATCTGATAGGCAATGTTTTTCCTGTTGAGTATCAAGTCTGTATGTTCCCTGCTGTCAATATTGTTATGTAAATATGTGAAGACCTCTGAAGAACTGAAATAAATGGTCCTGGGTTTAGTGATGGTTTATCAGGGAAGCTTTAAATCATGCTGTTTTGTGAGCAGAGGGAGATGCCATTAGTCATAGAGGTAGTTAAAGGCTGAGAACTAGGTGACAGCTGTTTTGTGCTTCACTGCACAAAAATGTATAATTTTTTGTAAGATCTGCTTAATTTTGTTTTCATTGTACTTCCTTTTTGCTTTCATGAATCCATATACTTGTCATTGATGGGATGGTGCAAGATGTATTTGATAAGGTTAAGAAAAACATTTTATGCCTCCTTGACCAGCATGCCTAATGGACTACAGTTGGTTATCAGTTCACTTGGGTGGAAGTCACTGAGAGAAAAACTGCTTAAAGTAAAGAAAGGGTAAGTTGGTTTTTTTACATAACCATTACTTGTGTGGTTACCTAAAGAACTGTTTCATACAGAGTTATTATACATATATCCACAGCCTTTCCTTCAGCCCTGTTGCAGAATAGTTTCTCCTTTTGAGGGAAAAAACTAAACCCAAAACTGTTAAAAAAACTTTAAGCTTGAACTTGGAACTGCTTCTGTTCAAACATGAGTTCATCACATGTACCATTTTTTGTGCCATATTTTTGAAAGAGTTATAGCAATGCCTTACTGAAGAAATCTGCCTAGATAAATGCTATGTTTAGCCCCACAAAATTTTTAAAGCCAACTGAATCTATACCAATATATAGGTTTAAAGTGTTTTTATTTGTGCTTTTGATACTTTGATGCATTCATCTTAGCTGAATAGGTAAATTTCTGTGAGGCTTTGAGAACTTTATAGAAATGGAATTCACATCCTTGGCTGAAGGAAGAGACCTATTAACTTCTTGTGTGGATGCTCGTGGACAAAGAGGCTGCTGTGTGCTTTGGGCAGCGAGTTTGATCTGCTTTAGGTCAGTATTGCCTCAAAGCCTTGGTATTAGCAGTCTGCTGTATTAATGAAGTGCACAATTAGAGTTTCGATTTATTGAAGTCAAATTTGGATGGACACTTAGCTTAATGAAACATCCTATTTTGTGTGGTTTTGTCTTCAAGAGGATTGAGATTAGCACATAGTAAGGAAATTGATAATTCTGCAGTTAATACATCGTTTAGATAATCAGTTCTGTTTTGCATCTAGTTACATTTCTGCTGGAGTCATTGCTAATATACTTTCATAGGCATCATTGATCAATGCTGCGTTTAGGATGAGAGTACTGGTGCAAGGTAAGGTAATACTGGTCTGTTGCCAAGATCTCTTTTTGTTACGGATCTTTTAAGTGCAACATGTATGGAAGGTGTAAAGAAGTGGAATAGAATAACTCATATCACTGTTGTTCACATTAGGAGAATACAGGAATATTCCTGTAAAACAGTTTGAGAACTTGCTGGTAAATCTTAACAATGTATGTAATATTTCAGGGATGTGAGATTTTTTTTCCCTGGGTAAACCTCCAAAATTACTTAATAACTATTACATTTTCTCGAACAAATATTCAGACAAATCTCTATGTAAGTGGCTACTAAATGCAAGTTTTGTGCTGGCAACAGTACTAAAGTAATAATTCAGTATAGGTTAGTGCAGCATATGTGTATACTGTTAAGTCTGTAAATGATACTGTGATGGCTGCCCCCAGTCTGGCTGAGCAAGCAGTTCTTTGCTTCAGGCACCACCAACAAGCAAGCCTGGCTGATAACCAGCCTGTGGGGCAAACTGAGAACAGTGCGAGGCCACATCTTCTCAGGCACCAAGGACCCTCGGGTACATCTTATCGGGAGATAACGGCATCTTGTGAAAAGAGTAAAGTCAGCTCAGAGAGAGTATTGGGTTATGACGGCAAATAGTTGTGAATAAAGCTTGTTTGAGTGCTCTGTGCTGCTGGCTGCCAGCAGTGCTGAGGCACTTGCAGCACTTAGAAATGAAACATCTGTTGGAGAGCTTTCCTTGGCTTCTTGACACATGAACCTTCAGTCAATACTTTCACTTTGGTGGGACAGGGATTTGAGTCCTTGTTTTCAAAGAAATGAGAGTTGAAATGAAAACATTGTCTTAAATAGCACCCTCTGATTGGGTTATTGATGGGACTGGGGATATTAGAGAACAGTTGTCTTCAGCCCTCAGGAAAAATGTTCCTGTGTCAATTCCATTCAGTGACTTAATTAGTCAAGTTTTAGTTTTGCAGTTATATTTTTGGTTTGGTATGACTACTTTGAGCAATATGTTAAGACAGTGTTCATTGTTCAAGATATTTAGAATAACATATGTGTTTACTGTTGCTAAGAATTTTGTTTCACCCTGTAGGAGAGTTGCCAGAGCAATGAGATGAAAACCAGCACAGAGTCACATGGGCCACATAGTGTCTCTGTTACCTCAGGACTTCAGTATTTCAGACAACACTGAGAGTTTACTGCTGTAAAATATACAAAAATTTGTGAAGATGGATTACTACATATGGTCTTGGCTTGTCCTCTGATGAGTTGGGCTCCACTCATCATTGTTCTGGTACTGAAATGTATTTTTTGTGACATGAAGTGTGAATTCATCACTACTACATCCTGATTTTCCCAAATGATCAGCAATCTTGTTGTGGTCCTACCTTTTGTAGTTCTCCCTAAACTATCTTTCACCCCCTTCAGCTTCTCAGTGCCAGTGTGCCTACCTCCTGGATAGTGGTAGCAGCAGCAATGGTACCTATGAAACCTTGCTCTCTGCTTTATTGCCCATTATCTCCAGTGCTCCTTGGCATCTGGAAAAAAAAATAGCCTTCCTCCACCGAAGTCTGCTCTGAAACAAGGCAAGGTACTGTTGCAAAATACAGCAACAGTTTCATTTGAGCTCTTGTGGAAAAAATGAAATGTAAGAACAGCTGTATGAAAGTGTGTCTCTAGTCCACTAACGTGTTTCCAGACAAACATGTGCCTCCTGTCACTACAAAGTGACACAAGTCAATTTCCAGCATGAGGAAGGCTGATTTGCTAAACTCTGGATTCTCTCTTTACTCCTGCACCAGATAAAATGCAGGTTCACCCTATGCTCTTCTATCGCCAAATGCTCTTTTTACAACTAACATTTTAGGAAAATTTCACACCAGCTTTGCATAACTCTGAAAAGGGAGTACCATCTCACAGTTTAAGTCAGCACTTGAACATCTACAAAGCTTTCCAGTCTCATCTTCAAGGGCCTGATATTTAAGTTATACTGGAAGACTTAAATGTTCTGTGTAAGCAATGGATCTATTCTTGCTTTTTAATACATCAGGAGGCAAATGCAGTGTGGGAGGGGTATGGGCCGTGATGTTCACTTGTTGGGCATGTATCTATTTAGATTTTTCCTGTTTTCTGGCAGTTAAAGTGAGCAGAGCTGCAGTCTGAGGTCAAAATGAGATCCACACAAATGCTTCACAGAACTTTCTGATGAAGTTGTTCATTCTGGTATAGCTTTTTTTGATTTGTAGCTTATAGGGGTCTCAACAAAAAGCTCATCATAAGACAGGACAAGACATTGTTAATCTTTGCCCTGGCCAGGTTTCAGTCCCCTTTTTGGTTATTTCTGGGGTCTCTCAAGGTCTGGGTTCTTTTTCTGCTTGCGTTCTCTTTGTATATGAGTCACTTAAGACACTCCAACCCAGTAAGTCTCCTCCCTGCTCGGACCAGGAGCAGCAGTGCTCTGGTGAAGAGCCAGCCAGCAGCCATGCACTGCAAGGGGGCCTGTTGCTGACAGTGAGGGGTTATTGGGGTAAGGTTAGTAGTCAGTGAGGAGTTATTTGGGTAAGGTTAGTATTCAGTGTGTTTCACTCCAGCTCATCAAATCTGGCAATTTTCTATCACCTGATATTTCTGGGAAAGTCTGGCCTCTTCATTAGTTTTCTTTAGCTCCAGTTGGCTGCAGTGTTGACCGCATCAGTTTTTAGTCATCTGACATTTCTTTTATCCCATGGTAATTTCCATCTACAAAAGGAAATAATAGTATTTTCTTCCTCTCCTTCCCCCCCCCCCCCTCCCCCCCCTCAATCCCTTTTTACTTAATTTATGATCTCTGCAGAACGAGAATGCATTTACTTCGTTTGAATAGTGCACAACTGGAAGAGACATGACACTTTCGTCTAGAGCATCTTGTCTCCAAAAGGTAAGAAATGATTGCTGGACACAGACAAATAACTTTAAGACCTTCCAAGACGTGTACGAGTGCAGCCAGCCACTAGATGTCAGTATTATGTTATATATTAACAGCCAAGATACCAATTGGCCATTCCTGCTTAGAATGTGCTGGTGTCAAGTTAACTTCTGACAACAGGAGACTTGGTAACTAGTACCAAGAGGCTACAGTCTTTTGTATTTATGAAGTGCTCAGTGAAACCCACGTTGCTAGCAGCATACCCGGGTGAACATTCCTAATAATTTCCCACATTTTAGTCCACATGAAAAAGCCATTGAGATCTGCTAAAAAAGCCAAGAAGACAGTGAGATTTAGTAAGAATTTTGAAGTTCATCTGTGTTTCCATTCAAGCATGGATCGATCGATCAAAGAGGCAAGGGAGGTAAATCCCTGCCAGCAAAAATGCTTTTGTATCACGGAGCTCCTCAGCAAAGCCGAAGAGCTTTTGAGTGTGGATTAAGGCTGCATCTAGGGAGGAAGCTGGCTAAACCGTTTTAGTGTCGCACTGATGCAGAAAAGATAGTCCTGTTCCTCTCTTCATTTCTCTTCAGGTGGCTAATGTGGCAGAGAAATAACCCAGCAGAAACTAGTAAATAATTTTCTTTTGGGGTGAAGGTGGTCCCTCTCTCTTCAGATGAATGCCTGTTAGCACCAAGGGTGAGACTGTGCAGCTGAGAGCAGGGAGGAAGAAAGGCAGACAGGCAACTGTTTTTGACAAATGCAAGTCACTAGCTTTTTCCTAATTTGTTTGCTGTCTTTGCCCAGGAGGCACACTAGCTACCTGTCCTGTACAAGACGATTTCCATTCTTTCTTGCTCCTTCTGTTTTTCATGGCTATTCCTTCCTGTTTCTGCCTTATCAAAGATGCTGGGTAGAGCTCTGCAAGGGTCTTATGCAGTTTTCTAACTTTGTGCCAGTTTTCTTGTCCTCAAGAGAGGACTAATCCATTGTTTCACTAATCCATCTCTTCCCATTCACATCACTCTTAAACATTTCCTTTTTCTGTATTTCCCACAGTAAGTGATTTGTAGAAGTGCAATTAACTCTTCCTGTATTTCTAGCCTTGTATCATATCTTCATTGTGGTTTTTTTGTGCAGTCATTGCATTTGTGTTGGCAGATCTCTTTATCCATCTTGACATAAGGGGTCTGAGAGGACTTAAGAGTTGGCTGGAACAAATGGCAGAGGGCCTGCAACTGTAAATCCATTCAGACAAGTGTTCTCTGGCGAAGAACTGAATACAACATCAGTGCTTAACAACTAATAAAGAATAACATGATAATAGCTCATCTCAGACTCTGCTTCATGTCAGCATTGAAACTACCTCTGCTGACTTGTGAAGGATGCATAAATGCCCATTCTCTTCTTTTTTGGTATATTGTTACGTTTCTCATGTTGCATAGGTACTACACAGTTCATAATTTTAAGTGGTTTATAACATTTTGGATTTTATGTTGGCTTTTGAACACTTCTGCTAGGCAGATCTTTTGCTGAACTATTTTATCTAGTACCATTATTCATTCGGGGTAAATCCCACTTGAGTTTCTGGAGGAAGGAAAGAAGTTTGTCCCTGTGGCTTGCAAATCCCTCTGTCTCAAATGTATCCAAGATGAAGAAGTTTTGAATTGTGATTGAATCCTATACTCCCTGAAGCCCTTGTATATTTTGCAAAATTGTTAGGTTTGGTAAAATCCAGTAAATACCAGACATACACTTTATTTTGAGTTGGGAATTTCATATCCTTCTGGAATAAAATACTTTATTTCCCACATGTTTTGACTATGTTATATTGGCGCCATTCATGTCACTCCACTTAAAATTGTGTCAGCATTCTCATTATTATTTGTTTTTCAGAGGTTATAACTTGAATGTAAAAAATTGCTTCCACTTAGAAACTTGGTTTCAGACCAGAAGTAATTACAAAAAATAAATACAGATTTTTCCATGTAATTTATGTTGTTGTTTCAGGAGAGGAAGGGAGAAGAAAAAAAAATTAGCACTGAAAAATGACTAAGTGTGCATTATAATTTGTTCTGCTTAGACCAATTAAATGATTGGAAAAATCAGAGTCTGTCAATTTTGTTAAGCTGTAGTAAGCCGCAATATCTTTTTTTAGTTTTATAGGTTTGTTAGGTGGAAAGATGAAGAGAAACAGATCTGAATGTGTATGACAAGATGCATCTAATTCCTACTTCTATGGGTCTGCAGTTAGAATCCCTTTAGCTTCTTTCACAAGCTGAGAGGATTGGACATGTTGAGAGTCTCCACCTCTACTCTGACATTTAAATCCCATTAATTTGAAAGTGCTTCAGCCACTGAGTTTATTATACCTCTTATGTTTCTCGGAAATGATAATATATGTACCTGGGGTGCAGGAAGACATTATATAGGACTAAGGTATGGTATAACTAAGCAACAATTTTTGTGGTAGGTGCATGGGGACCAACTGCCTGGGGAGAGCAGATGGACAGAAGGGAGATGGGGTGCCACAGGTGGAGCATGTCTCAGGGGGAATTGTAGCCAGAACATGCTGTTTATAGGGCTTCAAAATATATCTATTTTGTTACTGATAACTGGTTTACTGAAGTTCCAGTGACTCTTGGGTGTTGTAGGATCAAAGACAGAAAAAAAGCAACAGGAGTGTTTTGTTGTTTAGATTTGTTGAAAAAGCTCTGGAACAGTGCAGTTAATGAACACCTTGTCATGTATACTTACAGAAAGCTTCAGGAAAAAGACTTGTTATAAAATACAAGGGGGAAGCCAGGTGAATATTTTGTATGATGGAAGTGGGAAGGCACATTTCTTTAATAAATCTACTGCTAAAGTTATTTTTACTTTACATTACAGCAAGTAAGTATTACGCATAGTTAGGAGTTGCAACAGTGGTAATTGCTAAGGGTAACTGGGCAAATACCTTTACTGACCAACAGAGACTTTAAGCTGAAAAAAGATGGCTCTCTTGTTAAAGTGCAATGTGAAAAATAAAGCAGACTCACCTCATATTTAAAACTCAATGACTGTAGAGTGTTTTATGCTTTCCAGCTTGTATAGAATTTAGGGATATAAAGGGAGACCTTGCACCCAGTGTGAGGTCTCAAACAATATTGGGTCTTTCTGATTTTTCTAAACATAAGGAAATGCAAAAAAGCTCAAATTGGCAATCTGAGAAATGTACCATCCAAAAAAAATGATTAATTTAATGTTCATCCTGAAGAAAAATCAGATGACATCTGTGAAACAAAGAGCTGAGCATTCAGGAACGTGAGTAATAGTGGATGGAGCTGGAGAAACCAGTGTGGAAAACCAGTGATGCCTTTCTCTCCCTCATGGAGTTCTGGATTTGCTGTGCATGCTTGGGTAATTTGTTATGTCAGGGTAGTTTCTTTGGATTGAAGCAAGATCTAGGATTAACTGGTAAATACCTAATGAGTGCTCCAGTCCAGTATATACAGTGGCAAATAACTCTGTACAGAAGGACCAGTCACCTGAGTTTTCAGGATCTCCATGAGAAGAGGTGAGGATCTGAGATCAGAGGGAGGGCCATTTATGTGGCTTTGCTCCTGATGATGAGAGGCCTTATTTGTGATGGCAAATGGTCAAAGGAAGTGGTCCTTCCCCTTCAGTTGGCAGTGTTGAAGCTCAGCTGGAATGCTGGGTCCAGTGCTGGGCACCTAAGCATGAGAGAAGTGGATCTACTGAAGTAAGTCCAGTGAAGAGCCACAAAGATGATGAAGAGACTGGAGCATCTGTCCTGCATGGAGAGACTGAGAGGTCTGGGTCTGCTCAGCCTGGAGCAGAAAAGCTTTAGGTGGGATTATTGATGCATATAATCCCTGATGAAGAAGAATAAAGAAGTCAGAGCCAGATTCCTCTTAGAGAAAGGACAAGAGGCAGCGGACACACATGTGAAATACTGGAAATTTTATTTAAACATACAAAACCTTTTCTTCAAAGGGCAATCCAACACTGGAATAAGTTCTTCTGAGCCTATCTGGTCATGATCCTGGTCAACCTGCTCTATTTAACACCATGGAGGAGGGGGATTGCACTAGATGATCTCCAGAGGTTCCTTCCAACCACATCCTTTCTGTGAAACGTCGACTCATTGGGAAGTAGATCACAGAGCTGGGGCCAGACAAGCCCCTTACAAAAGATTTAACTAAAATAAACTTCCCCTAAATATTTGGTTTCCAACAATGTTTTTTTGAGTCAGGAAACAAACCAGTCTGATTTATCACAGCAACAAAGAGAGTGAAAACCAGGCTCAGAAACCATGGAGAGTCAAGGATCCTCAGTGTCATGGGTGTCAGTAGTTTTTTAGTCAGTGTAAATTTAGCCTTGTGTGGGAGATGACTTGTAAATCCCCAAAAACACGGCCTGAGAGAAACAGGTGTGCAAGGAAAAAACTGCCTGAGAGAGGTAAGGGATGGGGGCGGAGTGGAGGCCCTCTGAGCTGAGGAATACCTCGAACACTCACAAGTAGTGAAATGACAGTCACAGGGGGGATCATGTGGAGTTTGGAGCTGATAAGGCTGCCTGGATAGCACAGGGTGGGCTGGAGAGGGGAGCCCTGAAGAGACAGGAGGGTTCTGCTCTGGTGCATCTTGTATTTCAGGGGTCATCTCCCCAGTGAATGACCTTTGCAACATTATCCAGGAAATAAATATTAAAGTTGACACCCCTGAATATGCTAATTAATAACAAGATCATGCTAATGACATCATCCCATGAAGCACTTTACCCCTCCCCATACATGGGATAAGCAGGTATGTGGGTTGACCTGGGGGATGGACCCCAAGGAAATTACTTTCCCCCCCCAAGGAGTGAGAGAGAGAAAGGAAGAATAAGACATGAAGAAGATGGATTCTTCCTTGAACTCTTGCTGGTGGGATTGATGCAGGAACCCAGGCTGATGATCTCTACTTCCACCTTTCCATTTCTCTTCTTTTTCTACCTTTCTCTTATTACTGTTAAGCAATGTAAGGCATACTATATTGCTTGCCATAACTCATTATATACTTATCCAATTATTGTGTATCCAATTGTGGGAAATTAATAAATATCTTTGCCTGGACTTTGAGACTTGTCTCACTGTTTTCCATTTCATTGGAGATTTACAAATCTAAGTCACTTGTCTGAGTGGGATGTGACACCTTGAAATAAAATGTTCAAAGTGAAAGTTATTATACCAGGCTTAGAAGGACAGTTTTGCTGGTTACACCACAAAGAGTTTTTCTTTAGAAATGCATTTTACAGAGCGTGGTACAGTTAAGATTTTTTAAGCTTAAAAAAGGATCCATAAGAACTTTATTCTAGAATAGAATTTGATCATAAATATATGTCACTGAACCGTCAGATCCTTTTCTGAGGAATCAAATATTATGGCTCTGTTCTAGTTCATGAAATTGGCAGCTGTGATTCAGGCCTGGCTTTGTTCATGAGTGAAGGCTATGATGAGCTGAGGCTGATGCTCAGCTGATTTGCTGGGCATGGGGAGAAGGGTGAGCTTTTAATGGGGGTAAAGAGGTGGCTGGTAATGAAGAAAAGAAAAAACTGGTGAGTGAAACATACTGCCTTCTGAGTAAAAAGATGGGGAGCATGGAAGTCTGGATTTCAGTGCAGAGAAATTTGGGATGTGAGCATTGACTGACTGACTGAGTTGAAGAGACAGGATGTTTTAGGGGGAGAGATAACTAAGGCCCAGCTGCAGGGAGGAAAGAAGACAGAGATGAAAATGCACTTAAGTGCAGTCTCTTAGGCTTTGATTTTGCAAACTGATCTGTTCAGGCAAACCCTTACACCCACGCAAAGCCCTGTTGAAGATAATGGGAGTAAGTGCAGGCTCACATGCATCAGCTTGCAGGAATGGGGCCCTGAGTCCTCATGAGGAGTTTACACTGAGTGGAAGTAACTCAAGAAATAGTTAGAAACAGCACATCTCAGTAGTTCCTGATTTCAAACCAGAAATTGAGAGAGCACATCTTATGAAGCATCCAGGAAGACTGAGTTGCATTTATGTTGTGCTGTCCATGCTTCTGATATAGCCCCCAGTGGAATTTACATTTGGTATCATTCCCCCTGCTCCCAAATATCTTTCAGACTAAAATTTGGTGGATGAACATTCAGCCTGGGAGTCCGATGTCTTCTGTAATGTGTGTGCACTTGCTTTAGACACTTGGCTTTGCAGGGAATCTGGAAGAGAAAAAATATCAATTGGTTTCTTATCTGCTTTTACAAAATAATATTTTACTCAAAAAAAAAGTCGGTGATGTGGTAAGTGTTGTTAAGGTTTGTTGTAAGCTAAAATAGATTATTCCTTGCCAAAGATCTTGTCAGGACATTAGTGGCTTATTTTAGAAATGCTGTGGACTTCATTATTTTCTAGTTCCTGTACTGTATATTTGAATCTCACTGACAATTTCTAACCAGTGATTTCAATTAGTGGACCTTTATACGTTACATTTTACTGTGATTGCATTACCCAGTGGAGTCTGGCTGTTCTGAATACCTTGTTAGGCCCAATTGCAAAGGCCTAACATGACAAGATGATAACTGAGAGATCTTTATTACAATTTGATTGCTCCTTGGGCAAGGCTAGTATTTGAGTCCTTGAGTAACACAGTAAAAAGCAGGGATTTAAGTATAAAGTTCTGTCTCCAACCCGTTATAATTTTTGTGGTGCATCTTGTAATCCTACAGTATCATCATCTTTGACATCATAATTTAGCTCAAGGTACGCAATCTAACCCCAAAGGATCTGCAGGGGATGGTAGTTCCCACTGGCTGTTTTGTGATCAAGCTTTCTGAGTGTTTCTATGGAAGATGTTCTAACCACCTATTTTAGCTAAAATCCATCTTGTCTGTGCCTAGGAGTGTAAGAATTCTTTCAATATTGGTACATTTAGTGAAAATCCATAAATTGGAGTGATGGATTTTTTTGTTTGCTATTAGAAAAAATATTTCAGAGATTCAATGAGATCTTATTTACCTTCCAAATCTTATGCCTATTTTCTCTCTATCTGGGTTTCATCCTGAATATATGTTTACTGTAATAAATGGTAATTCCTGCTTCTTTTTACCACAAACCAAGGATCTTAGTAGTTTAATCCAAAGGCAGTTGCTCTTGGACATCTAGATAGATCTATGATGTAGCTGCACTTGTGTGAGGCTATAGCAAAGAATAGGACTCCCCAGACTGTGGGGAGGTGGCTGAGTAGGTTTATGATTAAATTTAGGAAATCTAGAAGGTGGTGGGTATATGAAATGAAAGACTGTGGTTCTCATAACTTCCACAACACAAGAGCTAGGTGGCACTGGGTGAAGCTAGTTGGGGAGAGTCTTAAGCCAGGAAAAGGAAAGCACTTTGGGACCCTACTGCCACAGGGTGTGATGGAGGCAGGTTCAAAAGAATGTGACAAAGACACATGCATTAAGGGAATCTATTAAAAACAAGGATGAATGTACTCACTAGCATCCCTGGTTCTGGATGCTGGGGAAGAATGGGAGAGCAGAGAGCAGAAAGTAGTGCACTTCTGAGGCCATGCCCTGAAGAGTGTCTTCTCTTCACCACTGCTGTAAAATATAATACTGGACTAAATGGACCATTGGTCTGACTCAAGAGGGCAGTTCTATAACAGAATCAGGGCTGTTACAGATTCTATATCATATCTTCATTCATTAATAAAAGAGAGGCAATGTCCTCCTGTGTAAGAATCGTAGAATCACAGAATCGTTTAGATTGGAAAAGACCCTTAAGATTGAGTCCAACCATAAACCTAGCACTGCCAAGTCCACCACTAAACCATGTCCTTAAACGCCACATCTGCATGCTTTTTATTACCTCCAGGGATGGTGACTCAACCACTTCCCTGGGCAGACTGTTCCAATGCTTGACAACCCTTTCAGTGAAGAAATTTTTCCTAATATCGAATCTAAATCTCCCCTGGTGCAATTTGAGGCCATTTCCATTTGTTACTTTGGGGAAGAGACTGACACATACCTCACTCCACTCTCCCCTCAAGTAAGTTGTAGCGAGTAATAAGGTCTCCCCAGAGCCTCCTTTTCTCCTGCCTAAACAACTCTGGTTCCCTGAGCTGTTCCTCATATGACTTGTGCTCTAGATCCTTCACCAGCTTGGTTGCTCTTCTGATTACTGACAGGTCAGACCTATGCAGTGACAGAATTGAACTCTAAAGTTGCCTTTTGAGTGGCTGTGAAAGCAAATGAACTTGCAGGACAGCAGATAGCACCAGAAATATGGCTTTTTGCATTAGTTTCTAGTTTTGTAAGATGTAGATACATGGCTGGCAAAGCTGATGCAAAACTTTCCAAATGTAATTCTGTTGTGGTCAGTGTGATGGCAACAGAGATTAATTTGGCCCTGTGTATCTTTTCTTAGCTTATTGAAATATAATTCTAAAATATTTTCTTTCAGCTTTTAATAATATTTTCCTTATTTTTGGAAGATCTGCAACTTAAGCAACAAATGACTGATTGCATATAAACCTGCTGTAGCTAGAGAGCGATGTCTTAGTTCATTCTTAAACAAATATTATCAAACAAGTATCAAAATCTATCCTAAATGTGTAGATGGAATAATGTTTAGATTTATATTAGTCTTTCTGTAGCTTTGCTTAAAGCCTGTTTCAGGTTAAATCTCTTTTCATTTGTCCAAGTGTGTCTTTAACTCTTTTCAGTTTGCTTCCTGTGCAGAGCTGATCCACAGGTCCTGCAGAATTTGATCACTGCTAAATTGTGTGATTTTTCTTAAATATTTTCTCAGAAAGATTATTAGCTGTGTAATAATCTGACCCATGTGGGTTTTTTTGTGTCCAGTTTTAATACTGATGACAGAGCAATTGCTTCCTCTCTTCACTTACACAAGGTACCTAGTTAAATAACCTGGGTCCTTGAGTAACACAGTAAAAAGCAGGGATTTAAGTATAAAGTTCTGTCTCCAACCCGTTATAATTTTTGTGGTGCATCTTGTAATCCTACAGACTACACTTATATTGCTGTTAGTGCAATTTACTGACATAGCCAGGGAAACAAAGAAAGAAATATTTTCTTGTGAAGGAAAAGAAAGAAAGAATGCCTTTTGTGGGGTACAATGAGTGGGAAATTGCCATGGCCTCTTGGGGCAGCTTCATCTATTCTATGTTTTCACATGTACCATAAAAGTCCTCCTGTTTCTTGCTGCATTGTAGCTGGTGGACACAGAAATAGTTCCCAGTCATGACCTAGAGATAGTGCAAAGCTGCTGTAGGGCAGTGCCCAAACCTCTCTGCTTTTGGGAGAGGGAAATGTCATGTCAGCATCTTGGGGGGCCAGATCTCGGGGTATAACCAGTGTGTACTTGCTGCTCACCCCAAATGCACCCAGTGTTGTGGTATTGCTTCTGTGAAATTGGGAGGCTCAAAATGCTTTTCCAGGCTTTGAAGTATGACTTTCATTGGCCTTAAAATATGAAGGACAATGATGATCTCTGACTTGGTGGTTTAACTGTCAACAAGCTTTATTGTAAGGCAATGATGGACAGCTTTCAAGTAGGAGAAGAGAAAGGGCATCTTCCCTTTGTGGAGCAAAAGCTAGTTGTGCTCAGAGTAGGAGTTCTGTCACAAGGATATGCAGTCAGTGGGCAGTGCTTTGTATTGAAGCATGACATAATTCTGCAGGACACAGGCCAATGCATAAGGGCTAGTGGGTAGGAAACATCTTTCCTTGGAGCAAGGTGTCTTGTATTGCTTCCATCAGAGATATGTTTGTAGCAGGTGGTATTTGAGACAAGATGTTGATTTAGAGGCTGATTCAGGCTGGGAATTTCCTGGCACCAGAAACTAACACTAACTGCAGGCCTGTCTAAGCTAAAAGGAAGGCAAACAATAATCATGTGGTTAGAAGGAAATAATGTATTTTGTATGATTTCAGGAATAAGTAATTGCATTAATAAAAGTGATAAGGATGCCTTGTGACATCTTTACAAATGATAAATGTTTTTTAAAGAAATGCAGACTTAGTGTGACAATGGCATGGTCATTTCTCCTCTTCCAGATTTGTATGTTACTGAACATACAGTATGTGACCTTTCATCACAATAACACATAACATAAGCATGACAGGGTACAGAGAAGGCTGCCCACAGGGGAAATAAACTTACAAAAAAATCTTTCTTCCAAGATGTAGTTGAAATATCTTTCTGACCTTTTCAGCCCTTCTAACAACTGTTCTGCAGTTTCCCACAGGAGGTACAGTTTGCCAACATCTTTCACTCTTAAGTTTGCTGGGTAAGAGAACTGCTTTTTTAGCTATAAAGTTACTTTTCCCAAATGGTGGAGTTGAAGTTAAGGGAAAAAGAGAAATTATTTAGTCTAAATGTTAGTAACTTCATTATCTCTTAATAATTCATATTATTTTCTTTTCTTCCCTGAAATCAAACTGAATAGAAAACCTCTTCTTTCAGCACCATTTTAATTGTATTTCTACATTTCTTAATAGTTAATGTTGACCATTAGTCTTCAAATGCAAAGAGTCAAACACTAAAGAGTATTAAATGGCAAAAATCCTGTTGACTTCAATCTTGTTGACTTGGTCATGGCATAATTTTCACTGGCAAGATACCCAGGAGTAGTGTCATCTCCCCTTCATGGCAGAACTGAAAATTTAAGCACTAAGCTACGCTCAGTGTGTGTCAGTGTATACAGAATATAGTTCTCTGTCTATAAATAAATTTAATAGGTATAAAGTGCATTACTCAAACTGTGCAGTGTTTAGCATATTCTCATTCCTCTTTTTTTGACTAGTAAAATGTACCTATTGCAAATGGCTTTCTCCATCTCTTCCTCACCTCTGTTCTAAGGAGCTTTTCTGGCTGTTTTTCTTCACTTCTGTTTCTCATGCATTCAGCAAACTGCATTTCTGTGCATGCTGTGCATAGTTCTGTCTTCTTCCTTCTAACAAATGATTTCCCCTTATCATCAGGTTCCTGCCTTCATCTATTCTCGCTGTCTCTAGCACTATCTGATTTGTATCTTGATCTCTCATTCTCTTCTTTTCTTAGCTCACAGCATCTGGTGTGATACATATTCTCACTCTTCTTCTTCTGTGTACTCTGACCTTGACTTTGCCTGTTTGGAGTGCTCGTCCCAAAGCATTATGCCTGCAGTTGTAGGATCAATAGTGGGCTGTCAGGCTGCATGGGTGACCCAGAAATCCTGTGCACAGACAAGAAAAGGATGATGGGTTAAGATCAGCTTCAGCAGATCTAAATCTATACATCAGAAAACGAATATTTTGTTTGTTTGTTTTAATTTTAGAGGGTAGGATGGGTAGTATTCAGAATATTTCGGTGTGTATCTGCCTGTCTGTATAGCTGTGCAGGCTGAACCGAGGGGAGGAAAGAGCAGGAACATAGACCTGGACATGGGGTAGAGAGTGAGATCACCCCTTTTGGTAACAGTGCAGGCATAGTTTGACTTTATCTCATCATGAAACCACATCCTGAAGTTCACCAGTTTAAGGAATATGAATGAGGCGTAAAATCTGACTCTGTTACAGTGTATTTTGAATAGCTAAAGTAATAAAAGCCTTTAGAAGGAACATGATAACATGGAAAGTGAAGTCTTTTGACTGTTTATATCTGACTGAAGTTCTGTTGTCCCCACAAAAGCATTCATCTGGACATCTCACAACCTTTTATCATGCGTTTATGCTTGTGAAACACAAAAAAGAAGAGAAATAATAGGGTGCATTCTTTTACTTCCTCTTTCGCACAGTTGGTAACTGACCCCCAGCACACCTTAGAAGTGTGGGAACCTGATTGTGGACTCAGGCGGGGATGAGAAGGAAAACAACTGTTCTTTCAGGCAGATTATTACTTTGGTGTAATGCTAGCCATGTAACACCATCTACACTGTTTTAAAACGATGGTCTTAAGTCAATGAGGTATTTCACAGAGCCTAAAATGCTAATCTTCAACTCCCTTATCACAGGACCTTAAGGAACTTTCCTGCCCAAATACCTGTGATGCGCACTGGGATCCAATTCACTGTATGTTTCAGAATTTACAATCCTCATTTTCTATTACATTCAGTAAAGTAACTGACTCGTATTATTAGTTTTGTTTTTTCACCTGCTAGAAGTGTGCTATTTAAATCTGGTTTCATTGCAAACAGAAATCAGGAATAGTCTTTGGCAGCCTTTTATTAATATCTAGAATTTGTATCTCAGTGAAAGGTTTCATCCTTCTACTTACTGCTCTGCAAAGAAAGGCAATTATTTTTCTTAATTTTTTCCAAAGTAAAAATTGATTGGATCAGAGCTGCTTTTCCCATCACTAAAAATGAGTTTCCAATTGCTTGATTTCCTGTTGATACTCATAAAAATATTATTCCTTCAAATAAATCAGCAAACTCAGCATACAGGACTGCTGCATTGAATTCTGACTTAAATCCCACCACTCATACTCGATTACTCACCACATAAATGACTCAAACACTGCATTGCTGCAACAGTTCCTCAGTGATCAGAGCTATTTGTTCATCTTCTGGCAACAAGTGTTAAGTTACTTTGAAAATAGGTCCTATTTCACCCTATTGTTTTACATAAACAATGAAACCAAAAATCCACTGCAGTTCCAGGGGGAAAGGCCAAAGCCAGTGTCTGATCAGCTATTCCGGTCAAACAGTCTTGAAACAAGAATTTGTTTTCTCAGTTGCAGCAGTTTTAACGTAATCTCTATGGGCTATATGAATCTTCAGGAGTCAGTGTCTGATAGTGTCTCACGTGGGTTATTATTTTATTTTTTCTGGACTTCGGTGCTGCTTTGGGCATAGTAAACCAGGGTCTTTGGAAAAGTGTCTACAAGCATACAAGGTTATCTGAAATGCTGCTCAAGTGGCTTTCAGCTTTCTTTAGCTAAGGTTACACTGAACTTTAACTGTGTCCAGACTATGTTAGGTTTTTTTCCCCGCTGATAAGACTCAAGATGGAATTTTATTTTGGAATCTGAAACCTAATCAGAAGTTAAATTTATGCAAACACCTGTTTAAATGATAAAATTTTATGTTTTCTGATAGAATGGCTGTATTGTGGCTGTGATGTGGAAATAACTAGCTATGTGGTACATGTCTCACTGCTTAGAGAATACTAGTGCTAGAAAAATACGACAGAGTAACTCCTCACTGATGGGGGACAGAAGTCTTGAAAGATGTTTTTCCTTTGCAATGCCTTTCATATTCGGCCAAATTTCCTTCAGATTATGGGTTTTTTTCTACCTAATTAATACATATTTCTGAGTGACTATAGCTCTTTGATCTCTTGACACTGTACTTGCACTAACTTTTAGGCCCAGCATATGAACTACTTACCTATATGAACCTGCCACAAAATGTACATTGTTCCCGTATACATGCTGATACTGTTAAGACATCATTAGACCATAGTTACTGTAACTGAAATACTAAGTACTCTGAGTTGTCAGAATGTAGTTAGTAAACTTATTTCAGACTTACAACACTGTTGCTGAGAGCATTGGCATGGGTCTCCTTAGTCTGTAACATTGCCCTATAGAAGGAAAAAGATCTAAGGCATTAGAATTGCATTGCATTCCCATGCAAGAAACTCAGGTTTACTTCCCAAGCTTCTTCCTTTTATTCCTGAGCAAAGGCTTCAGGATCTTGCCTGGTTCTCTTTTTTGGAAAATCAGGCTCTTGTGTTATGTTTGGCCCAGGAAACACGGATGCACTTTTAGAACTCTGAGATGCAAGAGTGTGCCTATGTCACATCTCAACTCTGCGCTGATGCAAGACCCAAAGTTTGTGGCCAAAACCCAGATGCTTCAGCCAGATCTTCAGTCTCAATGACCATGAAACCAAAAAACTAAGACATGGTCCAATGCACCCTTCACTACTCACTCCTGCATAGGCTACCACACTTGCCTGAAAAGAGACAGAGCAGTGAGATCAGATTAACAATGCGTGCACAGCCATCCTTTCTAATGGTAGGTCACCAGCCTGGCAGCTGCAGACACACGGTGAAAACATTGACAGTAACTATCATAAGTTTGCAGACACCCTTGCAGGTGTACTGACACATGGCAGAGATTTTATTATACTATTATGGTGTCCTCAGTAACTTTTAAATTGCCTTTTAAGTTGTAATATCTATCACGTATCTGTTCCACGAAAGCTGTTTCTGTAGTGACAGCTGTGTGCAAGCTACGCCCGACAATGTCCTGCGGGCTCATCAAGATCAATGAGTTACTTTGTTATGGAAGTGGGATCATTTCTGTCTTAATATATCAACTTGTGCATGTCTGTGCTTGAAATTCAGCAGGAACACAATGCTTACCAATGCACAGGTGGGCATAAAAGAGGGAATAGCAGGGCTGAGCTCCAACCGCAACTGATGCAGCAGTGACATTGTGCCCTGAGCAGGGAGGGCAGCCCTGTGGTGGTCGATTTGATCCCAGAGCACGCAGAGATGCAGAGACTGGTGGTCTTGAAATCCACAACCGCCTCTAAACCATGCAAATAAATTTCACAGTTGAGATTGTGTGTACAGTGTTCAGCTTTTGTTCCTTTCATTTCCCTTCCATTTTCTGCTGAATGACAGCAAGGGGAGAAGGGTCTTCCTTCATCTCTTCAAATTCATCAAAAGAAGAAACTAGAGTGGGTGATGAAACATATTTTTGGTGGGACACCTTCCTGTAGGAAAGGTCAGGCAGTTCAACAACTCTCCCACCACCTCCTTCTGCTGCTCCCCCTTCAGTACCTCCTGCCAGAGAGGAAGAGAAGGAAGCAGAGAGTGCAGAAGCAGCAGAGATGAAGGAATGGCATTGGGGAGGAGAACTTAGAAACACAAGAAGCTTGCCTGGAAATCTGCAGCTTCGCAAACCTTCGCCCTGCCCTCTCTTTCAGTGTGTCAGGCAGTTCCCACCACGTACTCTCTCTGTAGGTGGCTGAAGGGTTTTCTGAAAGAGGAGACACAGCCTGACTTGAGTCACATTAAGGAAAGTTAGTTTTAGGGGGTGGGGTGAGACATCTGCTTCTTCTTCTTTATGGCTGCAGAGGAAGCTCCTGTCATCCTTCACTCTGCACCTGTGTATCCAACTGCTTCTCCATTGTTGTTATTTCAAGTGACGACTAATTTAATCTGTCTCCTAATGCAGCATGCAGGCTGGGGCTCCTCCAGGTGTATGCTTCAGCTCCATGAGATGTCCATCGGTCACGGAGGGCCCACTGCCCGCAGACTTAGACATGTTTGATTAAGAAGGACCAGCCAAAAAGTATATTGTTCTGTATTGCTGGAGTGTTTATGTTCTATTGTTTTCAAGAGTTCCTGCCAAATAGCTAGATAGCAGTAGATAGTGTATGCAATGTATTTATTACCAATGTGAAGGGGTCCAAACTTTTGGAGAGCTGAGTCCTGAATTCTGGCTACTGTGCAGGTTGTGGAGGGGGAGGTTATTTCTTAGCTACAACAGAAGGTGTGTGCCTCAGATGGTTGCTGTGTTCTGGCATCTCCGTCACTCCAAACGTGGTTAGAGAGTGTGAATTTTACCAGTACTGGGACATTGCACTACCACAATTCTTGTGTATCTGGGTATAATCAGCTGCCTGCAATTTTGGATTAATGCAGTGTTTGTTCACCACCCCATGAAGGTTATATCACTGTCTTATAACTTGCCAGCTAAAGCAGTTAGAATCACAGTGAAAATCAATCCTTGGCGAACACTTCAGTCAGTTCTGTTGCAGTGCGATTGTTTGCTCCAGTATGACTAATCATCACCTGAGCAAGATGTCTTTGCCCTTTGTTAGTTTTTCAAGCCCCAGATCTCCCTCCTGTGCTCATTGGCACTGGCCGGCTTCCAGCACAGCTCCATGCAGCTCAGTGGCCAACTTGAACTTGTGTGAGGGAGGTTGGAGCCAGACTCTGAGTGCCTTGTCGCTGAGGTCAGCTCTGAGGATACACCCAGAGAAAGCCACCATGTCCCCTGAAGACAGTTTTGTAGCAATCCCATGGCAGAGCATTTCCTACTCATTTTTGTGGTTAATAAAAAGGCTACAGATCCTTAGATATTTTGATAAATCTGCCACTTTCTACATAGTCCATCTAAGTTTATAGTTGCCTTTTACTTTGTAATACTATTTTCACTTCAGTTTGTCTACCACTTCATGTTGTCACTCCCATCACCCAAGTCAGGGTTTAGCCAAGGCTGACCCCTGGCACTCCAGGTCAACCCAGGTGCACAGCAGGCTGAAGTTAAGCATGCTGATGAATCCCTTCACTACATGTACCTCTGTTAGGCAGCAAAGGACAAATAAGAGGAGGGAATGTGGGAACTCCACAGAATTCAATGAACTGTTAACACCCTATTAACAAAATATAACAGAAATGCGTTGTGCAAAACAAATTTTTTCCTTACACCCTTTGCCAAATGCCACATAGATACAAGAAGGCAAAACTGAGATTTAAGAGATGATAATCCATTGCCTGGAATTTTGTGTAGCAGTTAAAATCTTAACAGCTTTAAATGTTCATTATAAAGTGCTGTAAAACCCTGGAGAATGGATCTACTCTCATTGTTTGGGGATCAAATAATAAATGAACCTATCTGGATCCATCTAAGGTTGCTCAATAATCTGCAGGAGGTGCTTAGTGTTATCAAAAGATGAAGCACATTAGAGCAGCAAGAATTTCTAATTTATGCATGTATTTATTATATACTGTCACACATAGAGATGTGTACTTGAACCAGGCCTGGCTGAGGAGAGAACACTGAGCTGTATAACCAGGGCGTTAATACGTTATAACCTGCTGATTTCCCTCTGGCTGGAATGGGAGACAGGGCCTCCTCTGTGCTTACTGCTGTAATTCTGGAGGCTACTTTCCCACTGATAACACCAGTTTTCCTCCTGGATGAATGGTCTCTGAACCAAAGAGCACTCTGTCAGCTGTGCATGGCTGGTGGAAAATGGGTCTTCGTGCTGGCTGGCAGGCACAGGCTCTTTTTCTCCAGCAAGAGAGCACATTTCAGAGGAAATGACTATACATACTGTAGGACAAAATATTTTTCCCATTGTGCTGGAATCTATCTAGAGCAGGGAAACTACACTTAGGATATGAAAAAAGGGGAAATAACAACATGGGGCTGTCTGCATTGCAGTAAGGCAAACAAAAAACACCACAAGAGGCATCCTGAAGTATGCTTCCTGCATGTATTGAATGCTTTAAAACACGATGCTTTTCCTTTCAAAAACAGTGAACACACTGGCATTACAATCCTGTATTCTTTTGAGTTGAGTGATACATTCCAGTCTTCGTAGGACACTTCTCTTCAGCTGAGATGGCATTTGGCTGTGGTTACTATGACAAACAGAGAGGAACTGGCATGTGGTGTGCTTGGATGAATATGCAACCAAGTTTTGTGAGAAAAATATGTATAAAAATGAACCAGATACTACCTTGCCATCTGTTGCATGTTCAGTGGTCCATGGTACTGAAAATAAACAGTATTTATAAACATTTCATGGGTCATTACAAAAACACACCATTTTACTTTGTATTTTTATGTGATGTTTTTCAGTTCATGTTCCTTCACAAAAAAAGGGGCAAGCTTTATTTATTAATTATTTATTTTATTTTAATGTGGAAAATGGTTTCAGGCTCACCAAAGATGAGAACACAATACAGTATTTGATTAATATTCTTTATTATTGTATCTTGTTTCTCCAAGATGAAAAATGTAGTGATATTCCCAGAACTTGGTTAGAATAGCAAGCCAGTCGCTGCAGGGTAACCCTGAATTAAGCATCTTCTTTCATATGCCCAGTCATCTGTCAAAAGGAAGGGACATAAACAGGACGCACAGTGGGGCATATGGCATTAATGAGGTTTCTAAGGACAACTCATTGTTCTATTATTCTTAGTAATAATATTTTTATTTCTTTATGTCTAGAGGCCTCAAGCTAGATACTGGGCTGAGGGCATAGTAGGCACATTCCTTACATGAACTAAAGACAGTCCCTGTCTGAAGAATTTTGGACGGAGTAAAGGAGAAAACATGCAGGGAAGAAGAGTTAAGGATCCAGAAAAAGATCCAGTTGTGAAACAGGTTGACTGTAAGTGCCAAAGGAGAAATTTCCTAGATTTTTAACACGTCTTTTGCAAAATTATCTTTTAATGGTGAAGTAGTGATCTAGTTTTCAGCAGAGACTGTTAACTACAATTTGATTCTAGCCATTTTACTGCTCTTTCCATGAGCAGTTGGGGATGAACTGCAGCAGCACAAACCATTGGTCTTTATGAACAGTGTAGGTCAGGGAGATGTTACAGCTGTAATCCTTCAGAGGTAACGTGACTGGATGACATGCACTGAAAACAGAGTGGGTCAATATTTCACAGACAGTTACTTATTTGGCAATTTACTGCATAATGAGTCATTTCAGCAACAGAAAACACTGCAAAAAGGTTATCTTTTTACAGTGAGTAAAGGTAAGGAAAAATTATAGACACTTCATTCCTCCAACATTTTTGGCATGTTGTTAGTCGCACTGAGAATTTTAATAATAAGGCTGGAGGATTGTCTGGCCCAACTGTTTATAGCATGAGATAATGCTCTTCTATCATGATTTAATATCACTGTCAATGTCTCCTTCTAACTATTGTCCTCAGCAATGTATTAACCTACTAATTGCTCCTAAACTGGATTTGAGGTATGACATGAAACCCTGTGTATGACACATATGGATGGCTTCAGTATTCATTTGTGTGTAGTGCTCCAGATGTCTCACAACTTGCAACCATATCACTTACACCTAACTTTCATGGAGAGCTGTAAACCTGCTGCTACCCATGAGAGCTGCTCCCTCAGCGGAAGAAATGTAGGACAAAGCAGTTGAAACTGCAGCCATTCCAGTGTCCACCTATTCCACATGGAAAAGGCCAGTGGATGGAGAAAGGATGGTTTAATTCCATGATGTTTACTTGAGTTCAGCTTTAAGTGTAGGCAAGCAATCTGTTACTGCTGTGATCAATAGTTAGCAACCACAGTTGATATCTCAGATGATAGGAAGACTGAGAAAATTAGGGCTATGTAAGTGGGAGATAGAAAAGGAGAGGAAAGCATCCTTGGAAGAATACACAAAGTAATATAGCAGTTGGGGAAGGAAAAACAACTGCTGAAGTAGGCAAAACCATTACCAGCTTCAAGCAAAAGTCTTGAAAAAACTATGGAAAGTGAGCAGAACAAAAAACCTGTAAACACTTTGGATACATGAACTTGAGTCGAATCTGCAGCAAGTCCTGCAGCCTCCAGCTTCCCAAGAGCTGCCTGGGTCATGAGGTTGCACATTGCTGTCTAGCTTTTCATAGTTATGTGTGTATCCAAGGCAGCTGTCTCATTAGATGATCTGTTTTAATCTTGGCTGCTGACTGCTGCTCAGTTGTGCCTTATCACTCTGGCAATCACATGCCCACGGTTTGAAGGTTCCTGGTCCACTTGAGATACTGCCAAGGTGACATCTGAAATCACTGCTGCTGCTCAGAAATAGATGCAGTAACAGTGAGTGATAGTCAAGACTTGTTTTCACTTGTAAAACCTAGATATGATCCCAGCCTGCAAAACGAACATTATTATTAATTTGTGTCAATGCCTACCACATTCCAGACATTTTATAAACAAACAAGAAATGACAAAATTTTGTGCGTGGTTAGACAGAGAAGCAGACAACTGCAGGGGTGGGGCAATAACAACAGATTATTTCAGTATAAAGTTAGAACAAGCCTCTTAAAGCAGAAAGATTGAAGCGAATTTTCTAAAATTGCTTGGAAAAGGTGCAGAGGTAATGGCTGAAGAGACAGAAAAAGGCACTTGGAAAGATAGAAAAGCTTATGGACTAGAGAGTGTTTGGGATTGCTTCAAGTGCTATGTATGCAAGAAGGATGGGACCAGTAGTATAAATATGTTCAGAAAGCAGGTGGTCAACTTTTTTGCATTTGGTTTTGTAAACCGGGGAGGTGAGCACCTTGTCTAAATGTGGGCAGATTTTGGTGTTGCCAGCTACACTAACAGGATACACCATGCAGGCTTTTACACTCCTCTGCAAGCATTCAGCCATTTGGGGTCACATCTTGTGAGACATTTGATCAGATCTAAACCTAAGCTAAATTGAAATTGTAAATACAGATAAATATGGTTAAAGCTCTCATCCACAGCCCTTCTCTAATGGAAACAGAATAACTTATGTGAAACAGTGGTCTTATGTGATTCAATTACTTATCCCCACCCTTAGAAAAAAATATGTTTTGGATGCCTCTCTTTTAACCTGACTTTAATTTTCATGAAAACATGTCTGATAACTTTGGAGTCAATATTGGTATGTTCTGCACAGAAATTTTACTAGCGCTTTTTTTTTTTTTTTTTTTTTTCCTTTGGCATCAACTTGAAAGAATTGTTAGAAGATGATGCCTGCTGGAAACGTTTATCCATTTCATTTTAAGAATGTGAGCAATTGTGCAGTGTATGTCATGCATATTAAATGTTTCACTATGAAAACAAATTTTACTCATTATAGCTTCTTATGGCATTCCAATATGTTCTCTTAGAATGCACTTCACTTTCTGCCATCTGACCAGTTCTGGAATTAGGATGCGGGACCGATCCAACATTTTGTACAAATCAAAATGATTTTAAGATTAGGCTTTGCAAGAATGCATTCCACCAGCTCTCCAGCCTGGAACCAACAACAAAATAACTATGTGGTGGCAGGAAAAGACACAGCCCATTGGAAGTTTTGAATTGCGTGATCTAGTGAGGGAAGAGTGTTAAGTCTATTCCCTGGCAGACAGGTTGTCAGTGTAAGAAGCAGCTTAATCCAAAGGCATGTCATATGGGCATTGGACTGGTGGAACTACCAATTTTTATAGAAATGTTTTCATTGAAATCTTAGATTTTTTTAGTCCCTATACAGGTCTTATTCTAAGCATGAGCAAGTATGCCTAGGACAGTAGAAATGTTATGCAAAGTTATAATTCAAAGACTGTATGATGTTATAGTTCAGAGGTCCCAGATGCAGAGTCACAGACAGAAAGCATCCTCACAGATGCTGTGTTATTGCAGAAATCACAGAAACAGTGGTGGGGAAAGATCTATGGAGGCCCTATAACCCCAAGATTTAGCCCAGCCTCCTGCTTAGATCAGGACTATTGCCAACACTAAATCTTATTTCTGTGTATCTGTCTAAATCTCTGTGGATGGAGAATCCACTGGAGGGTAACTAACAAGGTATCAATGAAAGAAACTGCTGGACATGAGGAAAAGCACACAACCAACCCAGCCTGGGGTTAAACTAATAAAACAGTAGTGGATTAAATTTATAGACAAAGATGTGAAAGGATTAATTGGGAGCTCACTTAGCTGAATAATGTTGAAAGATGGCAAAAGCAGAGTGGAGTTACTGGCCAAGGCCAAAATTAAAAACAAGGGTGTAAAATAAGCAAAACTAGGACCAAAGGGGACAGTTTAAAACACGGTGGATTGATTATTTGGAAGTGAGAGGAAGGAACTTAGGCAAAGCAAAGCTGCAGATTAGGGCTGTGCAGGGATACCCCCGCCATTCAAACCTCTGCATGATCACCACAGTCTGGAGCAGGACAATCAACCCATTATTCTCACCATGCTTCATGCATCTGCCCTGCTTGAGCAGCCAAGGGACCTTAATCCAGAGATGATGGAGATAGACCCATGGTATTGTTCAGAGAAGGGGGAACATGAGAAGTAGAGCCACAGCTGGAGAAGAGGCTTTCAACACTGTTGTCAGGAGGAAAAATTGCAGCATACAAAGGGATTTTTCCTGGGTGATGATGAATGTAATTTCTGTTGTAGAGAATATGGCATATTTTGAGGTGGCTTTAATTTTGAGGAAGGAGGAAACTACCTCAGTTCCATACTCCTTCCAAGTTCCTCACACTTTGTGATCATAATGATTGAAATGTGTGAACCCTTGAGGAAAAAAACAAAGGAAAAGGGAAGTTCAGTTAGGAGCCTTTAATGAAGTTTCAGTTCCTTATAACCCTATGAAAGCAATGGAAAATACAGTGGGCCACAAGCTACTATAGTATGCATAATCCTGTGTGCAGCAAGCAGTGCTTTGGAAGGGCTGGGATGGTTTGTGCCAGGGCTTTGGGGGGGACAGACATATTCTTGCTTCTTGTTCCTTGAAACAACTCTGGGAAAGGCTGGTGGAATGTTAGCAGGCAAGGTACAAGGACTATCAAGGTACAACCCAGAAGACTAATCATTGACTCTGGATGACTGACTGCTGGAATAGGTGAGATCTGTAGGAAGATGTGCCAGCAGGACTTCCATAAGCTTGGCTTTGCTGATGACCAAGTACATGCCCTACAATGAAGAGGTACCCGATTTCAGAGCTCCATCCCCACTTTATGAAGCTTGATGTAAAAAGATAACAAGAAACCTGTCTATTGTATGCCTTTTCTGGGAAAGTCGAGGTGCAGGAATGAATTTCGAGCATAACATCGTCACAGCTAATGTATAGTGTGATTACACTAAAGTAATCTGTAAAAAAATAGATATCTGAAAGGTGGATGTGAAAGGGGGAAGCAAAACAAATTTATCAACTATCTTAAAAGCATGAACAATCTAAGTTAATAATAGAATAATTCAGCTAGATTTAGAGTAATTTGGTTTCAAATACCATCCCCAAATCTCACCAGACATTAGCTGTGTGTGGAAAGCCTTAGTTTCAGATAATGGCAGATCTTCCATTAACTTCAATAGCAGCTTAACATAGTGGTATGAATGTGCAATCCTGGCTCTGTGATGGCTCATTTCAACAAGAGTTTGGTGAATGTTGATTTTGGAAAGTAACCTGAACTGAAGTTAAAGGTCTGATGTCCCTGTCTCCATCTAAGTGCGGATGAATTAATATAGCTGTCAGTGCAAATGGTTGCTGCTTGAGATTGTTGCTTGAAATAACCTGTTTCTGGATAATGATTGTCACAAGGTGTACATGTTTTACTATGTTCTTGCAGTGTATTTTACTGATTGTTAAGCTTCTTCCTTTGTCACTTCTTTGCCAAAATCCCGGTTAGTGTCCAACAAAAACAAGTGGCTTTAGAGGCTTATGAAAAGTGTCATAAACATAATTTCCACTCAGGGAATTACTTCTTGTTAGAACAAAAAGCCTTCACATAAAATCTCCCTATGTCCCATGCCCAAATGGCCCTGGGAGTGTAACTCTGCACTCTTCCAGTCATTGCCCATGTGTTGGTAAATTCTTTTGTAAACCTTTATTTTCTTAATGAAGTCACTCATGGGTTCTGTACCCTGTCTTCATCCAAAAATAGCATGAACCTTACCTGACCGTATAATGTAAGTAATATTTCTTTCTCTTCTAGAGTTGATAATGGCAGATCTGGTATTGTACTTAGACAGAAAGGAAAAGTGAGCAACTACCTTTAGTCTATGCTGATCAAATTATGAAAGAGTTAAGTCAACTATATTTAGATCCTTACCCTTACCTATCTAATGTTCTCCTGTGCTAAGGGGGTAGACTCTGTTTATTACATACTAGCTTCTTCCTTCTCCATGGAGTGAACTGGGCTTTGCAACGGTCCAACAAGAGCAGGTGAGTCCCCAACTCTTTATAAAAGCAGTGTTAAATTTATAACCCATCCTGCTGGTGTTAAGTGCAGTTACTAAAGACAATTTTTTTATTTCTTTTCTCATGTTCTACCTGCATACATGCTCAGGTGATTTCTTCAGATGCTCAGATTGCTTTATCAACTTCCTGCCTGGTACTGATGGGACCCACCAGGGCTTCCAGATCCATCATAGACTGTCCTCACCTTTCTTGGCATCAAATGGTTGGCTAAGCTTCTCTCTGGTGGTTTGACCACCCAGCTGCCAGTCCTCCTGGTTTTGCCTTCTTGGGCTTCATGGCCTCATGGGTGTCTCAAACTCATCTGCTGCATGTTTAACCCCATCCTTGATCATCCACCTTGACTAAATGCTAGTCCTCTTGGATCTTTGTTTCAGGAATCACAATCATAAAATGATTTAGGTTTGAAGGCGCCTTCAAAGGCCATCTAGCTCAACCTTCCCTCCAAGCAGATCTAATTAGATCAGGTTGCTTAGGGACTTGGGTAGTCAAGTCTTGAAGACCTACCAGGGTGGAAAGGACAAGGATTTCTCTTACTAGCTGTAAAATGTATTTTTATGTAAAAGTATTCAAACCAAGCATCCAAGAACAAGAACCTCAGAGAGATGCTGCTGAGAAACTGCCTGAGCCACCAGATATAGGTGACAAGACCAGCAATGTTTAAAGTGCCAAGGAGACAAAATGCAGTTGAATACAGGTATGCCATGTACTGTAACGTGGGGCTACATATCAAAGCCATGTACTTCTTATCTGCACATATACTGAATGATGTGTCTGATTTTACACTGATGTATCTGAGGGAGAATAGAATGTACAAGAGGGTGTCAAGGACCAGAATGGCATGGTAAATGACAGTGAATCCCACACCAGGAGTAGGAAGAAATCTCTCTTCAGTTCTTCCAATGCATAAGTCAAATTTAAGAGGCAGTGGAAAAATGGGAAGCAGGTCAAGAAAAGGGAGTTTGGCTATAACTGAGTCACTGCTTGGAAATGGCTTCTGTGGCACACAGTGTGTCAATTCAAAGACTCTGAAGTCACAAGTGGTTCTACATGAGTGGTGGCTTGGCACCAGGTGGGCACCTGTGCTAGCACTGGGCTGATGGGCAGTGGGCCGTCCCCAGCCACAAGAGGCAGGGAGACGGCAAGTCTTCCCAAGTCCCCATTTGTCAGAGACATCTCAGTTCTGTGAGCACTGTGCTGTGTAGTGCTCGGGGTCAGGAAGACTGGCTCCATTTGACATGTTGGACTAGTGGCAGTGAAAGGGCTGATGTTTGAGCATGGGGCCCCACTAACCTGAAATGTGTCCATGTGTTGGGAATCCAATCACCAGTGAATGTAACTGTCCCTTTAAAAGATTTGTCCTGAAATACAACAGCTCCTGGAAGGTCCTGATGGTGCTGGAAGATCAGCTGAAGCCTTGCACATACATCTTCCTCATTTTCAACTTTAGCCTCCAAGGTTAGTTAACATTTTTTATTAAAGACTCATCATTATTATGAGTTCTTATTAGTGAGCACCTAAGTGATGTCCTTTTTTAGTTCAAGGTAATTAAGATCTGTTGTGGCTGTTCCTCTTACAGCTGCTGCAAGCTCTTACTGAGTTCCCACAGTAAGAGAGTTGTGTCGGTATTATTACCCAGGGTATCACAGATGATACACATAGATTAAAGATAAGCAGAACTGTACAGTCTGCAGATCAGAGGTGGCAGTAAGATGATACTCTGAAGACACTCATCGCATGTAGGCTGTTTTTCTGCTCAACCACCCTTCTTTGTAGGCTGCATCTGCATCTGCACAGACCAGTTTTCCCCTGAGGTCTTGCATTAGGGGGAGTAACACTGAGTCTCCAGAAAAGAAAACCTTCTTGAAATCCTGTGGTGTGTAATCTCTTGCTACTGCATCAAGCCTTAAGGTCCTTGACATTCTGAATGCCTCTTATCTGTGGCCCAAGTCTGTGAGGTCAATACCAATATTTCTTTCTTGCACTGACTTCTGGGAAAATGTCTAGATGTCTACAAAATAGCACGCAAGCAGTGCTTGGAATGAACATAATGAGGCAAATTTGATCCAAATAACAGCGGAAGTCTGTCACACACCTAAATAAACAGGCAAGCATGCCAACGAACACAGTTGTTTGCAGGGTGATGTGGTAGGAGTAGCATGTTGCTGACTGGGTAGTCAGGCTGAGGGCACTTTAACACACAAATGACATGTGTATTGTTCTGCTGGGCTCAGCTGCCAAACTCTGGTTTTATTCAGAGCAGCACAAGTTGTGGCATTGCTATCAATTCTCTTCAACCTCTCTAAGCACTGGACAAACACTGACCTCTGTCCCCTCTGCACTGAGATACGGGATGATTTACTGTTCTGCAGGTGGGGTAAGGAAGCACAGCTATGCTGGCTGCTCTGTAAACAGAGCAAAATGAACAAAAAAAAAATCCTAACTGCTCGAAGCTGAACATAGAGAAAAGTAGCCAGAATGAGCAGCAAGGAGTCCCCTGACTCTCCGCAGCAGGTCACAGGCTGTGGGACCTCAAGCATAGGTATATGTCTGACGGTGTCTTGTAATGCTCACTGCTCTGAGTTGGAGACTCTCTAAACAGAAAGCAGCAGAGCAAACATGACCCTAGGTGATTTATACATTAGATGTATCTGCAATTCAGCTGAGGAGCAAGGATCTGACTCCTAGCTTTGTCAGTACCTACCTGAGAGATGTTGAAAGGATGGTGCCAACATGAACTGAAACAGAAAGGAGTGAAGATGAGAGTGGGTTTTGGGTACCTTGTTTCACACAGCTAGCAGGAAGGAGCAGCATGAACAGCACAGTGCACCTGGTGCACCTGGTTCCTCCACGAGACAAGGAAAGCCTGGGAAAATCTGGTGATAGGGTATTACCACCAGCAGTCTGCCTTGCTCCCGGGGCATATGCAGGAGGTATATGCAGGTAGCCTAAATGATCTGTGTGCATTTGCCCTTGTCCCTGTAGCCAGTCTGGAGAAGATTAGGGTCTACTATAAACTGCCTGGCTTTTTACCACTCTTACTGTCTTGTCATGCACAATGGGGCCTACCTGTGTCTAGACAGCTCGGCAACCTGTCACCCCAAAGTCAGAGGTGGATCCAAAGCAAGCCAGAAGCTCATGGTGGACCTTGGGAGGGTGTCTTGGATGACCAGGAATTTCATTTGAGCTGCATAAATAAGAGTGCCAGCTATAGTGAGACAGATCTGTGAAAGCATTAACATGGGATTGACCTCTAAAAATATATTTTAAATTGATCATTTAAAAACCTCTCTCTTTAAATATAAAAGTGTAATATGTTTGATATCAGTTCAAAAGCAGTTCTTGTCTGAGCTGTACATTGAGTTAGGGACTTTTCTTATAGTAACCCAATCTATGTCCCTGGTCAATCAGATAGAGCACCTGCATTTTAAACATGTATTTCCTGTTGTAAATTTTTGCTTCCAGCCTTATTGTCCCCCAGTTATCTCTTCTGGACTATGTTAGATCGTTGCTTGGTCCAAATACTTGGATAGACTTTTACATGCTTTTGTATCTAAGTAGAGATTTGCTAAGTCCAAATAGCGAACCTGGAAACCTTGCTTTTACCTTTGTGGTATCTGGTTACAAAAATCAAGAGATCAGGGTTTACTAGTGATCCTGTGCTGTCCTTTGGTACTCTTATTAATCTCGACATCCTCTGTTAATCTACGCAATTCAGCCAACACTGACTTCAATCTTCACTCTTGAAAGTCATCAGACAGCCTTACTCGTATGACAGCTGCAGATCTCCAGGCAGGTATTTCAACCAGATATCCTGAAATGTTCTTTAAAATTTTCAGTTTCAAACAGTCGAGGCAATGAGGGTTATGAGGGTCATTGTGGCTATGTGGGCTATCTTTTGAAAAATACCCCATCTGTATGGCCTAAACCCTTAGCATGGTTTCTAAGTGTTCTGTCACAAGTGAAATCAAACTAATCCTTTCACTTCCCACTACATTCATGCTACTGGGAAAATAAATTCATTTATCTAGCTCTTAACAACTTTTACAGGGATCACAAAATCAGGAATTTATGTAATTTTTGTGCTCCTTTAGTACCTTCCTTTTCAGTATCATGTGTACCCTGGCTGGGTTAAGGAAATTTCCTGTATTACTTGCATTTAATTAAATTACTCGCTCATCGTGTGCAAGTAGGAGGACAGCCCCTGTCATTGTACTCTTGTGCTCTTACATTGGATTCAGAAACTTCAAAAAGCTTTCCGGAACAAATTAATTTAGAAACTTTGGTGGCATATTCCCTTAACTAATTAAAACTCCTTTAATATTAAATTTTCCTTTATTATTCCAACAGTTTAGACAGAGTCCTCTTTTCACTGCTACATACAACTGCATATGATCAATGCCCCAGAATTCAAGCTCTCAGCACTCTGATATGTTATTTCACTTTTCTGTCTGCCCAATACCCTCTGAAGTTGTGGCTCACTTTCCCAGTGTGAAAGCAGAAGAGGAGTTAGCTTGATGCCTTCTTTCATTTATTGTCCTTTTTATAGGACTCTTTCTGTCCACATTAGGTCTCTGAATGTTTAATTCCTGGCTGTGCTTCTGCCTCTGTGCTATTCTGCTGCAGCTAACGATCCCTTCAAGCTTTAGACCCAGGAGTCAGGATTTCCTGGTGCTGGCTGCAGACACAGATTCCTGACGCTGCATCTGTTGGTGTGAGAATAGGGGAAACTGATGACTTCTGAGGGATAAGTTATTGCTTTTTGTTTAATTTGGCTTTTGTTTGTAAGCCACGCAATGTGTTATGCATTTCTTTAACTCTTCCATCACAATCTTTCCAGGCAACATGAAAGGTGCTCATGTCTCCTTATGCTGCCTGTTTGTCATTCTTGATGTGATGCTTGCTACAGCCACTGTTGATCTGTCTGCAGGTGGACGGTTCTGCCATGAGCCTCTTAGTCCCAAATCTAGACATGCACAAGAGACCAAACCTTCCCAGCTTGTTACTCCGTTTGTCTGCCTGGTATCTAAAGCAGGAGAAAGCTCCTAAAAGAGGACCAAGGTTATGTGGTGCCATCATACCCACAGCTCTCTTCACAATCCCCGCTGTGTTCGTTGTTCCTCTGAGCCCCAGAATAACTGAAATTCCACATGAATTTTTTTTTTCCCCCTCTCTCTGCAAATCTCTTATGCATATAAACACTTCCTGAAGTGCCTGAGTTCTCATACTGCTTAAGAGCTCAAACACAATTCAACTGAACAGACTACTGAATTGGGAGATTTATGATTTTTATGAGTGAGGCTGCAGGTTGTTTTTGTTCCAATTAAACAATGGAAATAAGGAAAAACAAATGCTGCTGTTAAAATAATCACAGAATCTATGTCATGTGGGGGACAGAAATGAAGTTCACTACTTTGCATGTGTGTGCATACTCCACATCCCTGTATATAGATGCATTACTCATAATGGCAAATTAATTGTATTGCTTAATTATCAAATACCTGTGGTGTACTACTTGCCTAGACTTTAATCTAAGTTCTAAATCCCAGGTTTTACAAGAGAACTTGAACACTGTGATTTTTTTGTTTGTTTGTTTGTTTTAAATTTTATTGTAATGCTTAAAAGCCCACAGAACTACTTCAGGTTTGGGAAAAAAAAAATTCAAGGCCATCTTGTGCTATAGGGCAATAATGGCTTTCACCTACAATTAAATGAAAGTTGGGCCAAGCGTTGAATTTTCTTTTATTATTTGTATTTCCCCTCATTTTCTTACCTTGCCTGTGTGTGGCTGTGTGTGTTTGTGCTTCTTTTTTTTTTTCTACCTGTTTTATAGACACCTTCTGATGTCTTCTGACAGACTGGGTGCAGACAGCTCCAGTTGGGACATGTTGTGCTAGGCCATTTGTAGAGAGATTTTTAATCTGGGGCTTTGTCTTGCCTGTCCCTAAAGAAGTTTGTTTACTTGGGCAGTGAGCTACCTGTCTTTTCAGGCAGAACAATAAAAGAAGCAGTACCAGTAAAAGGGATGTTGTGATAATTCACAGGGTCATACCTGTTTAGAACTTACGTTTGATATACAGGAGATAATATGATATATGTCTACTGCACAGAAAAATATCTCTGCAAAATTTTCTGATTTGATCAGATGAGTTGTGCAAGGAAACAGAACATTTACCAGTACAAAGCATTTGTATATCTGAGAATTGTTCTTATCAAGATTTTCATCAGATATCTTCTCAGATGAACTTTTTACAATACTGTATGATTTACAGCAGGAGCCAAGTAAGGTGTCCAGTTTTACAATTATTTGAGAAAATAAGGTATTTAAACTTTCAAGTATAATTCTCAAAAAGGTAAGGACTTTGAAAAATTTTTTTTATTGTCTTATATTTTCAGTTGAATTGGAAATTATATTAGGACCCAGATTCATCTTACATAGCACTGAGGGAAAGGTCTTTATATGATGAATGGAGGAAGATGAGTCTCGGCTGAGGTTTTTGCTGAGGGTCGTCTCTCTCTAATAACTGTGCAGGGAGCCTGAATCACTCCTAATTTAAAAGGGATGAAACTGATCCTTTAGTGTAACTAGGAAGTTCACCAAAGCAGCTGTCCCAGGTCAGACCAAGGTCCCCTCCAGCTCAGTATCCTGTCTCCAGCAGTGGCTGTAAGTGATAGACAGGGAAGAACAAAGCCAGGAAAAGCAAATAGGATGCTTCCCTCAAGCAACCTCCTAATCTCTGCCTTCAGCTTGGGAATTTCTTCAGCTGGTGGTGTATTCTGTGTATTTAGTAATCCTCAATGGATTTCTCTCCTATGTACTTGCCCAGTCTTCCCTTGAGCTGAGCTACCTTTCACATGTGTCACAGCATCTTCTGGCAGTGATTTCTGTGGGGACACCACATCCATGTGGGTGTTTTAAATCTCACTGACAGGAGATTCTTGTGAGGTCTTTAAATTTAGTGACCCAGAGAGGTGTATGTGAACATAGTCAATCCCTCTCTGCTTTTTCCATCCAGGAAGAAGCTGAAAACACAAGTCATAGGTGTAGTCTGTGTCCTGTGTGCACCAAGGGGCTCTGCAGTTTTGTCCCCCATCTCCTTGGGCCTGGGCTGCCTGGGCTAACACCTAGCTCTCACCTGATGCAAACAGGCAACCTGGAATCAGACAGCTGAGAAAACAGTCACTGTGAAAGAGCAGTGAGAAGCCTGGTTGGGGTCTCCTCTGCCTTGCCCAGCAGCTGCAGTCAAGCTCAGGCCCTTACCCTTGGTGCATTCCTGAGGTGTGTTGCGGGAGTGCCATTGCCCAGTCTTGTGCCTTGTTCATCTTCACCCCAATCTGCTGACTTGTGTTGTTAGTTTGGCCTCAGCTCTGCCTTGTCACTGTGGACCTGTCTGGTGACCCACGGGCTGTGGCTGACCCTGGCTACCATCCATGGAGTTGTGGGATGGGGCTGTTGGTGTTGTCATCTCCCTAATGGCTTTGTTGTCACTCTTGGCTCTAGCTTGCCATCCCCTACAGAGCATCCAGCCCTTGCTGTGCCCTGGCACACTTTCTCACCTCAGCAGTGCATTTTCATCTCATCAGATCATTCTGAATTGGCAAACAAATCTACATATATTATAGCAAAGTTACCCCTTCCCCTTCCCAACTCTACTGCATGTACAAGACCTACAAGTGAGCCACTGGTGAAGTTGGCAGTTTTAATCCTTCACCAGCCTCTTACTTTTGTCCCATTGTACCCTCTGCATGAATGACACAGCCTGACTCATATGGCTTAGCTGTAAGCAAGCCTAATAATTTCAAGGCATAAAGTAAGGAAGTTTTAAAATGCAGATATTCTTTTGGTTTCAGCATATCAGAAGCATAAAGAGAATTATGATGACTATGAAGAAGTGTGAGAAAGTGCTCCAGATTCATGGATCTGTTAATGTTTACAGTAACACTAGATTATCATATTAGTTCTCATTGTGGAAATTAAGGGCATGGTAACCTGACGATTTTACTGTCTGCATGGAAATATATACAAAGCAATTAGTCTTTTAAAAAATGTATTTTGAAATGCTGTTGAAAGCTATATTTTCTTACAGTTTTGATGAATTGGTAAGCATCTGAGTTTATGGAGTTCTTTTACAGTTATTGGGCTAAGAGAGTCAGTCTTTTTATATCCTTTTACAAGTTCTTGTCTGAACTGTAAAGTGCAAGCAAAGCCTGAGATTTATTTGCTAGTTTGCAGTGCTCTGTCTTGCTAGCTCACTCTAGCTCCCTGTTACAAATCCTCTGGCCTTATTATGTGTTGCTAGGCACAAGGGAAATAATGTCATTTGTTAAACAAAGCACTCAATGTCTTTCTTTGTGGACTTCGCACATTCTTCCAGTGGTGTGAAATCCATGTTAACAATCAGCTCATAGTGAAAAGGTCCCGGTCAAACATTACCCGTAAAAACGTGACGTTTGTGTACCATGTGATGGCACAAAAAAAAAGCCACTTCCCAAAACTTCACCTGGATCCTTAAACTGGTCAAGGAGTTTGTTGCCAAGGTTTTCTGACCAGGAGAAGCAGGAATGTGAACCATGCTGTGTGCATGAGAGGACAGCACAGGACAGATGTCTGACGGGGAGTGTGACACAGGTCCAGCCTTCCACTGGGTTAATTTTTCCTTCCCTTGCCCTTTATTTGAGTTTTGCTTGTATTTTTCTGGTTATTTTAGATTTTTTTTATTCCACTATAGTTTGGTAAGGAGATATCCTAGCTCCCCTGTGCCTTCTGAACTCCATTTACCACTGGGGTCCCCTGTGCAGTCCCAGCTGATACCAGGCTTCGTGTTTTGCTGAAAGAGGTCTTCTGGGACTGATGGAAACTAGAAAATATCTTCTCATAAAGTTCTGTCTTTTGAGCTGTCTTTCCTTGCTGAAGCTTTGCCTTTTCCCTGCCTAGATTTCTTTGGAGGGAGGCAGTTCTTTGCCTTTGGAGGAAAAGATTGCAGGATAGACATACATATTTAAAGCATTCGTATCTCAACTTTCAGAAGGGAAAGAATGCAGGTCTTTTACTGAGACTTCACTGTGCCCAGATATATCGGACCTGAGGCTCTGTTATGGTCAGCAATTCTTTGCTATGTGCTGACACCATCATGTACAGGGAATGTTGCATCTCTCTAACAGCTTGAGTCATACAAGGGTGTGGCAGCAGAAAGGAATTTGAATAAATCCTCGGTATACACCTACATGATTTTTTGACACCTAGGCGGCAGTGTAATCCCCCTGAGATTCAAATATATTCCTTCAATTTCAAGCATTCGGGGCAAACTAAGCAACCTTAACTCAAGACCAACTTCTTTGTTGCTGCATTTTTGTTGCAAATATATAAGACAAAAAAGTCTGGTCTTTTAGAGGTCATTTAGCCTAATCTGTTTAAAATTCCCTGTATTAGTAACTGGTTTGAGTAAATGTTCCTGAGTTAGAGGATATTTTTAAAGAAAAGTCAAATTTGATTTGCATTTCCAGGAACACAGAATCCACCTCACAAATACGACTGCGTTGTAGCTGTGTTCATCATTAAATCTTTATTTCCATTTCCATTTGAAGGTAATTTAATACCTATTTTCAGTAACTGGATCTCATTCTGTCTCAGCTGGTTTGAACAGCCCTCTCTGAAAGGCATGCTTCCTTCTTAACACTTGCAGCTATAGACTGCAGTAAAGTTTCCCCAAGCCTTCTATTTTAATAGACTTCCATAGACTGGTTTGGTAAATTTACAACAAAGTTCTTTTTTTCCGCTAAATAATTCCATTCTCCAGATATTTTTCTAGATGCTTTCATCATCTCTCTGGGGTTGCAGGTGACACAACATCTTATTCTTGATCTCAACAGTGTCTAAAATAGATCGGTGTGATGCCATTGTTCTGGTTTATATATCCAACAGCTGATTAGCCTCACTGGTTTCAGATTTGTACTCTGAGAAGTGATTCATTCCTACACTAAAGGGAACTTTCCTTGTTCTTTTTAGTCATTTCTTGCCAGAAGAGTCCTCATTTGATTTATATACTAATACAAATATAGATGTATGTATATTTATATCATTAGCTAGCTCTGATGTCCTGAAAAGGAAGACTTACATATGTGGGAGTGGAATTAAACCTGTGGCAACTTGTTGATCTTAAATCACCATGCCAAACACCATCCCCCACCAAAATGTTTTGCCAAGGGCTTGGTGTTGTACCATCTTTTAGGTTTCAACACATCACTGTGAGGGGAATCCAGGCAGAACAGATGAAACCGCTCACAGAAGGACTGCAAATCACTCACAGTGCTGTTGTACAACTATTCTCTACTGTATGCATTAAAGTGGCCAGCAAACTTACTCTCTGTTTGCTGCTGGGAGACTTCCCCTCTCAAATTCTTTAACCTCCGCAAGTTTTGAAATTCATCATGATTATTAAAATAAAAAGCTATAGTTCAGAGCAGGATATTGAAGCAGCTTTTACACATTAACTTGTTCTGTGGGGTCAGTGACTGCTTCATCTCGTTATGGCAGTTCTGCAGCTTCTCTAGCTGTGATGTGTGGATGCAGTCCAGGCCTGGCCAGATCTCACTTGTCTCTGAAGTAGTCACAGCCGCTGTGTTTTATTCTTCGAAGATGACTTTGGCTTTCCTTGGAGAGTGAAAAAAGCTCTAACACTGCCTCCTAGAAGAGGCTGTATGCACATGCATCCATATTTTTCCTTGCAACACACCCACCTGGCAATACAGGAGCAAAAGCAGACCCATTCAGTTCACCTTTAGCCCCCATTGGCACTGATGGGGGAATGTGAGTACAAAGCAGATGACCATTAAGTACTGACCATCTCCTGGGTCATTAAAGGGACAACTCTGTCATCAAAGTCAACCACTCATCAGGAGAGAAAAAAATAATAAAAGCAAACTGAAAATAGGAAGACAGCAGCAGGTATGAGCAGCCACTGCAGACTTCCTGGCCCCATCCTGTGGTTCACAGCAAGGTTGGTCTCCACCACACTTGGCATCTACATTTAATGTGTCTGCAGTCACCAGTTGGCTACATTCCTTCTTACAGGCAACAACAGGTAAACAGCCTCTTCTGGGGAAAGTTTCTAAGCACAACAAGTAACCTTTGCTGTTGAAATGTTCCCCAGGAGACTTGGTGGTTATGTCAGCTGAAGATGCAATGAGTGGTGTGATGTAGCCTCTGTGCCTATTCTTCAGAAAAACGGTGTCAGCTGTTTCTCAGCAAAGCTTCATCCAGGCTTGGCTGGGAGATGGCATTTCAGTTTTTGTTGCAGAGATAAAGCCAGCTCAGTTGTAAAAATAGCAAAAAGGCCATCCCAATGAGTGTAAATGCTAAAGACCTGATGTATGTGCTCCAAAGAGCAGACAGACCTTCAGTCCCATAGGAAAACCCTTCAAGATATCTCACTGCCCATCCTCAGCTTCAAAACCAAAGGGTGGCCTTTGAAACCTGGGACACAGGACTGGAATGAGGATCAGGCACACCAGCGATTTCATCTCATTTTTGATGAAGGAGCTTTGAGATGATGTGGAAGTCATTTGATCTGCCTGACCTTTTAGAGAATAACTGCTGGCTTAGAATTTACAAGTTGTTAATAATTTATTTCAAGAGAAGGTGCTGCAGCAGCAAGGCAACATCAGAGCAAGAGGAGGGTTGAGTTTGAAATGGGAAACAACAGCTGCCAAGGGTAGAGTTACTTTGGATGCCATTGGAGAAGAACAAAGTGAATTAAGAAGGGCAAAGTAACAGGACTCATCCTCCACTTCCAATTAATTTCTACAGACCAATTAACTTTGAATCTTTTTAGGATCTGGAAACATTATGACCCATTTTTAATCAAAATAAATTATTCTAGTTTCCAAGTTGATCTCATGGTATTTTCTAGTCAGCAGAGGAAATACTGAAAATTTTGTAAGAGATCCTGTTCTCATAAAATGCCCAGCCCAATTTTGTAAATTCAGGAGGTTTTGGCTAGGCTAGATAAGCTTTGGAGAAGCATCTGAATATTCACTCAAGCTGAACCCACACTCCAGACTGTGGTGTGAACAGTTTCCTGCACTTCTGAGATTCTGATGCTTTGAAAAATTTTACTGACTCTGGAAGAATGAGGGCAGTGAGAAAAAAAAAAACAACACCCTGTTGCCCCTCTGTAGTTAGTCCACTGGATAAAGAGAAGCACAGATGGTTGCCCAAAGGCTGATGGACAGGATAAATTCAGCATCATTAATGTCCTCTCCCTAACGGCATGCAAATAAGTAACCATGAAAGCCTCCCAGGTCCAGAGACCTCTTGGGAAATAATAGTAACAAAGACTGCTTTGGTGGTGATGGTTTAAGGTAAAAATTGCCTAGTAATTACTGCCACTCTTGCATATATAAGACATGTCTCCCACAAGAAAAAATGTGTCTCCTATTCAGCCTCAGTGCTTGTGTAGTTCCCATCACATAATATTTGAGCACCTCCCAAGGAGTCAAAAATAACTCAAAAATAAATGTAAGAAAAAGGTGTTGTTTCCTCAGCCCAGTAAGAACACAACAGGCTCTGACCTTGTGCTGGTATGGCAAAGGGCAGGACTGCATAATTCTGGGCATCTCTGAATCAATATTTTGACTAATTGCCATTTCTCCCTCTGGCTTACCCAGTTTGCTGACATGTTTCTCTCTGGTGTCAGGGCCAATATGGGATACATGTCCAGCTGCTCAGTAATGCTCAAACTCTCCTTCGCTTATTTTGGACCCATTCAATGAAGAGCAACATTTCCCATCTGGGAACTATTAGCATATGCTAAGCAGTCGTTAACATATGCTAATGATGTCTGGAGCTTTTCGAAGGAACCTTGAGTGACCAAAGCCTGCAGAATGGCTGCACAGGAACTTCTGAGTCAGCCTATAGGTCTCGGCAAGAGATTTGAGACACTAAGCCAAACTCCTCAGACAGTGCCCTGTGGCTTCGCAGAGGTGCTTGGTCCCTTAAAGGAAGTCTGTAAGGGCAGAAAGCAATGGCCTTCAGAGGGACTGGCTCTGGATCTGGGCCATCAATAAGGCTATCAAGGTAGGTAGCCACTGCAAGAGATCTGAAGAAAAATAAAGTGGCTTCTTCTGGAAGCAGCAAGCGGCTGAGAGTATTTTTGTTGCACAGGAGGCTGCAGGAGGTAGCAGGAATTGATGGAAGTCACTCTTCAAGAAAGGAGTTTGTGGCCAGTCACTGAGGTAGCACACACAAACATCCCATGGACAGTAAAACAATGAGAAAGTCCCCTTCGCATGACTGCTACAACACTGAAATACCAGATTTTTCCTTTTGTTATAAAATTGTTTCTTTAGTATCAAACATTAACTGTGCTATCAACATTCTTATATTAACAAGTTCTTGCCATTAGTCCAGTCCCCAGAAGTTTGAGACATGATGTTGTCCTCAGCATTTCTAGTCCCTGACTTAGCAAACAGTGTGGGTGCCCATGGCAGAGCCATAAGCATTTAGGAAACACAGTACAAAGAACTTCAGGCAAATACATGTTGAGGTCTGTAATGCTTCTTATATCAGAACACTCATGTCAATGGGTCAAAAGTTCTTTTCCAAAAATGTTAGTCAGATTTTTTGAAGTCTTCTTAATATACAGGAGCCTGGATATGTTCTAGTGGAAAAGCAAACTCCTATAAAAGTAATTTAATGATGATAGATATGCTTCTTTATGTACCTTTCTAAGTATCCCTGAAAAAATATTTGAAGAAAATGCTATAGAGAGGAAAGTTTCCCAGGATCACCTCCTCTTCCAGAGTAATAAGCTCTTCTCTTCAGTCTAAATCAGCCCTCTAGAAGATACAGTCTAGACTTGCTTACCTTTCTGAACCAGGTTTTTCATGTCTAAATAACCAGTCTAAACACTAGATCCCAACTTGTATTGCTATCCATCCCTGTTGCTGTTACGCATTTTGAGGCACAAGCTGGCACACGCAGTCAGTGCCTATGGACAATTCCAGCACCACCAAGAAAATTAGACAATAAAAAACCTATAGCAAACAGCTAAGAAAATTCTGGAATTAAAGTTAGCTGTGGAATTTCAGGCCTGTCCTCTGCTATAAAATATCTTTTTATTATGCCCCACTATTCAATTTCTGCCCTAAATCAAGAGTTATCGATTTTCTAATGCATTTTTTTCCCATGGCACTCTGTCTTTATAGCCACGCTTTCAGATATAACTGCTCTTTAATTCATTTTTAAAGCATCACTCAGAAGTGAAGGAAATGAGTCCCTTTTTACTGAATAGCTATGAAGATTAATGTAAAGGATACATATTCATTTTTATGTCTGGGCTGAGGTTGTACATTTCACACATTAAATGTGGCAGGCAAAAATGCTGACCCTGGGCTCTGTGGTTTGTTCCAGGGAACCAAGTTCTCAGGTGAGAAAAGATTTTGTCCTCTTCCTCTCCACTCTTGCTTCATTTCACCTGTCCTCCACAGCCACCACATCTCTCTGTCTCCCACCACTGCCCTGCCCTCCACCCTACACTGCTCTTCTCCATCCATGTGCCATCCCCGGTGCAATCCTTCTGCTTGTCTTCTTGGGAGGATTCCTGAGTCTTTCCCTCCCTCATCTCCGCCCACATGTCTGGTTCTTGACCTTTCTATGTTTCAATCCAGGCATTTTTCTCCTCCACATTGTCTCACCTCAATGAATATCACTGAGAGTGCAAAACAGACAGACTCCTGGTTCTCCTTTCAGGTTCCTGGCTGTGTCATAGGCTGTGGAAGTCTGCAGCTGAAACTGCAAGGGAAGTCCTGCTTGACCTGAGGTTGAAACCTGCTCAGGGAGGATGAAAACTTCAGGGGTTCAACTGCTAAAATAAAAGGAATCTCTTAGTTATCCACTGAGCATGTGCAAATTCATCTTTCCAAAGATATATAAGGTAGCCAAATTTGGGCAAATTTTCAGGAGGGCAAAAGGGATATCTCTGATGAAAGGCAACCCTCTAAGAGGTTCCTGCTCCAAGGAAGAGGGATGCCAGAGTTTTTCAAAGAAAAGGTCACAATTGCTTTTTAACTTGGACAAAACAATGAATTTTTCCTTACCCTCATTATTGGAAACGTCTGAGTTTGTGGACATTTTCCAAAAACTTCAGCCTGAGGCAGATACCTGGCATGGAAAATTTCATTCCAACTGGTTATAGTTTGGCAGCGTTCTAAGTGCTTGAAAATAGGGTCTTACAATACAAAGAATCAAGCTCTCACTGCAATGTAAAAGGCCAAGTGACTGGTCCTACCTGCAGTGACAGCCCACCACATAGCTTTGTCACCCATATGGCAAACAAGGCAGTGATGCACACTCAAGGCAGAGCTGAATGTTTCTTGGGAGTTTGTGTTCTGGCCAGAAGGAAATTACTGGGATCAGTACTGAAGAAATGGGTTAAGGTGAATGCTGTAATGTAGAGGTGTTTCCTAGCACAGAGGGGATTCGGACAGCATGGTTTACAGAGCTCCTGTCTGAGTTCTGCTTAGCTGCATTCACATGCATTCATCTTCTTCAAATAAAAGTTTTCTGACAAGTATGTTAACAACACCTTGCCCTACATCGTCCTGGTGTCCAACTAACTTGAGCTGGTCTGTCATTACCGTTAACTCAGCTGTCTGTTTCCTTCTTTTATCACACCACCACTGCCACTTCTCCCTTGTCATGTTCCAGAGGAATGAATGCATAGACACTGGCAATTCCCAAGCAAAATTAGAGCAGCTGTCTGCTGATGCTGTGGGGCATGTGATTTTCCAGGGATAGCCCATCAACCCCTTCCCAGTATAACCTTTCCTGAGTACCAGGCACGATTCCTGTTTTTTTGGCTGCATTTCACACACCATGGCAGATGCTTGGGCTATATTCTGCAGGCATAGACCAATTCCTGGGACAGGAAGAGAAATCATGAATGGCTAACAAGGTCTAACTGAGTAACTGATATCTGCCATGTATTGAATCAGAATGCAGTATCTGTCCCCATGGCCAGGCAGCTGGCAGCTCAGAATACCTCATGACACATGAAGCACAGCAGAAACTTGGGCATCTTCTGCTGCTGTTGTGAGACCTGAGATCACCATGTAGCGGTTAGATTAGTGATTAGATGTTAGCTTTTCACCATGTACATACACTGCGATCACTGAACACCACTGCATTGGATCCTCTTGGAAAGATGTGTGTCCTTTGCACAAAGCCCAGCACAGTGGATGTTATGGCAGGGCACACTGCCTGTGTAATACTAGCTCTGTTTGCACAGGTGTTAGATGGCTTTAGAGCCTGGATCCTTGGATGATGTGAGCGTCCAGGAGGTCTTCTGTGGCTTATGTAGTCTGCTAGGAGGTGAACGCTTTCGAAATGAAACCCTCTTTAGAACTGCTGAAATCTTGGTGAGTAACAGCCCTCATCTGCATTAAAAGGTTTTTTTTATTGCCTAAGTTATTTCATATATTCTTTTAAAATAGTGGCAAAGAAATATCAAAATTTGGATAGATAATTCCTTCCTTATCGTCAGGTTATTGGGACATCAGAGAGAGACAAAGTGTACAGTTGTGCTGTTGGTGAAATCCAGGGCTACCTGGACTGCCTGAGGAATGGATCTGGTAATTTATTTTTCTAAAGGTACTGGAAACTACCACACAGGAGCCCATGTCTGCTTTGTGAAATGAATAGTTATTTTTATTACCGGGAAGGTCAAAGTCAGGGGAAAGCTGGCTGATGGCATGCAGGTAGTGAGCAGGGAGCAGGGAATATTTCCAGTACTGGTGGAAAGAGAATTAGAGGCAATTGCAGCAGCATCTGACTAAAATCAGAACTAATTAAAATCAGAAGAAAGGACAGAAACAGGATGAATAAAACAAGGATGGATTGAAAATATAATAAAACACAACTGGTGCCTTTAATCTCAGGCCTCGGGTGAAAACAAATCTGTTTTCCAGTGGAAGGAAAAATAACCAGAAGTTGCTTCAGGAAGGCCCGTGCAGGCTGACAGGCCCACCACCACGGTGAGCATCACCCAGAGGCAGGGCAGCAGCTAGATGGCACCGCTGGCTGCGCTATCACCCATCGCTTCGCTCCCAGCAGCGCTCCGCGGAAAGGCTTTCAGGCTGGCTTGCCTGGTTTTGCTAAAGGCTGTGGCTTTGGACTGAAAACAGAATAAGATAAATTTTACTCAGAAGATTCATCACAAGAGCCCAAACGACCTGGTGATAACAGCCTGAGAGCTCACCAACAAGTCCGTGTTTCCAGTCTTTGTTGAATAATCACAGTGCTCTCTGGACCACATGTGTTTTCTAAAAGAGTTGTAAAGATTTTAAGAAACAATGCCATTGTGAAAAATGATTCTTTTTTTCCTGTGGTGTTGTAAGGACAAAAATATGGTTTTGTCCATCTGTCTGAGAGAGGTTAACTGCTCTCCACCCTTCTTTCTACATATTTACATCTCTACTTACCTGTTACTACATCAATAGTAGAGTAGCAGCAACAGCTCACAAACTCAACAGGTCACCCTTCCAGTCATGCTGAAGTCCTGCATTGATCCATTGTGGTAGGTGCAGTCACATTTTGACTGTGTGGCATATGTCGCTGGGTATTTTAACACTGCTTTCCATCCAGGCATCATTTTAATCTCTAGCAGCGTCAGACCTGTGACTGAGCTTTCCCAGGGTCAGGCTATTAGCCAGATCATGACCCAGTCCGTGACATGAGAGTTTAGCAAGGTATCCCTATAAGATCAGCTGCTGGAGTGAGAAACAAAGAGATAATTTCTGTTACATGTTGGTTTTGTAATAATCATAAAAGCACAGTTTGCTGTGCTTTTACATTCTCTTCAAATTTCTTCTGTAATTTCTTTCAGTTACTTTCCTCCTTGTTCCCACTCTCATCCCCTGCATGAATTTTCTGTAGGCAGCTACTAGCAGGAGCCAGTTATAGAGATCCACAAAGAACCTGTGAAGTAAGAAAGTAAGAACGTGTGTCCAAGTGCCTTCAGGGCACCTTACCTATCAGCTATGTCTCATGGGTGACATGTCTCCAGGATATCCTTTGCTTCATCATGCATGCAGCCTGTCTCTGTTCTCCAAAAAAAAAATAAATCCTGTAATCTAGGCTAAAATCCTTTCTTGATCCTGGCTAGAAATAAACCCAAACCTGTAGGGCTTCTACAGCCCTGCTCATGGTTGCAGCCCTAGCAGTGAGTGCTCATATGCCCCCTCCCAGGCGCAGCCCCATGGCTTCTTGTTTTACCAGCCCTGGTTGGTGACACCTGCCATCCAGTGACATCCTTGACTCAGAATGAGATCCTGTGGTTTAAGCTGGAAAGCAAAACACAGCTTCTTACCAGAAATCCTGTGTGTCATGCTCTTATTACATATTTAAATCATAGGAAACTTTTATCACTGTTAGTTGATGGAGAAAAAAATGTTCATTTTAAAATACCCAAGGGATGTGGTCCGGGCAGTTTTGCATGAGGATATGAATAAGCACTTTTTGGAAAGATGCGAGTAGTAGCTCTTTCCTCATCCTGCACCTTGACTTGTTACTTAAAATTGTTGTTTGAAACTTCTATTTCTGCAAACCAGGCTCTTGCAGTGTTAATCTTTTACACCGAGATACTTAAACCCCGGACTCCTTGCTCAGTCTCTAACTAGACCAGAGAGACACTGAATAATTCCCCTTGAAGAGGGGAACTCCCTGCTGCTGGCGGTGGCTCAAGCATTTACTACAAGGGGAAAAGGGTGCACATCTGTGCTGTGGTGGGGGCAGCAAGGACTGTAGCCAAGCCCAATTCTGTGTGCTTGGCCCTCCAACGTTGCAGCTGTACCTCATACCAATGACACAATGCTCTCTGAGCACAGCAATGGGATGGCGCAAACTTGCCACAGCAGTTCTTAAGTGCTTTGAGCTCCAAGGCTTGCTGTTTTTCTCCAACAATTGCTGTAATAGATCCAAATACATTATGAGAAGTGATGTTGCATCAGTTTAAACAAATTGCTTTTAGGGTAAATGTTCGTTTTTGCATTTAGGCTGGTTTGGAAAACATGTTTGTGTTCGCTTTTTTTAAAATGTGGTCCAGGGTGAAAAATAACATTTTTGGTCATTGAATGAAACAGCTCTTAATATCAAGGGATAATTGTTTCCAATCCATGTAGGTCAGGGTTAATGTTGAGTAATTCTTAGCGAGGCTAGTTAATGACTATAATATGCAAAGAATTTCTGTTTCCTAACCAATGCAAGCCAAAGGTTCTCCTTAGCAGCATCATAAAATCACTATGACGTCCCTCAGAGAAAAAAAGGGATAAATGTGCATGCAGTTAAAAATCTTTGTTTTAGTTAAAAATCTTTGCCTCTCATTGTGATTTTTTTTTTTTTTTTTTAAATCCTGGGTTGGAAGAAAGGCAAGGTCTCTCTTTGTCCAATCAGCCCATGCAGAACTTCCCCCATTTTGAAAATGTGGTGCCAGAACTTTGTGAAGTTATTTTGGGTTATTGACCAAATCTTTGTTTATTCCTTTCAAGAGTGGTCAGCCTGAGAAGGAACCCACAGATGTTTAACTTACAGTTCTGCTTTTCTGTGCCATTCTGACAGCTCCATGAAATTCTACCTCTTTTTTTTTTTGTAGGTAAACCATTTATTGTTTGTTCAAATGACACTTTGTCCCTCAGTCCTTCTTTCAGTTGCCACCATTGTTGATCATGTTAAAAAAACTAAATAAAACCAAACTTCCCCCCATCTGAGCAGTAATCCATCACCTTCACTGAGATGCTCACCTTTCCCTCTATCTCCTTAAATTTCATCAAAGACTTGAAAGGAAATGGAGGAAAAAAGGCTACAAAGCTGACTTCATTGTCCCAGGGCCTGTATGGTGTAGGTACTCTGTGTGTGGTGGTGGTGGGGAGACCATCACCACAAAAGATGGAGCTGTAATGAGGAAAGCCTTAAGCATGGCTGGGCATAGACACTAAAATACCAGAACAGATTTTTGAGATCTAGACCTATTCCCAGCACCCATGGATGAAACTACAAGATGCAAAACGGCTGGCCAGCACGTTTTTGTGGAAATGGCATCAATGAAACCTGCAATAAAACCTTGCAGTGAGGCATCCTGTGGGTTTCTACATATATTGTGCAAATGTGTTTCACAGGTTTTTGTACAATCAGCAAGAAAACCTTGCTGTGGGGTAATAGAGGAAAGTGGATAGACTGAACCCAACTCTGAGGAACCAGACATGATGGAGTTATATGAGCCCACTGAAGAGATGGTTTGATCCAATAGTAGTGGATAAGGACCTGTGGAGAGGGGAAGTGGAATGTTCATTGTTTTTTCTTGGTTTTCTACTATATATGCAGATTGAAGAACAAAATTTGGTAATATTTCTAAGCAGCTGGTTTAAGCTCCAACAGGAATGTATGGTAGAATGTGCTTTGCTGTTAACTTTCTTCATTTTGAACCTGAAAGGTATGTGTTGGGGTCATCACTGTCACCCTAGATTTCCTTGGGAGTGAAGATGAATGGGTGAACAAGTTTCTCAGGGGAAGAAGAGGTTGGTAAAGGAATGGGAATATGAAGGTATATTGGCTATAGCTCCATGGGTAATTATCCACTGGGTGCAGAGACTGCTCTTGAAGTCAGTGTTCTGGTCATTTGCTCCAGAGCAGTCTGTAGCATCTGGATTTGGTGCCAGAGAAGCAGTATGAGTCACATTTCCCATTTTAAGAGAATTAAAATTGTCCTCTGTTTTCTCCATGGAGCTCTTTCATGCCATCTGCAGGGGGTCAGTCTGTCAGTGTACATCAGTGTACATCAGTGCAGCTCTGGACATGTTGCACAGCACCTGTGGCTGCAAGAGGAGGAAGACAGGGAAAGGAGGCATAAGTGCAGGAACAGGGCCTTAAGTGTTTTCAAGCTGGATGATCGAGGCAGATGTGTTGCTCCTGGAGGTGAGTAACTCCTAGAGGAGAAGCACACTGCAGGCAGCTGGGAAATTTCTAGGATACACACAGAAACATTGAACACCATGCATAGGGAAATGGTATCAGGATTGTCTCTGGAGGAAAGAAGGGCATTTCCATTCAAGTCACTGAGATATTTTGGGAGAACAGGAGGGTTATCCACACAGTCTGCACCATCCCATGCTAAAAAAGAGCAAATTCTCCAGGTCAGGACCTCTTCCTTTGCTCCTCTCATCTGTTCAAACATAACATGACCTTTTTTTTTTTTTTTTTTTTTTTTTTTCAGGATGGAGAGGCTCAGAGTTCCTAATTAAAGCAAAGCTTTTTGCAGTGTTTGGATTATATCACTATTAATTATATCACTATTATATTGTGAAAACTTTCACTTTGAAGTAACAGAAGCCCAAGACTGTCATTGAAATAGACACTGGATTGTTGGCAAAGGTTTATTTTATACTCTCAAAACTTATTTTGAATACTTAGGTTTGTGGTTTTGTTTACTTTCAGTGAAATGCATTTTAGCTGTTTTGCTGTTTTGCAGTAGTCAGACTGCTGCCCAAAGGCTGTAGGGCAGTCTTTCAAGGCTTGAAAATGTTTGTGAATTAAATTATTTTCCTTTAAAGACCATACTTTTGTTTGCCTTCCCTCTAGAAAGACTCTATTTTAAAGGATGATGTGGTTTTGGCGTTATGGGTACATAAAAAGTATAAAACACTGCAACTCCTGCCCCTTCCCTCCCCTCTGGACCTGCTGTGGCATTTCAGGGTCTTGCTCTCATCCCACTGTGTCCTCAGACAGTGATCACCAAAAGCATGCAATATTGATACCTAATGAAATGACTAAAAATAAAGATGGAAGTGTGAAAGTGCTATAAATCATTGCCATGAATTAATTTTTCTACATAGAGAACCCCCAAAGAGATGTACTGAGAGCATCTGCTGCTTGCTGGAAGATGCTGGCTTCACAAGCAAAGAGGAGTGCTGCCTTCCTCTCTCCTTCACATAGAAAATATTCCATACTAAGTGGAGGGGTTAAAACAGTATGCAGTAAATAAACTGCCTGCCCAATGCTGACCACCACCTCTCCCCGGTGCATAGATAAGAATGGATTGGAAACGTTTTTCTCCATAACCAGACCTTGGGCTTTGATGGGATGAGAGAAAAGAGTCCATGAGGAACATAAAAATGTTAATGAGGTGCCTTGGAGTCAGTCGGTCTCCCCCTGCTCTATTGCTGGTACTTGTGTGGATTAGGAGAGAGGTTAGAAGGTGGGAGAACCCTCCAGGAATGGCTGCCCCAGAAGGACAGTGAATGTACTTGTTGGAAGAGGTTGACTCTGAGCTTTAGGCATCATGTGTGGACCAGGAGAGTGCTTTTGAAGAAAATGTTCTGTTTGCCCACACTAACTGTGCTTTGGTTTACATCATGGAGCAATCTTACGATGGGCTTCTTTTAGGTTATGCTAAGCCTCAAGAGCCTCAAGTAATCTGCAGGCACAAGTTTCATTTGGTCCCTGGGACCAGACCAGAGCCAGTCCTATGCAAAGAAACCCTGAAGGGTATATAGTGCAAATGTTGGGTCCTCAGCCACAGCTCCTTCACTTTGCCAGATCACTCCCTAGTATAGGCATAGCCAGTGTGAACTTCCCTCCTTGTCTATCATTATCTCCTGTACCCAATGACACGGCTGCCCCAGGGATCAGCAGGCTGGAGGGTGACTCAGGGTTGTCCCTGACGGGATAGCACTCTTGGAGATTGCTCTCCCTGTGGGAAAGATGTGGCTGGGGCTCTAAACTCCAAAAAGGGAAGAAGGAGCCTGGTGTGTGGTTATGGCTTGACTTCTTACCAAAAGATTTTACTGGTAGATGCTGAGTAAGATCATTACTTTGGTGACCTCATTTGCAGAGGGCAATGGCTAATTAAAGGGTCTTTTCCTTGCACTTGACTATTTTTTCCCTATCTAGCCATGGCCTGGGGAAGGTCAAGCAGGGAAGAACATAGAAACGAAGTGCATAAGATCTTTAAATAGCCACTGGTTTGGCAGACTGAGAGGCCTCAATTTCAATAATGAACATGTCTGTGCTCTCTTTGTTTTTATTTTTGTTTGTTTGTTTTTGACCTGAAAGGTGTCAGAAAGCTTTGTGTTCACTTTCTTTTTCTTTTGCCTTTTTTTTTTCTTCTGGTATATATTTAACATTGAGTCAAAATGAATTCATGAACTTCTAACCTTCCAGAAGACTAAGGGGTATTTTAATCTGTTTCACATCTTGTCAAGGACTGAATTTAGCAGGAGATAACAAACGAACTTAGGAGGAGGGAGCTGTAAGAGCTGCAGGAATTCCTATTTGTTCTACCAAGAGTGGAGAAACTGCTCTATGTATCCAACTTTTATAAGTTTCAAGTGTTTCTACACTTTTCCTTCACAACATGGAAGTCAGTCTTTCCATGAAGAGGCTATTTACCCATATTAGATGCTGAAAAGAATATATACAGTGCTGAAGAGGGTCACAGTCCCATTTACGTGTGAAGGAAGATCTCTTCTTTTTAAGTAAAAACAGGGGAGAAGTATCTACTGTGTTTCTACAGACTCATGCTAGCATGGAGGCTACTGATGTTCATGGTACTTAGAAAACACTTTCAAGAGTTCAAATTGTCTCCAATACACTTGATAAAGGTTTATTATAACGTATCAAAAAAGGCTCATAAGACTTTATGCGACAGCTGCCCATATGGTTAGAGAACTGCAAATACACTCGGCTTTTTTGCTTGGATATTCTTCCAGTGAAGATTCCCCTAGGAAGTTTCATTGCTTAATTTTGGCAAAGAGGATTAATTTTATGTCCTTTCAGTTTGTCCTCTGAGAAACAATGATAGAAAAGCATGATTTTAATTAAAAGTATTCCATCCCATTTCTCACACTTGTTCGCACATTTCTGATCTTCTTTCACAATGTACTTTACTGATTTCTTTGAAATTCCTTGTTTAGAAAATAATAACTCTGGGAACAATAAAAAAAAATCTGAAATCAAATATTTAAACTCAAGTTCAGACCTAACCTGTATTTGATTTGAAGGGAGGAGTGGTACTTATGACTCAGTAAGTTTTATGGCATATTTCACACAGCAATTTACAACTGATGGGAATTAGTTAATATATCAGCCTTGTAACATTCAGGTTATATATGAAGAATAGGGTTCTGTGTTTATAGAGGAACCTGATATCGCATGTAGAAGCCAAGTCATGAATACTGTTGTAGTATCGTAAATGTTCTCAGCATTTTTTTTTATTTTTTTTTTTTAGTTTATATGAGGAACTTGAACTATAAAGCATTTCTGCCAGGATCACATGCTGCTTTCTAGTCATAGATGTGCAGCATGCACAGAGCACTGGGAATTAATGTAATGATCTTGTGAGGCTCCAGTATGATGACTGTGCCCTGTCCCCACCGACCTGTTTCTTGTGCGTGCAGGGATGTCCTTGCTTGCTTTAACCATAAAATAATTCGAACAAACAAACAACACCACCATTTGTTTCTGCTTTCCTTTCTATGACTACAGCTATGTTCTGTAAATCGTATCTTCTGTTGTGTCATCCAGAAAATTACGTTACGAAATATTAGTCAACAGGGAAACTGTTGATCTTATGTTTGATACCAGATACCTTAGTTCAGTCCAAGAGCTGCCTTAAAGCTTCCTGACAGGGTACTATGATTTGAACTTCTGATACTACCATGAATGTTGCACCATGTTGCAAATGGTAGAACCACATACTGACAAAAAATATTTATGACTCTCTTAGGAAGGCTGTAATCAGGAATTTATTGTTATTGCTGAAATACTGAAGTTTAGTATTTGAGAATCTTTTCTAACTTAGAAATCGGTAAGTTTGGTGCCATGTTTATTGTTTGTAATGTTTCCTAAGGACTTGAAAGAAACAAATATATATCTGAGATTTCCTTAAAAGACCTCAGATTTTTAATCAACTATGCACATGCTAGGATACTCTTCTCATTCAGCAACAGAAACTTCTTAAGAGTGAACAGTTTCTCTAAAACAATGCAAATTGCAGTTATTTCTTGCAAGAAAGCCTGAAACTTCGAATGAATGCTTAGTTAACTGTTTTTAAAGCTATTGTCTCTATGTGATATTTTTACTGCTTAAGAGGTCTTGTTCAGCTGCTAATGTGAGCTATTGTATCAGTATATATCTTTTCTGTCTTGAGAGAAGTAACCACAGAAGGTGTTGCTAGTCAAAAACCTTACTCATTTGCATCATGTGTTCAAATTTTTCTGAGCTGTTAGACCTTTCAAGCAGAATTTTCAGTCTATTTAGGATATACTAACTATAGATGTGATCCTTTAAAATGAATATGAGGCTTGTTTAACAAAAGAGGAATACAGTCTTACGTGTGAAGGGAAGACAAAAGAACTCAAATGTAAGGAAAAAACATCTGCTTCTGCCAGCAGCTACAAAGACAGTTTCTCATGATCCATTTTGTTAACGTTCAGATTTCAAAAACACTGTAATCTGAGAAATGGGACATGATAAAATCTTCAGTTTGGCTTGAGCAGTCAAATGTCAACTAAAACCAAAGTTTATTCTCAGGCAGGCTGTGGAGCAGGGAATGAACTCCCCAATTAAAGATCTTCTCCAAAGAGTCTTTTAAACTGACAATAATTCTGGAAAAATCAGTTTTTCTGAAGCTCACAGTGACCAGGAACCTCTCCTTCTCCAAGAGCTTCTCTACTCTTCTTCTAACCAGCCCCCCCATTGACCACTCAGAGAGTTAGTGTGTGGATAGAGACCACCTAGCTGGCTCAGTGCCAGAGAAATCAGAGAAATCAACATTTCTTGCTTCAGATTCCAAGAGGAATCCCTTGAGTTTCAAAATAAATACATATATGCTCTTGATGGGGGAAAAAATTAAGGTTTTCAGAATACATAAAAACTTAAAATTCCAACCTTTGTCCAACAAAACCAGCTTGTGTGTACAGCAAATCCAGCATGAGCAACACTATCTCTGTCTCCTTTTGTAATGTTATGGTACTGATCTCTTTGGACAGAGGGATTTTAATCTAACTTTTATAATGTAAAAATGTTCAGCTGCACCAGTAAATAGGAATACTCCATAACCTTGAGGAGCAATTGTTATATGACATTATCTTTTTAATCCTAGTGTTAGTCCTAGAAGAGGATTTTATTGAAGAAGCTCTAAAAGCTATTGTTAGTTGTTGGATGTGTGAGATTTTAAGCAATTACTATCATATCTAATTATGCATTTGAGTCTTTTCTTTAGTCTAAGAGATCTGAATATGAAGCTGCATCTTAGTTTGCTGTAATGGAATTGAATATTACTTGAAATGTCGTGTAGCCCTTTGGCAAAATTTCATAATCACATTTACTTCAGGAGTTAAGCATCTTAGTAGTAATAATAATTGACTTTATGATTAGTCTACTTTGGTTGATTCATAAATACCTGATTTAAATTTTGGGCTGTAAGCAACTGACTACTGTCATTGTTGAAGACACTCCGATATTGCTGAAGTTTAGTTATTGCCAAAATATGAAAGGTACAGTTGTATATAATAAAATATTTTTCAACTCATTATTCACTTGTTTCCCTTTATTTGGCTGCATAACTCAGTCCATGTTTTACCGGCTTTGTTAGAATCAGTAAGTGTTATCTAGTAAGAATAAATAAGTCATTTGGCCATCCTCAAATGTATGAAAGGGCTAAGTGGGAATGTGGATTTTGTTTTAGAGTAACCAGTGGTAACTCCGTTGCTTGTTTATGTTTTCCTTCAACTAGTCCAGTGACAATTATTTAATTAAATAGAATTTTTACTGGTTACGAACTTTAAAATTTTGGTGTACCAGTTTGAACATTATGTGATGCTCAACAACTCTCTGAAATACTCTCTTGCCCCTAGATTTGCTGTCCCAGTATAGATTTCACTTTAAATATCTCACAATAACACGGGACAAGTCTGTGCCTGGGTAGGAGGATTAGGAAATACTGCCTGATTTGCCTCTGTATCTACCCCCCACAACAGACTTTTCGTCTGCATGCAGGCAAGCGGTCCAGAACCGAAGGGAATTGGATGTTTCTGCCTACAGAAGGAAAGGAAAGATTGTGGTAGGGAGAAAGTAGACAGTCAAGTGCTTGTGAATCACCTAGTTAGCAAGCACTCCTTATTCATCTTCACATTTCTAAAGTCTGTCTCAGGCAATCAAATCTCCTCAGAATCTTCGCTGCTTGCGAGGCGATGATATATCTGACTTCCCTGAACAGGGACAGCACTTCCACAATTTGTTTGAGAGAGATCCACAGGGCCTGATACCTATTCTTGTGAACTCAGAGCACCGCCATCCTTTCCTGATGCGTGCCACACTGCTAGCTGCCCTGCTCCCGTGTTGTGCTATTTGTTTTAGTGCTGTAATAATCTGTTTGCATCAGTGGGTTAAAAACTTTGATAAAACCTTTTAAAACCACTTCAGGAGAGGCTTTGGTTTCCCCTTTTGTGCAGTGTTGCTGCCTTCCCCAGGAGTTTCCAGCACGCCAGGCCTTTGCATGTATGGTGCCTATGTATATGAAATAAAGGAGGAAAAAAAGGTCCTTAATAGAGCCCTTAAATGCTTTCTTTTGAAAGGCACTGAAATGCTCTATCAGTAGTCTTGGTATCTGCTCCCCCCGCCCAGCAGCCTGATGGAGGGCATGCCCTCACTATGTGTAAATGAAACACATTCAGTTCAAAATGACCTGCCCTCCTCTGCCTCCCCACTCCTTTAGCTGGGCCCTTTCTGCTCGTGGGGGCAGAGGTCACCCACCCCTGACCCTCAGGGTGGCACAGACAAGGGGGATCATTATCCCACTCTGGCCGACTTGTGTTTCTCAAAGATCAGAATGCAAAGTGATTTACATTCCTAAGTAGCAAGTCATATTTTTTTTTGAACCTAGGATGTGGGCTTCTAGCTTGGGAGCAATTTTAAGAAAAGGCCAAATTTGTGTAACTTCTGAGAAAGGGGAAGCAGTTCACTGGGGACAATAGAAGTGCAGCCGCTACTGATTCCCAGGCAAGTGTTGCACACTGGCTAAAAGCTGATCTGTGACAGGCGTTAGCACAAACTAGCTATAAAAATCAACCTCTTTGACTGTGTTTGCTCTGGCAGAAAATGCTCATATTTTAGGCATTTAATCTGCCCAGATGATTTAATCAAGTAGCTGTGCATTCTTCTAGCCATCCTAGTCCTTTTTTCAGTGTTATTCTCACTTGCCACATTGTTTGCAGACTGTCTATTGGACTTACAACATATCTGCTACGCTTTGGGGCAGGGTAGATATTTTAATAAATAATAATAAAATATATATTTGCAGACCTACTTCTCCCCCACCAATGAAGCATATTGATATTTAAATCTAACTGCAACAAAAAGGCATTATTTTTCATTCATGCAGTTTCAGTATCTGTTGTAGGCATAACCATTTTCTTGCCACATATTTTCTCCTCCAGTATCATTCAGTGATTCACCGAAGATCTCTTGCATTTGTCCTTCCATTGATTTTCTAAGATGCTAAACCAGATCAAACATTTATCACATTTCCAGATTTCCAATCATTTTGGATGTACCTGTGTTCTAGAGTATCCCTTCTTTCCATGCTTGATGAGAGTCCATTTCTTCACTGAACAGCCTGGAAAAGCTTAATCTGCTCTCTCAGTCCTATGAAATCTTGGTAGCACAGATCTTCTATTTCATATGATTACTTCATTTGACCAATGAAATTTTCAACAAGCTTTACATTTTGACGATTTTTAACAGCAATAATGCAACAATAATTTTGTTTTGTTTTCACATGTGCTGAGCTCTCTGCCTAATTCTTGTAACAAGATACTCCAGGACTTGTTCAAGTCATCTTCTAAACAACTCTTAGAGGTGAGAGTCATTACCAAAACTTTAATAGCTCAGAGATTATTTGAGAAGATTAAAACATAAAAATGAGCAGGGTTAATTTTGTTTGAGTGTAGGCATTATTCTGTATTTCTTACACTTGGTTTCTTTTTTTACAAACAGTGAGTTAAATGGAATGGCAAACTGTGCCCTGAACTGGCAGGAATGTTTCCAGTTTGCCCACAGACTATGGATTCTGCCCAGCAATATGTAGCCTGCTGGGAAAAAAGGACGTGATTTTCTTCCAGAAGCACACTGTAATAGCAAATGTAACTTGTTTGTTTGGTTGGTTGGTTGATTGGTTTGTTGTTTTTTTGCCTGTACAGCTTATTTCCTTATCAAAAGATTCTTTTTACTATTTCCACAAAAATATCTCTTTTGGTGTGATGTAAAACACTATAGAAGTTCAATTTATTAATATAAGTTTTTAGCCAGCACTTCTTTCACTGATACAAATCTCTTGCTCTTTTTGCCCAAGAGGCTGTGTTGGAAATTTGATGAAACACTATGACTTACCATAGATAGCTCAGCTAATTAGGTCCAACACAACAGGCTCTGAAAATTGCAAAACTTGTTATAAGATTGTGGGTTACTTTGAGTTTTACTGATTCAACGGCTGTTTGATCTCAGCATGCAATGACTTCTGTTTCAGCATCCTTATGAACATTTTGTGTGCGCTTTTATACCCCTTACTTATGAGATGAAAATAAAAGCCGTCAGGCATATCTTAAAAGCCAGACTTATTACTGTACTCTTCTACAAGCTTCACAGGGGTCTGTCTTTTTCAGATTTGTTCCTGGAAGCTAAGCTGTGTAGGCACTGAGTTAGTGGTATATACGTGCTTTGTCCAAGAATGAATGATAGGATGCTTCTGGAGGAAAGGCAAGATTGCAAAGGACTAGTTCTTATACGGAAGAATCAAGAAAACTTACATTTCTGAATTTTAATGTAATTTCATGACAGTTTAGCTGTTTCTTAGTATAACAAGTTATCTTTTTTACGCCAAAGTTGATGTGTATGGTCATCAGTAAATGTTTGTCTCTGTAATGAAGGTGGCAGGGCAGACTTGGTAAGAATGCAGTCAAGGGGCCCATGAGCAAGAAACCAACGTATGGTGCTGCAGAAAACAGGGAAAAGAGGAAATCTGATCTACCCCATTTCAGCAGCTCCCATGGGAGCCACATTATGCTGTTGTGTTGTGTTATGATGATACTGGAACCTTCAAACTATGCCAGTGCTGCCTGGTGCAGCACCCACCATATGTGTGTATTTGCAACATGAGTCTCTGATTCCTCTGCATTTGTTCTGGCATTTTCTACACACATTTCTGAAATCAAAGGCACCTGGTAAGGCATTAGGTTTGCAGGCTCTCTATGTTGTCATCTGACTTCATTTGTCCAGACAAAATAGGCATTTTTAGTTTCTTCTTGTGACACAGCAAAGGAGATTTCTGTGTCTCAGACAGCACTTCAATCAGTTTGTCACTAAATGCAAGGTCAGCTGCAGCAGGATCTTAGCTTAAAACAGTGTAGGCTAAACCCTTAGTATGCCAGCACTTTGAATTTGTAAAAGTGACGCTTAAAACAGCTATTTAAAAAAATTCAAACCAGAAATTTACTCCAAATACATGCTAGTGATAACTGAATTTTCTCTACAGTCTAATGTCTGTTGCAGGTTTTACTTCATAGGATTGATGACGTCAAAAACACCTAAAAATGTTTGACTGAAAATCTGAAACTAATGACGATATAGCTCAACGGTTGATATTTCATATCTTCATTATGTTGCTGTTTGAACTCAGATCATATATGAAGCTTTTTCGGTGAAGTACTTTACCACTTTATGCATCTGTTAAAAGATTTAAAATGGAAAAAATCAAGGTGTGTCTTGTGTGAAAAAAACCAATAATAAATTCCTGCTGCTTCAGCACATTATTTTAACAAATATATTGAGTGGAAAGACTGGCTGAAGATTTAACATGCTACTTAAATTCTTACCACCATTTCTGAACTTTCAAATAAAAGCAATGTAATATGTATGGATGGATTCTGAAATATCCATTGTTGGTTCAGGTGTTCAAATTAAGCTCTCCCTTCAATCAAAGCTTGGCACTTAATCCAAACTTCCAAACACGAACTAAAAGAGTTTTTTTTTCTCCTTTTAAAAAAAGTTCACATATATATTTTGTCACATCACAAAACACTTTACATAATACAAATATAACTCATTTTACTTTGCCCTAGGGCAACTTCCATTCTGTAGTAAAAGTTACTTTATTACCAGAAAAGCATGGTGAAAACTGTTATACAGCAGAAATCCTGAAATGATGTGTGGATTCCCAGCACAAGATTTCTTACTTTCTCGGCAATAATTACATTTCTTCAAGAACTTCCCTTGCACATTAAAGAACTGCAAATAAAGCTGTGTAAGGTAAGCTCCACCAGGGTGAACACAGAGCCTAGAAAAGAGGGGATATTATTCACCATGGGCTTAGACTACAAGAAAAGAGTGTTTCTGAACCTCTTGCATGCACACTCGAACTTCCCACTGACAGTGAGCGCTCACTAGTTCAAAGTCAGGTTGTCCACGTGATAACTGCCCTTGCCACTTCTGGGGGGAGGCTTTGCAGATCGTTGCTTTCACAGGGTAAGTAATTCCTGTCCAAAAGCCCAGAGGCTGGCCAAGTAAATCCAGATTTTAAACAGTGAGGTCAGAATGGCTTGACTCAATGGACTCAAAATTAAAGCTTGGCAGGAAACTCTTTTTCCGTCCTGCAACCCTTTTATTTTTAAATATTTCAACATATTCCCTTTCTACAGTGGGATAAAACCAAGACTATTTGAAGCTTTTTTGAGAAACAGAGAGAGAGGAAAACACTCCTCTCCATGCTTGTTATTTAATCTCCTGCTTATGAGGCCTCTTTGCCTGTAGGATGCTTCTTTCTCCTCCTTTGGACACAGTCATGCCGAGAGAAGGGCAGGACATGCTCAGGAGGAAAAATGAAGATTTGCTCCACCATTTACCCCCAGCAAAAATCAATTTCTCACATTTCATGTCTGGACAAAAATCTGCAGGCTCCCGGGAGTGCTTTTTGGGTACTTACCATGTCCCAGTTGCTAACTGAATCTGGACACGAATGTGAGCGTATTCCCCTTACAAAAAAACATCTTTAGTTTCCAGCAGGTCTTTAGAGATGCAGGCTGTGTGTGAGAAACATTTGCTAACATGGGTTTAATGTTTGGTATTCAGCTAGCATCACAGCCTCTGCCTGTTTAATATGCCAGGACTTTCTCAAAGGCCTGCCTTTCTGAAAATGGTCTCTTTTTTTCTTTTTTTTTTTTTTTTTTTCCCAAGTAAGTTATTCTTTGTATAATTTGATCCATTTTAGTTTGGTTCCTTAAAAAAAAATGAACAAAGGTGATTATCCTTCCTAGCCCCAGAGATTAGGATGATTGTAGTTCCTGTTTCTCTCTTTTAAAAAAGATTTTTTTAGCTTACTCATTGGGTATAAAAAAGAATCTCTAATTCTCAGATGGTTTGCAGTGTTAAGTTTGATCTGATTTGATAAATTTGATCAGATTTTCTAGAATATTTAAAAAGCTAAATTTCCATATATTCCACAGATTGCATTAAAACTCTCAAGGTGTGTTGTAAAAGCAGCCAGCAAAGATTTGATATAGATTTTTTTTCCAGTAGAGTGTTTTGTACAGTTAATAAAATAAAGGAATTAAAATACATGTTTAGCAGAAGGACTGAAGTCATGAGCTTATGAAGAAAATGAAAAAACAAATGAGAAGAAAAGTTTTGTTTCATCAGCTCATGTTTTCTGAATGTCATAATTTTTAATATTAAAAATCCTCTCACTTGGTAGTGAAAACAAAAAGTGGTGAGATATGAAAATTCCTTTGTGAAACTTATAAAACCACTCACATGTAAATTTTGGGCCAGTTTGCAATCCACTTTTTTTTTTTTGTTAATAGTTAATTTTGTATTGGAATAGTCATTCTCAAACATTTGTGTGATTCATTGTGAAAACCTGATCTTGAATTCAAATTTGAAATAAAATTTAAAAATGTTCACTGCTCATTTAACTAGTCATCATCCAGATGGTAATGGTCCAAACCAAACATCTGTAGATCTTCTACATATTTGCCTCAGATTTTGTCTTCTTTTTTTTTTTTTTTTTTAATATATTTTATAGAAGTATTCCATTGTGATTAAAATCAGAGACAATACAGAACTAGGAGGGAGACAAGTGTTGTGGTAGCCCTGAGACCCACGCAGTATCAACTGACCACAGATGCTCCTCTAACCTAGTCCTCCTAAAGCTACAGCTGGCATCTGTGCTGAAACTCAGGGGTCTGAATGAATCCATGTTCTAGAGGGCAGACAGGTCTGGAACACAGGCTTTGACCTTCCGCTCTGCATTTACATTTCATGTATTCAAAGGCAATTTCCTGGTTTCAGCTGCTCTTCCTTTTCTCTGGACAAGCAACCTCTTTTTCCTTTCTTTGTGTGATCATTTGCTCTTACCTATGGAAATTCCCTACGGCTCTAAGCCAGCTTGTCGAACCGCTGCTCCAAGACAGTGGCAATTTAATAACAATTATGTTTTATATTTCGCTGGCCAAATCAGTCAGAAAAATAACAAATCAGTCCCCATTTATGGCATGTTGGCTGGGAGTCCTGCTTGATTCTTCCTTGCAGTGAAAAACTGAGACCTACCTGGTCTGGTTTCTACCAGTTTAATATCCACTTCATCGTTGATTCATCTAGAAAATGTTTGGTTAACTTCTGAGAAAGCTTAGTAAGGGTTTTGACACTGTTCTGTGTAAATCAATATAAATGACATTTGCGGCTTCTCTCCACCCACAATGCCTGTTATTGTCATAAAGAAAATTGCAGTGGTTTCATATGATTTGTTCTCAACAGTTACACGTTGCCTGTAATTTATTGCCTACTTATCTTGGAGACAGTTGTTTATTTGTCCTTGTATTTTTTAATAACTGGAATGAAGCTGACTGGGTTGTCTTTTATCCTTTTTCTCTTTTCGTCCCTGCTGAACTACGGCATTTCTGCTTTTTTCAGAAGCTCTTTCTGTCCATCAGGCATTTTCATCACGTCAGAGCTGTTAGCAGCTCTGCAGATGAACTGACTCTTTACCTAATGTGAATTTCACCAGGCCTGTGCATTTAAAAATCATGTATTTGCTCTTCATCCTAACCAAAAACGCAGCCCCAAATCCCTAATGCACTAGTAATAACTTGGGTCACTTGGACCCTGAGACCAGTGACACTGTGGTGTCAGGTCTGGCTTGGCCTCCACATGTACAGTTGATGCCTTGGTGACTTGTGTAGTCCTTCATTCTTTCTCATTAGTAGGTCTACAAGTCTTTCCTCAAAGCCTCTAGCTTTGATGAAAAGATCATCACATCTCTGGTTTTCTCTGGTACATCATCTCTCCAGTTAAGAAATCAGGCAGATCAGGGATTGTTTTTTCCTAAATCCAACACAAATCCAGAGAAAACTAAAGAAATACAATATTTTCCCATTAAGTGATGCCTATAATGCACTTTAAAGACTGTATGTATATAAATAGGGTGAAAATCAGAATCAGGTTGCATCTTCAACAAATGTGTAGGATCGCCTCCTACTTGAGGCATATCTTTGGTGAAGATCTTGGGCCTTGAATGGAGAGAGTCTAAGGGATGTTATGTATAGTTATCCCCATTAAAGCAGCCATCTCCAAGCTCTTGTACTCGGGCAGAGCATTGCAAGGTTTCTCAGAGCCATGAGCCGGTGACAGATTTTTTTGTATAAACATTTTTTTTTTTTTGGGTCATTCCTGCAAGGCCTCTGCAGCATTTGCTGGCTGCAGTGAGTTAAAGGGGGGGATGCTGAGAACATGAAAGATAAGCTAACTTAGTGAGTGCAGGGAGAGGAAGCTGTACTTCCTCCAGACCATTCTCAGCACTGTTTCTAAGCTGTTTACTTCCTATTTTGATACCTACAGCAACAAGAGACAAGGTTTCCAAGCAGGCTTTGATTGGCCTTGGGCACTGTTTGGCTTTGCTTCCTGTCAGGAAGTAATTGTGATAAGGTCTGGGACTTTGTTCTGGGAGGTTTTTCCATCCATAATGTTGGGAACACAGTACACTATTCTTCTGCTGGTTTCTGAAGAAGTTTTGAGACATCTTAGTGATTTTAAGAGGGTTTTGTGCGCTAAACACTAAGGTTTCAATAAGTGCAGTACATATTCTGATAGTCTCTGGATTTTCTGCTAAAACCGTCATCTTACTGCTGCTGGCAACACACAGACAAGTTCCTGCACTCAAATACACATTTCCTGGGTTCAGACTCATGCTGGTGCTCCAGCTGACCTGAAGACTCCTGAGTCCTTCAGTAGGAAAAGTGCTTTAAGCTCTGCTTATGACTGCTTCTATCACTCTATGCAAAGTGTCCTTTGCATGTGTCTTCTTAAGCTACAAAATCCTTCCCAGACAAAGCCAAAAGGCAAAGGAAATCTTGGGTGCAGGGAAGCAAAAGTAATTGGTAGCAGTAGGCTGTCTATTCAGCTACATTTGCAACAAGACCCATGGAAAACCTGTCCCCAATAAGTATTAAAATGAAGGCAGGAGTGATTATGCAGTACAGAAATACACAGGGTCCTGTTCCAGTGCTTTAGCCAAGATTGGAATGGCTGTATTTAATAGTAAGACGATACCTTTTATTTACTATAGTCGGATCTTGGCTGCTTTGCCAGAAAGATTGCTGAACAACATTAGATATGGACATACTGTACTTACTTATACTTGTTCCTCTCTCATCTTTACTGTCACTAGTATTATTGAGCAGGAAAAGTAGAAGAGAAAAAAAGTCTTTGCTAAAATGCAAAGTTTCTCTGCAGTTTTTTAGAAAGCCTTGAGGCATCTGTGATACTTGAAGAAACCTTTCAAACCCTCTTTGCTGTCTTGCATTGTAGATTCAAAACGTACTTCAGGATTTATATCCTACCAGTGTGCTAATTGTGCAGCCCTTGTTTTTTGCCTTCTGTGTTTTGTAAGGCTCCCTCTCACCCAAAAGTCAATGATAAATTTTGTTATTTGCTTTGTATTTGCCTGTCTTTCACTGAAAAATAAGTATTCACCAGTTGCCTTTTTACAGTTCAGGTGCTGATGCCAGACCGGTGCCTTTCCTGTGTACAGTAATTCCATTCCATTTCTCAATGATCTTTGAAAATTATTACTTGGGACAGGATTTGGCTATTCCTTCTGACAGTGTAACATCTGGACACCTTAAACAACAGTTGCTGTTGTCGTTCCTTAGCTTCCTTTCTTCAGATCCTTGTGTACTATCCCTGCAGACAGCGTTTGGTGCACTCTTTTCCATGGAGAGGTGCCCAGCCTTTTGAATTTTCTTTTTGACTCTGATCATAATGCTGCAATATTACTGAGTTGTTGGATTTTTACAGAATGTTTTTGTTTCTCTGCAAGAATTAGAAATCTTCACACCATCTTAATGTAAGGAAAACACATTTTTGAGGAAGTATGTTCACAGACTTGCTCTGAAGTTGATGGGTTGCCAGCACCTTTTTTTCTCCATTTGGAATGTGTGACAAATGATGTGACTTTCTGTTTGAATGACTAGAACTGTAATGGTCTCCCGGGCTTCAATAAATGAATAGAAAAATGTCAGGGTAACTCTCATGAATGTTATAAATTACGTATGAGAGGTCATCTAAAAAGTGTACAGATGACTGAAAGTGGGGAGAGGGAGGCTTACTTGTTCTTTTCTTTGCCAGCTGTACTGCAGAAATAAAAGTCGTATGTAGACCTGGGGCTTTGATTTATTTAATCTGAGGAAGGAAAAAGAAAAAAATGTATGTGTATATATATATGTGCATTTGTAATTTCATTTCAACAGCGTGGCTGTCAAAATCCTCTTTCAAAAGAAACCTCAGGATGTTTTCTTCAGAGAACATGGAAGGCAGTATTTAAAGGAGGGTGTTAACTGAATGAGCAGTCAGCTGATTAAAAAAGCAGGTTTATATTAGTCATTTATATTTGCTTTCCACCCTAGCCCTGGACGCACAGGTGTGACAGCAGGAAGGCCAAGAAGGGCACAATGTATGTGATGGCAAAGGTGAGACTGGTGCCTCTTAATGAGCAAGATTTTGCCAGATGGATCAAGAAGCAGCTGCAAAACACCTGATCTGTCAAGCATGACTTGGACTACTGGCACTGGGAGCACTGGCAGTGCAGCAGTGGGTACTAGAGAAAAGCAGGATGGGATGGTCACTCCCATCCATCCAAAGACCATGACTCAGTTGTCTTGAAGAAGCAATTCTTGAAAAAATTATTGAAGAATTTTAATATTTAAAACTATATATCTAAAAAAAAAACCCCAAACAACCCACAAAAGAACTTCATATGAAGTTTGTTTCCCAACACCTTTCTTTTCTGGTAGGTATATCAAGAAAGCACAGGCTTTGTTGATTGTTGCTGACATAAGGCTGTGACCTCCTGACAGAATTACGAATACAGAGGCTGGTGAGTAGGATCATGTATTTTCTTTTTAGTTGAGAATCTGCTAATTAGTCCTGTAGGTTATTAGCCAAGTACAGCGTTGGTACGGCTGCCTCTCTGATTTCATGTGCTGCAGAGTCAATGAGTATAATTCCAGAATTTAAAACCTTGTCTTAACTTGCTTGGTAGAGGACAAAACTGGTCTCAACACAAATCAGAAACACACCCTTTGAGGTAATATTTTTACATGCATTTTAATTTGTAATCACATCCATCTAAATCACTGGATGTGTTTCTAATTTAAATCATTTTATAAACAATGTGCTCCCAACAAACCAAACTATTATTCCCACTGCCTCCTACTGACAAATGGCCACCCAGCTATTGAAAAAAACAGAGAAACAGCACATTAAGCAAGTACTTTTTGCATTATTTTATTTGAGATCTGCCAGACCAGGCTCTGATGGAGAACAAAAGGATTGCGTTTGAGCCAAGAGTAATGATGGGGAAAGGCAGGCCCTTTAATTTAGCTGTGTTCAAGTCTAAGCAGAATTGTGAATTGAAATCAGCTTCTTTAGAAAGACAACTGGACTGTCTCTGTAGCAGATTATGCAGAGGTACTAATCATGGTAATTGTAATCTGACATGTGATTGCAAGGATAGTAATGACATTTTCCTCATGTGTATAATATATCAAAGGTGTCTGTAATGAATTGAAAGGTCGTTTATAACACTATTCTAAGTGCTTCTGGTTTGATTTTTTCTCTCATTTTTTGGTAGACTTTGACCACTTCATGACAAATAAAATGATTCAACTAATTTGCAGGCCTCATTTAGAACATGTGAGGACTCAGTTCTTCCTTCATCTTAATTCAGACTAAACATTTAATAACAAGCCCCATAAAGTTCCTCCTTGGGAATTTTAGCAAGGGAAGTTGGTTTACAATGTCTTGCTTACACCTTATAAAGACGTAAATTAAATCTTGTAAGGCTTGAGGCACTGTACCTCATTTGTTTTTTTTGTCTAAAACAAGTGCCTGAATGTTTGTTTATTTCTTAGATTTATAGAAACAAACACTTCAATTAAATTCTCTGTGAAAAGAATTTACGGTCCTTGTGTCATTTTATATCTTCATAATTGGGTAAGAACATCTGAAAATTCAAAGCAGCTGAGGGAACAGACTTGCAGCCAGAAGAACCAGAAAGACGGGACTGTAGTTCTCACAAGCATGCTGAATAACCACAATAATTAACATAGTATTTCTCAAGTTATTTTTTTTTAAAGCCTACAAGCTCTGGGGGGAATAACAGTCACCTGGAACACACGACCATTGAAATTAAAGCATGGACGTCAGAATGGGAGATGGAGTGTCTTCATCGTTCCTTTCTCAGTGCCAGAGGACAGCGTGTACACTTTGCCCAGAGGTCTTGGGGAGGGCCTCCCTTCCTACTGAATCCTCCAGTAGACTCTCCTATGCGATGAGGTTTGGCTTCATGGCCCTCCTGCTGGAAACCTGACCCCAGAACTAGAAAATCCTGAGGCATTGTCGGTCAGTGCCCTCTGTATCTCCCAGGCTGCATCCTGCAAGCCTTTTCCTGCCATCGAGGTGAAGTCTGTTGGATGCTTTATGGTACTGGTGCAAGTAAAGTACTACTCCATGGTGCATGGTGAACAGTCAGCTGTCTCCACGGTGGGAGGAGGAATGCGAGGTATAACGTACAACGCACAGCTGTACAGGGTCAGGACCCTCTCCCACGTGGTTACTGCAGAGTAACCAGTGTGGGGTAAGCTGATGATTCCTGGGGTGGCTGCTGGTGATTCTTGCATAAATCTACCCTGTGCTGCTGGTTCATCTGGGGATGAGGAGAGACCATAGAGCATAACAATGTTGCACAGGCCAAAAGAAAGTGGCTGAGAGAGGGGACACAGGGTGGAGGTTGAGCGGGTTCATATGGGGACGACAGACTCCCCATATACACAGTTTCAAAAAGAATATAAACATATATGTATGTTTATATATTCTAATACATAGCACATACAAAGCTTTAAAACTTTGTGTAGGAAGTGATTTAATATTCCTTTTCTGAATCTGGTTTGGAGCTCACCATTTCACATACATGGCTTTTTCTTGGGAATCTACTTCTCAATATTTTGCAGCCTTATTAACTTTTCTACTAGTGATGGAGGGATCTTGGGAGAGAGTCTGTAAACTTACTTGCATGATCAGCCTCTGCAAAGCCTTCTGGGGCCAGGAGAGCACATGGGATGTTGTGTTCCCCCATCAATCCATCTATCCACATCCTCCTACCCTCGAAGTGTAGGATAGATTGAGTTAGGAAGGCAGAAATTACACTGTAAAGATACTAAATTCTCTCTGGTGGAGTGAAATCATCAGTACTGAACTATGTAAGAGACAGTGTATATGTATGCAAGGACATATATACCATTTCATTGACCAATGCAAACAACAAACCTCAACTTGCCTTATTTAGAGAAGACATTTTCAACCATAGATGTCAGTATTAGCTTTAATTTTTATCAAGTAGATCATAAATTTTAAAGATACTAAGACTGTGACATTCTGTGTGCTTGTACTAGACCAGTTAAAGTTTCTTTAGTGAAGATTTTTGAAATTCTGTATGAAAATGTAGTGTAAGTTAAAGGCAAAGTATGGATAATATTTCAGTCAGCAGGAATAAAAGTTTTCAGAATTGCAAGTTGGACCAAAGCATCCTGGGGCAAAAGAAAATCGTGCTGGGTGCTGAATCAAGACTGCTGCCTTCAGTGGTGATCTTCAGAAGATGAACTTCTACAACCAGATATCCTCCCATACCACAATGCATCAAAAAAACACTATAACAAAGTGAAGCCCCATCAGAAGAAGACTAATTCCACTGTGATTTTTGAAGAGAACAGAAACTGTTTGGACCATCCAGAGGAACTGGTCTGAAGAGCCTGGTCATTTTTTCCACAGCAGAGCAGAAGTACATGAACCTATGGCAGGGAATTAAAGGAATGTTCAGTAATCACTGGGACTCAATATAAATAATGGAGGGGTGTAAAGAATGTATATGACTGGAATGTACAACCATAGAAGATAAAAAAATTCTAAAAAGAAAATAAAAGCCAATACAAATTCTGCAGAGAGTACATTCTTGTACCATCCTCTAGAGCGGAAATTAGCAAAGGAAAACCATTACATGATGAGGAGGGTAGGTAGGTAAGGGGAATGTAGGTATTGAAAATAAAAGCTTTTAGGGATATGAGCTAAGAAATGTACACAAGAACTACAGGAAGAAGGAAACATTCAGAGTCAAATGATTGTGGTTTCTCCTTCGTCTGGAGAATTATACGGCATTCTCCTGACTCCAAATGGGCATTGCATCAAAAATGTTAAAAGGAGAGACTGTGTTTTCAGCTTGTGCTTTATAGGTAGTTAAACATTTTCTTACTGGGACAGTAGTGGCAAGGACAGGTTCACTGATGGTTTGAAACAATCCAGAATTTGTAATTTTACTCTAGAACTGCTGGGTTAGAAATAATCTACTATAAACGCATGGGGAACATGTACTTAGCCTTTGCAAAGAGGCTAAGGGGAAGTATACCAGGAGGCATCTCCTTATGTATGTTACGAGGCCAGGATGGTTGCAGCTCACCCACTTTCTTTCATGTGGCAATTTGTCTGAACAGGAGCTGGACAGGCTCATGGTGAGCCTGGTGCCATTCAGCAGCAAAGACTGTGTGCACTGTTCCAGCAACTGCCTGGAGGGGATTCAGAAAGGCCGAAGTGCTTTGGCATTGAGTCTGTGTCCCTGAGGCACATCTTAAATGTCTCTTTTCTCAGAAAATTTTCTTGCAGGAAATTTAGCTTTTCCCTGGGGCTGGATTCCCAGATTTCACAGGCATAGTGAGGACAGCGGTAGAGCGTGGCTGTGTGTTACCAGGGGCATCCACTTTAGCTGCCACTGCATATTTGTAGGTTAAATCTTGTCACTTTATCTCCTGGGCCGGACAGTGGGAGGTTTTGCATGGTTTGAACCCACATAGCTATGCAATAGGTACAAAACTCAATATGTATGTTATCTTTATGAACCAAACCAGTGTATCTGCAGAGTTTCAGCAAAATATTCTCTTTGGCACAAACTGTGCCAGATTACAAGTGTTTAGGAGCTGCAGGTTGTAGATAAACACCAAGTGGGATTTCAACAGTGCCAGTGTTGGCCAGGTGCCTAAAACCCAGCTGGCTTGAATTCCTAATTACCTTTGTTATATGGGCCACAGGGATTTTAAAGATCCATATACACAGTAGGAAAGAATTTCCTGAGTGTATATTCTGAAGTTCAAAGTATACCAGTTCCTGGGCAGAAATTGAAGCTTCAGTTGAAGGAAAGGTATAGTACATAAACTGAGGAAGAGTTTGTGCAGGGTGCAGGTGCTAATTCTGTGACATGCTAATGACTGGCTTTGTTTTGCTAGAAGTTTACATTAGAATTGTGAAAGCCAAACTAGAACCTGAAAAGATGAACAGCTGTAAGGTATAGAAAGCAATTGCAAAATCAGACTGAGATTCACCATTTGATTTTGATGACAGGGAGAGAGCCCATGGAGGAAATGGTCTAAACAAGCTGCCTGACTGCAACTGGCTAAAATCTAAAGTGATTTTCTATTTACAGATAAATCCTGAGGTTTAAATTCTTTTTACCAGGACCAGATTCTAGTCCCATTGTTCAAAACAAATACCTCCTTCATCCTGCACACTGCATATGGAAAGGTTAATGGGAGTCAACTCTGGCATCAGATGTGTCTTGCAGTGCAAATACAGGCACAAGGCTCTGCACCATGGAGAGCTTGTATCTGCTTGTACACTTGCCATATGCTGCCTTTTTATTTTCGCTCTTTCCTAGTAAATAATGTGCCACCTCGTGTCTTAGCAGAGAGACTTCCTTTGGTTTGTTTTTCTTTTGTTTATAGTTCGCTGTTATCACTGATTACCTCAATGGGTGAAAAAGTGAGTTTTTCTTTCAAGGACTGTGTTGGAAAGTTGTCTGTAGGAAGTACTACAGGCCTTGGTGTCCTGCCAGTTCAGCACACTGATGTGACTGCTTTCTCTTCGATGGGAAATCCTACTTCTTATTCCCAGAGGGTTGCTCTAACACTTCAACTTTTTTCTTTTTTTTTAAATAACATATCTGAGAGTCTGAATTATATCCTTGTGGTTAGGAAAAAAGACATTTTACTAGGGAAGCAACTTGTTATGACCTTAGGTAAAATGCCAACTGCAATAAAAAGTACTTTCAAGTGTCATTTATATATTAAGCAAGATTTAAAAAGACACTAAAAAATATCTGGCTGTGTTTGCCAAAATCTATATAGCTTTTTATTCTCAGAGATAATGACGTAAAATGTAGCATGTCTCTTTCAGACTAATGGACTGATTTTTGTGGTCAGTACAAGCTCTATGAGAATTTTTTCAAGTGAGCATGATAAGCTTGGGCTCTAAAATCAGACCTGATTATACTCCAGAGGTGTTTCTAGTTTCTCTCAATGCAGAAGCTGGATCGTGATGAGCAAGCTTCGCAACACCTTTCCTCCATTTTACCCAAGAAGTTCACAAGGTGTTCTCATTTTCAAGGAGGGTGGATAGGGAAATGAATGAAATCCCAGGGAAGTCTGGGGATCCCAGAAGTGTGTCTCTGGGGAACACATATTGTTTGCCCATCGGCTCCATGGAGCCCATAGAAGAAAATAAGGACTAAGGCTTGTTTGCTCCCCTTCTGCAGAGGGAATGGTCTGAAGTTGCACCAGGGAAGGTTTAGGCTGGATATCAGGAAGCATTTCTTTACAGAATGGGTTGTTAGGTGTTGGAATGGGCTGCCCAGGGAGGTGGTGGAGTCCCCATCCCTGGAGGTGTTTAAGAGTCGGGTTGATTTATCGCTTAAGGATATGGTGTAGTTGGGAACTGTCAGTGCTAGGCAAATGGTTGAACTAGATGATCTTCAAGGTCCTTTCCAACCTAGCTATTTCTGTGATTCTGTGAAAACGTCTTATTTTTAAATGGTGGTTGTGGGCCAGTCATTACTACAGGGAGTCTCTGGTGTTGTGCGGCAGGAGCAAATGCTGAGTGTGTTCATTCCTCATTCTCTGGAGATTGGCAATGAGTCTTGATGGCTTCATCAAGAAGTTTCAGGAAACTCTCAGCTGTATTATAAATCAATTAAAAATACCTGAAATAACTCTTTTAAACGTTTCTTTACCTTACGCCACTCTCAAGTCTCTTCCTGCAAAACTCTGTCCTGATTTTTATTGCACAGTTCTGCTGTCATTGCTTGAATGTGTTGAGTAAGCCAGGATTTTCCCCTTCAAACTTTCAGTTCTGAGTCTGAGCCTGAAGCAGAAGAAGCAGTGCATTTTTAAACAAGTGAACTTTCCTTTTTTTAAGGACTTCTACCATTTGTTATATATTAAATTTGATAAATAAAGAGGAAGTTAAGAAACCTGCATGCTAACAGCACTATCTCCAATCTAAACAAAACAGATGTCAAGCTATATTTATCTCTCCAGAGGAAAAAAATTGCTTTGCCACTCTGTTGTCTAATGCAGTCTTATGAACGATGGTGAAGCTTTTGAACAATACGTAAACAAGCTGAGATGGGAGGAACTGTTTTTATATTTTTTGGATCTCAACTTTGCTACCTGTTGTCTCAGCAAGAAGGACCAAAATAAATAACAGTTCAAATCCAGAAATACCAGAAAGGGGGAAGAGGAAGGAAATGCTGTTGTTTAACTATGTGTTTGTCCTTTTTCTCTAACACTCTGCACCCACAAGCAGGAAGTTAGTTCTAGTTTGGAAGCAAGAAATCCTCAGACACAGTTCGAGGTCATGACTATATAATGAGACATCTCTTCCTCCACATGCTCCCAGCTCTGGAGTTCACTTCTTCCTTTGGCCTTTCCAGCCATTTACAAGGTTTTTCTCTGATTTCCCTTGAAAATTACTCATCTAAAACCCTGCTTGAATTCAAAATCTGTTCTGTCTTTTGACAATGGCTGTTGTAGGCTGCACTATGCACTAAGTTACATACAAGACACAGCTTTTGAGGAATTTTATAATTATAAATCACTTGAGCTCAGAGAGCAGGCTTGGGAGTGAGTCTGCCTCTAATTAATGGAAATCCTTTTCTTTCCTCTTTCACATATAAAGCAATTGTCATTTAACTTTTCTTACACACTGACAGAGCACAAACTCTTCATGCCAGAACACAGGATTTTTATCATTCATCCTCAAGGGTTTAGCAAAAAGTCAAGGTTCAAGGAGGATGGCACACAGGCACTACCATGGCATGTTACAGAGCCAGCTCAAAATGTTTGCAAAGCTGCGGAGAGAAGAGAGACTCATTCCTGGCAGAAGTTAAACAAATGATTTGGTTTGGTGCTTAAATAAAGTAGAATACACAACTTCTTTTGACTGAAATCTGTGTTGGCCTTAGCTGTATTTTCAGCTCTCATTCTGTGTGCTAAAAACCATATAAATAGTAGGTCTTATTGCATGAAATGGTAGCTCCTAAGTGTATAGATTCCATAATTAAAGGAAAAAAGAAAGGAGGAAATGAAGAAAAGAACCAAAAGAGAGAGGCAGGAAGAAATGGATTTTTGCAACAGATGCTAGTGAAAGTAGTAGCAAATATTGCAGCTGAGGCAAGCAGAATACTTTTGAAAGTGTTATATAAATGTGTATTAACAAAGAATACTGAAGTTAGGAAGAACAAGCTTAACAGGAAAAGGACAGATGGTTTGAACATCCTTTATAACTTTAATTTCTCCTGGTCTGTAGATAGAAGACTTGGGTTACCTTCATACTGATAAATAAAACAGGATGACTGTCTGTGTTCTGGTCCTGATATTATAGATGCACTTCATCCATGTATCACTTGTCTCTGTATCTCTCTGGGTCCCACATAGGGTCCTTCCAGCCTTGAACATGGTTATTATTTTGCCTGTTTTTCCCTTCCATCTCCAAGTGTCTAAATTAAAGTGAGGGCTATGTTATGGGCCACTGATGGGGTATTCTCACTGCATGAAATCACAGGTGTGCATTGCATATAGGGTACAAGGGCATCCAGGGTGCTTGAGGGTGCTGATTCCTACAGGAGAGCACTGGGGGACTTTGTCAAGGGGAGCGAGCCACCTAAGGTCCAGTTTTACCCATATTTCACTCTGAGGTGGCAGCTGACCTGGGCTGAGATGTGTTGACAGTGAGTCAGCCTGGGTGATCAGCAGTGTGGCATGCAAGCTCACTCCTTGATCCTTTTTTTTATGTAGTGATACAGATATAGCATAAATGTCTTCTAATTACAAAAAAAAAAAAATAATAAAAAATTCACTGATCATTTTACTGTATGTCAAAAATCAGTCAGTGAATTACAACACATCTTTTTTGGCAGTCAGTCACGAGGACTAAGAGTACAGATGGTTCTTGCTGTTGCATTTATGTTTGTCAGAAGCAAAGGCTTGGCAGATTCGGGGAGAAGTCATGTCTCATCTAATCCACTGTCTTCACTTCATCTGGAGCCTGTCCCAGCAGGCCTGAAATGTTTAGGAGGAATTTTCCTACTAATTCCAATAAGGTTGGGGCCAGCCCCTTGTGCTTCTGTGTCTCCTCTGCATAAATAATGTGTTTCTTCTTCAACAATTGTGTGTTTTGTGAGTCTCAGATGAGTAAAACCATAGCAGAAATGTAGGTTTTGTTACCAAAATATAGCTCGATAAACATGGACAAAATTAATCAGCAATCAGTCTTTGTTAGTAAGATATTCTTTCGATAACACTGTTTCTCCAGGTAAGACATAACCCATGGCTCTCCATCAAGCAGATTCTGAGCATTCAGTTTATGTGCATTTTTTACACCTTGCTGTGTGAATGAAGTACTAATTTCAGCTGATGTAAACACAATTTAACTTCTGCTATCATTGAGGAAGGTGTTTCTTTACACGCAAGGAGAATAGTTTGCTGAAAAATGTGAGAACACTATGAGCAAATGCTGATGCATTTCAGTGTATGCATCCTCTTGTTAGCTTTGGCATGAAAATTATACCAAGATCTAGAATGGATGCAGGGACAGGAAGTGCCTCCCTTCACACAATTGCTATTCCCTGACTGCAGTGTTCTCTGATAACGAGGGATGTTTCAGAGATTGTATCAGATCACCACTGTTGGTAGGACTTCTTCATGATGCCAAAACAAACAAGGCTGGAAAACTGCTAAAATCAACAGGATCTTGCCTTAATATTGCAGGCAAATGCTTGTCAAAAGTCCAAGTCTGATAACACTGGAAGTGAAATGCTGAGTTTACCCACAGAACAAACAAAGCAGTGAAGGTCAGGCGTATTTCAGCCCTAATGGGCTCTGTAGGGTAAAGCCTGACAGCTCCTCCTGCTGAGACTACAATCTGCGCTGCTACTTATTTTTCTGGTCCTCTGAGATTGGGACAGTGATTGAAGAATAAAGGCCAACAAATCTATGGTACAGTCATTGCCAAGTTGCCAGGCTATAAAATGTGAAAAGCTAATGCTTCTCACTGGCTCTTGGGTTAAAGTCAGTGTGAACAGATTCTGCATGCCATCACAGGTAAGCATAAAAACTCATTTTCATTTGAAAGTTGAAAATTAAAAAATTGAAACATTAAAGAAATAATGAGGACTTTATTTCCACCTCCTTGTCACTTTTAAAAACACTCCCAATAGGGTTATCCAACACTGAATCACTGCAAGGGAGATTGGGTTTTTGCCCACGGATGGATGCAAAACACCTAACTATAAGAGATTCATGCTAGTTGATGAGGCTTATTCCCACTGTCAGAAAGAGTCTGGCAGATTTGTTCCCTGAGAAAACAGTTGTTCTCCTCAGCCACAAAAGTAAGTTTTGCAAAATTTGACTAAGGTAAAGTGAAGCACTTTAGAGTTAATTTTTACATAATCAGACTAAAAAAAAGACACTGGCAAAATGCGTAATAGACAGTTGCTGTCAGATACTGCTCAGAAATAAGTAAAGGCATTATGTTTGAGTAGCAGAGGTCGTGTGCTCCCAGTCCCTATTGTTACTCTAAAAAGAATCTGTCAGTATCAAATGAGACTTTATGTAAAGGTTGCTGGGTTGTAATTGCCAAGAAGTGAGAGACAAACATGTTTAAAAAAATATCATATGCAGACAGGGTCTTCATATGATGGGGAGGGCAGAAGGCTGTGTGCCAGTCAGCTACAGTTCTGTCATGTAATGTGGTATCTCAGTGATAACAGTGGCAATAATGTCTCCTTTTGTTCCTCTTAAATCCATGGAAGAAGGACATTTTGAAGTATACGATTTAACTATTGCCACTTTGACAGGAGTTGAACATCAGCAGCTTTAAGACTTCCTGTCAGCAGGCCTGGGGACCTGTGAATACAGGGAGGGGCGGAGAAGGCAAAATGAAACCAGTGTGATGCTGGGTCCTGGGAACTGCCACTGCTTCATCCATATCACAAGGGAAGGGAAAAGTGGGTATATCCCATCAGTTACTTTACTTGCCTGGGTTTTAGCTCTCGCAGACCAGGAGAGGTTTGAGCCCCAGATTTTTGTCATCTGCTACCGTCTGCAGGGCCAGGTGGTGCAGGACACCTGAGGGATTAATTTGGTTTGACAAGTTAGTTCATAGACTGTAGTTTTTAGTATTTAAAATCTTGTGTTATGATTGTAGAAAGGGAGGAAGTAGGAAAACTTGCCTTAGAAGAGTCCTGGCATGCACTGGTTGGAACTGGTTGTTGTGTCATGTCAGACTTGCTCTGTGGGATGCTGACCAGAGGACTGCAGTCTCCCAAGAAGCAGGTCTGTGTGGCACTCCTTGGCTTTGACTGGTTATGGGTTTCCCATCACTTTTGAAACTTGTAAACTTCAAAAAAATTATTTCAAAGAGATTTTGTCTCAGTAAATGAGCATGAACATGGCCAGTCTTACATTTGTGTACCCACAAAGTTCCTGTTCTGTTGCAGGAAATACAGTTTGAAGCTTCTCATTAGTAGCAAGTCTCTCACAGGAGCCAGTGGAAATTATTATATGAGATAATACAAGCCCATCAGACAGCTGAATGAGTTTAAGGTCTCATACATACTGATATGATCGGATGATCCTAAAATTGCTATGTAATTGGTGAGGTTGACAAGCAAATAGTATCTGTCTTGGAAAAAATGACACATCTGTGCACAATCATATAGCTTTGAGTGCTGTATGTTGTCCATCTACTGCTTGTTTCTTGTCTCGGGTTGAGATATACAAAGACTCTCAGATGCTGCCCTTTCATTCTAAGAAAGCTGATTACATTCCCATGTCATCTGATGCAGCTTTTCTGGGTCATGTCTTTCATAACAAAATTTTTCATGACTTCATTTTATGAAAAGTACATAAAAATGAAATGCATCATCTGTCCGTTATGGCTGACTCTGTCATAGCTTGTGTTTTCCATGGAGACTCCTCATGACATTTTGATAGTACAGGAGACAGAACTGGCAGCTGTGGTGCCATTCCTCTCCCATTCTCTTCAGTCATTGTTTTGTAAATTCAAGCCATTGTCCTGTACTTTGCATCAATGCAGCTTTCAAGAGTATACAACATTTGCCTTTTTCTGAAGGATATATCTCATGACTCGATCAATGCCACAGACCCTGCAAAAGAAACACATGAATAAATATTTATGTAACATTATGAATGAAAAAAGGTGCTTGTGTGAGAGTTGGCTGCAAACCAGGCCTTAAGGCTCTAGAAGTGTTGGGACTGCCTCTCTTCAGATCTTGGAGAAAGCATTAATTTGCCTCTTGAAACATATGCTGAAAGGCAGTTTTTTGGTTTGCAGAGGAGGTGAGGAGGTCAAGAAGAATGCCAGCTATTTTTTGGGAATGCAGACCCATGCTAACACTTCTAGCCACCTGAGGAATTAAGCACATACATCTGTTCTGGCTATGTGTACATGATGTGGGGAGTGTTGTAAGGGAAATGACTCCGTGCTCCACTGCATTTCACAGAATCACAGAATCGTCTAAGTTGGAAAAGTCCTTGAAGATCATCCAGGCCAACAATCAACCCAACATTGACAGTACCCAGCTACATGATATACCTCAGTGCTAAGTCCACCTGACAAACACCTCCAGGGATGGGGACTCCACGACGTCCCTGGGCAGCCCATTCCAACACCCAACAACCCCTTCTGGAAAGAAATGCTTCCTAGTATCCAGTCTAAACCTTCCCTGGCACAACTTGAGGCCATTCCCTCTTGTTCTATTGCTTATTACTTGTTCTACTGCTTGTTCCTTGGTTAAAGAGACTCATCGCCAGCTCTCTGCACCCTCCTTTCAGGGAGCTGTAGAGGGCGATGAGGTCTCCCCTCAGCGTCCTCCAGACTAAACACCCCCAGTTCCCTCAGCCACTCCTCGTATGACCTGTGCTCCAGACCCTGCACCAGCTCCGTTGCCCTTCTCTGGACACGCTCGAGTCATTCAATGTCCTTTTTGTAGTGAGGGGCCCAAAACTGAACACAGGAATCAAGGGGCGGCCTCACCAGTGCCGAGTACAGGGGTCAGATCCCTTCCCTGTCCCTGCTGGCCACGCTATTGCTGACACAAGCCAGGATGCCATTGGCCCTCTTGGCCACCTGGGCACACTGCTGGCTCCTGTTCAGCTGGCTGTCAATCAACACCCCAGGTCCCTCTCTGACTGGCAGCTCTCCAGCCACTCCTCCCCAAGCCTGTAGCGCTGCTGGGGGTTGTTGTGGCCCAAGGGCAGCCCCCGGCATTTGCCCTTAGTGAAACTCCTCCAGTTGGGCTCAGCCCATGGCTCCAGCCTGTCCAGGTCTCTCTGCAGAGCCTCCCTACATTTATGTGACAGTTGGTCACCTTAGTTTTGTCTATTCATAATAAACTTTTTTTTTTTTAGTTCCTATAAAAGAGAGAGAGAAAGCAAAGCAGATGTAGTTATGAATTTTGCATTATGGTGGATGAATTTATGGATAAAAGCTTTCTGTCAGTTCAAACACACTTCAAATGTGAATGATGGATTTCTTTATTGCCAGAAATACTGTTCTGGAGTAGAAGTCATGAATAGTTTTATAAAATTCTATTTTTTAAATTATGTATTTAACTGATAAAAAAAAAAAGATACTGATGCTGATTTTTTTCTGAGGTTCAGTTTTTTATGTTTTTTCCCAACATCATTATTATATTCTTACTAGAAACCAGGATGTATGCTGTAAACAAAATCAGTTAATATGAAGAGTAGATGCATAATCTGCTCAGAAATTATACCTAATTGGTCTTTGACAAACCTAACTTGCATTGATCTGTTTCTGCTCCCATGAAATTCAGTGGGAAAACTCCCACTCATTTCAGTCATGTTGGACAAACACAAGAGACAAGAGAGCAGCAAAAGGCTTTTACAAAACAAAGGAAATAACGATGAAGAAAAATATCAGGACACTAAGCTGTTCTCTCAGTGAATGGAACAAAAACAAAAAATGAAAGCTTGGTTTTTCAGGAAAAAAGTCTGTTTGGAAAAGGATGAATTCAGCAGAAGATATCACACTTAACAGGAGAAAGCTGTGCATTATGGAATAAAAACTGTCTGCTGAGAGTTATCAGGACACAAGTATCCAGGAAGCTGAATTTGGAAATGAGTATGCAACGCTCTGAACACTTCCCAAGAGATACAGTGGAGCGGGTAGGGGCTGAATGCACTCATCTTTTAGGATGGAGTCCTCTGTGGCTTTGGGAAACCGTTAGGTAGTGCCTGGGAAAAAACATAGGAAGCTTGAGGAATGCAGTGAAATTTGTTTCTTTCATATCCTGTAAGAGAAAGATTTTTTTTTTTTTTCCTCTGGTTGTTTCTAAGGTCTGTTAAAGCTTGTTTGTTGTCAAAGTTTCCTTTGTTCTGCATCTTAAACAACCCAAAACAAAGACCTCTTGTTCCTTTTGGGAACCTATTTTCCTTTCAGTGCAAAGCAGTTGTGGGAGTCCAGTTTCTGCAGACTTCCTAAGTGGGTTAAAACAACCCCAAACCTTAGGATCCTGGATATACTTTGCCTTCTACATTTTAGAAGGGGGGAAGGTGTTATTATTGCAGACAATTTAAAACCATAACAAAATGTGGGCTCCGGTTTAATTTGAGAACGGAAAGCGAATGGTATTGTAAAGCTTAATGTTTATAGGAAAGAATGCTTTTCCTTTTTAGCCTTTTTCTTAAGTCTGAAATTTGTAAGAGGAAGTTCAAAGAGGATATGCACATTAGTTCCTACTTGGTTATTTTCCATATGTGAGGTCAGTAGATTTGAGCGGATTAGTCCGGGTTCCTGAACAGCTGAAAAGTTTTGAAATCACCTTCCTGAGGTTTTGCAGTAGGGTATTATAGTTTGCAAAGAAAAAGATCAGTTTGACCAGGTTTCCTGCAATGACTGTTTACTAAGAAAGTGAGAGTAGATTGGTCTGAAATGGGAGATGAGTGTAATCAAAATAATTTACAGCATCTTCTAAAGCACATCCATTATGACAATGATTGAAAACTCATTAGGCTGTTTAATAGCCAGCATACCTTTCGACCGCCTTGAGACACTATCACCTTCTACACTGCTGATTATAGTTGAAGCCTTCTGGGAGAGCATGATTTACTGTTTCAGGGTAATTTTCAGTATACCTAAACAAAAGGTCCACTTCAGTGGAACTTGGTTTTGTAAAGAAAACCAGACATAAATAAATGAATTTAAAAACAACTAGACTGACATTCAAACTATTTTCTACATCAACATTTTTTTCAGTTCTACATAGTATTTTCACAGAAAAGCAGGAATAATTAATCTAATGTTTTTAGATCTCAAAGCAATTTCCTCACAAAGACTTGGTTCAGGTCATAAGAATTGAAAATATTCACCATTTGGATTCAAATATGCATCTTCCAGCTTCAGTGCAGAAATGAACTGAAGTGTCTTGATCTGATATTTACATTGGGTTTTTTTTCTCCAAATCTGTAAACAGAGTTTCCTAAAGATTTGGAATTAAAAGGCAAACTTAACACAGAAGGTATGCACAAAGAAAGATGAGACAATGGCAGTGAATCTAGTTTCACCATTTATTTCTTAGAGAAATACACTTGTCATATACTTGATACAATGGATATGTTCTCAAGGGAAGCTTTGAGTTAATGTATGAAATAGTTAATTTCAAAATAATTAATCTGAAAGCTTTTGAAGATGCAAAGGCTGGCAGAAATTCTGGGGAATGTGTTCTGTAAATTAGGCTCATCCCACTGTTAAAAATATTTTTGAGCTGACCTACAGAAAAAGAAGTGAGGTTTGAAAGGTGCAATTTGGTTTTGAAATAGGTTTAAGTGCCTGGTTCTGCTCCAGGAGAAGTAGGTGCTGAGTAGCCTCAGATATGATGAGTTTGTTAAGAGTACTATGTTTATTACCTTGCTTTCTTTTAAGGCCTGCAAATCCCAATCCTTTTAACAGTTTTCTCCTGCATATTATTCTGTTTCTTATTAATTTTTTGAGATACTTGACATCCATTGTACTGGTATAAAAACACTACATGCTGAATGCTTGTAGAAAGAAATGTACTTTGCAATTAATATTGTATGATGTTATAATTAGTTTATTTGTTAATATATAAGAAAAGCAAAGGAAATCTAAAAAGTCTTGTTAACCTTTTATTTCAACCAGCAATATTCCTTTCAATTCCAAACAGAGTCTACTCAAACGTTTATTGTTAAAACTGTAGTCAAGAATCTTTCTGGATCAGCTTTGACAGCAGGAATGGTCTTTACCTCTGGTAAGCCAACTTTCTTTATGACCAGCTGTGCAAATTTTCCACCTGCATAGAAGTCCCACCTAATGTTCACAGCATACCTCCTTTAAACCTGCATATATAGTATAGCTGAGGACAGGGTTTGCCTTTTAAATGTCATTAACATACAGGTTTATGCATGTCTATTGGAAGTTACATACAAGATACACTTGAGAATCACAAGGAATTTTATAAATAATTCACAAGACATACTCATCTCAAATCAGATTGTATTATTGTTGTTATATGTGCATAGGCACCTCAGCTCCATATGAGCTCTAGGCTATTCTGTGGTAATAAATTGCAATTTATTAATTGCACACTACAATCCAGAAGCACCACTTAGAAGAGTTAAATTTCTTGCTAGCCGGAGTTCAAAGGTACAGTCTACAGAAAGCAAGGGGCAGAAGTCCAGGTGTACCTCACTCAGCAGGGAAAATTGCAGTTTATTCCTTGTCCTCATAGGATAAAATGTATCCCCCAAATTCTGCCTTTTCTTATGATCATGCAGTTCATTTAACTGTGGACAGAAATTGCAGGAATTTTTATGAGTTTATGTCTTTTGGAGAAGCCTTAAATCTTACTAAAATCTCAGAGGTTTTACACAGGAGTTCAAATGCTGCCGCTTCAGTGGAAGATTAAACAGTTCTTTCTTGTGTTGGGTTTGTTTGCATTGTTTCCAGTGACACTGCTAAAATTAGGATCGACACTGAAAATGAAACTGAGTTGACAGTGACATTAAGCTTAGTCTTTTTTCTTTTTCTCCTGTTAATGACTGCTGCTGAAACACTCTCAGCTCACAGGTGAAAAAGAGTTTCCTCACAGCCCCGCCAGTGAGAAAAATATTGCAAAGGCAAATATAGGAAGTCATGGGCATCATTTACCTTCTGTGCTTATGTTGGAAGCTGCTCTCTTAGGCTTGACAGATCTTCAGTAGAGTGAGAGGAGCTCCTTCAGGTAGCGATTCATAGCACCTACATTAAAACCTTGCTTTGTGAAGCTTTCCTTAAGCTCTTGCTCCTCCTGAAGGAGGAGCCTCCTTGTTTCCAGCAAAAATGGTGATGATTGTCCCACTGTCCAAACTTCTGTCCACTTTCTTCCAGCAAAGGAAGTTTTAGATGACAAAGTGATCTGGAGTGTAGAGCAGATTGAAGCCTGGAGCAACACAGCAGTGCTGCTTCCAGTGGCTGCAATCAGACTTGGATCAGGCCATGAAACCAACACAGACAAAACCTCCAGGGCTTTGTCTTTGCTCAAGCAACATTTGAATTGGCTTCACTCACAGAGGGATTGGACAGTTAGTTTTCCAATATATGTATTTGGAAACCTTTCTTTGAGGTTAAGGGATTAATGCAGAATATATAAAACAAAAGAAATCAATTTCCAGGTCAGTGTAAAAGATATAAAAGTAATTTTCTTCCCAGTTTCCCCCTTCATCTGTACAAATGTCACATCATTGGCCCGAACAGCAATTTGGCCAGCCCTAGCATAAAGCTGTTTTTTTTAAAAGCGTACTGCATCTCCACAGTTCCCATTCTCTTTCTAGAATTTTTTTTGTGTCATTGTCATCATTGGAGGAAAAGGCACTAGGCTGCAAAATAAACTACTTTCATGGATTTGGTTTCATCATTCGAACAGCTGTCTTCCAGACCCACTCTCCAACATCAGTGCTTCTGTCACTCTGCTCTTCAAAAAAGATAAAGATTTTTTTTTTTTCCTGAATAAGCATTTGGTTCCAGGAGATGAGTGTGTACATAGGATTCTGTCTAATTCAAATCAAGATTTCACCTTGTATAGGATTGGCTCATCTGTATAAACTCAGGTGTTACTGAGAGAGAATAAAAAGTACCCTATGGAATATGTCTTTTGAGAAAAATACTTTTTCCAGCACAAAAGAGTTTTTAAAAAATATTTGTTATTTTTCTCTGGAACTTCTTCATAGAGTCAAAAAAGAAAGGCAAGTTCAGCAGTAATACTCATTAAATGTATAGCCCTCTGTGTTCTTAATAGTATATTGAAAAGAATAAAGCTACTGGACTTGGTTATTCAGATGAAAACATTCCTGGAAAGAAAGAGTAAGTGAAAAAGACTGATAGTTGAAGTTATGCCACTCAGCCATGCACTAATCTAAAATGCTGCTCTGTTTTCCTTGGAGCATGGTTTGCAACACCAGTGATGTATGATAGAAGATTTGACGTTTCTCTTTCCAACAGTTCTGTTGGATTCCAACAACATGTTGTAGTCTGAGCACATTTTGAACCTTTTTCATGAAGAGAAAAGCTAGATAAATTGTGCACAGTTATCCCATCTAATACAAGTGTACAAAGCCAGCTTCTTCTCTTGTCATTATAAATGTTACATGCCTTTATTTCTAAATGGAAGACTGGATGGAAAAGACTGAGGAGGATTAGCTGTACATTAGGTCTACATCAAGCCAGAAGATTTCCTCCTTATAATGGAAATGTTGAATGTTTATGCACAATCACAACAGAATTCTTCTAGGAGTGAATCTTTGAGTGTCTGTCCCCCCTGGTTTGAATTTAGACCAGTAATGTAGGGCTCTACTGTGATTATCTGTTATGCTGAAAGCAAAGGTTCACTCTAAATAAATTTTTCCTATAGTTGAAATGAAGTTAGTTTATGAGTAACACAAATCCAGAAAGAATTTTGTGTAGGGAAAATGGGCATTTTTTTGTACACATCTTCATAATACTCACAGTAGGTAACAACATTTCTTTGTCTTCTGCATTTTCAAAGTGCCTTAAAGTATTTCCTGCCTGTACTTAAAATGTCATTTTATTATTTTTAAACTTTCTACAAATTGTAAATCTTGATTATTACTTTAGTTTCAAACAGTGTTAATTGTTTTAAATAGTTTTTAGATGCTCTACACAACCACTCTGCTACAAACATTTAAAACACGTTTACATGATTTACTCACTTCACATACAGACCACTTTCATCTGAAAATTCTTAAATTCTTCCCACTGGAAATTAAATATTGTCTTCTATGTTGTTTCTTTATAATGTTTACTTTTTCAGATGTTTAACTAGTGCATGTGGTAATAATATAAACCATCAATCACTTATCACAAATACTCATGGAAAATCTGAGCCTGCTGAACTGTATTTTGTCAGCAATTTTGGTAAAGGTTAAATTTTGGTTTTTTAACTGTAGCCAGGAAAATTAGCGTCCACCAGAAATTCATTTGTTCCATGGATTTGGGGTTTTTTGGGTCAAATTTCAGACATAGTAATTAGGTACTCATTAAACACTACTATGCTACTCATATAGGCATTTACTCTTTCAAACAGGCTAGAAAAATAAAATATATTTATTTTATTCTAAAAGTTAACATGGCATCTCCCTGTAACTGACACTAGAACACACTAATATACAGACAATCTGCCAGTACTGATTATAATAATGGTTGGTTTTGATTCTTCATATTCTCAGAGGGAGATATGCATGTGAACTAGGAACAGACACTCTTTGCATTCTCACAAATGTGCGTGTGTCCAGCTATTAATTTTACAGCCTTTGGAAAGACCTTGGGAAGTCTCCCCCTTGTATGATATCCTTATGCACAACAGCAGGCTCTCAAAGTCAATGGAACACTTGCTTGTATAAAACTTTTTGGTAGCTTGAATAGGGGGCATATAAGGACTAGCTCCAGCCTGATAAATGCAGTAGCTTCAGTTTAATAGCTTATTCTTTGATTGGCTTTTGGCAAATGTGATTGTCTGTACTTATTTTATTTCTTAAGGATGATGAAGTCCTAACCTAGAAGCTTGAAGAACATATTTTGGTCTTTAAGGCAATGGTACCTTGCAGAGCCCATAGCACAGCTCCTTGACTGCTTAAAACCTGCTTAGGGCCATGGTACTTTAGTCTGAACAAGAGCAGTTGCTGTCTTGTTTCCTCTTTCAAAAGTCACATGAAGAATGATATACCTCTAACTGCTACTAATGGATCTATCTGCTGGAAGGCTACACGTGAGGGGTGAGCAAGAGATGTTTGCTCTCCCTTCCGAGGAGATCATGTGGATGAGTTATATCATACTTCAAAGGGATTTCTTGGGCCAGGCCGTGAGTACACTTCAGCAGTGTTTGCTGGAGAAATTACTTTTTCCCCTGCTCCTTCCCCCTCCTTCTGCAGACAGTTCTTGCCTTCCCTTCTCTCTGCTGTGGCAACTCTGTAATGTTTCATGCAATGTGTGAGTTTAGCAGAAGACCCACCATTTAAAGTACTTCAGCCTAACCCTGATTTTCTGCCTCTGTAATCTCTCCAGATGCAGAGGGGTATCAGCTCTCTCAGTGAAAGTTCCCATCTCAGTGGTGGTGTTTTGTCAGGATCCTTCTTCTCATTAATCTCTAGAAAGATCTGGCTTGTAGTCATATGTTTTTGTTTGACCAAAATTGGCAATTCTTACTGAGTGGCTGGCGCCTCCTTTTTAGGTTTGACTGGAAATAGAAAACTAACAAAATTTGACAGTTTTATAATGGAAGTGTTACAGTTGGGAAAATTAGACAGCTCTTTATTAAAATAGATTTACAATCTTAGATGTCTATTATTTATTGTTATTTACAGACCTAATGGATTGACAAGTGACCTCTGTCCTTGGAGAATCTAAAATACACAAAGCTGTTAAAGAGCTGTCATGGTTATCCCTACAGGTAGTTATGTTCCAGGTGATAAATTCTTTTGGACAAGGACTTGATCTTTGTTACATGTATTTGCAGCTCTGCAAACAACATGCCATAATTTAATCCATCTGTTTTGTGGAGAGTTTTGGAAAGCCCTTGTGAAGTGCCTTATTAGTGTAAGATGATAATTTGTTTTTAAGGCTTCAGCGATGTTTATTTTGCTGCGTGGGACCATGTGACATAATGGATGTCACAGGTTCCCTTGCAGTTTTGTGAATCCCTAGCGCTAGCCACATCCTCGGGACCTGGACGATATAAACAAGGAATAAAAGAAAGAGCTCATTTTGGCTGGGACTTAATTTAATGAACAACATTAAACATATGAATAGTTCCCTTGAAGTCTGTGGAAATACTCTCTGCTTTTAAACTTAAAAACATGCTTAATTACCTCACTAAAACACTTTACTAAATCAATTACTTTAATAATTCTGTGTATCAGGAATACAAAGAACAGTGAAGGTGCCCTTTAAATGGATCATGTAGCACCAGTACATGTGGAAAAGACAGGGGAAACAGCCAGGCTGAAAATGTAGCCAAAGACAAAACATTCCTCCACTGATGTGTGGTAAGTGTCAGCTGAAGGTATTCAGCACCTCACAAGATCAGGCCTTGTATGATTAAATTGCTGTACAAACCTGTGGTAATAGATCCTTAAATAATAAAGTGAAAGGGGAGATAGGAAAGTTGGGTGGGAACAAAACGAACTCAGTGCATTAGAAAGGTTATTGTTTAAGTTCTCAGTATTTAACAGCTGGGTTTTCGGTGTGGCGACTGAATTCAGCAGCAGTGTTGTTCTGGCCAGTGATTTGGTGGGGATGTCGACCTGAGCAACAACACTGTGGTATGTACAGCTCAGGTCAGACATGTCTCTGATTTCTGACCACTTTTCCTCTTGGGTGGTGTTTATTTTCTTCTGAGAAAATATGGTAACATTTGGATTTATTCAATCTCATGGCATTCTTGTACTGCTTATTCTTATGCCTCTTGTTGAACCTGACCCACACTTTATCCCTTTGTGTAAATAACTCATTTAGACCTAGGTCCTAAACCCTCTGCTTAAGTCTGAGTGAGCTGGGCTGAAGGAAAACAGTATGTCCTCACATGGAGTGGAGCACAGAACGGATGTTCTTTGACCTTGAAGCAGTTCTTGCCACACTGTGTAGCACTGCCTTGGTTTGGACAGTTTATGCACAGCTCATCTCCAGTTTCATTTCTGGGGTCTCGCAAGGAGGAGCAGCATGTGTCAGGGCTGCCGTGCCAGTGAGCAGGGGGCTGGCGGGGCACTTGGAGCGTGGTCTTCTCTCCTGTTCTATAACATTGTGCCTTACATGTCAGCAGTGATACCATTCATCTTTTTCTAATGTTTTTCTAACATGTGGGCTCCCAAGATGACAGAAAGTGAGTGAGAATCTTAATTTCATTCCAGTAGGTTGTTGCTCACATTTCTGTTTGATAGGTCTGGGTGTTAACTGTTAGCATGGTCCTTACACATGGATAGCCATCGACAGACCATGGCTATCCATGTATAAGGACCTCTGGCAGTTTAGCAAATAATTAGAAAACAAGGGACTTAGTTGGAACAATCTACAGGAAATTTATTTGTCCTCTGTCAAAAACACAATCTTTGTAGAGGGGATGTATGGTAGGTATTGCAGTTTATGTTCTTACAACGAGAGAGACATTTTTTTCTCACAGAAATATAGGAACAATCTCTCTCACAGGTAGGACTTTTTTATAGTAGATACTAAAAGAAAAAACACATTACAACCGTTGCGCAGATAAACTTTCTTCCCTGTTATAAACTGTGGCTTTTATGAGGCCATAAGTAATGCATCTTGGAGACACCTAGCAAAAGCAGTAATATTATTTTTACTTCTGTGGTGATGCCTGGAATCCCCAGACATAATTTAAGGCTTTTTGGCCTAGATGCAATAGCAAGATTATTTATCTCTCTAAATAATTACCCCTTTACCAACTTCATAACAATAACATTCCATCAGAAGGCAACCACATTTGTGTGCTTGTTCTGCCTGTATCTGCATGTTAAATGGTGTGAGAAATTGCCAGGTGGTGACTTGCTGAAAAATCACAACAAATGCAATTCAACTAATGTACATTTATTACATTCATGCTATTCAGATATTTTAGTAACTCATAATATTAACTCCCAGCTTATTGTGAGTCATCCGATTATTGAGTATTTTATTCTAAAGCTAAAACTATTCTTGTAATTCTTTAAGAAAAGTTGACATACTCATATCTTTATGATTTCTAATAATCCCTTTGCAAGTGTACTTAAACTGTTTTAAATAATCATAACAATCTGAATTAATTGATCATAATGAATAAAGTAAATAGGAATGCTCAATATCTAGATTCCTAATATAGATGTAGATGTTACCAGTAACATGCCCTCCTGAATTTAAGTATGATATTTTGAAATATTTACCACTGAACCCTTGTGAGGTGACACCCACCTTTTAAAGTAGTGGACTATTGGTATGTTGGAATCATAACGCCATTGACCTGGGCTAGCAGCACACGTCTATGCTTAGTCATACCAAACTGAGTCATGACTGAGAGATTCTGAGGTAATTAAACTCAACACGGAAGAAAAAAATGCTCTTAATGTGTGTGACAGAAGGCTCCAAATCATAGAATCAAATAATGATAGTATGGTTTGGATTGGAAGGGACCTTAAAGATCATCCAGTTCCACCCCCCCTGCCATGGGCAGGGACACCTTCCACTAGCCCAGGTTGCTCCAAGCCCGGTCCAGCCTGGCCTGGAACACTGCCAGGGAGGGGGCAGCCACAGCTTCTCTGGGAAACCTGTGCCAGTGTCTCACCACCCTCACAGTGAAGAATTTTTTTCTAATAGCTAATTTAAATCTACTCTCTGTCACTTTAAAACTGTTACCCCTCATCCTATCCCTACACTCCCTGATAAAGATTCCCCCCCATCTTTCCTATAGCCCCTTTAAGTACTGGAAGGCCACTATAAGGTCTCCCCGGAGCCTTCTCTGCTCTAGGTTGAACAACCCCAACTCTCTTATCCTGTCCTCATAGGTGAGGTGCTCCATCCCCCCAGTAATCTTCGTGGCCTTCTCTGGACCTACTTGATCAGGTCCATGTCCTTGTTATGCTGGGGGTCCCAAAGCTGGGCACGGTACTCCAGGTGGGGTCTCATGAGAGTGGAGTAGAGGGGGAGAATCACCTCCCTCAACATGCTGGTCACACTTCTCTTGATGCAGTCCAGGATATGGTTGTTTTTCTGGGCTGTGAACACACATTGTTGGCTCATAGTCAGTTTTTCATCCACCAATACCCTCAAGTCCTTCCCCACAGGGCTGCTCTCAATCCACTCATTGCCCAGCCTGTATCTGGGCTTGGAATTGCCCCAACCCATATGCAGGACCTTGCACTTGGCCTCACTGAACTTCATGAGGTTTGCATGGGCCCATCTCTCCAGCCTGTCCAAGTCCCTCTGGATGGCACACCCCTTCCCTCCAGAGTGTTGACCGCACCACAGAGTGGTGTTGTTGGCAAACTTGCTGAGGGTGCACTTGATCCCACTGTCCATGTCTCCAACAAAGATATTACACAGCACTGGTCCCAATAGGAACGCCACTTGTCACTGCTCTCCGCTTGGACATCAAACCATTAACCACCACTCTTTGAGTGCAACCATCCAGCCCATTCCTTATCCACAAGAGGTCCACCTGTCAAACCCACATCTCTCCAATTTAGAGACAAGGATGTAATGGGGGATGGTGTCAAATGTTTTGCACAAGTCCAGGTAGATGATATCAGTTGCTCTTTCCTTATCCACCAATGCTGTAACCGTGGACTAATGTATAAGGCAGAAATGTAAAGAGCAGTGCAGATTAAATGTATAGCACTGAGTGACAATTCAGCTTAAAGGTGCTGGGCAAATAGCATGATTATAGATGGTATTGATGTGAAGTGTTCAGCACATTAAATGTATACTTATGCAAGTTGTGGTCAGATTCTTCATCTGAGAGCAAATTTAACACATGAATCTTTCACTGCTGGCAATAAATAAGTAAGGAAGACTAGATGTAAAGCAGGTGTCACTGTTTTATTTTGTGCTCAGATCAAGATTGCAGAACCTGGTGCAATTTGTCATCAGCCCGGTGACTTAAGGTGAATGCTGGCAGCTCATAAGGGCTGGAAGTGGCCTTGTTGGTTTCCTTTAATGTTGTCTTACAGGTAAATCAGCTTATGAATATTACATGTTCCATAAGGAAACCAATTTCATCTGTCAGCTGTTAAATGTCCTCAGATACATATAATGGTACATCTTGAACACATTAGTCCATCTGCATGGAAGCAGGTGTCTGCTGAAAAAAACCCAAGCCCACAGGAAGAAATCTTGTATAGCGTATTAGATTCCTTAAAAATGTTAACACCAGTGAGACCAGTGTTTGGAGTGCCTTTTCTTTTGAGACCACAACAATCTTTTGATTTTATTTGATAAAGTAATATATGCTGAAATTGTTTATTTCAAGTCATGCAGGCTTTAAATAAAGCAAAAACTTCAGTTAATAGTCAGGTTCTTTATACCTGAAACCTGAAACTGGATGTGATATTTGGAAGTGCTGGGATTTGTCTCCAGCATAAACATATGAAAAACCTGATCCCTGACATTTACTGTTTCATGTTTCTTAACATTTAAAAACATGGTCAGATGGCAAATTTGGTGTAGGGGGAAAGACAAAGACCTTCTGCTATTTTTGCTTTTTTCTGTTAAAAGCACTTTGTTTGGTGGGGCAGCAGAGTCTTGTTTCATTGCAAAGGAAAGGTAAGTCCCAACCAAGGTCATACCTGCTGGGTGAGCATGCAAAGAAAACAACAGTGCTTTGATTTTACAGTCTCAACCCATTTTGAAGCCTTAAATTTTCTTTGGTCTTCATTCCTTCTCATTTCTGTCGTAGCAGGCCAGCCTCTGCTTTCCTTGAAGTGAAACAGCCTACTGCCATGTTGCCTTCATTCAGAAGGAAAGCTGCTTGCTCTTCAAAGTTATTATCTGCAGCACAGGATCTTTGGGTTTACCTGCTCTGTTAATTTCTTTTATAAGGATTTTTATGTGCACCCCACTACTTGCCTCCGGACTTGTGTGGGGTCACAAGGACACACTTAGAGTTGCCCACAGGGCTTAAGCAGCCCAGTCTGGAATCACCAGAGGTGGTGGAAGATGGTGAGGCTCTGGCTTCCTGTCTCTCAGGCCACAGGCTGCTGTGAGCCCCCAGGATGCCCCTCATTGAGAGGGGATGCAAGTGTCGGGGCCTCCTTCATTCCCCCTCCAGAGGTCTGGCTGCTAAGGTTGCCCTGGCCACTGAGGGTAGACATCATCCCACTGGGGACTGGGGAGAGGCCCCAGACAGGCAGTGAGAAGGATGGGGCTTTGTTCTGCCTCGGCCCGGGGAAGTTGCTCTGGGCTGAGCAGGACCCTCATGGCCCCTGACAGCCCCTGTATTCCCAGTTTCCCACTGAGGGAATCACCCTGCATGGGAGCAGAGAGATGGGGTGTGGAGTAGACATTTATGCAAAGAAGACAGCTGAGAGATTGGGAATGTGCTGTGACAGAGAGGAGAAAAGCGTCTGTCCTCATGGTAACCAAGTGTCCTTTCAGTCGAGAAAAATAACAAATACTGGAGGTGAGTGAAAGGGCAGAAAGTGGCTTTTCTAGAAACTGCTGCCCTGCACTTGCAATGGCCAAACCCTAGAACTTGTCCCTCCAGATGGTAGGGGACATGTTCTCCACATGGGCAGTAGCAGCCAGCAGAGTCCCCAGTAAGGTGGCTGGGCGGAACAGGGCCCAAGACATACCTGTGGAAAGTTAGTTATTTATGTCTGAAATAGTCACTCCAGGCTCATTTTCTTGCCAGTGCCAGAAGCTGATTTATCTCCTCCTGCGCTAGACACTGGGGATGAACACCCAGAAGTACTAGCTCTTCTATGATGGCTTGTAAAAGACATCTTCCACAACCAACCAAGAACTGGAGGCCTAATCCTGAGCAGCCTCAATTGAGGTGTGGAGAGTCCCTCCATGAATGATGAAACCAGAGCCTCTATCCTCATTTTGAAGTCAGGCATAGATCTGCTTTGGCAATTCAACCCAAAAATTAAAATTCGGCACCAGTCTTGAGGTATGGAAAGTAAGGACTAAAAGCTGTTGCACCTGAACTTCAGGACTATTTTTTTTTTAGCTCTCCAACAGATGGGGAAGATACCACCTCCTAGTTTTATTGATGTCTTTTTAAAAAAGCTATGAGCGATAATAGGGATAGAAAGGCAAAGAATCTGGAACAGTTAAAATGTCCTTAGAATCACAGAATCCTTTAGGTTGGAAGAGACATTTAAGATCATCAAGTCCAACTGTTAAGCTAATACTGCCAAGTCCACAACTGAACCATGTCCCTAAGCACCACGTCTACATACCTGTAAATACCCCTGGGAATGGTGACTCAACAACTTCCCTGGGCAGCCTGTTCCAGTGCTTGACAACCCTTTCAATGAAGAAATTTTGCCTACTATCCAATCGAAACCTTCTCTGGTGCAACTTGAGGCCACTTTATCTTGTCCTATCACCTATTACTTGGGAGAAGGGACTGACGCCCACCTCACTACAACCTCCTTTCAGGTAGTCGTAGAGATGAATAAAGTCTCCTCTAAACCTCCTTTTGTCCAGGCTGAACAACCCTGGTTCCCTCAGCTGCTCCTCATAAAACTTGTGCTCTAGCCTTCACCAGCTTTGTTATTCTTCTCTGGACACGCTCCAGAACCTCAGTGCCTTTCTTGCAGCAAGGGGCCCAAAACTGAACACTGGCTGCCTTCCTGCTAACTGGGTAAATAAGATTTTGCCAAACACAGTGCTGCTGAGCCTAGAATGATTTGGATGTCTGAATCAGTCTATTTAAAGTTAGCCTGGGTATCTATGCTATGCTGGAGTCTGGAATACCGATAACATTGAACATGCAGCTGGGCAAGGTGGAGACGAGTCACACTATGGTTTATGCCTTAAGCCTATGTTATTTTTGCAGGCTGGCTTTATGTGTGCAACATTAAAATCCCTTAGTGACACCTCTCTGAACCCCTGAGGCTAAAGGTTGATTAGCTAGCTTGCAGGGTTTCTTTACAGGGAATTATATTTTCAATTTTTATAACTGTGGGTTTAAAAGTTGTTTTAAAGTTAACTTTCACAGATGCATCTTTTAATATGTTTTCTGGTATGACAGTTCAGGGGAGGTGGAGGGTTTTAAGACATGACAAATGCCTACTATTTGCAAATTCTAGAAAAAGCAAAAAGCACTATTTGCCTGTTTAATAGACTTGGCAAATACCTGGGGGCAAATATCAGGAATGTGCTCTCAAATATATATGTCCAACATTTCCAGAAAAATTTCTTGGTTTTCTCAAATGAAAGGTGCATTTTAGCATCAGAGAAACAAAGACCACAGTATAGTTTGGGGAGGTGGAGTTCTGGATAGGGGAAGCTTAACAGAACAAAGTCCATGAAGTTTACCAGCTAGCTCAACTGTTTAAAAACAATTTCCTGAATTTAAACTATTCATGCCATTTGACTAATCCAGCACTTTTTTCTGTATTTTCTCAAGTGAGCTAAATTAAAGAAAGATTGATCTTCGGGGCAGATTTACTGCACAGAAGAGACACTGTGAGAGAAATGATTCACCAAAATATTTTAAATGCGGGCAATCCATATTAGCCCTGGTGTGCTGTCCATGGAAACAGTCTGTGCTCCTCTTGCTCTATTCATGTAATAAATGCATTTCTTCAGGAAAAAAAAAAAAAAGTACATACAGAAGAAATTTATTTCCTAAGGAACTGTTCTATTTTGACATTGCAAATCTTTTTGAGAAATTTATCACTTTGAAACAGTGGAAAAAATCCTTTCCTCAGCAACAAGAGGAGTCTGATGAAACTTCCATAAAAAACATATTAGCAGATTAGGTACAAATGGATTTCTGTAATTCAGAGGAGGATAAGAAAAACTCTACAACTTTTGTAGCCTCTGCTCATTGAAACCAGAGGCAGATAAAAGGGATGCATCTATTTGAACTTCAGCTGTCTGGGGTAATGTCCCATGTCCTGACAGGTTTATTTAGTTTTAGGGTGGCATCTCTTTCTAGAATCCCTTTATGATGTTGCAACTCAGACCCTTTAAAGGGTTCCTGCCTAAGTAAAGGAATACTGTTTTTAGGCTCCTAAACACAATGATCTTATTTTCAAAATGAAGCTGAGTGCTAAAGTACTTCTAAATCCCAGATCGTTACTTCCTCCAAAGAACCAACTGTAGGTTGAGCTCTGATGAACGCATTTCCAAATGTGTTGGAAATGGTTATTTAATCAGAGAGGTCTTGGTGGCTGGGGAACTCAGGGAAAAGCTAAATGAAGGATTAACAGTTATATGTATCATCTATTTGCCCCTCTACCTATATTAAATTTTCATAATTCTTTTAATTGCTCAGATATTTGTAAACAGCAAGGGGGTGGAGGACCCTTCTAAAAAAAGAACACACAAAACTTAGTATAAATACAATGATAGCAGTTTGTTGTCATATTAAGATGCTTGTCTGTTTCTCTTCCACTTTATTTCACTAAAAACTTATTTAAGGGGAATGTCTCCAAACTATACTAAGTTTCAAGAACTTTCAAGCTGGCTTTATGCAAAAAATAAGTCTACCTGTTTGTTCTGTCTGGTTGGTTTATGAGTACTTTGCCCTCTGGACTTACTTTGTTTTTACTAGTTTCTGAGATTTATTTAGAGACTGATTTTTTGTGTTCCTGACTCATACAAAATTGAAGAAACAACAAACTAGTTTTAACAGAGGTTGTCAGAATTTTTTTAATGTGAAGAATAAAGACTATTCTGTTAACCTGATTGCGAAACTGATTGGAGGAGTTCTCTATTCTGTTTTAGTTGGCCTGAGAAAATAGCTAGCTATGCACTACAGATGATCTAAAGATTGAGATTAATCTCTATTTGCCTGATTGGAAAATGTATTTGTTTCTCTTTACATCCTGTGTAGGGTAAAAAAAATCTATCTTTGCTTTGCAACAATTCTCTTCACTGTTGTTATTAACAAAGGACATTGCTCTGTTTCTCAGTAATAGATGCTATTGGACCAAGGCCTAGATCCACAGAAGGCCATAGATGCTGATGTGGGATTTAGGTGACTAAACCCAACATTTAGTTCCTCAGAATACCTATTCAGCCATTGAATAATCCTGTACGTGCCTAAAATCTGTAAGAGCCAAATATATTAACATTAAACTCCTCAATACCTATATCTCTGTTTACTTGGAAATGCATTAGATGGTGTTTATCTCCTTCGAGGTGATACAGCCATTCTCAGAGCATGTTCACAGCTTTCAACTCCACAAAATGGAGCTTCTTTCTCTCAGAGTGGTAAAGTACTCCTTATACAGTAATTCAAAGGTTACATTCTGGAGAAGAGAGTGGAAGAGGACCAGGTTCAACCATCCCCTTCTTGCTGGGCTTCAGCTCCAGATCCCCTTCCCCCAAGGACAACCGTTTACCCAGCATTTTTGCCTTAAAAATTCTGGCCATGTGCTTTTCTACTGTACTGCTTTCTCTTCAAGCCACAACATGAAAAACAACCTTGAGTCTGGGTTAATTTTTTGAGAAGAAATATAGCTGTTTCTTATGGCTCCTTCAGGAAGGTCTAGGAATCTAAAAGCTGTGGGAGATATGAGTGGGTCACTTGAAAGACTCTAGGTCATTGTGGATACAAATATTAAGATGCCTATGAACAAAATCTAGATCTGAGGACTTAATTATTACTTTGCCCATGGATTCATAAAGATAGTTTCTGGCATTTGGTAAATGGCAGTCATCTGATTGTAACAGCAAAGAAGGTGGATGGTGAAAACACCAGGAAATAAACACGGTTGAACTAGAAACTCCAATTCTTCTGATGTTGGTCAGTGAGAGTTTCACAGTAGATTCTGGATGGAGGTTGTCTCAGGGGTCTCCCCATATTACTCTATTGCATGTTTTCCTTCTGGACCATCAGTAAAACTGACTGCGAATGTAAAATTCAGTCAAATTGAAAAACTGATTAAACTGGGCTGTTTCAAACACTTGAACTGCCTGAAAAAGAAATGCAGGTTCGCTGTTATTCTCCTTCACCTTGCCATTATAAGCATTACCAGTCACTTAGCTGGTTTACACAGGTTATCTCCAGTAAAAGGTATTAGTAAAGTTGTTAAGTCAGGCACTGGGATTAGAAAAGCCTGTGAAACCTGAGACTGGTACTCTTGCAGATATTCGTTGTGAGACAGTCTTTATATACCTGATCAGGCAGTGGCTTAGTTTTTTTGAGGAAAAGGTTGAGGTACTTATTGCCTTCTTTGCCTCAGTCTTTAATAGCAAAACCAGTTGTCCATGTATTCCTCTACAAAAAAACTCTCAGAAGAGGAAATACAACTCTTGTGTCCATGAGATGATACCCAAAGTACGGTAATGACTTCAGTACAGAGCCCAAATACCAGATTAAGCTCAAGGTCAGTGTTTTAATTACAAATCTCTCAGGCAGAGCATCGCTAATTACTACAGAGCACAGCAAACTACAAAAAACAACACCAATCTTTAACATGTACAGCAAAAAAAAGAACATGCTGCAGATCAGATAAAGTGATATCGAGAAAGATGAATCAGTGTTGTGACCCACAACTGTTAACTGATATAAATCCTGTCTAATACGCTTTGATCAACCTGTTATCACCTCAGACCTTTCAAGCCCCATGTTGGGTGTCAAAAAGGACTGTCATGGTTCAACCCCAGCTGGCAACTAAACACCACGGAGCTGCTTGCTCACTCCTTGCCCTGGTGGGTTGGGAAAGAGAATCAGAAAGGTAAAGTGTGAAAACTCATGGGTTTAGATAAAGACAGTTTAACAGGTAAAGCAAAAGCTCCACGCGCATGCAAAACAAAGTAAGGAATTCATTCACTCCTTCATCAGGCAGGTGTTCAGCCATCTCCAGGAAGCATGGCTCCATCATGTGTAACAGTTACTTGGGAACACAAATGCCATCACTCCAAACATCCCCCCCTTCCTTCTTCTTCCCCCAGCTTTATATGCTGAGTGTGATGTCATATGGTCTGGAGTATCCCTTGGGTCAGTTGGGGTCAGCTGTCCCACCTGTGTCCCCTCCCAACCCCTTGTGCTTCCCCAGCTTACTCACTGGTGGGGTGATGTGAGGAGCAGAAAAGACCTTGATGCTGAGCAGTGCTGATATAGCAGTAACTAAAACATCCCTGTATGTTCAACGTTGTTTTCAGCACAAATCCAAAGTGTAGCCCATAGTAGCTACTATGAAGAAAATTAACTCTACCTCAGCCAAAATCAGCACATGTGCATACATGCTGGGTGAAATCATTGGCAAAGACCTTATAAAGGCATAGGATTTCAGGAAGGTGAATGCTGATAAGAAAGGCAAGGCTTAATTATGATTTTGGAGATCTTGATGCCAACAATAAGCCAAAGTACTGAGGCAGTCAGCTGTTTAGGATCATTCTTGCCTTACAGCATAATGGGATTCCAATATTAGCAACTCCTTATGGTACCCATCTGATGAAATAGATTGTAGTGGTGTGGAAGTAGAATCAGATTACAAGAAAGTAACACTTGGGGGTAGGAAACATTTAAATCCCACTAGAATACAAACTGTATGAAGACTCTACTGTTAGGTCTGTTGGAAAATTCTCTTACACTTGCAGGCTTTTTGAGTGCATGTATGTTCTGGCTTTGTGCCAATACATGTGATTTCTTTGTGAAACATAAATCATGGAAGGTTCTTAATACATGATAAGACTGTTAGATTTCTTACACTAAATATTTTTAGACTTTGAGTCCAAAGTGAAAAATTGGGCAAATGTGACAGCTGTCAATGCTAACTGGCATATTTACCTCAGTGGACATTGTTAGGAAATGCTGTTTCTCTGACAAAGGAAACAGAAATACTTTATGGCTGATTTTAGCCTAAAAAACCCCATTTCTGGAGTTAATTCCAGGATCTTGGTGTAAAACAGTGGCTGAGAAAATGGAATGTTATTAGGCACCAGATTTCCTGTAAATTTGACATTAATAACAAGAGAACCTGGCCTATCTCTAACCAAAACAGCTTGGGTGCTTAGGTTAAAAAAAGCCACTTGCTTGGCAGTCCTGTTGAGGTAACTGGTAAATAAATCTCTGCATTTGGTGTGGTGTCAGGGTTGTTTTGAACACTTGATTTTGTTTATCCAAGTTTTCTATTAGATGCTCTGAACTCTTGGCCTGAGACATTTTTAGTGCCAATAAAATTTATTGTAGAGCAAGATCATGCAAAGTTGCAGTGTTCAAACTCTGAAGAAGAAAATGGTACTGTGACAGTCATGACCTATCTTTATGCTTCTACTAGTGTCTGGCTTTTATACTTCATGCTATCTTGATCTGTGTTTTGGAGAAACACTCTTAATAACTTGGGAGGTTATTTTATTTAGTGTCTTCTGTGCATGTTTAGAAAACCTGTTATTTCTGTCAGATACAGCCAAAGGGAAAGAATGCATATTAACTAAAATATCTTTAGAAACACATCATCTCTTAATTATCAGTATCTGTCTACCCCAGATATAGACACAATTCAGATTTTAGTTCCTAACATGTGCCTATTTTTATGTTGAGACTAACTATTGGACTAGATATGAGACTTGGTTGGGTCTCATATCTGAAACTCTGCCTTCAGTAGAGAAAATGTTTGTGAAGTAGTATTTGTTACTGTAGGTGTTAAATGCTGTTTTAGTTACATTTGTTCATTTTTTTCCTGGATTTAATCCTTAGCCCAGTGTTTTTTAGTATTGCTAAGTATTTCCATTGTATTACTTAAACTGTTGTCTATTTTGTATCTGTTCTTGCCAAGTTAGTTTGATGTTATCCTATGAAAAGATTTTTTCTCCTCCAACTCCAACTGTGAGTCTTTAACTATCTTTTCAGTACTGTTTTTTTCCCTCTTTCTGTCTGCTGTCAGCCATCTCCTGACCCTGGCCACACAGAAATGGTTGTCTAGTGTGTGACTCTGAACATGCAACCAAAATGCTCATGACAGTTTAGAAACTATTAGGGGAAATCTAACTGGTTGACAACCTCCAGATATGGGGTTATTTACGGTGAGCTCTTCCACTTCTATGAAACAGAAGTTTTCTGGCAAAATGGAGTACTAAAGTTGTTGATGTGTCGGTGTAGTGGTGTAACAGCCTGCTCTGTCTTTATCCTGTGAGACAATGTCAGAAGACATTGGCTCCTTCTACATTATAAATAGCCTGCCAAAGTACTGGGGAAAAATAAAAAAAAAAAAAAAAGAAAAAAAAAGAAGCTGTTAGATCTTTTATACTTCTTTAGGATGTTCTAGTCATGGATGCTTCTTCTTCTAAAAGTATCAGCTATATTAAATCTGATCTCTCCTCTTTTGGAAGTCCCATATGAATATTACAAGCTTTCTTAGTCCTCTATTGAAATGCAAAATGGATTAGATATTTCTGCCAGGTGTCTCTCAGTGTTTGAGGTAAGCACTTGTCAAAAAGAAAAGAAAAAGCTCAAAGCATTAAACAGTCCAAATAATAAACCTCTTCCCCTCTCTATTAATTTTTACTTGTACACCAATATGGTGGTAATCTCACCTGTCCTTCAACCATCCATAGCCTTCCAGGAAAAAATCAGTATATTTCCTCATGTAAATAAAAGGCAGAACTCTCTCTTCTTTTTATTTTTTTTCTTCTTTTTAAAAATAAGATGTATTTTTATACAGTTTCTACTTTGTAGATTGTCTTTGAAACTGACCTTAAGCAGTGATTCCAGATGTAACTATACCAATAACTGTAATTTTTTTCTTCTAACAGGAGTAACTTAACCTTTTATTTCTTTGCCATCAGTTGAATGCTGGTGGATGACTTTTCACACATCCATGTGGCCAAAAATAGCTAGTACCACTTTATTGTCATGGCAAGTCTTCAAACCTTCCTTGATCTATTGTTAACTCTATTCTGCAAGCTCTGCTTCACACCCCATAACACCAGAAGGCATTTTCTATTGAGTTTCCAAGAAGCTGGAGGCAGGGAGCTTTTCATAGAAAACCCTTTTCTCTGCAGTTTTCTTTACCTAGAATTAGGTAAAGCCAAGATTTTCCTTATTTGGAACATACTGCAGGATATCTTTGTCACATCATTAACTGTGGATATGTAATCATGGGAATTGAATCCACTGACTATGATTATAACCCATCCTTGTCTTTTGAAGCCACTGTTGCCAGCAACACAGAATACTCCTTCAAACAATGTTAAGGTTTCCCAAGTGAAGCCCCGTAGTGCTCCCAGACATTACAGTTTGTAAAGCTCATTGTAAACCAGTAATATGGACACCAAAGCAAATCATAACATTCACTTATTATTGAAAAGCATCCCTTTAATGCAGAAATAATAAAATTAAATAATTACATAATCTTTCAATTATTTCAAATTAAATAAACTATTTTTCTTGCTCCTGTGATTATAAAAATGCCCCAAAGGTCAGTTTGTAGCATATAAACTGACTATGCTGGAAGGGACTGTTTTATTTGGTGTGTGAATAAATTATCCTGAAGAGTTTGTTAAATTGGTTTGTATATGCGTATTTCACTGCATCACTTCAATTATTCACTTTTGTTGAGAGTCTATACTTGCAAATACCATTGTTCAACCTTGACTGTGTTAGGTATTTTCCCTCACTCTTCAGACTTAATGATTTTTCAACAAATATTTTTGCTGAGTTTGATATTCATGGCGACCAAATGACTGAATACACTGCCCACAGCCTTGTTCATGTGAGTAACCTTTCCTTCACTCAGTTAAAACAGCTCAAGTTAGTCACAGGCAAAAGCAGTGCTAGGTGTCTTCATTTGTGCAGTTTGGGGAAAGATATGGAAAAGATTTGTCTTTCTGGCTTTGTCAGTGCTCATCTTGCATCTTGCACTCCTTGTACGTGCCATACCAGGTTGTTGTAACTGTTTGTTGGTGATGTGGATGTGACAGCAAGGTGCAAACTCACCTTAAGTTCCCTTGTACAGCCCAGTGTAACAAAAGAAAACCCTACTAGTTTCTACTCTTGAGTTAAGTAAATTCATAAAATAGTGGCTAATGGTGGCCTTATATGTTTTCTCTGGGTCAAGATGACCATTGTTTAAGAAAGAAACAGTCCTGGCAGAATCAGCAGCAAATACAGCATCAGGCAATTTGTGGAACCTTTTTCAGAGCTGGCTGTACTATACTATACCTAACCCCTATGTCAGTAGTCTGTATAAAGATCTTTGAAGTGCTTTGAAATCATTCACATTAGTGTGAAGAGCTGAGGTTTGAGGGAATGGTGTTGATGAGGCGTGTTGGTGTTTCTGTGCATTTCCCGCATGCTTTTCTTGGATCTCTAGGGGAAGTGTCTGGAGAGGAAGATTTTTTTCTCCTCCTCGGAGCTGAGAACTGGTAGTGGATTTACTGGTAGCTGAGTTAATTTTTCTTATGTGCAAAAGCATCAAGTTGCAAATGTTCCCATTGGGAACTCTTCCTTCTTCTGGACTAATGCCGACTTTTTAATCCTGTTTCTGCAAATGAATTCCACTTGGCTTGTCATCCCCAACATAAGTGCCCTCAGTTTAGTAAAATAAAGCCTACATTTTGTGCTGCAGGGAGCTAACAGATTCCACAGAGGTCAGACCTTTTTCTTTTTAAATATTACAAAAAACAGCCAATCATCTAAATAAGCTAGGGGAGGCTTTCTGGGAAAGGGATAAGATCTGTCTTTTCTTGATTCAGGTATTTTCTGGCATCAGGTATTTTCACCGCTAAAATCTAGTTACTTTAGTCCATGGATCTGGCAGATTCCAGAATGCTATTATAGAGGTTCCCAAGAATCATGTCTTTTTTGAACTGCCCAGAAGGGATGCCTTTGCCTAACTTCACAGCTTGTCCTGTGAATATTTTTGCACATGCTTAGCTGGCCCTGCCACTAATTTTTTTTTTCTTGGAGGTCAGGTTTCTATGTACTATTTTTTTTTTCTCAAAAGTGCACATGTGCATTTTCCTCCCAATGGCTATGTGAGGCTTAACACTGTGAGAGAAATTATATCACACAGGACTATATTTCGAGATGCTGTTGTGCAGAAGTGTTTGAGTGTCCTGTTCAGTTAGCGTGCCAGCAGTTGTGAATTGTCTGTTTCCTCATTGCTCCACCGCGCTGGTCATCCACACCATGTTATACAGAAGCCATGCTAATTTTCCCTATTTCATCTCCTCCAGCCTCTAGATTTTCTGGGATATGGCCAAAGACACATAGATCCTGTAATATATCCAGTAACTCACCAAAGCTATGTGAGGGAAAGTTCCATATAGTTTTAGACCTAAAGACAAGGAAGTAATAAAATCCATCCGGCTAAAAAAAAGTAAAACGAACTGTCATCTTGTCCATCTCTTCCCAAATGAACTGTAGTCTCTAAATCAATTTATTCTAATTTACTTTTCTTACAGTCCTTATTAGTAAAATAAAAAATATGTGAATGGTACTATGTGGAAGAAATTTAGTTACTGCTCTACAGCTCTTTGCAGACAGCACAGCTCACAAAACAATTTCAGAAGAAATGCAAATCTTCACAAAGACTAATATGGGCATGGCAGGATTAAGTGGTTGGGTCTTATTTTCACTGTGAAGGCAACAAACTGATATTCTGAATTCCTGACTCCTGAAACTGCGATAGCAATTCTCCCTGGAACAAATGCTCCAGCTCCATCACAAATCAAAGTCTTAGGGCAGGAATTATTAAGTGAAGTTTAGTGTTTTGTGCTACAGAATAGAGTACCTAATCACAATATTTTCTTCCAAAGCTTAAAATCTGCAACTAGAAGACTATTCTAATCAATCAAGGGACATGCTTTTGAAAACTGTATCTAATGAAGAAAAGTGCTAAAGCTAAACAAATTTTCAGGGTCTCATTTTTACCTTGATTCCACTATTGCAATTTAGGTCACAGTGGGACACAAGCTCTCAGTTACACATAACAGCACTAGGCAATTTGTGCCATACCTGTGTCTATTGGTCATTGCCAGAATACAACCTCTGGGGAGAACTTTGTTATACAAATGTTATACTACTGGGAACTGGCAATATAGTGTTTCTGAGAATAAAACACAGGCAGATTAAGTATGAGTTTCTGGAGGATCTGTATTTTCACTGGTAGCTGGATGTAAAGCACTCATTTTAAAAAACAAGATGTGGAATTTTAATCAATCATTTGACTTGGAATCTCAATGGAAAGTGTAGTGTGGTCCAGAGATTCAACTTGGATTGAGGATTTTTGCATGAGCTTATGGTGTCTACCTTGGCAGATGGAACTGGTCTTCAGAGAAGACTTGTGACATTGCTGGACTTGTCTCAATAGTCTCCTGATCAGTTCCTGTACTTTTTATTTGGCTTTATATGAAGACAGAGAATCCTGTATATCATTAACATATACGGAGAAATGAGAATGATCATGGTAGACCCAGAAGTAAGAATATCTTCTGATACTTAAAATAACAGAGGGATACTATGAATTAAAATATGGAAAGTTTACCCAAGTTCCAACTTGTTACATCGAATCAGTATTTGAACCCAAATGAAAATGTTACATTTCAAGGTTTTAAGTGGGGGAATCATGTTTATGTTGTGTAGGAAGACACTGTAGGAAGGGACCATGAAGTCTAGTTCCCTAGCTACAATAGGGAAATGCATAAAACAGCATATGATCAAACCCTGTCTGGAAACTAATTACACTTTTTGCCTGATTCTTTGGTGGTTGGTTTTTGTTGTTGTTGTTTGGGGTTTTTGTTTGTTTGTTTGTTTGTTTTCCTGAAAGTCTCCTCCAAAAACTCTTTTAAAGAGGAATGTTTAGATTTTGTAATGCACTACTGGTTCTTACCAGCTAGTTCTTTCGGTATGTCATGGTATAAATACTGCAAAAGTTGTCTTTCGTTTTAAATACCTTTTCTCCACCGGCAATTTCTATCCATCTGTGTGTTTGCAGAGAGCGATACTATCTCATTTCAGAATTAGCAAAACAAAACTCCTTCCATTTCCCATATTTCATTTTGGATGCTCCTGTTAGTTCCTCACTGAAGGTCTTCTGGCGTCAGTTCATCTGATCAGACATGAGAGATTAGAAGGGCACATGGTGTTTCAGATGTGTTTTCTATTGTGTCTTGACATGAAAAATTATTATCTCTTTCTTCAAAGGCTCTCATGTGAAATTGCCTGGGACACCCCCTTGTATCAAGGAGACATGTTTCTTTTTCCCCAGTTGTTGCTACCCTCTGTGTACTAGTAAAAAGTCCCTGATAATAGGTAAGGTGTTACAAAGGCTAGTTCTGTACTGAAACATATATAAAATGTAGTGATACCAAAAGTCAAGATGAATGTTGAACTAAGCTCACAGCTCACTTTGACAAAAAAAATTAGAAGCTGATTTTGATAGTTAGAAACAGCAGTTTTCTCTTTATAACACTCAGACCCATTTAAATAATTTAGCTGAATAGAGGCATGGCACAAGACAGAACATAGCTACCATTACCAAAGAAGAAGAGAGAGAATAAGACTAACCAGGATCCAGCTATCAGTAAAACTGGTACATGAGTTACTTCATAGAATCATAGAATACCAGGTTGGAAGGGACCTCAAGGATCACTCGGTCCAACAGTTCTTGTCAGAACCATGGTCTAGACAAGATGGCCCAGCACTCAGTCCAGCTGAATCTTAAAAGTGTCCAGTGTTGGGGAATCCACCACTTCCCTGGGGAGATTATTCCAGTGGCTGATTGTTCTCATTGTGAACAATTTTCCTGTTGTGTCCAATCGGAATCTCCCCAGGAGTAACTTGTAACCATTTCCCCTCATCTTTTCCATCTAAAAAAGGGAGTGTCTATCTTCTTTGTAGCCACCCTTTAAATACTGTAACATGGTGATAAGGTCTTCCCTAAGCCTTCTCAAGGCTAAACAAACCCAACTCTCTCAACCTTTCCTCACACAGAAGGCTTCCCAGTCCCTTGGTCATTTTTGTGGCCTTTCTTTGGACCCTCTCCAGCCTGTCCACATCTTTTTTTTGTATAGTGGGGACCAAAACTGAACACAGTATTCCAGGTGTGGCCTGGCAAGCTGAATACAGTAGGATAATGACTATCTCTGCTGGTGATGCCCTTGCTGATGCAGCCCAGTATCCTGTTGGCTTCCTTTGCCTCTGCAGCACACTGTTCACTCCTGTTGAGTTTGCTGTCCAACCAGGACCCCCCAGAACTTTCCACAGAGCTGCTCTCCAGCCAGACAGATCCCAGCCTGTGCTGCACTCCTGGATTATGTTTTCCCAGGTGCAAGACCTTAACACTTGTCCTTGTTGAACTTCATAAGGTTCTTGTTAGCCCACTCTTCCAGCCTAGCCAGGTCTTCCTGCAGGGTGGCTGTCCTTTCCTAAGTGTCCACTTCCCCACTCCATTTGGTATTGTTAGCAAACTTCATCAGGGTACACTTGGTCCCATCATCCAGATCACTTATGAAGATATTAAACAGTGTTGGGCCTAATATTGATCCCCAAGGGACTCCACTTGTGACAGGGTGCCAGTTTGAAAAAGAGATATTTACCAGCACCCTCTGCGTGTGTCCTGTCAGCCTGTTCCCCACTCACCGCACAGAACACTTGTCTAGACCATAACACAACAGCGTCTCTAGGAGAAGGCTGTGGGGAACTGTATCAAAAGCCTCGGAGAAATCCAGGTAGGCAATATCCACTGCTGGCCCCACATCAGCTGAATGGGTTACTTTGTCGTAGAAGGCGATCAGGTTTGTCAAGCGTGATTTGCCCTTGGTGAATCCATGCTGGCTTTTCCCAGTCATGTCTTTCATTTGACTTGTAATAGCCCTCAGGGTTAATTCCATATCTTTTCCAGAGATTGAAATAAGACTGATGGGCCTATAATTTCCTGGATCCTCCTTTAATCCCTTCTTGTAGATGGGGGTGACATCAACCTTCTTCCAGACTTCTGGGACATCCCCCAGTTTCCACAACTTCTCAAATATTATGGAGAGAGGTCTTGCAACGTCATCCAGCTCTCTTAACACCTTTGGGTGAATAACATCAGGGTACATCAAACTGTAGGGGTCACGATCCTGTAATAGTTTGCATACCACCCCTTCCTTCATTGACAGTGGCTCTGTGTTGGCATTGGCCTGGAATTTTGTTTCCAAGGCCTGGGGCCCAACAGTGCAGGTAAAGACAGAGGTGAAGCCAGCACCGAGAACCCCTGACTTTTCAATATTGTTGGTGACTAATTCGAATCTCCCTTTTAACAGCAGGCCAATATTTTTGTTTTGTTTCTTCTTGTTGTTTACATAACTGAAGAATCCTTTCTTGTAGTTTTTGACACCTCTGTTCAATTTCAATTCAAGCTGAGCTTTTTACTTTTCTAACTGCATCTCTGCACTCAATGAGTATTTGTCCCCTTTTCCATCACTGGTACACTTCTCTTTTGGTTTTGAGCAGTCTCAGAAGCTCACAGTTAAGTTGGGGAGCCTTTACCTACTTCCCTCATCTTTAAAGGGCTTGAACTGTTTTTGTGCTTGCAGGAGAGTATGCTTGAAAAACTCCCAGCACTTGCTAGCTCCTTTATCATCTATGGAAGCTTCCCACAGAATCCCTCCCAGCTGATCTCTGAGAGCACTGTAATTTGCTCTTCTAAAATCTAAAACCTCTGTCTTAGTATTAACCTTCAGCATGCTCAGCAGGATCCCAAACTGTACATTACTGTGATCAGTGAAGCCAAGGCTATCACTAACTAAGATATTACAAAGCAGGTTTTCTTGGTTTGTGAGTAGTGAGTCCAGCAGTGCCACATTACTGGTTGTCACATCTAACATTTGTATTAGGAAGCAGTCCTCTACACATTCTGGGAACTTGATGGATGATGTGTGAGTTGCTATACATTCAGGGTTCTCCATAACGTAGAGTGTGATTCCTCCACATTCCCTGCCTGTGTTTATGAAAATGCCTATAGCCATCCATTGCGATCCTCTAGCCATGTTAGTTGTCCCATCATGCTTTAGTTATTCCTGTGATATCATAACTTTCTGACTGCCAGTGGAGCTCCAGTTCCTCCTGTTTGTTCCCCAGGCTGCATGCATTGGTATAGATACACCTGAGGTGGTTGGTCTTCTGGTTCACATCTTGGGAGTCAGCTAAGGAACATTACTTGCCGCTCTGCTTGGCCTCTCTTGTTCCCCAGACTTAAATGTGTTTCCTTCTGTAGTAATGCATAAAAAGCTTTAAAATTCTCTTCTTGCTGTAGTAATACATATAAATAAATGCATACCGTGCAGCTGTGGTTTTTTGTCTTCAGAGCATAAGGTAAATTTTACAGAGGGAGAAGTGTTTCTCTCAGGGACATTCCAGGCAGCACTGAAGAAATCATGGAGAGAGGTCAGTAGGTAAATTGTTGCAAAATTAGAAAGTGGCACTTATATAAGCTTATTATGAAAAAAGCCCTGTACTGAGATTCCTGCAATATTTTTTTAAACTTCAGAATTTGAAGCATTTTATGCGCATTTAAGTAAAATATGATCCAGTGATAAAATACAATAGTGAATTACTGTGTTTTTCAGCCTGCTTTCGATGTTTTCTTTACCTTTGCACATAACTGGCTACTGAGATTTAGAACCACATATTACCACCCACCTTCTAGGTTGGTATTGACTAAAACTTAAGAAAGGGATCTTTGGTTGAGAGACCACATTATTTCCTTTACTGGTTCATCCCCAGTGATGTGTCTGCAAAACATTTCAATTAAGTTTTGGGCACAGAGCTCATGTTCTGATATGGATGTGACAATCTCTGGTTTATAAAGATGGCATAGATATATATTACTGGGTAAAAGGAACATTTTTGATGGTCATTCAGAATGCCAGTGAATATCAGAAATCTAGTCAGGCATCTGATGAATGTTCAATGTCTTTGCATATTTCAAGCTCAAATGAAAAAATGGACATTTTGTCCTGAAATACTAGTTTATATATCTTCTTGTTGTTTACATACCTGAATAATCCTTTCTTGTAGTTTTTGACATCTCTGTTCAATTTCAATTCAAGCTGAGCTTTTACTTTTCTAACTGCATCTCTGCACTCAATAAGTATTTGTCCTCTATATGTCTTAGTTCTGAATTTGTCCGTTATTTGACTTAGTTCTGAATCCGACCATCCCACTGATAGTGAAAATCTCAGTAAATTCAGTAAGAAGTTGGACTTTATACTTTTCTGTCTCCATTATACTGGAATTTTTTAAGTGTCGCCTACTCTCACAGCTGGACTGTGAACTTGATGTTTCACTCCTTTCTATAGCCAGATGCAAAAGAAAATGGACACCACAATCAATTCAGAAGTTAATCATTCATTCAGAAGAGTTCTCCTCTCCTCTCCTCTCCTCTCCTCTCCTCTCCTCTCCTCTCCTCTCCTCTCCTCTCCTCTCCTCTCCTCTCCTCTCCTCTCCTCTCCTCTCCTCTCCTCTCCTCTCCTCTCCTCTCCTCTCCTCTCCTCTCCTCTCCTCTCCTCTCCTCTCCTCCCCTCCCCTCTCCTCTCCTCTCCTCTCCTCTCCTCTCCTCTCCTCTCCTCTCCTCTCCTCTCCTCTCCTCTCCTCTCCTCTCCTCTCCTCTCCTCTCCTCTCCTCTCCTCTCCTCTCCTCTCCTCTCCTCTCCTCTCCTCTCCTCTCCTCTCCTCTCCTCTCCTCCCTCTCCCTCTCCCTCTCCCTCTCCCTCTCCCTCTCCCTCTCCTCTTGCCATCCAGAGGTGAGAAGTGGGCCCATGTGAACCTCTGGAGGCTCAACAAAGCCAAGTGCAAGGTCCTGCACATGCATCAGGGCAACCCTGGGTATCAAGACAAGCCGGGGGATGAAGGGATCAAGACCAGCCCCGTGAAGAAGGTCTTGGGGATACTGGTGGACAGAAGGCTGAACATGAGCTGATAATGTGTCCTTGCTGCCCAGAAAGCCAACCATATCCTTGGCTGCATCAAAAGATTCATGACCAGCAGGTTGAGGGAGGGGATTCTGTCTCTCTGCTCTGGTGAGAACCATGGTGAGACACGGACCTATTAGAACAGGTCCAGAGCAGGGCCACAAAAATGATAAGAGGGATTGAACACCTTTCCTATGAAGAAAGGCTGAAAGTGTTGGAGTTGCTCAGCCTGGAAAAGGCTGTGGGGAGACCTTATTGTGGCCTTTCAGTACTTAAAGGGTGCCTATAAGAAAGACTTTTTAGTAGACCCTGTTGCCATAGGACAACAAAAAGAGGGTAGATTTAGACTAGATACAAGGAAGAAATTTTTTACAGTGAGGGTGGTGAGACACTGGAACATGTTGCCTTGAGAGGTGGTAGATGCCCCATCTCTGGAAACATTCAAGATCACATTGGACAGGGTTCTGAGCAACCTCATCTAGTTGAAGATGTCCCTGCTCATTGTAGGGAGGTTGGACTAGATGACCTTTAAATATCCCTTCCAACCAAAACTGTTCTATGATTCTATGATTTTTGTAGCTGCAGGGATTGATTTAAAATCTTGAAAACTTCATGGGCCTTGTGCTGCATGTAAGTCACTATTAAAAGAGACATGACTTATTAGGTGGAGTTGGCAGTCATCTGTTTCCAGTAATGTCTACTACCTTTCTGAAGAACCATTCTTTTGGCTCACTCCTGTGAAAAATTCTACCTGCACATATCTGTGTGGGATAGATGACCATAAAGGATCTTCTGGAATTGTGACTTTGTAAGCACTGTTGTTTCAGTGCTTTCAGTGACGTAAGCTCTGAGGAGCTCTGATGATTTTGAAAGGTCCCTTCCAACCTCAATGTTTCTGTGATTCTATGAAATACTTTTCTGTAAGTTGCACCTACTCTAAGAGCAGTCAGTCATTGCCCACTGTTTTCCCAGTTTCTAGAGCTCTCCTGGACAGCCGTATCTATTAGTTTACATCAGGTTCTTTCCATTTGAGTTTTGATTAAAGGAGTCATTGGGTACAGCATCTTGTAGAGAAAGGCAAAAGTTTTAGGAACTAGGTCTGCCCAATTAGTAGTCTCAGAAATGATGGAATAGCACATGACATGAATAGAATCATCATTTGCCTTTTACACATGACCTACCTCAGAGAGTTTTGAAAAATAAGAGCAGAGGCATTCTCTGTAAAAGCTAAAAAAAATCATAAGGAAGTATTCCCTTCAAAGCTTTCCCATTTGTGCAAACTTTGCGGAGATCTTTAAGGCAGCTGGATGACAGCTGCACTTTGGTTTTTTTGGTCCCCAATTTAAAAAAAAAATTATCATTTGATGTCACATGTGCTCCTAGGGTGTCCATCTCCAGGGTCACTGTAGTAATAATATTGGCTTTAGGAATGGAGGAAATTTACTTCTTTCCTGGCTGATTTTTTTCATTTTTTAATTGTTATTAGGGGTGTGTACAGAAAGAAAACTGTGGGGAAGGCACAGAGAGATATGGTGCCTTCAGTGTTTTGGATCTGGGACAAACACAGGTGCATGGTGACAGGTGTGTCAGACTGAGAACAGGCTTTGTCAGATGTAAAGATCCATTTCATGGGATTATTAGCTGGAAATTAAAACTGTGCTGTAGGAAACTAAAGGTGTCACAGTAAATGCTTGGTTTCCCTGGGGGACCTCTTGGGAGTTCCGATCTCCTGTCCATCCCATGTTCAAGTGACCAGTTCAGTGAAGAGATCCTTGCAAAGTCTGATGATATTGTTTCTACCTGACTTTCCACCCTTGCTGTTCCTCCCACAGTGACACAAAATGATTGAGTTAATGGCAGTGATAGCATTTACACCTTGTTAATTCACTTACCTCTGGAATTTTGGTTTTTACTGCTCAAAGGAGAGTGTAAACTTTTGGTAAACTAAAGTAGGAATTTGTTCATGACTTTGTTTCATGGTGAGCCATCTCCTACCCTGAACTGCAATGAAAATACTATTAAGGCTGTTAAAGAGTGAACCCATTTGCAGTTTGTTTAAAATGTCTTTTTTCAGCATGTTCTCTTCTACTATAAAACTGGGGATAATATAGATAGGGCCATGTTATGTCTCCAAAACACACACAGTCTTGCTGAAGTCTCTGAACAGAGTTTATATTCTGAATGAAATTACCTTAGTGACAGAGCATAACTTCTGTTTCTGTCAGAAGAGTAGTTGTCACAGTGATAGCATAAACCAGTTTTGTCAAAAACTGTAAGTATCAAAATAATCTTAATATTTCCACTGTTATTTTGGCTTTCTGACTTTCATAGGATTAGTAGATTAGTGTGCTCAGTTTGGGTACCAGTACTGAGCCTAGTGAAGTATGATAGATCTTGAAGAAAGAGAGTTGTTCAAAAGATATTTTCAGTCTCAAGTCTCCAGATGTTTCAATAGTCTGGATGAGCTTCAACTACCCATCTGAGCACACTGTAGAATTCATACTGCCTTCCTCACTCATCCTGTGGTTGGGAAACAGCAGTGCTGCCTCACAATCTCTCTTTTGCTCCTTCCTGGGTGCTTTATTTTACAATCTAGATATAATCCAGACCCCTGTTAAATACACATACAAGAATCTGGGGTATTTTAACTTCTGTTACACCAAACAAAGTACTTCTTGGATCATTTTAAAATAATCATGGTTCTTGATTAATGTATACTTTGGAACATCCTCAAAATAACTGTTCCAAATCTATAATTTCAGCTACTGCATGTGGCACAGTCAAATTTAATTCGGTTAAAAAATGTAATCCTAGAAGTCTAAATTCTAAATCTTTGCACATTCCTGGGATTCCAAAAACATGCATAATTTTATAACTTAGCTTTTGCAAGATCAAGCCCTAAGTGCCTTCCTTGCCCACTGACTTAAAAAGAGAATGCCTTTACCATATCAGCAGAACAGAACTGAAGGAATTCAGACCAGCCCTGGAGCACCATTACTAACCAATTCATTCATTTGCTTTACCTCTGGAGATAATATTATTTTTTTTCAATTAGATTCCTTTCTCCTACAGGCACCATTTCAAAACTACTTACAAGGCATGGCCACCTCTTTAGTTCTATCATCTTTAAGTCTGTATAGAAAAGGGGTATGCACTTACTAGCTTTTAAAAACAGTTATTTTAGTGCAAAACCATCATATAATTTGCCCCTGAACTGGCTGTAGATTCAAATTGGAAGCTTAAAGAGTTGATTGTGCCTTGCAAAGCCCCACAACCATTGTATTCCTCAGTGTCCATTCTGATTTGCCAGCCTCCGAGGTAACCAACAATACTGTGGCTAGAGAAGGGACGTTGAAGGATATGTGAAATCTCAGGATTTCAGTCGAATATCAAAACTCACAGTTTTCTTGTATTTTAAAATTCTTCCTCTAAGTTAGAGTTTAAACATACTGCATGCACTCATTTATTTGTAGACCATTTGTTAATGGTATCTATATAATGAGTGAGTTAGAAAGTTGATGACGTGTCAAGGACAACTGAAGTAATGATCTCTAGAGTACTGGCACATCACTGATTCTGGCAAAGAATAAATGATGAATAAAGAAGTTTCAGTGGAAATGGGATGGTCAAATGTTGGAACAGGCTTCCTAGACAGGTGATTGATGCTCCAAGCCTGTCAGTGTTTAAGAAGCATTTGGACAATGCCTTTAACAACAGGCTTTAACTTCTGGTCAGCCCTGAATTGGTCAATCAGTCGGACTAGATGATGGTTGTAGGTCTCTTCCAGATGAAATAATATATTCCCTGGTTTTTGCAACAGTTTTCAACTTGGTGTAGAAACATACCTTTCACGTACACCTTCCACACTTCTGTCTCACCCTTTCTATTTATCTGTCTCTATGACTTTTTGTAATTATCAGTGCTCTTGCTATCCTGAAATTGTTGCTAGATTCTGTGACTTTTGCTGTCTGCAATGTCATTGATGCATCACCTTTGTGTAGATCATTTCCCATAGTGGTCTGTAAAGCTGCTCCCAGTCCAAATCTGACCTGAAGTGTCATCATCAGGCTGAAATGAAACACCTCAAAACTGATAGAGTAGAAGCTCTTGTACAACAAATGAACTGCTTGCTCTGTCAGATGAACAATGACTTCTCTTGTTTTTATGTGCTACCTAGCAGCATTGTGACGTTTCTTGAAAAACCATTGTCATAATAATGATTAATTCTAATAAGGCTAACATGGAAAGAACTCGTCTCACTATTATATCTTTAAAAGTCCAAGGGAAGTGATCTTCCCTGTTACTGTTGTAAGAAACTGAAAATTACTAATTAAGGTGAATGAGATAAATAATTTTCTTTTCATCAGTCCTTTCTTACATGGTGTCATGAAATAGCAGAACTTCTTGCTTAACTCAGTAAGATTTAGTATATTTATTTAAAGAAATTGAGATGGAGCTGATTTTAAGGCCACTTAAACTGATATGTATTAGAAAAGGTGCCAGAATTGAGAGCTAAATTGACTAAAACCTAATGGGAATTAGAAAATTACTTAAATCTTAGCATTTTGAAAGGACACCAAAAGATTGTCCTAAACACTGAAGCTGCCTATGATAATACCCCAGTTTCTGTCATTGAGTCTCCATCCTTCATCTTTTAGGCCTTTTCACTTCTTTATTTTTCAGCTGAGACTGCTGAATGCCAGTTACTGTCAGTCCTGAAGGTGGCTGGACTACATTCTTAAAACATCTCAAAAGACCCCCCTTTTCATTAACTCAAAAGACAAAAAAATGAGTTTTTGTATGTGAATTCAGTATTTTGTATGAAAATGTAAGCGCTTTCTCTTTTTTAACCACAGTATAAATCAGCACAGAAGACAATGTAGGTTTTGGCATCTCTGTCATGTTAGTTTTGAATGATGAATACATACCAGGTTTGGGAATTACAAAAGCTGCTTGTGTGGTAAGTTACAGTTTTTCCAGTGTACCTACAAGCACTCAAGCTTTCCATGTCCTAAATTCTCTATTGTGCTCCTTGGCATAGCCCACTGGGATTTCCCACTGAGCATAAGGAATCTTCCCTTGGGATTCATCTGCCCATGGAGTGTATCACAAAATGATAAAAATGGAGGGCTAGAGGGAACAATGAGGCATCTTCTTAACTGAAAGAGGGTAGATTTAGATTAGCTATTAGGAAGAAATTCTTCCCTGTGAGGGTGGTGAGACACTGGCACAGGCTTCCCAGAGCAGCTGTGGCTGCCCCCTCCCTGGCAGTGTTCCAGGCCAGGCTGGACGGGGCTTTGAGCAACCTGGGCTGGTGGAAGGTGTCCCTGCCCATGGCAGGGGGGGTGGAACTGGGTGAGCTTTAAGGTCCCTTCCAACCCAAATCATTCTATGGTATCTATGATTTGGTGATTCTGTGATCTAGAACTGTTCTGAAGCAGAATGAAATATCCTTGCACGTACTATTTTTCTGAACTGTTCTCCAAGTTATCCAAGAGATACCACAGCATAGTGAAGTGGTTTATTCCAGTTTTTCAGTGCCTTTTGATTAGAACATTTTACTTAATATCCAACCAAATAATTTTCTGTAGTCACAGTAAGATTTCTTCTTGATCTTTCTTCTGTTTGCATGAAAAACAGTTTTTTGTTATGGTATTTACAGTCTTATATATCAGAGGGCTACAATCACGTCCTTCTTCATCTTCTTTCTTCTAAAGAAAACAAAGTCCTCAAGCTTCTTTGTAACTTTTTTTTTTTTTTTTAATAATACTCTTTATTCTATTCTCCTCTGGATTCTCCCAGGTAATCTACATCTTTCCAAAAATGTATTTTAAAACTGGGAGAAAAATACCATCTCAGGTGTCTTGATCACCTTAAAGAAGGTGGATTAGCCATGATTGATCTCTGTGTTTCTTTGACAGTGTTGCTTCTTGTATTTAATTTAGTTTATCTCATGTTCCCTTGAATGTGTTTCTCCCCATCCTTGGTTTAGACCTATTCTAGTTTAACACTGAGTACAATTGTAAGACACTGATTCATCTTATGGATTAGTTAAATTTAAGACCTTCTTTCATGTAGAAATACTTCCTGAAAATCAAATTAATCACCCTAATAGTTTCATTGGATAATTTCTAATATAGGTATGAAATTATATATAAAAGCAAGTGGAAAATTTCTCTGTTTATTTCTTTATGCTTCTCACATAAGTTCTCCCATTTACTTCAGCTGGATTTTTTTACTTGTATCAGGTATCTTTTGAAGAATGCCATGACACTTTTAACAGGTCTTAAACAGGCTTCACAGTTGTTAAGGATTTTTGACACAATCCTATTAGATCACACAAAAATTCACTTATTCAAGTATCTTAACCTCCAGCACTGTCCATGAGCAAAATCTTGAGAACCTACAAGAAAACCATGAAATAGAGATTTATGGTAAAACATGCCCAAAGGGAAATGACTTCCTAACCCTATTTCTCAGTGGTTTCTTATTCACTGAGGAATGAGGTCCCAAAATTTAATCATGTTTTATGCAAGACAGGATATTTATACAATTCATATAATGCTTAACCTGTGAGTCTTATAATGGCTTTCTCCTCAAATTAGTTCTGTGTTAAAAGGTTTGTAATATGTAAGGGGTTATTATTAAAAAAATATTATTTTTTTATGTATTTCTTAATTTCAACAGCTTTAAATGACTTAGCATTTGATTTTGTCAGATGTCCCTTTGATCCTGTATTACAGGAGCAAGTAAGCAAACAAAATTTACCTTCCCTGAACTGTTCAAATGTGTTCCTCTTCTCATAAAAATCATATGCAATCATGATTTGTTACCATTTTTTTGACCCTTTCTATTTCTGCTATTTCTGGTTTCATTTGGAGGTATATAAAGTTCATTGAGAGTAACTTGTTGTCAATGAGGGGCAGAATATCTTCATAGTCCAAACTGGTGGCATACTCACAGCTACTTAAAGCCTTTGTGAGCATAATTCTGATGAATTCTCAGTCTAAAGAGAAAAAGTGAAACGTACCACAAGCCTCAGTAGTACAGCTATTGTTGCAACATCCCACAACTTCTACTGAAAACTGACCCAAACAATTGTATATATCATTTAATATGGTCATTACAGCCTGACAAATTTGATTCAGAATTTTTACATTTAAACATTTGTTTTGTTCCTATTTTTCTTGTTCTGTGCCCTGTGATATTACCTCTCTCCTTTACAGGATATAAAGCTAAAACCCAGATGCTCAGAGTCCAAAGACACCAAAAAGTTGGTTTGGCTCAGGTGGCGGTGACCACTTAAAAGCTTTAAGTTTTTCCTTGTTTCATGTGGCTTTTTAGTAGGTTGGACAACAAAAACAGTAAGATGAGGCTAAGTAGCGCATCCAAACTTACTGTAGTTCATTAAAATAGAAAAAGAATGAAAGATAATGGGAAAAAGACTGAGTATAAGGAAATGTAAAGCTGAGTATATTTTATGATCTTCTAAGCATAAATAGGGGTATACAGAGTTCCAAAAGAGTATGTACAGCCAATAAATGTAGCCAATTATTGTTGTCAGTTTTATGGATATAGTATCAGGAAGAGCTTCAGCCTAAATAATTATCAGATATGAAACTTTATTGATAGTTAATGTTAACTGGCAAGTATTTTAATTTTAGTTTAGATGACTACTATTCAAATGTGGTAGTTCCCAGTCAGTAAATCCAGAACTGGTAATGGGACCAGTAGATGTGTGAGAATCTGTGATCTGAGCAGGCATACTTAGTCAGACCAATGTCATCTAATTCTTATACTCTCACTCCAACAGTGGCCAAAAGCAGATGTGTGGACAAGGTATATAAATTCAGCAAAGCATCCCTAGGGCAATCTCCCAGCCTGCCACAACATGTGGCTTCCTGATGGTGTGTGATATATATGTAACCTTTCATCAATTTCTCTGCTTTCAACTATTCCAGTCTCCCATTTGGTCCATGTAAAGTTTTATCATCCACAACATGCCGTGGTAGAAATTCTATAACCTGCCATGTTCTACTTCCTTTTGGTTGGTCTGTTTGTCTCTTGAGTAATTTCCAACAGTAAGTTGCTTTCTGTTGTAAATAGAGCAGGTCTGGTTCTTCACCTCATTCAGAAGCTTTTCATTTACCTGTGAAATTTTTCAAAAGTTTCAAAATCTTCATAGTGAACAGTTCAAAATGTGGTAAAGTGTTTCTATGCATCTCAACTAATTTTAGGCAGAGTTAGGCTTGTAGCCTAAACCATTTGACCAAGCTTCCTCTACTATCAGAAAAACAGAATCTTCTGGATAGTGATTCATCCCATTTTTTTTAGGCAACCATTTTTGGGTGGATTGAGTTGTCCTTTGGAGAACCTTGTCCTCCCCTGAAGGAGGAGTATGGATAGCCATCTTAGACAAGCTTCTCCACTTTTAAAACTAAAAATAGGTGGCATGAATCCCAGTCTAAGAGATCATAAACAGTATTTACTCTGAACTCTCAGAATTTGGAAAGACATTGTAATCTGAAAACAAAGGAGGAATAAACTAATGAAGTAACAATGCACAAGCATATTACCACACTGTTATAAGGGGCTCCCAAAGGCTGAATGAATAAGGAAGCCTGGTAGTAGAAGCATAAGCCTAGAATACAGAAAAAGGCTTGCTGGGGTCTGGATTCAGGTCAGACTCAAATAGTCCTCCAGTGGATTGTTTGGGTTACAGAATCATCTACCCCAGATTCATCTAAGTTGGAAAAGTTCAACCAAGCTAGTCCAACCATTAAATATATTCTGCTAAGAGAGGAAACATTAAAATAGCCACAAAACTGGACAGGTGAAACATAAAACTTTTTGTGTTCCTTCCATGCAGCCTGTGTCTCTTATCCATAACACGGAGGTCTGGAAAGCATTGTTTACTGTAGCTTTCACTGTGTAGGCTGCACGACTTGGGCAAATTCTGAACACTTGCTTGGTTCAATGACTTCTATTGATACAAAGTTAGGGTAGATGCTCTGAGGGTTTAGCAACGCAGACCTGTTTTTTTCTGGTCTCATACTACAATAATCATTCCTTTGCTAGAGAATAAGATAGATTTTCATTTTGATGCACTTAATTATGTTGTATTGACCCAAAACTGTTGGCATGAGTTTACCAGAGGGACTAACAGGGACTTAACTCTTGCATTAGCAGTAACCCACACGTGCTCAATTTTCACACGCAAGGGTATCATGCAGCTGCATTGCTCCAGCTTCCCCATTTGGACTGGTCTGCTTCCATCCTCAAATTGCTTATGTCGTTTTCACGTATTCTCAGAGGTTCCCATGCTGTGATTCATGAATGAACCACCGATGGCCCACTTGCTTACAGTGTATGTAGAACAGCTTTGGCTCTCCTTTTTCCATCTGCTAGTATAGGTATTTGACTGCTTACAGTAAAAGTCTAGGGGCCTGTAGAAGCAGCTGGAAACAAAGGAGCACAGACTGTTTAGCCTCTTCATCCAGCTATTGCTGTTGCACTGGAGCCAAGCCTCACTAACAGCAGCTGCTAGGAAGGTGATGGCACCTTGTGACAAATTATTGACAATCACGTAAGTATGTAGTTCCCCCCCGCTCACCAGCCATTCACACTTTTTCAGCAAGTACTTTCCTGTCATGTTTTTAACCTACATATCAAAAATCAGTCAAATCTGTTTTCTGCTTCTTACAAACCTGATAATGTCTTGTCATATCTTTTCCCAGTTGATGTTTTAATCTGAATTCAGCTGATACATAGTATCTTTGCGATGAACAAAGTCTGAGTCAGTAGTATGTTGCTTCACTTCCACTAACTGAGATGAGCCTGACTGAGTGAAGGGGTTGGTTGAATATTTTTTTAGCACTGTGTGTAAAGAAATGTATCCCTGAATATGTGGGCAGAGAACACCCAGTTTGAAATTTTCGGGCAAAACCTTTTTCTTTTTAAACATCATGCTTTTCAACAATCCAGACATGATCGATGTTTCAGAGCGATGAATCATAGCGCAAAATGTGAGCCATATAAGAGCTCATTTCCCGAAGAACAGTGGAAAACCAATCAGAAAATAACATTTCTAAAAGTTAGTATTTTCAAAGAACTGGCTAGTGTATGCACCTCAAGGTTTTAGCATAAATGTTGTTACATGTTTTGCTTCTGTGTGCACGCATATATTTTATCCTCATCCAACAAGTGTTTTGATGCTGTTAGGAATAAAAAGAAATAAAGCTCTTTAGCACTAAACCAGCATGAAGTCTTATGACTTGAAGTTTGAAAGTTTACCTAGCCATGTGAATATCTAAATCATTGTTGGACCACTCTTCCTTTTCCCAAACAGCTCTCCCTCAAACCCACAGAAAGTTTCCTATTCATTTAGGTGGGCATTGGATCAAGCCATTTGGTGATTTCTGTTGTATGATAGTACTGCCGGTGAGGGTTGAGCACTGTTGATATTGGGTCTGAGTGAATTCCCTAATTTCTAGTGGCTTACAACCTGGTGGTAAAATTTTTATATGGCAGGAATGTGACCCTGAAGGTAGAAACTTGGGATGAGTTTTTAGAAACCTTTATTACAAGGAGAGATCTCTGAAATATTCCTCATGACCCTCCTAATCTCTTTCTTCTTTGTTGTACTAAGGCAGGATACATCAGTAGCTGAGTTTACATGAGACAGATATAATTCTAGTGGCTGTAGCTAATAAAGGGATCAGGCAAAGGTATTATGATTGACCCATGCATATAATTACAACCATAAATTAGTTTTATGTGCCAGCATGGTTCACTTCTAGACAACAATATAATTGAGCTGATGACACATGTATTTCCAAATTCCACTCTTTGGCTTTCTACCTCTTGCTTAAAAATAATGGCAAACCAGACATTCTGAATAGAGCAGAAATCTTCAAAACAGAACTCAGAAAAACTAGGCTTTATTTCAAAGTTAATATCCTGGCGAGACTTTAGGGAAGGCTTGACAGGGTTTGTGCATCCAGCTCAGCCAATTCATGCTTCCGGATGGAAATTCTGTGAGACGTTTTTTGGTTTTGTTTGATGACCTCGACAGTTCAGAAATAGAGAGTTTATCCATGTTTCTCACTGTGTTCTAGTTCATTCAAACAAGAGGCTGTCAAGGGCAACAGAGCTACGTAAAAAGAAACCAGGAGTACAGATAATTACAGACTGAAATCAGAAATTCATCCACCTTTATTGGAAAAGCTCACATTCAGAGCTTGAAAAAAACCAACCAAAATTGTGGTGAAGACTGAAATGAGCCACAGCTCCATTTATTGCACACCTTTCTACTGTACTCATGACTACTGCAGCTGGGCATTATTAAGTCCAAACCAGTTGAACACATCTGTGTCAGCACAATATTGTGAAGTTAATTGCTTGCTCTGAGGTATTTGTAACATTATGGAGACCATTTGCCCAGGAAGACTGCGAAATTTCCAAGCCAAATCTCAGTATATGTTCCATGTCCTACAGTGGATCATCCAGCTGTGGTGTGTTTTGAACTGAGGGAACTGGGCCTTGGTAAAAATGCGTCTTCCAGGTACCATCATTCATACCCTTTTCCTTCAGCCACTGCCTTCTGCTCTCAGTTCTTCCCACATTACATGCTTTCTCAGTGGCACCTCTGTTTAGAAGCAGTATCTTACTCTTCACCTGGGACTTTAGGAAGAGGATGGCATTTGACAAATGCTGAAATTAACAGCAGCTCTGGCCCATGCATGTGCCCCATAGAGGACAATCATATTAGCAGCAGCTATACAAAAGGAGAGGCTAACTGGGGAAAATCTCTTGGTTTTAGCCCAGATCTTAGGCTGAAGCTCAAAGCTGGGAAATATCATTGCAATATATTTTGCTATTCTTCGTTTTACTGGGGAAATTATGTAAGTTCTCCTTAGAAAAGAGCGTGTGAATGACTAGTGGACCATTGATTCTTTGACCGCAAAAGGGGTCTGCACATAAACGGTTTAAGTGAAGTAAAAAACTCCTATAAACCCACGTTAAAGAGAAATGATGTCTGATTTGGATCCAGCACAGAAAATCAGTGTGTGAAGTATCTCTTACCATTGCTCAAAAGGAAGAGATGATACCTAAGATAGGAGGATATTTCAGGTTTCCTAAGGCTTGTTCCACTGAGTCTTACATCTATTGCTGCGTCTCCTGTCTTTTTCACAAAGTGTCTTCTCTCATGTGAGTAAACTCTGCCTTCCTACCACATACATTCCACAGATACCCAAATGATGCACCTTTTTTTTTTAGAAAAAATATCAGCAAATACTTTTCCTCTTGAAAGGACTGGGATAACCAGGACCCTGATTTGTGTGTTTACTTAACCTTTCCACAACAGTAAAATATTCAGGGCTAATAGCAGTTCTTAATACTGTCTCTGAATAAACAGTTAGGCCTTTCGGGTAATGTCCCACCTCTCCTCTCCTCCTCAAAAAGAATATCCCCCAGGTTTTGCCTTTCACTTTTCCTTTCATACAAACCATGTGATTAGCTTTGTACTCCCTTTGTCAGTGCAGGCACTGGGGTTGAAAGCTGTAGGAGATCCTGCATTTTCCCCTGTATGTATGATTACTGGATGGGCCAGATGGACTCAGTTTACCAGCTGTATGATTTCCAGTGTCACAAATGTGTGGTATGGCAGAGTGAAAGAGAAGAAACTATGATGAGAGTTTCTTCTCATCAGCAGAAGGGTGGTTTCTAAAAAATGCCTTTCATGATACGTCTTCAGAAATACCCTGTTCAGTTGTTTTTCATCCAGCTGAACCAGATATTAAAGGAGTTTTACACTGAAGGAGGAAAGAATATATGGACTTAAAGCAATGGATTTACCTGTGATGCATGCATCAGACCCATTCAGGTTAGATTATTGTCAGACATAGGAGAGAATGCCTTTTGCAACAAAGGTTCATTCTTGATTTATAATCCTTCCTCACATAACAGCTTCACTGAAGATGGTGATACATTCCTTGCATAACTAAGAATAAAACCCTTAGAATACAGATAGGACTCATGCTTACTATGATTTTTAAGCATAACCCTCTTTTCCTTCTGTGAAAAAGGAATAATCACTTGTTGTAACCTGAAACTGGAGCAGAATTGCCAGTGTTTAAAGCAACCCTTCAGGTACCATTCACTCTATATACAGGTCTGTTATTTGCTCACCTAACAGAATAATACTAGTTTGATTTTTCTTCAGTCCTAATTAATAAGGCTGAGGGTAGAGGCAGAAATATTACATATCTTTGCATTTTCAGTTGGAGAGAAAAAAGATAGAAGACTCATGCCAGCTCCTCAAAATCGTATCATTGGTTTTTCTATCTCTCTTGAAATTGTGTGCATTTATCTGACCCCAGCAAGCGGTGTGATGTGTTTTCACCATATTACTTCTTAAACTAACAGTTATCTTTGGCAGGTAACATAACTGTTAGGGCTCTTTTATATGTCTGGGGTTCTTACTGTGGTCAGCACTTCAAGTATAGCCCAGCCTAAATGATCTGAGGAGAAAACATGGAACTGAAATGATTTTTTCCAGTAGTGAACAAATGGCCTTAGTAGTTACTAACATTTTACAAGCATTTAAGGCTTTTGTTAGAACTTTGAAGCAGAGCTGCCATTGTTAACATCATTGATGTCTCCATTGTAAAAAATTAGCTTTTAGAGTTTACTATTTGGCTCCTTGAAACAATATTCAAATTCATTTCATGTTTCTATAAAATTTTTCTATATATATTTTTACAGCAGCGTTTGGAATTATCTCAGAGTCTTTAACTGCTGCTGCTGCTGCTAGACTCCGTAACATCCATTTTAATTTTAAAAACCATAGTTTTTAAGGAGTTGGTCTTTAAAAATAAAAAATATTTTTTTCCTTTTGTAAATGGTTAGTCTTTTTACAATGAAAACACAGTAATACTGGCATTTTGGACATTATCATATTAACATTAACTTCTTTTGGACTTCTTGTCATCATAAATCCTGAAAGACAACCTCAGCAGAAGTGTATGAGCTGGATTTGTCAGTGGTGATTGTATTGTGACTGGGTGCCAGTGGGGTTACTGCTCCCACTAAAGCCAACAAGAGCTTCATATGCAACCTCCAACAAACAGTTCAGTTTAGTGTAATGTGTTTTTCACAGAGGCAACAACTAGTGTATGAAAGCCTTTGGCACTTCTTCCTCTGTGCCAACTGGAGCCCAGCAAGATAAACGTTTAAGTAGAAGCAGCCGTTTCATTGCATGAATTTGTTTCATTGCATGAATAAACTTAATAAACAAGATGCTGCAATGCTGTTTGGACTAGACACATTTCATACAATGTTCAGGAAAAGAAATCAGTAGATTAACAAGAAAAGCACCACTGTTTTAGAAAGCACTTGGTGTTGGTTCCTTTTTTAAAGAAGGAGATGATTTAGAGACACAAAAGGTTTTCTGTCAGATATTCTTTAATCTAGTTACAAAGAAGTAAAACCACAAGGCAGCTAAGGCCCATATTAGTATGATGTATTTATGGTTTAAATCAATTAAATAAAAATTTATCCTGACCCATTTGTCACTGAAATACATAACAGCCTCATTTTGAACGGAATTGAACAGAACTTAAAAGAAGGAAATAACAGATATCCCTGTGCAATTTTCTGAACCCAATGGGATTCCATGAATAAAGCTGGGCTTGACTCCTTTTGTTTATTGTCCATTTATTTAAATGAATAATTAGTCTGTAAATATAGCTAAGATGTAGTTGAATCTACCTGCATATCGAAAAAAAAAAAAAAAAAGGCTTGGATAGATCTATGGACACTTCATACACTGGAACAAACAAAAGAAATCCTCTTTTTGGAAAAATACTAATAGCTAAAATTATCTAAAAGCTTTTTTTGGGTCTGATAAACTTTATTTTAGCTTGTTGCTGTAGTTTTTTGTGTGTGGCTTGTTACAAACCTCTGTGAAAATGACTGGATTGCCTAATAATACAATGCAATAAATATATGCCAAACAGTTTAGAAAGTTTTAATAGTTTTATTTCTATTGTGACTCTATTCCAGAAAGCTAGAATAGAGAAGTTACTGAGAGAACTAACAAAAAAAGTTATAAATTTGGGAATATTTTACTGTGTGGAGAGTTTTTACACTGTACACTAGAACTGAAAAAATCTTGCCTGAATTTTTAATACTATGTTTGATAGGGAACATGACTTTTTTTTTAATTGAATGAGCTTAGCGATAGATCACTTTTTTCCCACACCTTATCAGTAGTGATCCATAAGAATGGAGTTTGAGAAACAAAGGTGGAAGAATGCTTTTTGGAAAGTTAACTTTGAGGCCAAGAGTATAAAACTAGATTAAATACCAAACCCTGGAGATCAGTTTGTGTCATAATTGTTTGTATTCACTAATTCTACTTTTTTTTCCTTCTTTAAGGATTTCAAAGTTCATGGAGGAGAAAAAAGTCCTGCTGATGGAAAATTTTTTTACAGAATCATTTATTTTCTTTGTTAAATTATGAAAAAGAAGTCTGAACTCTGGTGCGTGAGATTGTCCCCAAGTTGAGTAAATGGGATTGAATTGGTATGTAGAATCTGCATGGGTTTTCTGTAGAGAACTGAAATTCAGCTGAAGAGAGGAACAGTATCGATGGTTTGTTTTGTTAGTTCTGATTTTGTAAAAAGGGTTAGTCAGTTGGGTTATGGATGTAAGTCAGGTAATTATCCTTAGTACTTCTGGGATATAAATCTGGTAATTATTTTCCTTCTGAAATGTAGAATGTCTAAGAACTCCCCCAGAAACCTTTCCATTCTGCTTCTGGAAAGAAACCTGCAATTAGACAATGTTTACTTATATTACAGATTATGGAATATGTGTCATATAATGTTGCTTGTGTAGATTACTTTCAATGGGAGTAACAAGAAGGTAATTGCTTAATTGCTTAAGACCTCTAAACAAAGAAGACATGAACTTTCCTTCTCTGTTGCAAAATGTTTGGATAAGGAAACATGTTCCTCTTCATGCCCACTCTGTAGCAGAGAACCCTGGTTTATCCTTGTAAGGATAAACATTCTGTAAGAATCTCAAAGTGCGGTAGCAAGGAGTCTGATGCTCAGGGAGAAAGAATCACTACACAGACAAACTAGAAACTCAGATTTTTTTTTTTCCTTTAAAATTTTTTTGTTTGTTTTATACAAATAAGACCTCAGATTTGTAGGTGAAATATAAGGAAATAAAAATGAGGTTAGTGCCCTTCAAAAATGCAGGGAATTTCAAATCTTGTTTTCTTTAACATTACTGGCAGTTGGTTTAGGAGATCTGAGAAATGGAATGGGAACCTTCTTGGCTCCCCTTGTAGGATAAAAGGTCAGAGTATTTGTCTTCTAACTGTCATTAAACATTTCCTTTTGAATACCTGTTTAACAACAAAAAAACAGATTTCAAAACATGGAGTATCAGGTTTTCGTCCACTTATGAATTCTCTTGCTCACCACAACCTATCACTTTCTTTCAAAAAAATCTAGAGTAAAAAGATGTAAAGAGAAACCTGCAAACAACTAAGATTTTCTGCTACATCAGACAGAAAGGTCACAGCTTAATTCTTTCATCTGCAGATAAAGTGTAGGACAGAACAAAGCTCCTTCTGTGACAAGGCCAAAGAACATCAATGCAACAACAAAACATGATTGTAAGTCTAGCACATAAAGGAAAATATTACTCAGATAATCCTCTCAGATAATGCTGGCTATTATATTACAGCAAGCAAATAATGTATTATTCGAATAGTGTAGAATTCATCAAACTGAAATGCCAGCATGTTTGAAACCTAGTGCACCACAGACAGTGTTTCAAACATATTCCATGACTATCAGGGTAACTGCTTTTCTTAACTATTCAGACAAGGAAAGACACAAATGCCCTGAAATTAGGAAGAGGTCCACAGGACTATCTTACTGATTTTTCTCTTAGGAATTGGCCTGAAAAAAGCAATTTCCTTCCCCAGGACTAAAGAATATATCTTCATTTAAAAGACAACTTCCTCATTTAGTTACACTTGGAGAGGCATATAAGGCAAGCCTTGTTGACTGGTAACAACAAATAGCCAGGGAACAATACAGGTGAAGATCAGGTTTGAGACCATCTAAGGAACCTGAAGGTGCACATGTCCATGGGACCTGATGGGATGCATCCATGGGTCCTGAGGGCACTGGAGGATGAAGTGGCTGAGCCACTATCCATCATATTTAAGAAGTTGTGGCAGTCTGGTGATGTTCCCACTGACTGGAAAAGGGGAAACATAACGCCCATTTTTAAAAAGGGGAAAAAGGAAGAGCTGGGGAGCAGCAATCCAGTCAGTCTCATCTCTGTGCCTGGCAAGATCATGGATCAGATCCTCCTGGAAACTCTGCTAGTGCCCAGGGAAAATAAGGAGGGGATTGGTGACAAACAACATGGCTTCACTAAAGGCAAATCGTGCCTGATGAATTTGGTGGTCTTCTACAATAGGGTTACAGCGTTGGTGGATAAGGGAAGAGCAACTGATGTCATCTACCTGGACCTGTGCAAAGCATTTGACACTGTCCTGCACATCCTTGTCTCTTAACTGGAGAGACGTGGGTTTGACATGTGGACCACTCAGTGGATAAGGAATTGGTGGATGGTTGCACTCAAAGAGTGGTGGTCAACAGCTGGATATCCAAGTGGAGACCAATGACATGTGGTGTTCCTCAGGGGTTGGAGTTGGGACTGGTACTGTTTAGCACGTTTCTTGACAACATGAACAGTGGAATTGAGTGCACACTCAGCAAGTTTGCCAACAACACCAATGTGTGGTGCGGTCGACACTCTGGAGGGAAGGGATGTGCCATCCAGAGGGACCTGGACAGCCTTGAGAGCTGGGCCCATGCAAACCTCCTGAAGTTCATTGAGGCCAAGTGCAAGGTCATGCACATGGGTCGGGGCAATCCCAAGCACAAATACAGGCTGGGCAGTAAGTGGATTGAGAGCAGCCCCAAGGAGAAGGACTGGGGGTATTAGTGAATAGAAAACTGAATATAAGCCAACCATGAGCATTCACAGCCCAGAAAACCAACTGCATCCTGTGGATGCCTGTGACCAGCAGGTCGAGGGAGGGGATTCTCCCCCTCTGCTCTGCTTTCATGAGACCCCACCTGCAGTGCTGTGTCCAGCACTGGGGCTCCCAACACAAGAAGGACATGGACCTGCTCGAGTGGGTCCAGAGGAGTCCAAGAAGATGATCAGGGGGCTGGAGAACATCTTCTTTGAGGACAGGCTGAGAGAGTTGGGATTGCTCACTAGAGAAGAGAAGGGTCTAAGGAGACCTTATACCGGCCTTCCAGTACTTAAAGGGGCTACAGGAAAGATGGGGAGGGACTCTTTATCAGGGAGTGTAGTGATAGGACAAGGGGTAGCAGTTTTAAACTGAAAGATTGTAGGTTTAGATGAGATATTAGGAAGAAATTCTTCAGTGTGAGAGTGGTGGACACTGGCACAGGTTTCCCAGAGAAGCTGTGGCTGCCCCCTCCCTGGCAGTGTTCAAGGCCAGGCTGGACGGGGCTTTGAGCAACCTGGGCTAGTGGAAGGTGTCCCTGCCCATGGCAGGGGGGTTGGAACTGGATGATATTTAAGGTCTCTTCCAACCCAAAACATTCTGCGATTTTATTATTCTATTAATTTCTTTATTCTGCTTTTACCTGAAAGTGCAGAATTTTAATATATTTTGTTGACCTCCAAAAGAAGCAAGAATTTCTTATCTGTCAGACATGTGGACAGTGTTTGTCTTCTCTGTGGGGAGGATTTCTAAGGGTTTTGCAAAAGCTCCCCCTGATCACTCCTGGTGAAGTGGTTACTCCTCAAAATGTGGGAAGAGTCAAACGCAGCTCAAGACTCTCAGGTACAGCTGCTAATGGGGAGTGGTGGGAGCCAGTAAGACCTGGACATGACTTTGGAGGGGAAATATTCAACGGTCAACCCAGAAAAATCAGTGGCTACATCCACAATAGTAAATCAAGTAGAGCTGGGGGATGCTAGTAAATTGCGCTGGTACACTATCAGGATGGTATCCAGCACCTGTTTGGCCTGTACAAGAATTCTCTTGCCATCAGATATCTTGCTACTGCACTTTACGGAACTCTTATTCTTACAGAAGTATAAAACAGGATCCTCTGTTACACAGTAGGGATGAAGAGCCCTTACCCAAACTATTTCTGCTCACAGTCTGGGAGTGACCATTCCCAAATAGGGTGCATGCTGGCAGGCACCTCTGTCAGGGTAGACTTTACTGGTGTCGACACAGAGTGCTGTGTGTCAGTTAGACTCAGTGCGGTAAAACAGTCTGGAGCTCATTCAGTGCCCCAGCATAGGCACAAAAAAATTTTCCCCTAAAGGCTTGCAGTCTAACACTTACCCTTGAATCATTTGGAATGGTATTTTCTAACTCTGTCCTCAATAGAAGTTGCTGGGAAATATAACAAGTTTACACCCGAAGAATCAATATACTACATTCCTCTACCATGGATAGAAGAGTTGAATACAGTCCAATTTCTGAGTTCACAGTCAGTGGAAAACACTATGAGACTGAATGAGTTTTTACTACAGATTAATTGCTATGTTACTGATGAAGAGGAGAGAGAAAATAAGTAGGAAAAAATGGTAGATACATGGATGGCAAGGAGGACACTGAAACAGGTATCTTTGTCAAAGACTGAAATCCAAGCTACATATAAAAAAAATGATGCAGGAACTTTGAACAAATTTATGTCTACCTGTTATAAGAACAGAAAATAGTTCAGTTTAAAAACTAAGAGTATAGGAATTTCTGATAGAGCAAAGTGAAAACTATGGGCAACAGGCTGTGTCTCTGCTTGAATGTCCACTAGTATAGCAGAAATCTAAACATGACCTATGAAAATTTCTCAACAGCCCATTCATTCATTCTTTTGTTTCACAAATTAAAATCACATTAGAATATTTTTTTTCTTGATAGGGTCTTAGCATTGGGTTCAGCTTGCATATGTGTACTGGGTCTGGCTGAGCTGGAATTGGTTTTCCCCTATAGCAGCCCTCACGGTGCTGTGTTTTATGCTGGGAGCTGTCAGGGTGTTGATAGCACCCTGGTTGTGTGGCTGCTGCTGAGCAGGGCTTACACAGCACCAAGGCTCTTTCCGACACTTTCCCCCCCAAGTGGGACGGGGTGGGCAAGATCTTGGGAGGTGACACAGCCAGGACAGCTGACCTGAACTGACCAAAGGGATATTCCAGACCATATGACATCTGCTCAGTATAGAGCTGGGAGAAAGGAGGAAGGGGTGGTGTCACCCTTGGTCCTCCGAGGCAACGACTACGCGTATTGAAGCCCTGCGTCCTGAGAAGGCCCCACATCACCTGTTCATGGGAAGCAGAGAATAAATATGTTTTCTTTTTTTTGTTTCCATGCGCAGACCTTTGCTTCACTTTGCTTATACTAAAACTGCTTTTGTTTTATGCACAAAGGTTGGGATTTTTTTTTCTATCTTATTTTCCTACCTCTTTTTGCCCTGTTGAGAAAAAAGGAGGAAGGAGGGGAAGTGATAAAGCAACTTGGTGGGTACCTGGCATTTAGCCAAGTTCAAACCACCACAATATGCTAAACGTAAACTAAGTGAATTAGTAGTGGGAAACGTAGCATTCTACAAAAAAAATTTGTTGAGATGAGGAGGGTGAAGTCCTACTAATGATAATTTCATGTTGACAGAGCTAGGGTGTGTTTGTATCGTGTGAGTGATTAAAAGATTTGGGATACAGGAATTTTATTAAAACAGCTTTTAGAATACCTGGTCATACTGTTGAAGACTTGATCAATGCTAGTCGGAATTCGAAGTTATTCACTCACTGTATCAAGTTGCACAGAGATCCTAAAAACCCCTGGAGGTATTGCCGTCTCTGTAATATTTTACAAGGAAATGAAGTATGGAAACTGTTTTCACCTGACTGTAAGCCTACATGGCCAAAGGACAAAAATGATAAAAGGTGGCAAAATGACAGTGATAACTTGTTTGTGTGAGCATTTGAACCTCTGATCATAAAGTGAAAACTGGGTTTCAACTGTTTTAATCTCAGTGTCTTTCTTTGTCTTTATTATTATCATTAGTCATCAAGACATATTCTAGTAATTACATGGCATAAATTCCTGGAACTAAAATTAATACCCAAAATGTTAACTTCACCAAAAAGTCCATAATATGGTTTCTCTTCTCTTCAAAGACAATTTAAAAGCTGGAAATCTTTAAAGCCTGGATGTTAAAAAGAAAAACAAAACAAAAAAGCTATTTTGCAGACTTGCCTGGTGTGAGCTTGTCTGTGTTTCCAGCCGTATGGGAATTTTGCCTCATTCTAGTCTTTAAATATTTATCCTGAAAAAAAATTTTTTGAAAGAGAGAGAGAAAGAGAGAGAGAGGAGGAGGAGGAGGAGGAGGAGGAGAACTTCTCTTCCTGTAACCATTCCCACAGTCTGCCATTCCCCAGCTGGAATGAATGGAATCCCAATAACACTCATTTATTTGGAAACGCAAAGCTCACCCAGACTGTGCAGAGACAGCTTTAGCTAAATGCTGTACAAAGCTTTGGATTATGGGAATGATAAAATAATTAAAACCAGTATCATTTTAGAAAATAAAATTGGTATGGAAATGACCAGTTCATCATTACAGAGGATATTGATTTAAAACAGATCAGGTTGAGATGAGTTTCTACCGAATCCTTTAAGATATCTATAGTAACATGCCATCTTAAAAAATCCCATTCTGTGCTTTCCTTAACTGCATCAGTTTTGAACATTGGAGGCCAGAAGAGTTTGACTGCCACTCCACAAAGCACTCTGCACCTTCCCGATGGATGCTTGGGATCTTTGTTTCTTGTCTTTTCTTCTGAAAGCTGTTATGTTTTGATTCAGAAGCTACCTATTACTATTAGACCCCAAAGATCAAATTCTGGGGTACGTGTACATATCTAGGGTATGTATCAGAGATACTATGATTCTTTATCTGCATGAGATAAAACACATTAAATGAAGGCCTAGGTATGTTATTCCCCAGTTAACTGGCAGCTCACTCTGCAAAAAACCATGGGGAGTGTCTTTGAAAGACATCCTTAGTTAGAAAGACATAAAGATCAGCTAAGGAAATCCAAAGTCTGGATATTTGTAGTGTGTATTGTTGATTTGGGTCCATGGCCTACAGGAGGATTTACTTTGAGAAATGTAATCACATGGTTATTTTGTCTTGATGATAAACAGAACAGCAGATGAGTGACCTGCATGTTCAAAAAATTACAACTAAAAGGCTATATCTTTGTCTTGAACATACAGCTTGCACAGAAGGAGTTGGTCATGAAGTATGAGCAAAGCAGAGGAACAGAAAGGTCTTCCCTCCCTTGATGGATATTAAAGTAAATTGCTCAAAGTTTTGGAAGCATTTAATAATGCTTCAGTCTCTGAGCTGTAGTTTTAGGATTTTGAATAATAACTTTAAATTTTCTTGAAAAGTTGTTGCAGAAAAATACCTGGAAAGTGAATTCATTCCAGTGGGTGGAAACTGTTTGTTTTGCTCAAAATGGGATAATAGCAGCTGCAGCCACTTCCTTAATATTAGACTAGAGAATGTCACTGACAACTGAGTTGGTGTGTTTATATTATAGGTTACGGTTTCATCTTCCACCCTATAGGTAGGTAGAGTATTCTCCAGCTACTGTCCTGATTCCAGACTCTCCTTTTGGGCAAAATATCCAAGAAAAAAGTAACCATCAAGATCAAACAACAGGTGACATCAGCTGACCTCACAGAAGGCGCATAAGCAGAGTTTAAACTAGGGCAGAGTTCTAAGGCTACTTAAAAACTTCCTCCAAGCCATAAGCACACATGAAAGACTCCTGATCAAACCACTGGACTTTCCTGTAGCCTTGACATAGCAAAGCACACTAGCACTACCACCAGCGTCTTTGTCATGTAGCAGGAATACACAGGCATGGTCTAATAGATTTGCTCCTAGCAGTAATGTGCAACTGCCCTTTCTGAACATCTTGCAGAGATCAGTGTTAACCTTGGGGGTTTTTCCTTCTTTTTCAAAACCTACATGAGACTTCCGGGAGAAGGGAAGAGAGAAACAGCATGGTCTTAGCTACCAACAGTAGAATGATAACACCCAACTATTTATCTTGTTCTTTGCTCATGCAGCTGTCATTATATCTAATGCATCAGCATAGGTCAGAAAATAACCTTTCAGATGACAACCAACTGACTCAAGCTGAAACAAGCAATGTTTGGGAAGGAAAAAATCATCAAAGAATTGTCCATGATGCTGTTGCCACATGTTCCTGTAGGCGTTCAAGCCACAACAGTGTAAAAACTTTGCGATACTCTTCCCAACAAGTCTGAATAACTGCCTGCCTTTGACTTTCTGAGTTGCTAGGAAACTTCATTCAGAGTGCAGGCCTGGCCACAGCAGTCCATGGTTTGCCACACTCATTCTGGAGGACTGTTTTACTGCTTTGAATTTGATGTTGACGCCCAGGTTAATATATAATGTGGCTTATGACCTGTGAATATGGCTGCTATGTGAACCCCTCGTCTGTGCTGTGCTCAAGACAGCTGGTTCCTAGTTCACTTGTGATGCCAGTTCAAATTTCAGTAACACCTTAATAGATCAGGTTTAGTTCTTGAATTGTGCAGTCCTGATCATTGCAACAACTTCTTTAAAGCAATGCAAACACAAAACTGAGGAGGAAACTCATGAGATTGGGAACAAATATTATGTGACATTCTGATAGGAAGACACCCCACCCCTCCACCCCCCTCAACATCAAGCAAGTAGAGGGTTTGCTTGTATTCACAAAATATCTTAAAATATTAATTTGTGTGAAGGTATTTACTACAATTTTATTCCTTTTTTTTTTTTTTTTTATATATACAAGGAAGGACTTAGAGGGAAACATTAAAAATATTATTAAACTAGTGTTGCTGATAGAGAAGTCAGAAAAGTTTATGGGTGGATCACCTTTCCTCCAGGCTCATGACTGAATGCTTTTTTTTTAACTCTGCATTAGTTACTCATCATAAATCATATTCTCATTGTTCAAACATATTTCTCGTTTCAAATCATTCGCTTTATTTTCACACCTGCCAATCTAACCTGTCCCAACTTACTCCACATTCCCAGTAGAATTGTTGCTAATGCTACTCATTTTTTATGCTGACATTTTTACCAGCCAGTTTAATATTTTTTCTAACTGTTTAAAATGTTCTTCATCTTTTGAGTTTTCCTTTAGTAGTTATTGTTTTCAAAAGTACTTACATAAATTGCAAGTTTTTAACCAGTAAAAAAGGAACTTAAACATTTTTATTTCTAAGTTTTGAAGGGAAAAGTTTAACAGAGAGAAATTGTTACTTAAGACTACTGTGGTTGAGATTTTTCATCTTCCAGATATTTAGAAATAGATCTGAATTGAAAAATCATATCAAAACACTTAGAAAGCTGTGCAATGCAGCTGTTCCAATTTGTATTACAATAAATGCCCAATTCTGGTCTGTGGCTAGAGTGTGGAGAGACTTAGAAAAAGATTATATGAGAGGGAATTCTCTGGCTGCTTTAGAAACAAAAGCATATTTTTTTTTTTCTCTTTTAGAGAAAAAGTAAGAGTAAGAAGACATGGACCTTACAGAACCTTCACAGAACCCTGTGGAAGACATTGTAGTTTCCGAAGGGGTCTGTTTGGAGATCAAATTCTGCATTTAGTTATTTGCACAGGTGAATGTGAGGCCATGAATTTAAGGCCAGAATTTGGCTTGCAGAAGCATTATTATTCCTGATGAGTCACAAGAAAGAACTTAGCTTGACCTTTAGATCAGATTGCATTTGAAGGGGTAATATTTAGAGAAGCCATCTTTTTGCATAAGCTTTATATGTGATTCTGAGCCAAACTAAGCATAAATGTATAAAACTGTGTTAAAGATCAAGAGGCAATCAGACAAACAGAGATTTTTGGACAGATAGACTAAGAGGAAAATATGACTACTTTAAGATTAATTAATTTCTCTGAAATTGGGTAGAAATCACCTCCCAGACTGTACCATATTCATGTTTAACTCGTTCCCTTAATGCAAAGGCCCCAAATCTGACTTAATTCATTCTATATCATGCTGCTCTGAAGCAGAAAAATGAACGCATAACATAATTCAGTTTAATAACACTGCTCTCTTCCCAAATGTACTCATTTCTGTAGTCAAATGTGTAATAAGAGACTTGGCTCTGTTCCCAGGCTTACTGAGCACCACAAGAACATGATACAAATCAGTCTATGCCATAGCAAAGAAATGTATAAGGATGCAGTGGATACCCTACAAACCTCCCACAAAGAACTTTTCCCTTAAATTGACTTAATTCTTTAACATATGAAATACAGGCCTGAAGAGGTAAAGAGGGGCCAAATACCTCTCTGCAGTATCTCCGCCTAATCAGCAGAAAGACTCTGAGACAATTTTGCTTGAAGAGCTTTGTTAAATTTGGATTTTTTTGTTCATATCAACAGGAAAAAACAGGGAACTCAATAGAAATTGGAAAATCACCCAATGGTGCAGATTGCTCTTCTCAGAGCACAAGACCTTCACAAACAGACACAGAAACAAAGTAAAACTGTTTCCCTCTGCCCTATTACTGAGCATCTATCCCAGGCAAGCTTGTATAACTCTGTTTTAGAAAGGTATGTATGCGGTAACCTAAGATTTGTATTTCTTCGCATCAAACATGAGAGGTGAGATATTTTTAAAAGTTCTGAAGGAACAAAATTTCCATCAGTTTGAGGTGGGAGGGCAGTTGCTTTCAGGCACCCAGAAGATAGGTCTGAAAAACATTTAGGAGACTAGTGTGTGTCCTAGGTATCTAAACTAAATGAGCAATCTACAACTCCTAGTTCTCTAATTAAACAGAAGGACCACAGGCACTGGTTTACCACCAGTGAAGATACTTGGTCATCTAGAGTATTGCTGTTTCACATACCCCAAGATGTTTTTGGCTAGTATTGCCTAAATGACACTCAGCAGTTCATGCATACCTGAATTTGCCAAAGCAGGTTATTCCATGTGCAGGTTTTATGAGTGATCTAGTCACAGGGCTGGGCTAACAGCATAGCTACTACATACTTAGAGCTCACCCATGGCAACTCCAGCCACCTTAACTGAAAATAACGCAACTGATGAAACTCGTTCCACCACCATTTTGTACAGTAAAACTTTAGGTCAAAACACTCATTCAGGAATGGCAACCAGTGGTTCAGCGATGTACTGTCCCTGAGAACAAGGATTTGTTGTGCCACTGTTTGCCAAAATGTAAATAAAATTTCTTTGAAATGCATTAACAATTCCAAGTAATGTAGTCAATAGCAGAAAGTTATTTGTGGACACTTTCAGGGTGCATAGTGTATCACTGAGCCTAGTACTCCCACTTCTTGGACTAATGCTTTCACCATTAGGCTATCACAAAAAATGTGGCACTACAGGGATCTCTCCCCACCTTTTGATGGAGTAACCAGGCTCCCAAACCAACTGCAAAAGTTAAGTCAAGGATGGGTTTGAGACTCTTACCCACATTCTCACACAAGCGTCTGGTGTTGCGGACAGTGCCTAAATCTTAGAAGCAAAGGGACTGTTAAGACATCTTTCTCCATCATTGCTCCTGCTTGCTAGTGTAGATGTCCTATGTACTGGCATCTATGAATGCTGTTACAACATGTGTAACTCACAGCACAGTGGTTTTGCCATACTCTGCAGTTAAAAACATTGGTGTCTGATTCCACTTAATTAAGGCACTTCAACCATAGTGTAACTGGTAGGTGAACAAATCAGAGGTCCAGCAGTCACCACTAACTTTTGGCTTAAGATTTTTGGCTTTTGGTGGTGGAAGATCTCTTCAGTTTTCATTCCCAGGTAAGTGTGCTATTTGAGATGACTGGGTCCCATTAGCTGTGCTGAGGTGGGTCTAGAAAACATATATAAACTTCTCTAAACGTTCTGAACCTCTGACCTTAAATAGAGATCTGAAAGTCTCTGGAGAACAGATGAGCACTAGAGGAGTCCAGCAAATAGTGCTTTCTGTCTAACAAGAAATACTGAAAGAATGGTCTTTCTATAAGCATGGTTATTAACAATTTAGTTGAAAAAAAGATAATGTCAGGAACATGGAAAGTTAAAACAGTGGAATTTTTTAATCAAGAAAATATGGGGACTGGTCACATGTTCAGCAGTCCAAGGCAAATGTGAATACCTTATTTATGCAACAAAGCATATGTAAAATGTATCTAGAGACAATAAATGCTCCATTTAAAAGAACACCACATAATATATTCCCTTTCAGGAGTAACTGTTGAGAGCCTAAACATTCCTTTCCGTGGGTCTACTATGCTTAATTCTTTAAACATGTCTTAGACCTGCTATGATTCTGCTGCAAATGTGAACCCAGCTGTGGGTGGTAAATGGTAGAGGTATTTTCAGTTTATTTGAAATATTTGACACTTTTTGTTTGCCTTGGGCTTCAACCCCCCATAAGTGAGTGAAACGGATGATCTTAGGGTTACTGACTCATATTTCCTGTCCTCATGATAATAAAATGGAGTAAGAACAAATATGGAGAAATTAAGAAACAACTTGGGACCAATTATAAGTTGGGGTGCCTTCAAGAAAAACAATGATGTTCAAAAATAAATACTTTTCTTTCATTTTGGAATCTGACTGCAGGATGATATTGAGTGAAATCTTTCTCCTTAAACTTAGCAGCCAATAGGAAGGCAGCACTGGAATATTTTTAAATAAATACTTTTAAAGAAATACAGGCCCTTTCATTCTTGGGAAAAAGGAAACTTCTTGTGTGAGTGGGCAAAACACAGGGAATTTTTATGGGGATTATTAAGCCTGCCTTATGATTTTGCTTTTCCTACAGAAAGACAGAACGCAATTCAAACCATAAGACACCATTCATTGTAGGCATTTGCCAAACATCTCAGAAGGGTCTGCACAGTCACATCTATATAAAAGTGAACTCTGCTTTTCTGCTTCTACTGCCATCAACAGTTATCTTCCATTATGGACTCCACATCAAAACTAAGAAGGTGATCTGTCTGATTTACTGTTCTCTGGTAGAGCAATCCTCTCTTTGACCACCTATATTGATGTCCCTGCAATAAATTCAGAGGACTGCAGGAGGGCATTAAAGGGAAGACTGGATGGAGGATGCTTTCAAATGCCCTTTCTCTAGGGATGCTCCTGAATGCCCTGTATCAGCTGTTGCTTAAGTTCACTGCTGGTGAAACAGAATAAGAACATAGATGTTCATAGATATTTTTTCATCCTACAGTGTTTCCTCCAAAGCTGGATTGACTTGATTTTTGTTCTGCTGTCCCTTCTTATTATTGTTTTTAGCATTTGTTGCATCTATGCTAAAATCATAGAAATGTTGCCTGGAAGAAACTGCAGAGGTCATCCAGTCCACTGTCTCACTTGGAGCAGGACTTCTGCCAATATAGATGAAATCAGCAATTATATTGTTGAAAACCTCCCAGGATGGAGATTCCATCTCCTCTTTGAGTAACCTGCTGCAGTACTGTAATGCCCTTGTAGTGAAGAAGATTTTCTACTGTCCAGTCTGAACGTCTCAAACATTAACTTGTGACTGACAGCTTTGTTTTGTAATCTGCCACTATACAAAGAGTTCAGCTCCACTGTCTCTGTAACTTCTTCAAGTAGTTATGGGCAGAAAGTTTGGAGATCAGAATAAAGAGATTATTTATTCTCTCTGGAATAGCAAAAGAAAAATGTTCCTCTGATTTAACAATCCTACTTGCAGGACCTTATGACATTTTGCCATATGCCACATCTTCTCCACGAGGGAATACTTCACCCCTGTTGTCAGCCTTGTAGCAAGAAAAGATGATTTGAAGTGAAATATTCTGCCAAATAATCCCAGGAACAAGTATTTAAGACTGAAAAGTTATGATGGCGTTGTAATTCCTATTGCATATGTAGATCCAAAATGCATTTCAGAGTATAGACTGCTCTCAGCAATGAAAACAAATCTGACCTATAAAGGTCTATAAATACCTGAATGAAGCAATAAGATATTATGATATATTAGGATATCAGTAGTGCACGGTAATACAGTATTTGTGGTTGAAAATAATTTCCTCTCTGATGCACTTTTTGGTTATTTCCACTCAGGACAATTGTTGTGGTTTAACCCCAGTCAGCCACTAAACACCACATTGCCTCTCACTGCTCCCTGGTGGGATTGGGGAGAAAGTGAGAAAACAAATGGGTTGAGAAAAAGAAAGTTTAATAGAAAAAGCAAAAGACCCACATGCAAACAGAGCAAAACAAGGAATTGATTCATTTCTTCCCATCCGCAGGGAGGTGTTCAGCCATCTCCAGGAAGCATGGCTCCATCATGCATAACAGTTACTTGGGAACACAAATGCCATCACTCCAAACGTCCCCCCCTTCCTCCTTCTTCCCCCAGCTTTATATGCTGAGCATGATGTCATATGGTCTGGAGTATCCCTTGGGTCAGCTGGGGTCAGCTGTCCCACCTGTGTCCCCTCCCAACCCCTTGTGCTTCCCCAGCCTACTCACTGGTGGGGTGGTGTGAGAAGCAGAAAAGGCCTTGACTCTGTGTAAGCACTGCTCAGCAATAACAAAAAACATCCCTGTGTTATCAACACTGTTTCCAGAACAAATACAAAACATAGCCCTGTCTACTATGAAGAAAAATAACTATCCCAGCCAAACCCAGCACATTCTTCACCCTTTATTCTATACCATTTATGTTGTGCTCTGGTCCCACACTATCCAATACAACCTCATTACCCACCATCACCCTTCCCATTCTTCAACATAATACACAGATATCACTCCCTTAGTATATGGACCACCCTTGTAAAATGTCCATAAAATGTTTACTGAGCTCATTTAGTCCATGACTTTGGGCTCCATCTGTTATGGCAGTCACTCGGGACAGGAGTGGTGGTGTGTTGTGTGGAGTTATTGTGTGTCAAAACCAGCTCAGGTCGAGTCACTGATGCACTTGCACTGCTTCTTGTAAGGCTCATCCTCCACTGGTTCAGGTGGTTCCTGCTTGTAGTAATGCACAGCCACTGATGCTTCAGGGTGTACCTGCTGCAGCATGGACTTATCCACAGCTGCAGATGCTTGTACCTCCTCCAGCAAGGACTTCTCCTTGGGCCACAGTCCCATCGGAGCTATGGCTGCTGTGGCACAGACATACCCACAGCCACAGATGCTTCGAGATACACCTGCTCTGGCGTGGACTTACCCATGGCCACAGACACTTTGGGGTGTCCTGCTCCACAGGTCACAGCCCCTTTGACTCGAGTTCACACTGGAGTTCCAGCCTCTCCAGCACAGCAACACAGGAACAGCAGCAATGACCTGGCCATCTGCTAGCCCAGGCACATCACCATCAAAATGCGATTAAAATGCATTTTTTTGCATGATAGCATATGTTATCAAAATGCTCCTAGGCACAGCAGAGTAAAGTGGTCAGCAGCACAGCAAGCAGCAAAAGCAAAAAGCAACCACTAATGAGCACTAGACTCTAATATGCAGTGAGGTAAGTAAGCCCCACCATGGCAAGCACAGAAGCCTGTCAGTTAATAGATAACAGCAATATATTTGCCAAACTGCAAAATGTGTGCTATAGATTCCATCTAACCCATTCCAACAAAATCTATCATCTCAAACCCTTTGAGTCCCATGTTGGGTGCCAAAAGGGATGGTTGTGGTTTAACCTCAGCTGTCAACAAAGCACCACACAGCTGCTCTCTCACCCCCACTCAGTGGGATGGGGTAGAGAATTGTGAGGGTAAAAGTGAGAAAACCAGTGTGTTGAACTGAAGACAGTTTAACTGGTAAAGAAAAAGCTGTGCATGCAAACAAAGCAAAACAATTAATTGACTACTTTCCATCAGCAGGCAGGTATTCAGCCATCTGCAGGAAAGCAGGGCTCCATCATGTATAACAGTTACTTGGGAAGACAAACACCATTACTACAAATGTCCCCTCTTCGTTCTTCTTCCCCCAGCTTTATATGCTGAGCGTGATGTCATATGGTCTGGAGTGTCCCTTGTGTCAGTTGGGGTCAGCCATCCCACCTGTGTCCCCTCCCAGCTTCTTGTGCATCCCTGGCCTACTCACTGGCGGGGTGGTGTAAGGTGCAGAAAAGGCCTTGACTTCTGTATAAGCACTGCTCAGCAATAATTAAAACATGCCTGTGTTATCAACGTTGTTTCCGGCACAAATCCAAAACATAACCCCATACCAGCTACTGTGAAGAACATTAACTCTATCCCAGTCAAAACCAGCATAGTAACAGAACAGAATCATATCAGTTTTCATCCCACCAAGCATAAATGTATTGACTTTCAACTCAAACTGCAGGGTATGTAATTCTTCCTCACACTTTTTGGAAAGGGGAGATTGTTATAACACTGGGTGATGAGAGAATCCCAGCTTGAGGTGAAAGGTTCTGTGTTTTGGACATAATTCCAGATGTATATATGTTGTTTATGTGTGCACATTTTCAAATGAATAATCTCTGAGAAGGCATATTAAGGGCTGTAAGACATTATTGCAGTAGGGCCCCTATACTGAATAGCAGCAATGTGTACTCCAGGGAGCTGTCATCTCCTCTTTACAAAGCCATTAGACAAGTCCATCTGCTAACACTGGCTCCTCAAAGATGTAAGGGAACAGTTGACTCACTGAAAGGTCCATCCAACAAACCCCTAGCTGCACACACTGAATACAACAGACATCCTGGGGCTAACCATAAACTCTGTATCTTGCAGGCTATGATATTTGATTTATGTTTATTCTGCTGGTTCCTCAGCCAGTGTCACATGTGCTCTTCACTGAACAATGTCTGATACCCCTTTTCCCCCAGAAATTATGGTCCTGCAGAGAAATGAAAACATAATGAGAATACATTCACATCAAGCTTTCCATGACAATAATGAAGGCACAAGAGAAAAAGACTTTTCCTACTTCAGCTTTAAAACATTTTTCCAGTTTTAGTGGGAGAGAATTCAGCAACCGTCAAGTGAAGCAGACAGAATTCCTAGTGCCAAAGAGAAGTGTCTGTGTTCTCAAGATCTTAACACTCCTGAAGGGGGATGTGGAATAAGTCTTCTGGAGATGTCAGCAAGACCACAAATAGCTTGAGAAGAATTAAGTAAAATTTTAAAATAATAGACTACAGGTGGCCTGTGGGAAGACCCCCAGTACACAAGGAATATGTGTTTGGCTTATACCAAGAAGCCTTGCAGCTGTGTTTTTAATATAAGCTGAAGTCTGGGATGTAACACAATTCAGTTATATGGCATGTAAAATGGAATTATAGCAGTTATAGCATATATTTATATTATTAATTCAGTAAACCTACCTGCATTAGAAATCTTTTTTCCCCACTGTGCTATTAATGCTCTGTGAGTAATGTATATCTAAACAAATAATTTATATCTACATTACTGGAAAAGACTGATCTGAAATAGAGGCAAGATCAGGTACCAAAATCAAGTAAAATCACAGAAAATTTCAATCTCTGATTCCTAATTTTCAAAAGTTGAGCAGTTTTAAAGAAACATTACAAAGGATGAACATAATCAGTGTATTTAGTACAAACGGTCATATTTTATTCCTGTCTTCAGGAACAACTAACACAAGCAAGGATTTCAAGTTTGGCAACTGTGTGCCCTGTATTTATCCCCACAGGCCCCAGAAGGATAATTCTTAAACCTACAAACTGTCTCGTGCAGGCTCTTTTTTTTTTTTTTTTTTTTTTCCCCCCAAAAGACTATCCAATTACTTAGTGCTGTGCTGGGAGTACCTGGGGAAATAGTAAAAGGAAATACAACTGAGAGCCACAGTGGTTTGACTCCTCTCCAGATACTTTGAAAATATTTTGGCAAAAACAAGATTTTAAGTAAAACTGTTTCCTTTGGTAACATACCCAGAACTGCAGGTTTTACATTTTTGCACTTAGTATGGAGGGCCAAAAAAAAAAAAAGCCCTTGTGTGAGAAGGTTGTACACGTGGTAGTAATATTGGTGGGGAAGAAAGAGAGAGCAAGGGGGGAAAATTTGAACAAGATGCAGAAGGAAGACAAGGAGAGAACATATTACAATTATCTATCTTCTACTGGGGAAATGAACTACACAGTGCTGCGAGAAAGAAAGTTTATTTTAGTACCCTAGACTTTTAAGTAGTGACAGGAGCAGCATGATGATTTTTTCATCAAAGAATGACTATGATGAAAGAGAAGCATGACTTCTTTTTCACAGTTTTGATATCAAGCCGTGTCAATGAGGAACTCAATGATAAATTGTGATTTTTTTTTCTTACAGGAGATTCCTTAGAGTACTTCTGATTACTTTTTCTCTATGAAGGTTTTAGTGAGAAGAGAATGAAATGTCGTAAACAGCTTTCTAAATACATTGTCTATGAAGATTTTTCTAGGTATCTAGGTAATCAGGAGGCTTATGAATATTTAAATTAATGAAATGAAACATTAATGCTTTTACCCTTAAGGACTGCTTACTTTCTGTAAAAGAGCTTTGTGTTTGTTTGGCTCTCACTGATTACAACCTGTTGGTTGCACGCACAATTCGGTCTCTCACATTTGTGGTTTCATTGTGTGTCCTGTCTGTACAATTCACTTACAATTAACATAATGATTTGCATTCAGAAGAACAGTATAAGTCACTGTTATTATTCACCATAAGTTAATTAGCCAGATAAGTATAATGTAAATGTTTCTCTTCAGTTGTTAGGTTCCAAATTAAAAAACTAAAACTCCTTGCCACAGCCTTCACAGAGATATATACTTATGTTTCATTTTTGTTACCTCTCAATTTTTGTTCACCTTGGGAGAGTTTTTTTTTCAAGGCAGAATTACTGGTTTTCCTCTAGAAATACTCACCATAGCACTGCTGGTCAAACACTTTCTGCTTTGGATGGAAATGTTGCAGGTTAATCCTTGTTCCCATCACAGCTTTTCCTCAGAAGGATACTTTTTATGTTCTAAAGCCCCTTATTACTGGGAAGGACTCAAAGAGGTCCTTCTTTAAAATAGCTGTAGGCTGGAAGTCAACTTCAGTGGCTGACAGGTGCTTACTTACAGTTTTGCAAACTGCCATGATGTGGAAGTATTGTGTTGGGAAAAGTTACTAAGCATGTGAGGTGTGAATTTAGAAGTAGTCAGAAGACAAGGCTGAAAATCAAGAACAAAAATGAAAGAAAGGGCAGGCAATGAGTACATGAAGATGCTGTAGTTTGAAGGGAATTCAGTATTATTTGGGAAGTAAGTCTTTGAAAAGGTTGTGTTAAGCAGGAGGCAGGAGAAGCACACTGATACAAGGCTCTAAAGGATAGTGATGGAACTGGCTTTTGATACTTGAAAAGAAAGGTGAACGTACATATTCCTTTAATGAATGAACTTGAACTCATAGGTTTGATTTTCCTTTGAACAAACATTTGATTCTTACTTAGCTAAACCAGTCAGAACTAATATGAAATGAAATGTAAGAGGCTCCTTTCAGGGGGAGAAAAATCTAACATGAAACAATGTATAACGTCCAGTAACTGGCAGCTTGCCTCTTTCCTGTACCATACTAACTCTTTCTTCTCAAAGGCTGAGCTTTATTGTTCTTTGCACCTTGTTGAATTCCTTAGATATTACATGCTGAAATCTAGTATGTGTAACCATGTCTGTGTAGCCTATTTCTAAATTCTTTAATATGCAATGTTTATAAACAACTCTTTCTGGTCTTTGACCTTGTTAAACTTAAGTGCCTGTTTCTTTCTTCTTTTGTTTACAGTTTGTTTACCCAGGAAACCTGAACATGCTGTTAGACACAAACTGTGTTGCAGGGCATATTAACCTCATGTAAGTGACAGTACACTAACATTTAACAGACCTATCCCAGTTAAGAGTCTAGATTCGTCTTCTGGTAATCAGTGGAAGGAATGAGTTTTCTAATGTAACTGCTCTTTGAAGGCCACCTTAGGTTAAACTGTATGAACTACCTTCATTGTGTGTTTAAAATTGAAATCCTCTTTTATGTAGCTGTTTTTCAGGAGGAAATTACAAAATAGTCTGCAACTTTGAGCAGTTGTTCTGTTTTCTGTTTCTGAGATGCTTAGAGCCAGGATGAGACAAGTCGAATTTCTTAAGAAGTACCTGGAAGAAAAAAAAGGTGCCAGTTTAGTAGGGCAATTCAGGGAAGAGCCTTAGTTCAAACAGTGGAGGGTTAATTTGTGAGAAAATACTGTTTTCACGTATCCTGTACATGTGGGTCAGTTGTTCCATAAATGATGAGTGTGTGCCATTAAAGTGTTATGCCAGGAAGCTTTAATTTCTACACATAATTCTATCATGGTTTCAAGCCAGTTTTTTAAATGTTCATGTGCTGTCTTTGAAAATAAAGCTTCAGTAGAGAAATTACCCCGGTTATTTCTGTAGCAGTCTATTCTAGTGGTTTGCAGTATCACATGGAAAACTAAGGGAATTCTTCCTGGAATTCCTTGAACATCTATTCTTTAGTTATTTGCATAACTATTCTGAAATTAACTGAGACTTGAAGCTCTTATTATTGTAGTTTAGATTAGCTAACTTTCTAGAGGTGTCCTATAGGTAGTTTAGAGATTACTTAGAGCAATAATAGGTGTGTTCATTCAGACTTTGGGCTGTGCTAGAGACTGGATTCCTTTTCCACAATGGTACTAAATTTTGAAAGTGTGGGTCATGTCCTCACTGCTGTTAGCAAAAGATGGCAGGGGTCACATTATTTTATTCTCAGCTCACTACCAGACAGGGCATTCACTAGATCTGTGTTCTTCTCCAAGCCACAGCTCATTTACTGTGGTGACTTTTTTTTCCCCTTTCTGTCCTCTTTGCTTCTTTCCCTTACCTTTTTTTATCAGAAGATAAGAAATTGGGCCCATAATTCACCTACATGTAATCTTCATACATACTTACATGTAGGAAAGTTTTACCTTCCATATTCTGGCAAGTTACCTCAGCTCATGCAAATTTTTCAATCATGGGAAATTTGAACATCCTTTCTGTTGAACCTCTTCAGCATCAAGCAATACCCCAGGGACCTTCAGCTCCCCCAGGCTGGCAGGTGTTCTACTTCAGGGAAAAGCTGAACTCATGTTCGCCCTCAGACGTATATCTTAACTCCACGGAATGAGTAAACAGAGCAGTGTATTTGATCCTGTACTACTCCATTTTTCTAATTTTTCTATTTATCTTCTCTGCTTACTCCTCTTTTGCTTGTGTTCATAGTCCCTATAAGCCCAGACTTCCCTGCCTCCTGTCTCCTTACTGAGGAATGGCTCTTTGCTCTTTCCTCTCTTTCATTTCCTCCAAGTCTGCCAGTCTCTGTCATGTGACAAATGGCAGAAATTAAACAACTCAGATAAGGTCATACTCCCTTCAGTTTGCAGCATCTCTGACAGTGACAGGTGACTGTCATTCACAACTTTATGAAACAACCAGAACTGTGTTGACATCCCAGTTCTTTAATAGCACTGACACCAGCCACAAGGCTAACTCTGTGTTTTGCTTGCAACTGCAGAAAGTTTGATAGAGCACATGCATTCTACCTGAAGATAAAAGGAGGTATCTGATAGACTTAGAGTTCTTGAAGATGTGCAGTCCATGTGCATCTTTGCTTCCTAACCTCACTCTGTTCTGCACTATTGTTCTATAACTCTTTGATTAGATTGTGGATTAAGAGGAAAGGTAGACATAGGATGGCATTCCAGCATAGGCACAACCTCTGGGTGCAGAATTACTGCACCCTATCAGGTGCTAATAAGATTAACTATATCAGCAGTAGAAAAAATTCTCAGTCTTTTCTATTTGACAAACATGTGTATGTGTGAACTGCACATCCCAAATAATTCCTGTTATTGTTTACTAGCCTCTTTTCTCTCAGGCAATTTTGTTAAGGATGATCAACATTTAGAGGGAAAGATATTTGGATTCTGGTGATACTTCTGCCTTTTTTCCTTTGGAAATAAAAGTGCATTGAGATAACGTGAAACTCATAGTCACTTTTACTGTAGGGCTTTTCTTATTTTGTGTCAGCTCAGTTTTTCCTTATATCAATAGTTTTGTTGTTATGTGCTTCTTCAGAATTAACATTTCATCTATTAGATTAGTTTTTAAATAACATGTAGATTTTCAAGATGAAGATACCCTAATCAATGTTGATTTAATTGCTGGTAGTTTGACTATTAAAAAAATATCATTTTACATTTTAAAATAATCTAGACAAACCAGATTCTTTTAATTTCTTTCAAAATCGCTTGGATATAAACATAGATTAGCAGGTGCAATGAAACATGTTAGGCTTCCTTTTACAGCATAGTGTCCAAATGCAGATTTATTCTCAGAGGCAAGAGAGGGAGAAGCTGACAGAGAGACATCTACCGGTAAAGCAGGATAGTATTGAACACAAGGGCTCATTTAGCCTTTCTTGGAAGCTTCTTGCACTGAATAGAGTCTTTGCATCATGATTAATGTATCCGATTTGATTCATGGTGTCCTTATCTCCCTGTGATAGAAGCATAAGTCTTAAATCAATATCATATGAAAATTGGACCAGTTTTCACTCCAACATGCCATCTTTGAGTAACTTCTATTGTGTCACTTTTAAAATAACAAAAGAAAAACATATAGGTGCACTTAATGTAGGACTACTCAAATAATTCCAAAACAAAAAGGAGAACAATCCTAAAGTCAAGGAATCACTTTCCCAGTCATGCATATCATCACAATTCCAGTTATACCAAGAAACAAGCTGAAAGCTTCTGCAGTCTTCAGAGCAGAGACATGAAGCAGTTAACGGTGCAAGCACCTTCTCCTTGGTAACTTTATAAATGACACTTCACAGCTAGGACCAGTTTTATTTTTTTAAAAAAAGTTATTTATGAAAAATAAGGTTAGTAAGTTTTGTGAATGTTAATAATTAGCAGAAAATGGAGGCTGGCAAATGAGTTAAAGGATTTAATGGCAATGAAACAGTAGTGCTGTCATGGCTTGAAACTTATTTGCTCTGACTCAGGCTGTAAAGGAAGTTCTTCAGACTAGGTACAGATTTATTTTAAGGGGTGGCACCTTGGTTAATCTGAGTCATGTTCAATCTGTAGCTAGGTAGAGTCCCTCTTGTTATGAAAAAAACCCTGATTTTTCTGTTGATGAAATAATATTAATTCAGATTTTCCAGTTTTACAGTAGAGAAAAAAGAATTCAAGATCGCAAGTGGGACAACTAACATGACTTGAGTGTCACTAGCAATTGCTGGAACACACTTCTATTCCCACTACCACCCCATTTTCATTTTACCTAACAAAGTCCAAATGTGAAACACAGGTTACCTCTAGGATCTGCAGGGGAATTAGGACATCCATTAACATGTCCCAGAGTCTTGATTTATAGACTTACTCCACCTATTTTGTTCTCTAGCAACTTTAAATCATACTTAACTCAAGCCAAATCAAGACAAAACGAAAATCCAAGCATCACCCATGGTATTAAAAATAGCCAGCATAGCTAAAAATGTTTTTAATGACACAGTTGAAGAAATCAAAAAGTCTAGAGTTGATCTACAACTTTTTTTCTAAGAAAGGCCTCTTCTTCCAGCATCTGGCTGGCTGATACCCTCCCGATCAGTTGGTATTTAGAGTTTCAGGCTGTGCATGTGCATTCCCTATTCTAACAGAAAATGCTCTTTGTCGCAGCCAGTCTTTTCTTTGCAGTCTACTACCTCTACAAATATTTAATCTTTCTCCTGAAACTCCTGACAAGTACCCTAAAGGTATCTTTCACCAGAACATGTGTTATGTATCAATTTGTGTATTAGAAATGTGCATGGTACAATCATTTAAAAAGGGTAATTTTATTATTCATGACCCTTTTTGGAGAGCATGCACAATATTAAGTAACCTCTTAGGGGTGAAAAATGTCTTTAGGGTGATGGATTTCGAAGCTCAAACTTTAAAAAAAATCCATGCTCTAACTTTTTGTCACAATGATCTCTATCAACAAACTGATCAGAAACAACTAGGTTTGACTGCATATTAAACTGTTTCTGAAGCAAGAGAACTACATGAGAGATCCTATCAGGCCCTCTAAACTGTTCAGTGAATCAGCTGGTGTGGAAGGCGTTATGAGGCAAGAAAGCTTAACTTGTCTCTAAATTTAGTATATATTGAGTCATGTTTATCTGTCGTATCTTAATAAAGACATCATCCTTAGACATTGTGTAATCATTTTTCTCAGAAAAAGAAATCAATTGAAAGAAGAAGAAAATGAACAAATTTCTTTAGGGGCTTCCTTAAAACCAGTGGAGCACCTAAACAGCAATGGCCAGAGTCACCGTGTGCACCTCAAAATAACTGTGAACTCGATTAATGAAGATTCATACATCAAATATGAAACATGCAGTTGATCCACCTGTCTGCTTTTCTGCAGGTTTATCAGTGTGATCTACTAATCAGGTGCATCTAACATGTGAATCATCAATCAGGAACAAAAATATCCTAAAGTGCTGCAGCTAAAAGCATGTAATCCCTGGACATCTACCCCAGGAGAAGACGCTCAGCACTCCCAGAGATCTTTGGCAGATGACAATGCCTCTACGTGGAAAGATGATAGTCCAGCAAAGATAGATAGTTTTTCCTAAGTGTCTCAAAAATAAGCCAGTTAGTTCCTAGGTTAAAGATAAATTATTTATTTCAGTATCTGGAGCATGTAGACCAGGGAGCCCTGCTAAAATCTGCTAATCTCACTGAAAAACATGCTGGTTTCAGTAGGGTTTGAATCAAGCATGTGTTCTTATAAAGCAGGCTGGAGTGTGCTTGTGGAGTTAGTTTTCCAGATATTTTATCCTGCAAAAGGCTTAGAAATGAAGAACTGTCTTCTGGTGAATCAGTCCTAAAGCTGTTTTAAATTACACTTCCTAGAGGTTAATAATTTAACTTCTAGTTAATGCTTTTAATAATGAATCAGTGATGCAGTCTTTTGTAAGTTATTTTTCATAGTTCTTCAAAAACATAACCGTTTGCTTTTATGATAAGTATACACAGGAAATTATTTCCTTAAAACAACATTTTTAATTTAGAGTCAGAATTGCTCAACTGCATTTTCTATCAATATCATAGTTAAATTCCAGGAAATTACTAATAAAGGCATCAAACCAACCATACTAACCCCAAATTGTGGGTCTTATTAACCAAAATCCTAATACCCGAACATCCACACAAACACCTCAGCCCCACAGCGAATTTAGTTTCATGCCAATGTGCAATCACCTTGAGTCCACATCTCCACTTCCTATACAAAGGGGAACTGTTACTGTAAAATCCCAGAAGCACCTATAGCCTGAAACACTACTTAAACATATGTGTACAGAGACTGATGTTTGTACTTTACCTGCTGGATTTAGAGAAAATTAAGGTCTCCAAGGAAATGCTTTTAAAAGGATAGTGATTATTGTGCCATATGAACACTACAGAAAAGTCTTTCCCCCCCCCTATCTTTTGGAAGAGTCATGTTAACTCTCAAAGGTAAATTCTGTTGCCAAAATTTGAAGGAAAATATTTTAACTCTTTTTGTTTTGCAAACTCATATATAAATGCTTCGGTTCTCTCTCTGATTTGTTACCAGTTTAGTTTTAGTTATAATTTATTTAGTATATTTTTACTGTCTTACTTTTTTTCATTTATCTCTTTTCCATGTTATTTTTCAAGAAAGAGTAACCCACAACTTCAGCTAAATGACCAGTTTTCTGTTACAGTTGAGAAGTGGTTTGATTTTGGCCTAGAAGCTTGTAAATAGGCATGAATTATTTAAGAATTGTCATGCTATTGTGTCTGGGACAGAAAGCAGCAGTGAATGCTTATGATGAGAGGGTAAGAAAGGCCTGTATAGACTGATCTTCCCTTCAGCCTCCTCTGAGATTTCAGTAGATAGTGACTAAGGACTTCTTGGGTTGAAGACTGTATCACTGAAGTTACCTGCTATTAATTTATCTGATCTGCCTTTCCATAACTTAATGGACACAGGATTCTGACCTTCAAGCAAAAGAAGGGAAGTTCTTGCTCCTTCATGTTCCCAGGGACTGAGTTGAGGCTGACTAGCCTGTAGCTCTCCAGATCCTCCTTCTCGCCCTTCCTGAAGATGGGAGTGACATTTTCTTTCTTCTATTTCTCGGGAACCTCACTGGATCACCATGACTTTTCAAAAACTATTGAGTGACTTTACAATGACATTGATCAGTGGAGAAACTCAGTGAAATTAGAGAGGACCTCACCTACTTCAGCTACCATAGATATTGCCTCTATCTCCCTCCTTCTAGCTTATCTCATTTTTACAACAAATGGCACAGAACCTCTGTGGACCAAAGGGAAACAGTGTGGAAAGGTACAACTGGAAATCAGGGTCCCCAAGCACGGTCAGCCAACCATTTCCTTCCTAGCTGGAGTCTTTCCAGAAGTTACTGCTGTTTAGCTCACATAAAATACCCAGGCATGTGAGTACTTCTAATAGAACTGAACCTGGTTTATTTTGTAATGGTGGGGACAAGGAGTGTTTACAGTGCTTCATCTAAACATCAGATTCATGGGAGAATGACATCTCAGGCCAGTGTTGATCTTCCACAAATGAACCATGTGACTAACCAACTCTTGAGCTCTGATTCTCTCAGGATATAATGTAAAAAATGTTGTTTCACAAGCTTTTGCACAATATTGTTAAATAGAGTGACTGGAAATGTTGCCCCTCCTTTACTACCACCACCAAGAAAGAAAAAAAGCCAGAAAAAGGAGGTAGAAGCTGAAGAAATCAGAGCCTGGGGCTTTTTCTGTGGAGGTGGGAAACTTCTACTACTTGTCAGCATTATGTTATTGAGTGGTTTTGTCACACATTGTCACAAATTACAGCTGTGCTGTAGGGATCCTCTCTGATGGAATCTGTGATCTCTGAGCAAAATTTGCCCTTCCCATGCTGATTTGTGGCACAGTGTAAACTATAGCCTTACTGAGCAACCACATGATCTTAATACTTTGATCTTTTTCTTTTTTCCCTCCCTCAACAGCTGCTGACTGTTTCGTGTTTTCATATTAATTGTAACACTTCTGATGTGAGGCTCCAGTCGTGCTCACAGATGTGCATTGAGGGGGTCATCTTAGACTCTAAGAAAGAATTTCTGCTGAGAAAACAAACTCATTTGAATGTTCAATCTCTACTTACATAGACATGTTCTGGAGCAAGACTTAATAACAGATGTTTTTTAAAGTCACTTGAGGCTGGTCTTCTACAATATTTTTAATGGCTTCAAGCTTAATTTTGAAAATAGAATTAAAGGAATGTTAAAGCATGAATTTAGCAAAAAACAAATTCTGATGAAAGGAAAATGCCTTTCAAGATTTCTTAGCTTGCAAACCAACCTTATTCAGTTCAAGGCTGTATATTGAAATGGGTATATTATGGCCTTATTTTCTTCTCAGTAGTTTCTCTCTCCCTCTCTTTGTCTTCTCCTCCATGTAGAAGGAAGACAAAAACAAGGATTCTATCCTGTGGCAGCAGAGCAATCCAAGAGTGGACATCATGAGCCTTCTTGTGAGCTGGAGTTTCTCTGTTAGCACCAGATGATGCTGGGCATGCTTTTGATTACACGAGAAGCAGCCCAGCAGCTGTGTAAGACCCTGCAGCCCTGAAGAGAAGATCAGACACCAGACCTAGTTTACCCAAATTCTTAGTTCTCCTGCAGAATTAAGAGCTACTGTGTTATTTCTGCACAGTCTGTGTAGCTGGCTTACATTTATGCAGCATCGTTTCCATTAGTGTTATCATTTTAATTGTTGTTTAATTTTTCTGTGCACATACACTATATGGGACAAGATTGATTTATGCACGTTAATGTAAGAGTAAACCATGACCCATTTTATTTGCAGCATGGTTAACTGTGGTATTCATGGCAGCTCCTCTGAATATTTTTGATGAGGTCTATAAGTATGTGTAACACCGAAAACACATTCCCATTCAGTAGGTTTCATATAAGACGTTAAGCCCAACAGAGCAAATAGCTTCTCGAAAAATTCCATAAACATTAAGCATATTTATGCTTGGTCAGTTTGAACCTTACTGTATTGTGGTATAAGAGGCATCTTGTTTGCTTTTATTTACCTTCTCAGTAGTAAATGTATTTTGGTTAACCACAATGGCAAACTTAGGCAAGACATTTGTGTCAACAGATCCTTCTTCTCAACAAAGTAACATTCTTAGTTTCTAGGGCAGCAGACTGGATTCTGAGTAATAAGGTGTTTATAAGTCTTGTTGTAAATCTGAAACCATAAACATGTCTACTTTTCTATTAAACCTGCTCCTGTATTTAAGGCACAATAAGTTCTCTTTTAAATTTGATGGTAGCAAGCATGTTGGTTTTCCAGTTTTGATTGCTGTTGATTTAACAGTTGCCAGAACCTCCTGCCAAGCTTTTGACCTAAGTCATGCTCCCTGGTGATGTCATTAACAGTGCCTAGAATTTAGTAGTTGATGGTACCTGCTGGTAGGCAGTAAAAAGTTTCATACATCCCTTGTTCTGTTGCAGATATGTTTGGGAACAGTAGTAAGACACCGGTCCTTTCCACAGCTGACCTCTAATTAGTAATTTTTTGATAATAGATTTGACAAAGATTTGGGCCTGGTGAAGTTTTAATTGGGACATCTATTTACTTTTAAAATATAGGCTTTCAAATACACCTCAAACACTTCTAACAATGAAATGATTTCTGGAACCTTTCTTGCATTCTTCAGCCACTGCAGGGTACCTCCCTCCTAGTGAGGACAACAGAGTTATTCCCATGAGAAAAGCCCATTCACACTGTCAAAGACAGTTGGCCCAGTGCCCTTGGTGTATTCTTTCCCTTTTGAATATGTTGAGTAGTATGATGAATTATTTCTTTCAAATGCCTCGAATAGCTGTGTCTCATTTATTGTGCTATTATGAACAGTACAAGATTATGCCCTTTGCTGTGGTTGTGTACGTCAATTTTGGATGCTTCTTGAGGCTGTAGGAATCTGCTCAGCTGAAACAGTATTTAGGATCAAGGTGTAATGTTGAAATGAAAATCATATACAAAGTTTATTGTAAGTTTAATAAAATAAGAAACAGGAAGGAAACTTAACAATGCTCATCTTCCTCTATTATTTCTATCCTCATCTCAATGTCAACAGTTAGGACACAGATTCATGCATTTCATTAAAGACACCACTGTGTGACAGAGCAAAAAGAATTTTGGTATTTCAAGTGTAAATGAAGGCTAGAACTGATCCAAGTTCCTTAATCTCAGTGGACAGCTGCAACTGCAAAACCAAAAATCAGTGTGTCCTGGAGAGGCCTCAAATTTTCTTGAGTATTTTTCTAAAACTAAATCGAGGAGCAACTGAACTTCAGTACTACATTCCATCTAAAACATGGTTAAGTGCTTCCATGGTAGTTGGAAAAAATGTCTACACACCCAAAGTTTGGATACTTTTATAGATTCTCTATAATCTGTTTGCATCCTGTTTCTCATGCATCAGTTTTCACAGTTTCCCTAGACAGTCTGAATATGGTTATCTGGTAATTTTAAGGTCTCAGTTTCACACAAGACATCTTCCTAAAAACACTTGCAGAAAACTGTAGAAAATAGACTGGGAGAAATTATGTTTGGAAACAAGCAGGGCAACACATTAAGAGGAGAGTCATGACTGAATGTCTTGTGTTCTTAAATTTTAAACTATACTCTCTTAATAAGATAAATGCTTGAAAGGCTTAATATATGTATATTGTACATGCATATGTGTATGTGTATGCATATGAATACATTTATATTATATACAAATCACACCTCCCATTCTTTGAAACTTTCCTGAATCTCAGTGTGAACTTGAACTCTTTGTGGACATCTATTACATCTATTACTTCAGCTTGTTAAGTTTCACCGAGGAAAATTTCCCAGAAAAGAACGGGAAAAGACCATATTCTTTGTGAAGTTTGTCTGCTTCTGGCCTTTTCACAGGGATTGCAGGAATTACAGATTTTTGGAAGGGCTTGGAAAGGTCTCCTATTTTCAGGACACTCAAGAGTTTCAGGCCTTTGACCTGAAGTTTAAAGCAGGATTCTCAGTAAAGCTCTGTGCTGTCTTGCCTGTCTCATACACTTATCTTCTAGACCACAAACCTGGGTGCTTTTGCTAAGCAGAAGTCCTCTGGGTCCAGGCAGATTTCTGCCAGTGACTACTTTAAAGCTGTTCCAAAAGATTACATTTATATATTAAGAATCTGTATCAATCATGTCTCAGTTATGGCAGAACCAACAAGGTCAGGAAACTCTTCTCTGGCTGGTCCTTCCTGCCTGTTTATAAGTGAAGGACAGAGGAGTGTCACCTGCCACAGCATGAGCATACTAGATTGCAAGATATTCTCTGCTTTCAGATTTGGAGAGGCAGCATTTCAGAGATAGAAAGCAAAGACTGCAGATACTAAAGTACAAGCATAAGGAATTATTAAGTAAAACCAGAATAAAAGAGGTTTTGCAGCTGAAACTATTGCCTTTTCTCCCTCTTTAGAGATCTTTGCACTTTTCCTCCACCATCAGATCACTAGCTCTCCATAAATCCCAGGCCCTAAAAGTGCCAAGGTGCAGAGTACTCTTCCTTCAAGGGTAAGTACCTTCATGAGCCTCTGGACTCATTCGGTGACAATGTGTGACAACAGAGATGGCTTGAACCAGAAGATATGGGACACAAATAAAACAGTGCATGGGAAGGAAAATGAAGGAAATGCATCAAGAGAGGCTGGATGGCAAAAATAATTGTAATATCCTAAGGAAATAAGTGTAACAAGAGGAGAGAGACATGCTGAAGCTTGACTGAAGACAATGGGCTAAGGGTAGAAAGCACAGCAAAAACAAAAAAACCCAGATTATTTCACAAAAATCTGACTGAGTAGAAAGACTCTTAAATTAACTTGTCAAACATGATAAAGAACTGAATGGGTATTTGGGCTGGTATTTCACCTAAGGCAGCAAAATGCCAGGAGCAATTCTGACTCATGGGTTTGTGAGTCAATTCTTCATCAGATAGCTGCTAGAACAAGAACTATTTCACGTGAAAATATATTTTTGTGCTAATCTAAACAAATTGAAAACATTTTAATTTGTTTTTCATGAGCAAGACAGATGTTGTTTGGCAGCTCCCATACAAAGCACCATAGATAAAAACCGTAACAGCACAACGGAAATGGACAAAGTCAATATTTTAAGCGGAACCAAAGTTCTCCAAAGCTTTGTACGGTTCTTGCCAGGGAATGAGGGGAGATTAAATAAGTCTGGGGTCTCTGTGTTTGTATAGTTTCATCCATCTCACATGGAAACTAATGAAAAACCTCTGGAGGTTTCTTTCTCATTCTGGAAAATCCAGTAGGCAGGAAAGTACATTCTTTTAAATGCATTGAACAGTTTAAGTTTATTCAGTTGTAGTGCATATGTACTTTCTGTGGATGTAAACCGGTAATGAAAAGGCTAATATCAGAGTCTGCAATGAATGTGTAGCCCACATGCAAAAACTTCTAGTTTTTTGCTAAATGCTGTAGTCCTTATACCAACTACTTTGTTTCTTTCCGCAAGGGTTTGAAGGGTTTACATACATAAATCATGGCATTTGTTCACCCAGAGCCTAAATTGCACATTATTAGCCACAAATTAATTTTGGAGTGAAATTGCTACTGCCTTCCTTTCTGCTCCTTGGCCTAAACACATGTACTCTCAGTAAACCTACAGACAGATAACGTGGCAGTTAAACTGAAGACGTTATTCATGTATTACATAGTTGAGGGCCAGCCCTTTCTCAAGCACTATCACTTGAGACTACTCCATTTCATTAGCCTTAACTACATCCTCTTAATATCTCACTAAATAATTCATACGATTTTCCAGCCCCTTTGGCATTTAAGCCTTTGAATACTGTACTAACAGACAATTAATGTCCCCCTTTAGATATCTCATAGCCAAGCTCTGTATGTATTTAGCTGTTTTATCTTTCCTCATAACTTCAGCCATTTAATAATTGTTTTGCTGTTCTCTGAATTTGTTCCAGTTTGGCACAATCAGCCTTATAGTAAGTTGCTCAAAACCAAATGGATTTTTAAGGTATGGTCTCACCAGAACCATATGGACAGGTTTATACAACCTCTCTTCCCCATGACCTAATGACCCACAGCTTGTAATTAATTTTTTCTTGCTACCATATTGCACTGAAAAGTCATGTCAAATGTCTTATCTGTGTCTCTTTCAAAATCTTATTCCATTATCTCTGCCTTCCTTTCTTTCTTTCTACATGTTTCTCCTTTTGTCCTCATTTGGCAGTAACTCATTCCCCAGAATTATTTACATTGTATGTTTCTCGTTATAACAGAATGATGGCTTAAGATACTAGTAAAAGATTTGAGAAGTCTGTGATTACTTTCCTGCTCTGTGGAAAAGGAAGCAGTATAACTTTCTATCACCAAATGGTGCTGTGAGTGAAAGTACATTTCACCACTGCAAAACACCTATGCGGGCTGATACTGGGGCTGTTTAAATGTGATAGATAAAGTCTTTTTCTGTTGTTGTATTTTCCGTTTCAGTAAATATTTGGATAGAATTTTCTGTCCTTTGCAGTGTTTACCCTTCCAAATTTATCTAGGATTTCACAGAATCTACTCCTAAGTACTTGCCAAATATCTGCACAAGTTTGTCATGACTCTAGATAGGTTGATACATAAAGTAAAATGCATGTTGACAAAAGAAAAGAAATTCCCAAATGAGTGTACAGTGTCTGAATGTCTGAACAACTGTTTCTCCAAATACATGTTTCTGAGAAACAGGGACTCACTAGCAGCTGGTGCTGATCTTGTATAAGGCAGTAAAATTATTCACATTTTATTACAGCTTACTGGTACTTAGAGCCTTTAAAATGGCTACTGGGTGGGCTGTTTGTTCCTGGCAGCAATTGCCAAAGCATTAATGCTGGCTTCTGAGTCTATCAAGGCGAAAAACACTCCTGGTATTTATTTAGCAGGTAAACTCATGTCTACATCTGTGAGCTGGTATGTATAGTATATATGCATCTTTGTACAGGGCTGTGAGTCTGTTAACTGGCTACTGGTATCCAAAAACCGTTTTAAGGTAAATGTTTTCTGACATTTTGTGGGAGACCCCTTTTTTGGTCATTAAAACTAATCTGCAGGCAGAAGTTTTAGTTATATAGGTGTCTACTTCACTTCTTTAAATAAAAGCTCAGAATGCAATATGCATACTTTCAAGAGTGATCTTCTAAAAAAAAATAAAATATTGAAAAACATATGATAAAACAAAAAAAAAAGAAATTTTGATCTCTAATGAGTCTTCCCTTTTTCAGTACTAAATGTTAGTTATTCTGAAGATGCTTTTTGCATCTACCTGAAATGATACCTGCAGACTCACATGGATGTTCCCAGGAGAAAAACAGCAGTTCTCTGCACTGAGGAAAGACCATGCTTTTTTTTTCCATTATGGGAAACAGCTTGTTCACTGCTGAAAATTTTGCATCCATGTCTTCAGCAAATAATTGCTACTCTGTAGATACAAAGGTTTCATTATCAGCACCCAAAACGTCAAATACCTGCTGCAATGGTCAGTTACAGGATTGTAAGGTTATTTTTCCTGCTGTCAGGCTGGCCATTTCAGCCACAAACAAGCAGTTGCATGAGCCCCAAGTGGTATATCTGGATGTAAAATATCACTTTCTTTATGTTGCCCAAAGTCAGCATCAGTTACTGTTTCTACAGTTGAGCTTACATGTTTTATTTATGTTTATGCTAGTAAAACAATGTGCATGAGTACAATGATTTAAGTGCATCCTCAATTTCTACTTCACCCAGCTAGCAGGGTCTGGGGAGCTGTCAGTGAGTAAAGGTGAGTAAAAGGTTACCTTGAGCATAAGAATAAAATTTATGGGCACATCAACAGCTAAGTGTATTTCGGGCCCCTAATCTAGCAAACCACTGATTTCATCGCTTAACCCTGAAAATGGATCTTGTCACATGACTTTCATGGAGGTTATTAAAAAATGCTGGACTTAACATGCACCTCACTTTCAAAAGCCGTTAAACAGGCTTCACTAAACTCTGCTGGGTGTTGTGATATTTAACTTCTGTTGGTGTATGTGTTAAAGGAATGCCTTGAGGTCTCAGATAATAAGAGTCTGCCACTGTGTTGAAATTCAAGGGAAAAATCTCTACTGTAGTCTTAACAAATTTTTCTTTTATTATCTGTGGACTTGCACTGAGAATGTCTCTGTAAGCTCTTCTTTCAAAGCAGTGTTCACTGGCACAATGGAACAAGGTTTTCATTTGCTCAGAAATTAAGCTGGTAACTGTCAAATAAAGAGACTCTTACCTGTCTGAACCAATCCCTGGTTTTGACACATGCCACTGGCTGTTGCTTCATTTGGAAATATCACAAATGTTAGGTTTTGTAACTGACAGCCTAATTACAGTCTAGCGATCAGAGTTTGGCATAATGGACTGTCTCTTGGATTGCCTTAGCTGTTAATGCTTTGCATGAACATTTCATAACTTCAGATCATAAAATGGCAAGCTAAATTAACTCACAGGCGTGAATGGACCTGAAAAGTTTAACCTTGACTACATTTTTCCAGCTGGTTATCCATTCCCAGTAACTCTCTCTTGTTACAGCACATGCACATACTTTCAAAAAGGAAAGTTATATCACCAATGCCACTAAAATATAAATGTCTGTGCACACAGTGCATGACAGATTTTATGTAGGCAGAAGACTCCTCCTCCTCCCCACTGGCCTTAAAAATGCTTTTTTGTTTCAAATTGTATAACTCTTTCGGCAGTTACAGATGTGCCAAGAGTCCGACTTTGGCTGGGATGGGTTTTCTTTGCATCGGTTACAGCAGACCCTGCCAATGTCTCAGCTTTGCTGGCTGTGGAGGGCTGTTGTTCTCCAAGTGCAGCAGCACCTCTCTTGGCTGCCTGTTGCCCATCACTTCAGCCCTACTCATGGCCTCAGATGTACAGGCCTGCTGCTTCTAGCTGTTCCCACAACTCAGCACTGCTGCTACATGCAAGAGCAGATGTAGAAGTTTGCTGAGAAGGGGAGAAGCCAGCGAGAACCTCGAAACAAGAAGAGCCAGACTGTCAGATGTCTCAGTGAATGTGTGCTGGCAGAGGCAGAGACCATGAAGAGTCCAGAGCTGAAAGGAAAGTCAAAGGGGAACCAGTAAGGAGAAAAGGAATATAAATCCCCTGGGAAGATTAAGGTTAGAGAATGGGTCCTGTGATGCTTTGCATGAGATGACTGGTCACCAGGAACAATGATTTGCTGTCAGCCCTTCAGAATGGTGGTGTTCTGGAGAAAACCTGTGTTAAAAAGCACTTTTCAGCTAGTAGGCTCAACCCAAACACTTGTCCACAAAATATTTTATCTCTAGATTATCCCAGCAAACTCAACAAGCCAGATTTTGTTCAGGACATCAGCTCAGAAGCACAAGATTGAAGAGCAGGAGGGACAACATGATTGCTCCGAGTTGCTTGTGAAGAAAGACCTCATGTGATCACATCTACAAGTGGCTACTATTCTGCAGTGCAGGAGTAAAAGCAAGGAATGGGTCAGAAATCTTCCCTTCTATCTCTCCAGTATGTCCTGGTGAGCCTAGTCTTCAGAGGTTGGAACAGCGGTCAAACAATTGTGTCTTGGATAAGTCCTTTATTGACACCATTATAATAGCAACCAACCAAAGCAGAAATGAGATATTATTACGTTACCTGATTAATTAATATCACAATATTAATTAAGCTGGACACAGCTATTTCATGGATATGAAGAGCTCTTTGTAGCTGTGCAATCATTACACATGTCAGCCATGAAGATTTGATAGCATTTACCCATTTAGGCACCTCAATTCCAGAGCAGCATGATCAGCACAGCTGACCCCACCAGATGGACAGCACCAGACTTGGAGATGAACCATTAGTTTTGTACTAGGCTGATCTATGTCCAAACCCATTTCTTTTTCACACCTGTCATTATATACCTGTTGGAGTGAGTCCAGGGAAGGCCACAAAGATGATCAGGGGGCTGGAGCCACCTGTGAGGACAGTCTGGGAGCTGGGATTGTTCAGCCTGGAGAAGAGAAGGCTCTGGGGAGACCTTATGGTGCCCTTCCAGTACTTAAAGGGGCTACAGGAAAGATGGGGAGGGACTCTTTATCAGGGCTTGTAGGGATAGGATGAGGGGGAATGGTTTTAAACTGAAAGAGGGTAGGTTTAGATTGGATATAAGAAATCCTTTACTGTGAGGGTGGTGAGACACTGGCACAGGTTGCCCAGAGCAGCTGTGGCTGCCCCCTCCCTGGCAGTGTTCAAGGCCAGGCTGGACGGGGCTTTGAGCAACCTGGGCTAGTGGAAGGTGTCCCTGCCCATGGCAGGGGGGTTGGAGCTAGATGGTCTTTAAGGTCCCTTCCAAACCAAATCACTCTATGATTCTACGATTCTGTTGGACTTCAAAAAAATGGACAGCTTCTAACCAAAGACTCCTGCTTCCTGTGAATTTTTTGCTATAAGTCAAGTGCAGGGAAATTATTCTGATTTCCTGCAAAATTATGAAGGAACCATTTGACCTTGTTGCTGCAGGAATTGGTCACCTTTACACAGAGCTCTAAGGACCTGCCAGCTTGAGCATCCAAAGGAGACAACAGAAGAGGATTGAGCAAGGAGGCAGATTTTTACCTCCGTGTTGTGTTTTTGCCTCTCTCAAATGTTGTAAAATAGAAGAAACAACAACCAAGTATCAGAACCTGAACCTTTACCCTAGTTTTTTTAGGCTGAACCATTTTGACATCTATCTCTAGGGAGTGTTTATGTGTGGTGTAAAAATGATCCAGGCTGCCAACACATCAAAAAGCAAACGGAGCAATAAAGGTTGGGCTATTTTTGTTTTGTTCAACGTGCTTCATAAAGAGAGAGCTAGCTGGCTAATGAAATTATATATAAACCTGCTATGTGAATTCCTACATAAATATAAAATCCAAGTTCAGTTTGCAGAGTGACTGGTAGAGAATTACAACATTACTGAATTATGATTATTTGGACAACTTTCCACTCTTTCAGAGAATGCTAATAAATCATAAAGGAGTTGTGGATTTTAGCACAAATGACTAACAATAGCAGAAATCTGATCCCTCTTCTTCACTGTTTTGTCTTTAATTTTGAGAACAAGAAGAATACCCTGTGCAGAATATTGCTTGTCCTGTAATCTATTGTGGGCAGTAATTTGGCCATCAGTCAGAAACAAGGCTGCTCAAGATTCAAAGCATGCTGACAACTGGAGTGGTTCTATGTAAGTGAAGAAGTTTTCAGATACTGAACAGGTATGGATAAGGAACAGATCACTCCCCTAACAGAGGTAAGGAGAGAGTTGTAAGATTTTCCCTCGGGTATGGCCACAGTAGTAAAACTATGCACTGCCCCTTTTTGCAGGTTAAATTTCCTTCCTGTTTGCAACACAGGATTCAGGCAACTAAAGAGAAAACTAAAAAGAAAGATGTATGGAGAATGTTTCACAAAGATACTATTAAAATTGTTTAGCAAAGTCTTCTGCAATCATCTGAAAAATAATGGGCATATTCAAAGGAAATTAGGATCTGTTTGTGATGGGTCACACAGACTGGTACATTTGTAATTTTTGTACACAAGCAACAGTGCAAGTAACGCTAACTAATATGGAACACAGTTCTACTACAGCTTCTTCTCCCAGACTCCATAACAAGAAATATTCCACCCATCAATATCAGTGTTGGTTTTTATAGAAACAAGAATTATGCAAACACAATTATTTGCCCTTTATCCATGACTCAATCAAGAATCACTCTAGACTGTCCTCTTCACATATCACAGCTTCTCCTACTCAATTTACCTTTTGGGGTGGGTGCAGGAGATTAACATCCACCTTAAAAGTAAATAAAATTTAATTGCTTTTGAAACAGCTCATTCCACCTAGGTGTCCTCAGGTTAGTAACTGAATGTCAGTGCATTTCAATATTTACCCCTACAGCTAGATGAGGTGGCAGCTAGGGGAGCAGAAACTTTCGAAAGTTTGATGGGGGTTTTTTTTGGCCTCCATTATTTAGAACTGCACAGACTAATAACAAGAAAAAAACCTGTGTTTGAAATCTCACTCAGATGCATTCCTGGGACATAGGCTATGACAAGATGGGTCAGTGGTTTTCAAATAAACCAAATGATGCAAACATTAAATAAGAGTCTTGTGCCTCGCTGACAGTCCTATGGGAGACTACTTATATTAAGTACTTGAGAGCTGCTGGGAACTAGCCAGTACCTCTTCCTTAAAGAGCTGGATATTCACCTCCTCCTCTGTATGTGTGGATACCATGAAGATGGGAAGATCATTCATAGCCTGGTTCCAGCAGGTAGATACAGTTGTTAAAAGCAGTCCTCTTGTTTGTCCTTCAGAATTAAGTGATGGAAAAGGAAAGGCTCTGAACTTCAGGCTGCTAATAATAACTTGTATTGGCCAGAGAGTGCTGCACAAAGCTGTTCAGTGATCTGTGAAAAATGAATTGGTCTCTGTTTCCTAGAGGACAAAAACATACTTTACTATAAAACAGACTGTTTATAGCACTAATTGTCAGGTTTATTGGCAACTTGTTAAAATGTCAAGAATTTAAGAAACATTCTGGTCTGGGTTCTGAGCTTGGTAACACCAGTTTAAATTGTGCTTACAATAGATCTGAAAATCTGTACATTTGATTGAAACAGCTATCACATATATTAGTTTCTTATCATTATGACTTTTAATTACAAAAATGCCTGGGCTACACTGATTTGAGGAAACTTGCACTCTCTCTATAGTTGTTATGTAGGTAAATATTGTGGTTTAAGTGTTAAAATGCACATAGTTGAAAAATAATTATCCATAGTGTTAGCCAAGAAAAACTTGGCAAGCACTCTAATGTCATAGAGCTGGAAAGTTATAAAGCACCTTTATTTTCTTAAATAAGTAGGATTAGATAAAATGTCAGTCAAAGACACCTTTTCAATTAGAATGAAGTAAAATGATCCTTTTCTTCTTTCTTAAAAACAGGAATATTTTCTCCAAATCTTAATTAAACAGTTGGTTTACATTTCTTTATTTCTTCTGTGACTTTTCTCTCAAGGAAGCATATTTTCAGGAATAAGAACTAAGGCAGCACACTTAAAGCAAATACTACAAAATATTTAAAGAATATTAATTCCTCTGTGTGTTAAATCAAGAACTGGACGTTAAGTGTTATTTTCTAAGTTCATTTAAACAGAAGCAAACACAGTTTAGACTGTGTTTAAATAAACATTTATTATAGCTATTCATAGATAGGCATATGCGATAGGAATTTGAACACTCAGATATTAATACTGAATACTTCCTATGCTGCCCTTATTAAAAAATTTCCTTGGGTTCAAAAGATTTTTGAATTAAAATAGTTCCACAATTTTAGCATGATTTTGAAAGAATACATTCCTGGAAATAGCAGTCTGTTAACAACAATCTGTAAAATACAAAATAAAATATAATATTTAGCTATCAAGTTGTTAACTGTGATTCTCTCTCCTTCATTTTAATAACTAAAATTAAAACATTTCACGATAAATGTTAAATGACCACTTGTTTTAAAATGCATCAGGAATCTCTTAAGACACAAAGTGTAAAATTATAGGTTTTTCACATGAAAAACATTCAGTATTTACCTTTCTATCTTGATAGCATTGGTAGAAGTGACTCAGAGATTTCCTAATGTCACATGCAAAACTTTTTATATAGATTTTTCTTTGCTGCACCTTAATGCCGTTTGTTCTTCATTGTACTGTAAAATAAACAGCATTAATTCCTAGGCAACCTTAGCTAAAATAAATATATTTTGTACTTTGTGAAAGAGAGGGTTTACTTTATCACTATCGAATGCAAAGTGTCCCAAGTTTGTTATCAGCACACGGTGAATGTTTGACTTAAGATGAACTCAATATCAGCAACCTTACAAATGAGCAAATAAAAAACAGGCACTGATAAAAATGTGCTGAAAATGTTCCTTTTGTCAAATGTAGTTAAAGTGCACTGTGCTTAGTGTTTGTTGCACTCTGAGGCTATACAGGATTACTCCCTTTGCAGTCCATTCTATTTTAGCTTCCCAGGATGCAATGGAGGCCTGGGAAGACTCAAGAGTTCTGGTGACAGACACTGGAGATCTGCTATCTTTAAATGAAGTGTTTCAGGGCCCTTCCAACCTGAATTTGTGAATTCACGTCTTTTGGTTAAGTCCAGAGGAGGTCCAGCTGGTGTTCTGGCAGCACAAACCTCTACATATTGCCTCCTTCATGTGCTCCAACTCTGGCTTAGATATGCACCTGTAGGACTGAAAGGGAATTTCCCCCCACCCCGTCCCACTCATTTGCTTTCAAGCTTGACCTATCTTGTTCTGCTGGGATTGCCAACAAAGGCTGAAGTCATGGTAGTGGTATTTTTTATCTTTATGAAACCAAGAATAAAACTGAAGTTACTAATTCATTCTATCTGCAGTCTGGAACAACCACTAAATCTTGACATGTTTTGCCCCTTTCCAGTTCAACCCAGTGATCTAAAGCCAAGCAGATCTGTTTCTCAATACTAATTCCATCATCCTAGAAAAATTTTTTTTTCCAGCTGTGTTACTGGGAAATGATAAAAGAGCACAGTTGGAAAACAAGCAAGTATGTTCTTTTCCTTTCAAGTTAAACTGAGGTAGTGCTTTGAAAGAGTTAAACCAAATGTGACATAGGAATCTGTTCAGCTGACTTCTCACTTCCATAGGTTTGCTCTGGAAATTTCATGGATTTCTGCCAGTCAACTGCTGCAGGGGCAGAAAGGATCATAAATACATGTTTAGAGCCTGGGCTTCTTTCCTTGGTGCCTTCTGTAGCTTATAGAGACATACTCTTCACCCAGTCCCTGCCCCACATCCAAATGTTGTTTACTCTTCTCTGTTTTAATATTGGTGAAACATCATCACCATTAATCTCCTTCTAATAAAATTCCAGAAAGGAAAGAAACAACTTAAACCTTAATTACTGTTTTCAGTTTTGGGCTGAATTTAGGGTAGTTCACAATGGAAAATAAAACCTTAAATTTAATTAAAATAAAAATTTTTAAAAAGCCAAACTCTAAACCTTTCTCATGAAAAGCGGTATTCTGTGATCCTGATTTTGACTGTATAAACCAAAACTGATCAACAAAAAAAGTTACCTGTAACTTACCCTTCTCACAGGGAAGAGAATCAGCTTCTGTCCTTTGGATCCCGAAGAAAACAGAATCAATGTAGGGCAAGTTGAGGGAAAAGTCCTGCTGAGATGCAGGCTGCTGACAGGCACCACTATGCAGGCATGGTGCTCTAACTTCTGTCTGCCATCTCTCAGAAGAGGGACGTGTCCCATATGGATTTATCAGGCTGATGTGATTCTGTCTCAGGAGCTTAGAGCCAAGGCTCAAGGAGACACGTCCTTTGGGGCTCTCCTCAATGACTTGGTTTCACATTCACTGGGCATGAACTCCCAGGAATCTTTTTAAAATCATAGTATAATCAGTCTTAATGGAAGATGATTTTTTAAATAGTTAACTTTTGTGAATCCCTTTTCATCATGGAGAAATGTCACCCTTCTACTCTGCTGCCTATCAGATGACATGACCCTACACCTACATCTGTCATTTGATGCAGTCAGGAAGAGCAGGGTCATTCAGAGGGTTGCTTTCCTGGGGCAGAGTCTCCAGCTTTGAAAATAAACATCACAGCTTTTTCTTGACATTTCATTTTGATAGTGACTTGAATGCACTTTGGCATTTGTCTAGTAATAGGAGATAATTGCACCAGGGTAAGATGGTCTCAGAGGGCCCTTCTATTACATTTCTGGAGTTCCTGTTGGGATCACTTGCTGCCTTTTGATCTTCTCAGTGTTCTGCGATTCTGTGAAGTATCATGCAGCACAGCAGATGCAAACAGTCTACATTCATTGAAGACCTCAGTTGGAATAATATTTTCTTTTTGCATTTTGTTCTATCTATAAAATTTTAATATGGAAACTAAAAAAAAACCAAGTAAAATTAATATGACATCTTAATCACCTATTCATTTTCGTTCTAATTATACAACCTACTGCTACAATATGAAAGTAAGCAAACTTAAAAAACTGCACCAAGTTAAGCCTATAGTTACTGTATACAGTCTAAGGTTTTTTTGTGCCATCAAATATTGCCTAGAGACTTTGAACAAAACTCTGCCATCTGTATCTATCATGCTGTTTGACTTACCATATTACTATTTTTTTTAAGGGATAGGTTACTGGCCTATCACTCAACTCCTATCCTGTAGGCACCTTTTTGACTGGATTTAGCTCTTTAATCTCTTCAGCTATGTGGATTTCCAGGAACTTAAACTCTCATCAGTCTAAGTCTTAATGGGTTTCAGAACTTTTCTGCCATTTCAACACATTAAGGAAGAGTCTCCAGGGAAAATGCCATGTTTATTTTGCACTGTACTACCTCTTGAAGATTGCAGCACGTTTGCTATACTGCCTTACTATGACCAGACCATCACCTGGCCTCCACTTTGTTCTTCATTTCCTCTGTTTGGAAATTCACTTCATATGAGAATTAGGGGAGAGAAAAGATCCGAATTCACTTCAATGTCAGGATAAGCCCCACTTCAATGTCAGGATAAAAAGGCAGATGTGCTATGTTTTGTTCTTTTTCTTCTGCATGATTTCAGCTCCCTCTTATTTTTGTTGTTATGCTATAAAAGTAAGAAATGGAACAAAAGAAGAGTATAAATTTTGATGTATAATGCTCTACTGACAATGTGATTTTTATTAACAACTTGCTTCCTGGTTTAATGTAACAAGTGTGCAATGTGAGGTATATGTGTTCACAACTTTGGTAGGTGGGTTGGCACTGGTTTTTGGGAATCTGTAGGGGTGTAACAAGGTGAAATCTCCAAAGGCTTTATACCTAGGTCAGGTCTCCATATGGATTTAAAATGCATTCAAACATCTTGAATAAACTGGGAGGAGATCAGCCTTCCTCAAGACATTTGGCACTTTAGATGCAATCAGAAACTAAAAGTAGAAAAGACTTATTGAAATGGTTCTAAACTTCAAAAAGCAGTGAAGGAATGGCAAAGGTTTAAGGGTAACAGGAAATACAGAAACCTTCTACATGTGACCATCCAGTTCAAACCTCTGTAACACCAAGTCCCTTCAGCACTACAGCCAGTTTTGTAGGCTTCCCTCATGCTGAATACTCAGAAGAGTTAGAGCACTAAACTTTATGCATCTTATCTTTCTTTAACGCCCACATTAGGTTTTTGTATAAAGATGAATCAAAAGGTTTTGACCTGCCAACAGTTGAGTCCAGAGCTCTGGATTTCTTCTGCAACAGCAGATAATTTTGCTCATAACTAAAGCATATGCTATACTTTATGTATTAGGTTATGTATTAGATTCTCATACAGTAGAAATCCAGAGACATGTAGTTAGGTCCTGACAATAAAAACAGGGGTGCTGATTTGCAGATACTTGATTTAAAATAAAATCATTAGAAATTTATCTATATCCAAGTATCCTGAACTTGCAGCGATTCTTATTTTCCTTACTGTCAAAGAATTGTATTAAACACCCTGTCTTTTTGGAAGTATGGTTGTGGATTTAAACTTCATGTCTCAAGCCCATTCCTGGAGTTAAATTGATTGTGCAAGTCTATCCATATTGGACTGAATCTGATCTCACACTGATGCAGGTCAGAGGTAACTGTCCTAAGGTCAGTAAAACCGATCCTAGCCTCAGAACTTCTGTATCAGTTGAACTTCACTTAATTCAGCGGAGTTGATTTTTATTTACACTGACTGAATAAGATCAGAGTTAGACGTCATGTTAAAGACATTATTATTCTTTTGATTTTAGTAAAAATCCCAATACAACAATTCAGAAATAGGATGAGATTTTTCTACTAAAAGTGCTGTTAAGTTTCTTTAAAATAAACATGACATGTTTTGTATTGTCTCTATATAGAAACACATGCTGTTAGCTAAGAGAGAAGAAATATTCTGCATCATTAAATTGTATTTTACAGTTCAATCATCTGGAGGATTTCCATGTGTCATATTTACATTCACTTTCTATTTAATGCGATACAGATTTTTTACATTCATCAACCTTGAAAGAAAATGACATATGGAGAAGCCTATGTAGTTATTTTGTTTAGTGAAATGGTATGCTTTTGTTTTACAAAAGAATTTTAATGGAGAGATTGCAAGACCCTGCAACAAGACAGTGTTTCTTTAAATCAACTTTTTTCCATTTTCATTGCCCACATCAAGCTTTGAAATAGTCCCAGAAAATGTGAAGTTTTCATGTACTCCATCCAAGTCAATGGTTTATCAAATTCAGTAATCATAATGAATGAACATGAAGTTATAGAATCATAGAATCATTTAGGAAAAGACCCTTAAGATAATCAAGTCAAATTATTAACCTAACACTGCCAAGCCCACTACTAAACCATATCCCTAAGTGCCACATCTACACGTGTTTTGAACACCTCCAGGGATTGTGACTCAACCACTTCCCTGGGCAGCCTGTTCCAATGCTTGACAACCCTTTCAGTAAAGAATTTTTTCCTAATATCCAATAAAAACATCCCCTAGTGCAACTTGAGGCCATATCTTCTTGTCCTATTTCTTGTTTCTTAGGAGAAGGGACTGACACCCACCTCACTACACCCTCCTTTCAGGTGGCTGTAGAGAGCAATAAGGTCTCCCCTGAGCCTCCATGTCTCCAGCTGAACAACCCCAGTTCCTCAGCCACTCCTCATAAGACTTCTGCTCTAGATCCTTTGCCAGTTTTGTTGCTCTTCTTTGGACACACTCCAACACCTCAATGCCTTTTTTGTAGTGGGGAGCCCAAAACTAAACACGGTATTTGAGGTGTGGCCTCAGCAGCACCAAATACAGTTGTACTTGAGTACTTGATACTCAAGCTTGAATATACCAAAGTGCCTTTTTATGATCCCTACATATATAAATGCAAGTCACTTAAATTCCACCGTAAAATGCTTCCTGATAATCAACTGCTGCTGTTGATTAACGTACAATGATGTATAAATGCTGTGCTTCTGAGAATGGTCCAGTCTCCTTTATGGTTAAAATGTGCAGTAGCACATGTTTCTAATGAAGAAAGGAGAACTATTTTAGGGACTGTAGAAGGTGACAAGATAAAGAATGTATCTGTGAGCTTCTAAAAAATATTTAGAGCCATAGTCTGTCCCCAGTTAGAACTACAAAATTCAATTGGATTGTATAAATCAAGATTTTAGCCGGAAGAGTTCCATACAGTTTATGTCAAGGCATCTTGAACTGATGGAGTTATTATGGAGCTGCATGATGACAAATTAAAAAAAAAAATGCAAAGAATGAAGTGTTGCTATGTTTGCAATAAGGAATGCTACAAAGAGATTAGCTTTCTAAGTCTACCATCACATTCAAATCCTGTGGAAGTAAATGTAATTCCTATGGAAATGTCTGGGTGGCATTCAATATGGTTCACAGAATGTAAACTGGATAGAAAAAAGACAGTCCTAGTTCTCTCTTACTACTGTCCCAAGGAAAGCCTGCATTTTTGAGCTTGATTCTCTGAATTTTAATGAAGGAGGTTTGGAGGCATGCCACTATCCTTTCAAGATGGTTCATTATCAAGAAGCTTGACAGAGTAACAGTCAGGTTTCTCTGTGTGTGTGTGTGTGCGTGTGTGTGTGTGCGCGTGTGTGTGTGCAACACCTTGTCTACTGATCACATCAATGACTGCATCATCAAAAACTGGTCTATTAATTTGCTGCTGAATATTTAGGCAAGAAGACTGCTTTTTACAAATGAGACTGTTACAAAAGACCCCTACCAGTGCCCAGCTTCTACACTGAAGAAGCAACTATCTGCAAGCAAAATATAATAAAGTGCTTAAAGGTGGGAATGGCTAGTAATGCAAGCAGGCTGTGAGGTCACTAGACTTTGGGGAATGGCACCTCCATGTAGACCTACTGTCCACTGTTAGATTTGCCATCCTGGTTAAAGGGCAGAGACAAAAACAAACTTCAAACACCCTACTGTACTTATGTAACAAAGCAAAACCACTTCAACTCCACTTACTCTTTCTTAAATAACAAAGAAAATGTTTTAGTGTTCTTGACTTTTTGGTTAGTATGGAAAACAACCATCCGACACTGAGAAATTTCTGAGTCACCAGTACTATGAACACATGTAATTTGTGGCTCAGAGGCAAGCCTTGTGGCTTCTGTCCCTGTAAACCTCAGGACTTTGCCAGGGTAGACACCTGTACTTATTTGGTGGAGGGCAGCTGGGGAAACAGCCAAACAACGTGTCCCTGATACCATACATGCTGGGCACCTTGCAAGGATTGTTAAGATCCAAGCTGATCGATATGCCTGGATTTGCACTGTGCTAAGCTGCATTGGGTGTATTGTCTTGGGTTCCTCATGTATAGCAATTCCCTTAAACCTCCTTTTGTTGCATGGTATAAATACAGCCTACATAAAGTGATAGTCTTTTTGCACATTCATGGCATGCAGGTGAAGATATTTCTCTTCCATTATGAGAGGGCTTCCCAAATCCTTCATTTTGAAGTTTTGTTTCAAGCAAAAATTTTCTTCAAATTCATTGACTTTGGTTTTGCCTCAAAATGTGGTTTTGAGCTAAGTCAGTAAGGTATTGACTGTAAATCAGTACAAGCTGACTGGAAACTTTTGGAAGAACAGTTCATGACCTGAATAAACCTGGCCTCAGTTTAAAGTTTACAACAACGTCCAAGGTAATTTGCTACTGAATGTTTCATGTGATGCTTGAGATTCAATATTCATCTCCTTAACAACCAACTCATCACTATTTATTGTTTGTATGGCTGTACCAGTGAGAGGGGTCACACTGAAGCACAAGCACAAATTTAAATTTATCTAGATGCTGCTGTCTGCTACCTATAACAATATCACTGTAGATTATGAGCATTCATTTGTCACTGCCTGCTAGTGTTGATACGATGTGGTCTTTGCTCCTTTCCCTATATTCTGCAGACAAGCAGCTAATCAGTCTGACCATTTGCTGAGTGAGTTGACAACTGCAAGAACCAGATGTTAAGTCCTAGAATTTATTTTTCCAGTAGGGTCATTTAGGTCTCTGATCGGTTTCCTAGTTAGCTCTTCTTAAGTCTTTTATCTGCCTTCTTGGCTGATTTCCATCAAAACAATAAAGCATTTATAAGTCTTAGTTTCCCCATAATCATCATCTTCAACTACAATTCCAAGAAGTCCCCTGTGTAACAATGTGAAGGTTTTATTTTCCTTGCAAAAGCTGTGAATGAGATACAGATTTTGTTATGTCAGATATAATATTCATATCTTGTTTATAACTGCTCAAAAGAACATACTGTGAAACTTCATTCACGGAATTGACATTTCAAATTTATCAGAACAGGATTTACACCCTGATGTTTGTATAATTACAGAAGTTATCTCTGATGGGTGGAGGAAGAACTTTGTTTTGGGTGGAGTGAATCCATCCAAGTCTCCATGGGGAGCAAAGAAAGGACACGAAAACCTGGGATAGTCTTTGCAAACATGCTGATAACAGACAGTCACCCTGAAAACACTGGGGAAAAAAATAAACACTATACATTTTCCTAGTAAGGGTTCTTACTCTTTTCTTACTTTCATCCAGAGATTAATCTTAAATAGAACAAACTTGCAATAAATAAATATAAACCTTTCAAGAGTGCAGTTTCTAAATTCCACATATTTTGGTTTTGCATGAAGGAAAACATGAAAAAAGTAAGTATTGCGTGATATGTCAGCACTTATTTGTCAACATCTAACAGAACTCTATGTGCACCTTCAAATTACTTCTGCCTTCTTAGATTTTCTTCTCTTAAGATTTGGATTACAATTCTCTTTCTCTTTTGCAGTTCTGCTATGAAGTATCTGGTTCTAACAATCTCTTAAGTTACTTTTCAACCCTAGATACTTACATGTGTTTTGAAGGCATCTAGGATTCAAGCAAGGGTTTGGATGGCTATTATGAAAGATTTTCTGTAAGCATCTAATTTTTGATTAAATACTTCAAGTAAAAACATCCTAAAAGTTGTGTAAAAGGAGTGTAAAGATATGGCACGTTTGGCATAGAGCCAAACACATACAGCAATATGATACTACTATCCTAATGTATAAGCAGTTTCCAAAAATACATTAGTAGTTCTTCCCGCCAACCAGACATTGGATGAATTCAGTGGTTCATATGCAAATCCTGGCTCAGAAAGTCCATAAACGGCCAACTGCCAACAACAGACAAGATTTATCACAGAAGAACATTTTTAACATCTTACCTCTTTATAAAAGTCTTTCACCTCAATGTACATTGCTGATTACTGTCAGAAAGGAGCTATTGGATAGGGAACTCTGTTCTGAATCGATCCAGTTGTACTGATGTTCAACTTTTTTGCTTGGGAATGTTACTCTGTTTTCATGATTGTCCTTCATTTGCACTGCTGGGTTGCCAAACTCTGATTTGGGAACAGTATACAAATTCACTCACAAGAATGTCTAAATGTCTACAAATTCACTCACAAGAATGTCTAAAATGAATAGCTGTGCCATCCTCAAGCAGTCAAAGGTGTGGTCATTGTTGTTCAAAGCTCAGAAGGCAGTGTAGATACTACTCCAGAGAAATAAAATCCAAGGAACTGAATTCTGCTCCTTTTAGTTAAGTGGAACTTCACACTATTTGAGGACTTAGCTACCACTTCACATGTGTAAGCATGGCAAAATCTGAGTTTATATAGTGATGCTGGTAGTGACATGCAGTATTATATTCTCTAAAGGAGAATTTCAGATGACAAGGATGCATCTCCTCCATAAATAACATAAGCTAACCCCTGTTGTTGGCATGGATCCATGTGCATCATAGTTTTTCAGGCTTTGCTAGCAGCATTTTTTCCACATTTGTGGCTACTGTAAACCTGCTGGAGTAGTATCACTGGTACTTAGTGATCCTTAAAGAGATTGTCCTTTTCTTATGGATTAAAAGATTAAAATAATTTGAAGGGGAGAGAGAAAATAGTGATGAGCCCTTTGACTAATGGGTATAAAACTGAATTATCATTTCAGCCACCTTATTCTGAAATATATCACAATAATTAATTGAGTGTGAAACACAATCTTTTCATGCAAGGAGGTGCTGTGAAAACAAACACAAGATTGAATGGTTTTGGCACAGGTCTGGTAATGCCCTGATGCAGGTTTAGTATTTAAGACAATACCCAAATTACTATTTGTCTCATGCTTAAGTGCCAACAGTAACTGTTGAAAGGGACGTCTAATGTTATCAGCCAGCTGATGAGGCATTCAATACTCCAGTTGACTCATGCAAACTTCAGTTTGAATTTTCCCCAGCAGATTACTATCCTCTGTTGTGTTTGGGCAGGATGGCTTCCAGGGAATTGGTTTCTCAAGCTTCAGGCAATTTCTATCCCTTTGTTTCCCTCTGTTTATTGCCCCTGGATGAAAAACCAGTTACAATGTTGAAAACATTTGGGTTTAGATATCTGTTGTTCTAGGATACTTCCATTTCAGGTGACAGCTGGATCACATGTACAAGCCTTACATGACTTTTCTTGCTGTGTAGATTCCAAATCTTTCTTCTTTTAGTGATACTAGCAGCTTGCTATCCTTAGTACTACAACTCAAAGAAAGTGGATTTACCTGCATCCTTTTCCAACAAGCATTAAGGCAGCTCCACAATCCTCTGTACTGTTGCATGATATTGCAGAGGCTGTGTTGGTGGGCCAGTATAAGGAGTCAGTCCCCTTATTGCCTATCCTTTTCAAATATATTGTGTCTTTCCCTTATTGGGACAGGTCTTTGAAAAGAAGATTACAAACATTTGTTTTCACCAGTGAGTAGAGGTACCTCCATCCTCCATTCTGGACATCAGAGAGAATTCAGATAGACTCTTGTTTCCTATGGGTTTTAACCACAGGCAGCTGTAGTGACAGTGTTTGCTAACCTAAGGCTTTCAGTCTGTTGCCTCTTCTGGACACTGTCTAAATCATCATCTCATGTCATACAGAAAATGCCTAGCGTTCTAGATTTCATTTCAGAAGCAGACATGTGAACCCCTACCGGGTCTATGCTTAAGGCCTTCAGTCATCAGGTTTTCTCAAAGTCTGTAGAAAGTCCTGTAGCAGAGGTACAGTCTGTACTGTCTTAATAGCAGGTTTATTAAGTCTTGGAAACACTGCACTGGAAGCTGCTAAGGCTTGCTTACATGGGTCTAGCTGCACCTCTGTTTGGGGCTTTGCTGGCATATTTTTCTGTCTACAGCTGATGAGGCATTCAAAACTTAAATTGAGGCATTCAAACCTCAGTTTGAATTTTCCCCAGCAGATTTAGTTACTCTCCAGCCATCTCAATATGCCAGCAAAACTTTGAAGTCTAGACCATACATTAAGTTTGCTACAGGTTTTTTGGTATCAGAAATATAATACCATTAACTATTCTTTAAAAATTCTTCCTTTTGTTTATTCAGTCACCAGGGTCAAATCCACTGCAAATTGTATTCTAACTGAACAAACCACCAGGGAACATAATTCTTTGATTTTGTTCTTTCACAAGTCATCAGAGAAGCCCTGAAGACTAAACAGCTTTCCACAGCTAGAGGAATGTGCCTGTAGCAGCTAATAGTAAAATACTATGGAAAACTCATTAATATACTGTATAACCTGATGCCAATGAATATGCCGCATTCTCGCTTTTGGTTACCAAAATATTTCATTTAGTAAGTAAGGATCTGACTAAAGTGTTAAGGCAAATCCTGGTCCCTACACAGTTCTGACACCAGGGACAAAAGGTCTGGACTTCACCGAGAATAAGATCAATCTCTTAATTAAATAGTTTCAGAAAAAGTTATCCTTGTAAATGTTTAGTTAAAAATCCTCTTTTATATGTAAAGTGGTATTATACAGTATCAGCAAATATATACATCTTAATATTACTTTTGCTGGTTCATCTTATTTTTATCTAGGATCTTAGTTTGTGTATTTGTAAAAACTGGCAAAAAGAAGCTATGATTGAATTTACCTAGTTTGGCCTTAGTAACAAGGAGAGAAGTATTTCCTAAGTTATGCAGAGTGAAAAAGCAACAGAGAGAGCGTGCAGCATGTCTTTTTTTCAGAGTAGCAGCTCCTGGTATAGTTCTGAAGATACTAAGTATTTATTTATTTATAATTAATTGATTAATCTTTCCCACCCTTTGCTGCTTCTTAGTGATCATGTTGGTATGCATGAGGAGGCCTATGACTATTATATTTCCATGACTAACTTGGTCCTCTTGTTCAGTATGACGTAGAGGAAAGGGAAAAGGTTTGCTGTCTCTATTCATTTCACCTCCCCCAGAGAACACTTCAGTATGAATCTACCAACCTAGATATGGTAGATATGCATGACTCATATGGCATATTTGTTTTTTTAATATATAAATGGCCTGATGGCATTTTGAGTTATAGTCATCTTTCTTAAGAACAGATTTTGTCTGTTCCTTGAGCTATTTTATACACAACTGTCTGCCTCCATCTTTCCTGAAGTGGCCTATAAGCAAATGCCAATTATTAACCACTTTAAATTACAGAACCTACCAATTGTCTGAGAGGTTTTCTTCTGCTCCATGGATGCAAACACTTACACGCTCTATTCTACTCCTTGTTTTCCACGGCATTGCATGAGGAGGGACTGATTCTGCGTTACAAATGTGGGCAGACCAGTATCCTGAGTTCAGCTGCTGGGGGTGACTTTAAAGAATCATGGTCAAATTCAGTTCTGGAGTTCATCAGAAATTTCAAATGCTTTCCCAAGGTATCAGAAAGAACAAAATCCTTTAAGTCTGTAAAACAGCCACAAATCTTGTAAGAAAGCTTTTTTTTATCTGCAAGAAATCCATTAATTTTGTTCCTAGACTGTTATGGTTTTGTGTACAAACTACCATATGCCTTCAATTAACATAATTTTGATTTTAGATTAAAACAACAAAATAAGGAACAATTCAAAATTTCCATGAAAGACTGCAACATCTATAGCTTCTTTGTCCTTAGTGAACTATGTAAGAAAATGAGTGCCTCTCTTTTCTATACTTAAATAGTAAAAATAATAGAAACGTTCCAAAAGCTTAAATATTGGTTTTGACTTTGCAGCTTAAGTGAGAAGAAATTTCAGGTTACAGCTAACCACCTTCCTGAGCTCATTCATCCTACCCTACTTGAAATCTATAGTGTAAATCCTAAAATAAATACAGAAAACAAATTAGTTTTCTGAAAGTTGTGACATTTATTCCTTCTTTTTTGATGGTAAAGATGTCATGTTAAATATGAAAATAGTAATGTTCATATCTTTGACAGAATACTAGCAAGAATTTCTTTCCTCCCATCTGCCTAAATGGGAATGATTATAGCCAGAATGTTTCCACTTTGTGCCTTTTCCAGATGTGGATGTCAGAGGAAGAAAATGACATGAGACAAGTGTTATTTTATGCCCTGATTATACCACTTCAGATGGTGGCTTTAGAACTCTGTTTACAGAAAACTAAACTCTTTAGAGAGAGAAAATAGCTACAGGAGTCAATTAAGGAATCATATTGATTTCTTAAAATGTACCAGAAGCTTAACAAATTCCACTAAAATATGACTTTCAGGAGGACATGAGCAATTGTTATTTGAAATGCCAAGTAAACCATCAAAACTTTCTAGTCTTATTATGTCATTCCTCCTCATTACAGTTTATGATCCATTGGGGTATAATCTTCATTAATTATGAACAGCAAGATAGGATTGACAGCCACACTTGTAGCCATTTAGGTAGAAAGCTGCTTCGCTTGAAACAATCAGAACCACAAAAGAATATTCAAGTTCTCTTCCAGGAATTGAAAGATTGTGCATTTATTGCAGACCATTGCTCTGTTTTCTTAGCTTTCATTTTACAAAGAATTACTGTAATTTACAGAACAAAATAGCTTTGGACTGTAACAGCAGGTCTTGCCAACGCAAGTAACATATAAAATTTACTGATCAGAAAATCTGTTAATATCCTAGAATAATGAACAGGACTGGAAAGAACTTTTGTGCATTTTTCTTTATCTTTCTTTATCCACTATGCTGTAGTGGGTGAGTGATTGCAGCCATGCTTTTAGAGTAAGATATCTTTTTTTAAGAGCAATTTCTGTGGGTAGAAGAAAGAGTCAAGGCTTTAGGCATGCAGATTCTTAAACAGAAACAACAATTTCTAAGTAATAGGAGATGTTGAGAACAACTGGTGTGAATTTAAGTGTGTTAAGCAGGCAATCTGAAAGAAACAGTGGTTAGTGACACTGGAACAGTAAGAGATGTTAGTGTGGAGAGAGGTTATCTTATGTCCATTTCCAACAAGACCAAAGAGACATCCAGGTAATTCTGTCCACTGAACACCAAGAGGACGACTGGAAGTCTGGGGCTAGCCCTTGTGTCATAAAGCCAATGTCTGCAATCAGTGTGCACTTTATACACCTAGTTGATCTTTCTTCTGAAGATTGACTGTCCTCCTGAAATAGGTCTCCACTGAGGACAAAAATGTGTGGGAACTCATAGTTGTAATAGCTGTTTTGTGAACAGTATTCTTTCATCAGTAACTGGATGTTTCAGTATAAAACCAAAAGATACTGGACTTACAGCATCAGTGTTAGCTCCATAGCTAATATCTTTCCTATGCTACAGCCACTGACATTTTCTCGCAAATCTTCTGAATAATATTATCAAGTACTTTGCTGTTTACACTGCAGACCTGTAGAAGGGCTTATACATCTGGAAGATAGACTGGGTTTTTTCCAAATTAGCATTTAGTTTGATTAAAAATACACTGCTTATTCCTATGAGTTTTGCCTTTTTAGAACAGTTGTTATGTTCACAGAGGATTTGGTTCAAAGCCCAGTGAAGTTAAAGGACACTGTTTTAAATCAAAGTAATGATTGAGATCTGGATCAAGCTTGCAATGGGCTAAATTAAATCCAGTATTTTTGCAAAAAATATTGTACTTGCTTGTTAGATTCTTATCAGGAGACAAGCTGAATTCGCCCTTGTAATCTGTTTTACCATCTTAGATACTTCCATTTATCATTGTGTATTTAAACTTCCTGCAATCAAACTCATTTTAGCCAATAACAGTGTAAGTTATTTGTTTTCTTTTGCTATTTTCATATGCCTCTCCTGATTCTAAGCTCTTTCATAGTTTAAAATTCAAAGCTAAAGTTACAAAGCTTCTTTTATCTACTTATTCAATTATCCTGATATTGGAATGCCTGTTAAGGCATAAAACTAATACTGCAGACCCTGAGACTACATCTTGACTCTTCTTATGTATACATTTTCACTAGCTAAGAGCCCATGCTTCTCCAAAGTATACTTTAAAAATTGCAGCTTATCGTATTCAGTTGCATGCACTGAACTTGATAGAACTGAGTTCTTACTAGAATAACAAGAGGAGGTTGCACTATAATTTTTTATGAACAATGTAAAAACTCCAAAACTTTCTCAAACCTAATGTCTAATACATGTTCTTAAGAATAGCTGTTGTTTTAGGATAAGAAAATTACATAAATGGAAGACCTAAAATGAATTTGTTTCATGTTTGTTATGAAGCTCTTCTTGCCAATATATGATTCTGCGTAATGGAGGACTAAGCTCTGACTACCTTATTTTTCTGTTGCTGTGAAAAAAAAGCACATATTGAGGACATAGTCCTACATGTATAAAAAAGAAAGATCATGCAATTTACATCACCAGACATGGCATTTTAGAGATGTAGGTTCATTTCTTCTTTCTTCTGTGGACTGTTTTATGAGTTTGAGAAAGTTATTGTATCCTTCTGTATTTCAACTCTCCTTCCACAATATAGGAACGGTAATATAAATCACAGTATGGCAGGAAGGCTCATATCAGATGGTGTGGCAGTAGTACCACATAAACATATGAATCCAAGGAGGGGTTTTTTAGTGTCGTATCAACATCCACAAGAAAAGTATTGTGTGTAAGTCTATCCAATTTCTGTCAATGCTATTGGTGTTACTTTCAGCAGCAACTGGATGAGAATCTTGATGAAACTCCATCTGACTCTTTTAATAGATGCAGTTTGGTGGAGATGATTAAAAACAGTTTACTGTCATGCTCACATTCAGGCTAGCTTAGTACATTTGCATGACAACTTCAACACAGTCATAACAGCATGGGATTTCTCACAGCAGGAAACCCACCCAGGAAACAGGGTCTTTTTTCAGGTAGTAAATTGATGGTATTTGTTCTTTCATTGTTACATTTCTACCTGGGTGGAACTCAAATTCAGATAGTAGATATTTAGATTTAGATGTCTAACTATGAACTCAGTATAAAGACTTCTAGCATAGTCAGAGGAGATGAATGGCTCAATCCACATAGTCACAAATTGCTGTTGAATGCTATTTATGATACCCCTAGATTTTCCATAAGACACCCAGCAGTCAATCCAGAAGAGCAGAGAATTCCTACGGAACTTGCATCGTTTAAGATACTACTGGACATCTCTGTTGGCACTTGATGTTTATGTTCAGGACACTGAATCAAGCCCCTGGCCAAGACAGTTAAAGACATTTTAAGACCTATTCAGCTCTGCCTGAGGTAAACTTTTACATCTAGTCAACAAAAGCTCTTTCTAAACTTACTGACAGTAATGAGAGCTTAGATACCTATCTTGCATGTAGATGTCAGTGTTTAGACATCTAAGTACAGGTAGGTACACACAACCTGCATCTGAATCACTCTCGTGTCCATTATTCTTGATTATAATATAGATGTGATCTAAAAGGATAAACTGCTTAAGTACAGAGAGTGAAAAGATATATCCTTGCAGGAATTTTTGGCGTGATCTTTCTCAAAACCTCCCAGAAGCTGGGGCAGCAAATGGTAAGATGGTAACTACTGCAGTCTAAACTCTGGTCAGTAAGAAACCACTGAAACATTAAGATCAGGAGCCTGAGTGATAGAACAAGTGAAGCTGCTTGTACTGGTCATCATGAAGAATTATTTCCATATTCAAATCCAGTCCTACATAGGAAATACAATTTATCTAGCTGTATTACAAGCAGATCTAGTAGTAAGATTGCTGTTAGGGAACACGCAGGCAGTCTATGAATGATCATAAGTGACTGAGCTACCATAGCTTCATTAAATGGTATAAGATAGTATGAGTGAGGCAGGTGGGAATTCAGAAAGTTTGTTGGTATTATTATAAAGGCAGCATTGGAATGTGATTAAAGGCAAGCTTATACTGAGAACTAAGTGCTAATTCAGTCTTCAACCTTTCCAGATAAATAAATCAAGCCTAGAAGAAAATGCATTTTCTTGTACAGTAAATAATAACCATAGTACTGTCAGTCATGCTATGCTCTTTTTTTCTCCTGTGACAATGGCACCTTCTGTCTGTGCCTGCTGCTTAACATACTTCAGATTTGTGAATATAAATCCTCCTGATATCCTCTGAAGATAAAATAAAAACACAACACCGGTTTCTAAATAATTTTGCCCTCATACTTCATACAAAATGTAGCTAGAGTTACTAAGCTAAGCTAAGTAACTCTAAGCAAAGCTACTGTCAGAAAATGTGTATCAAAGGTATAAGAGGTTTTGAAAACCATGGCAAAAACTGACAAGGGGTGGAATATATTTTGGCAGGAAGGCTTTCAGGTTTACATTTCATACCTTTAAGATGCTAAATCACGTTGAACAAAAGTGTGCTTAATATAGTGACTCTTTCATTCCAGTTAAAATACAAATTAATTTCTGAGATTCCTTTGTTCTTCAACAGATGTGACAGCCCATGCAGTTCTATGTTGTTTTGTCCTTGTGATAAAAGTGCCAAGACAATTATTCTTTGAAAGTTTGGAAAAGCATGCAAAAGCCAAATAATGGTAATTTCATCTAATTAATTCATCACTGCTCTCCACTCGGACATTATGCTGTTGGCCACAACTCTTTGAAATGTTCTCTTTTATATCATAAAACCCCATTATTGAATTGAAATAAAGAAAGAAAAGGAAGAATATTTTGGCAAGTAAGGTTTAAAATTTACTGTTTTGAAAATAGATTACTGAGAACTGTGCATTTCCTCCCAAGTTCCTATTATATAATTTTTCTGTGTGTGCTTTAGAATAGATAACCTTAAATGCTAGGCTGACTGATCTTGTGCCAGGAATGTTTGTGGTACTAGTTATTTTTGAGAGTTTACTTTGGTATCTTTTATGTTAACATGATATACAAACCTATGTGTCTGGGGAAATTTCAAATCACAATGGAACTAATTAAGAATGAAAATATTAAGAATGAAAATATTTTTAAAAAATAAATAATTAAACTATCAGTTTGACTCCTGGGCCAGCTAGGAAATCAGTAAACTATCTTGCTATAAACAGGAGCACAGGGCTGATCTATTCATTTATTAGGGCTAATACTCTGAGCAAATAATTATTACAAATACAGGGGGCAATGTTCTACTTCTGACCAATCTAATTCCACTGAACTCAGCTGATCTACTTCCGTAAGAACAGTTATATGCTTGCTGTGTGCAAGTTATAGTCCTCACATAACCCAGACTTACTGATTCAGACTGTTCAAATACCATCATCTGAGAGGAATTCAAAGAAACATGGCTGAGTGCAATGGGATCCATGAGAATTCAGAACAACATTAAAACACAAGATAATGGTCTTGGTTTTGATCAGACATTATTAATTCAGTACACACTGCCTAAGGGATTATGATGTGTAAACAGCATATTCTGCTTTTTAAGTTTTTGTTCAGGATTGCTGTGGATTTCAAGGAGTTTCAAGATGGAGAATTTTACCTCAGGAGACTGACATACTTTCAGAATTGTGAAGTTAGAATTGGAGTTGAGGCTGTTCAGCTCAAGCATTTAAAAAACTCCATTTGATGATGGGCAGTGGAGAAGAATATGAGAGCTGTCAGAAAGGAAGAGGCAGATTTAGCACCAGCATTATCTATGCGGAACATCTGGTAAAGAGTCCACACCCAGAGCCAGACACAGGGGATGTTCCAGTGGGGAAGGTTACATGGAGGACCTGAGAAGCCATCCAGATGAAAGTGTGGCAGGGATATCCATGAAAAAGACTGGAACATCAGTTTCTATTATCTGAGATTGGATGTGTGTCCAAGCATAATCTTCTACTGTGCCACAAAGTACACCTATGTGAGTTGTCCAGGTTTCCTCTACAGATGACAAAGAGAAAATGGTAGTTCTACTGCACAGGCCATCTGCAGGAGGATGTCCATGTAAGTTATATAGCCAGAACTTAAGTGCCTTTTTCTCTACATTTGGTAAAAAGGGAACCTACTCAGCCAGCTCAGATTACAGAGCTTTCACTGAAGACTCCTAAAGTTAGGTGTGGTCAATTTTTACTTAGCATTTGCTAAAGCTGTGCTGGTATTTCAAAGGGACTTCCAGGGTATGTCGTGGTCATAGCAAAAGAAGCAGTGGAAGTTATAAGTATCTGTCTCTGTATGCCAGGCATTCAATTCATTACAGGCCAGATCTTGTGGAAATTAGTGACATTAAATGGCTTTGCTGAAAGAATAATAGCATTTAATTTCTCTGAAATACCTAGAAAGAGAAGACAAAATGCAGTATCACTGACTAGTTGGTGAACACTATGTGTTTCTGTAGTGTTGTCTCTTGTCTCCCCTGGCATGCTGGATGGTCTATCATCTGGTACAGGGTAATGCAACCCTCTTGAGTTTAAGAAGCTGCACACTTTTATATCTGATCTGAATCTGAGCCTCCATATAGTACTCTCTTGTTTTAGTTGCTGCAGGTTGAAAGGGATGAGCAACTACATGCAGCCACTGTTCTTACAGTAATTATCTCCTCAACACCCATGTGCATAGCATATTTTCTTCTTATTTAGCCTTCTCATTCAGAAAAAAATACCTGTTTTGCTGGTGCAAAGCTATACAAATAGAACATAAACGTCCTGTAAAATTCTTTAACATTCAATACAACAGAGCCTTGTGTTCTGCTTCGTAGCTTAACTTTTTTCCGAAACATACTTGCCTTTTTGGTCTATGGCTACATTACACATAAAGAGTGTGCATCTTTCTACCTGTTGTTTGTGCTCTATCTAGATATACAGTGTTCTCACAGAATAAGTCCAGTCTTTAGTTTTATCTGTGCTCTCTCTCCCATGAGAAACTTCCACATCTCTTTAAAGGATCAAACTCAGATCATTAATCATTCCATGCAGTGCTCATTGCACTTCCAGTGTGAAAATCTGTCACCTCCTCACTTTGCAGATACCGATTAACAGTCCCTGTCAGGTTGAATTAGAAAAATTAGTAGATTTTGTGCTTGTTTGTTTTGGCCATGTCACTACTGCAAGATCTCTCTAATCCTTGTAGAGTTTCCCTGAATGCAAAAACTCATTGCTTCAGATCCACTGAGCAATATATATTAACTCCCATAGCTCACTATAGAGTTACATTTGGGAACTATTATTGTTTTGACAGTTTCTTTCGCTGTCAGACATAGGTACACTAGAAATTGTATAGAGAGTGTATAAATAGTCTGGAGTTTAGTCTATACATTCATAAGGTGTTTGAGTTATCATTTCTCTTTTTTTGGATCACAAGTGATTCCTGAATAAATAAAAATCTCTATGAATGTATTAAATAACCACAGGGTGTTCAGAAAAGCAAGGATGAACAGTTTATCTGTTCTTGTAGCACAGTATTGCTTGGTCTTTGTAACTTCCAAATTGATGATAAAATAGACATATATTACAAAAAAGAGGGTTCAATATTAAACTGTGCTATCTAGAAAGACCTATAACATCAGAATTGCTTTCCTGAAAAAACTTGAGAAAAATTGTGTAGCATTTCTTTCATGGTCATCTGTGATAGTGCAGCTATACTTCTAAAATCTACAGAGATTCCCAAATTACAATGAAATTAAACAATCCAGACTGAACAGTCACAGTGTAAAATTTCATGGACTTTTCTTTTTAGAGCTGACACTTCACATTAGATGTTTCAAAGTATGCTTAAAAGCATTATTTTTTCCCAACACTGCTAAATCGCAGGCACTGTGATCCCACTGAACACACACTGACTGCAGGGGAAAGGTTTTATGAACCTTAATCCTGCCTCCTGGGCTCCTACCGCGGTGTTGATAGTTTGTGCGTCTCCAGCCTCATGTAACATCAGAGCTTCCCGTTAGCTCCTCCAGAGCAGCAGAGCTGTGCTTCAGAGGGGAATGGCTATGACATCTCATTCTTTTTTCTCCAGTGCAACACAAACTGTCCAAGACCCATGAGCTGATCCAGCTTGAGGGTTTCTTCTGCACCATGAAGGGTTCTTCCACACTTATCAATTCTTATGATTGCCAAAACACCTTCCTGTCAGTTTTTCAAAATCTTTGCACAGTTCTGCTATTGTTTACTATTTATTTTGTCCATAAACTCTGCAACAAATGGACTTTCAGTGAGAGGAAAAACAGGCTCATATGTGGGATTAGATGTAACCAGCTTCATGGCCAACATACTCTCTCCATTCATACTGCTGCTATTAGCACAGGGGTTGCATATGCTCACAGAAGCACACTGTCCTTAGAAAGAAATGTGTGCCAGCTGTCTCCCAGTGGACTGTGTAGAGAGAGTCTGGCCATTTCCAGACCTAATTTGTTCAAATCACAGTTGCATGACCATGGTTCAGATTTTCACCCTTAGCACACTTCAGAGCTTAAAACTCCATCTATAAGCATAACAGCTCATAGATAACCTGAGTGTAACTGCCTGCGCAGGCATGCTTAGGGTCCTGATTACATGGCGGGATCTCTCTGTCTCATTATACAGAGAGCTCAACTTATAGTGAGATGGTGCATTCCAAAATGAAAAATTACGTAGTCTGTTAAACCTAATTTTGACAACAATCATCCCATACTTATCACCTACTCTTGTCAGCCATGTAATAGCAGGATGAGGCAGAGAGTCTTGTGTATGGGACACCAAATATGACTTTCAATTTTAAATTTTTCATCTAAAAAACATATAAGGGAGTTATGCCCTTTGATATATGGTCAAAAAGTTGTTCACAAATACTCAATATTTATCTAAACACTGTATCTGTACATGTCTATGAAGAAAATGCCTGCCTTGGAAAAAGAGAAAAAGGAGATGATTTGTAATTTAAAGTAATACCTCTCATTAGATTATCCAGGATAGCTGGAAAAAAATCCAGCCAGACTTTTGGGCACAGAAATAATTCTTCATGTTTGGGGGAGAAAGATGAATGCCCTTATTTGTATTTAACTCTCATTTCTGTGACGTATGATTTCACCTTCCATTTGCTTTGTATCTAGTCAGTAAATCTTGTGTTTATGAAGACATAAGCACCATGAAACACTTTGACACTCTCCATTTCCTTCATCCAAAGCAGTAGCATTATCTAAAATAAACGGGCTGTCTAGCTAAGGAAGGAGACATAACGAGTGTTTTCACAAGCCTGCCCGTGTTTCTGTGAAGCTACCCCAAGGCGTGAAAGCAGGAGGGGAAGGGGAGGAGGGCCTGTGGCGGATGTTGCTGGAACAGCCAGTGTCCAGTGAGATACAGCTGTGTAAATGTGACAAACGTAAAAGAGAGACGAAGAGGTGAAGGCGAAACTCTGCTTGTGCCAATAGAGAAAAAAGAATTGCTTGGCACAACTTGTGTTGAGACTGTGGGTTATAGCTTGTGTGCCGAAGAAGCATGTACATTCTCACATGCTTTTTGCACTCGTTTGAGATACAGGGTGACTGCACTTAAAAATAAGTACAAAATGTACTCTGTATATTGTCCTTTCCACAAGACAAATGTTCATGCTCTCCTCAATGGACCCAGTTCTAGTCCTTAATCACAGATTCTTCCATAACATTAAAATCTTGATTAATATCTGTACTATATTTCCATTAATTCTGAATTTGGAAATCAATCATCCTCTGGCACGATCCTTCTTTCTTATCAAATTACATTTTTTAGAGCCTCCTGGTAGTTCATTGCTATGATTATTTATGTAACAGCATTCTTGGGAGGAAGGGCAACAGTAACATCCCCTCCTAGAAAAAAGGAAACTGAGGCACAGATCATTGGTTAGACTTCCCTCCATTGTGTCTTTTGACTTAATGCTCATGCAGCTCTTCCCTTCCTGTTATTAAGAACCCCTCCTCCCTGATAAAGGGCAAAATTCTTGCTGTCTTTTCTCGGGAACATCATAATTTTTCTTGAGTCAGCAAATGGAGGCCTAGTTAAACCTTGCTCTGTTTTTCAGCTGGTTTGCCCCATATGAGTTGCAGGAACAGGTACTGGAGCTCTTACATTGCAATCAGTCAGGAATGCTGATAAGGACAGATTAATCTCTATCCTTGAGCTCACAGAAACGTTAAGAAAACCAATGTGTTCTTCCTTCTGTTTTCTTCCATTAGCTCTATTCTTTCCCACACAAGCACTAAAGGTAGCACCTTTTTGACTTTCTCTTAATAAGTTTATTATTGTCCTTCTCAGTAAGAAGTCATTTTTCTCTGTTTTCTTCAAACCAAGTACAGGAGCCTCACCTTCAGCCTGGACACGTGGAGCCTTTCTCAACAGTAGAAAACACTTTATATAAAATAGCTTCCTAGATTTCTTCCAACAAAACTCTGTTCAGGTCAGTGCTTTTCAGTAGTTGCTACTGCAGCAAAAAGAAAAGAGCAGGCAAAAGAAAACAATTTTTACCTCAGTGCTGCACTTTGGGAACCTGCCTCCTTGTTTTTCTTGGTGCTGGTCCCATCACTCTCCTCAGCCAGCATTTAGGTTCCATTTAATGCATGTACCGTGGGCTAGTAAATAGTTGATGTTTTTCTAGTGAAATGTTGTAACTTAAAAAAAGGATTTGTGAGAACTGTACACAGTGAGTCCAAATTCTTCTTCTGTACTCTAAAAACTGAATGACAAGTGATCCAATTAAGAGGCATATTTAACTTGCTTCCCTTCCTGTGCTGCTGCCCAGGTGCAAAGCTCGGGCTAAGACCCGTCAGGATGCAGAGTCATCCAACCAGTCTGAGACACTGTAACAGACATTTCGGTCCTAGCATGAACATTGTTCTCTTGTAAGAGAGAATTCTTTTTGGTACTGAATGTTTAGTTTTCCTCACTTTTTACTTCTTTTCACAGATTGATTTGCACATCTGGAAAGAGCAGACTTTTTGGCCAAGCAGAATTAACGCAGCAACTGTTTAACTAATTCTGTCTGGAAGTTACCCTTTTAGTATTAGGGATATATCAGGTAATATATTTAATTGGAAGGTCAAGTCCTTTGGCTGATCGCTTTGGTATGGATTTATTCACTGATGATAATTTGCATGGGTATAAGAAGAGAAAATTTCAAAGGAAAAGCAATGAGATTAGCCATCATCCATCAAATAGCTAGATAATTATTTGTCGAATATGGATATTTGAGATGCAAAATTAATATTGATACAGCATCAAGGTGCAATGCAATAACCATCCAAAATTTCTAAAGCCAGCATTTACCAAACAGAAAAAAAAGTATCAACCATACAAAAATATAAGAAACCGAAAAAGGCAAGAACAACCAATAATTGTTAAAACTACAGGTCTTCTTTATCTTTTTTAGCTTTTGTTTCTCTGACACCTTGTACTCCATGAATAAACCTGTGCTTGACGTTTTTCTGCATGGTCCAGTGCCTTCTTCAAGCCTGCCTTGATTCATGGAGGTCCTGTGCAAATTCCCACAACAAAATGTACAGGAGTATTACATTCATTCTTAAGTCTTCCTCCTCTGTAGCCATAGTAACTACAGAAATCAACAGAGTAATCACTAGCAAAGCAAACCATTAATGCTGCAAATGAATGTTACAAGGATCATGCCTCACTGAGCAACTCATTACAGTCAGTATGTGTAGGTTTGAATGCAGTTCCTCTCTGTAGCCCTTTTACATCTTATCTGCAATGAGCTCCATAACCTCTCCTCCTGGAATGTATCTTTCCCTGTGTTGGTAATTGTATGTTGGTACTGTGTCCTGGGTTTTTCCTCCCTTTCTAGTGAGAACCAAAGGTGGAGGGATACTTCCTGTACACAATGCTGACTTGCCTTTGAATCTGTGTAGTTTGTTGTTAGCAAATAAATGTCAAAACTAAAGGCTAACCTCAAAAAAGTGAAGTATCTGGATTTCACTGGTGCACATGCACACCTTGATTCTGGAAAACTGCAAATCAGATCTCCCTTAGGTTGCTGGACGACAAGGTATATTGTTCTCCAGATGATGTATCTCTGCTGAGCTGTGCTCTCTGCAGCTACAGTGCTGTTACCGTCTCTACACTATACTTCCAACACGTAGAGGCTTACCTTAAGGTGAAAACAAGTTGTCTAGTCAGATCTCCCAAAAAGCAGAAACCATAAAATTGTAGTCTAATTTAGGTTGTAAGGTTGGAATAGACCTCAGGAGGTCATCGTGTGCAACCCCCTGTTCAAAGCAGACCAGTTTAGATTAAGGTGCACAGGGCCTCATGAATTCATTTCTGTATCAGTGGAAATTAATTGACTTTGAAAAATGCCGGAATTGAGAATCTACTATGATCCTCATTAAATTCTTTCTGTAATCAACTACCATCACTGGGTTGTTTTTTTTTTAAAAAAAGGTTCATTTTAGCCTGTATTTGACTAGCTTTTAATTCTGATTTCTTCTTTAGATATTGGTTGGTAGATGCTGTCATCACACACCTTTTATTGATAAAACCAACCAGATTGAGCTCCATGAATCTGTCACTGTATTATGTTATTTATGTTCCATTTGCTTCCATAATCCTTCTCTAATTTATCAACACGCTTATAACAACAACTGTCTAGTCCAGGGCAAAAGAGCTGGACAGAACATTCCTAGTCATAGCACCAAATAATTGGCTAAAGTATGTCTTTACTATCTAGAGTCAAGATTCCACTTTTTATTTATCCAAGAATTATAACAGCACTTTTGGAAATGGCATCTTAATGCTAATTCATATCCATGTTAGCTGTCTGCCTTGAACCTCAATTTACTCCTTCCTAGGAAAGCCATCCACATCCTGCAAGAGTGTTTCTAGGTACAGGACTGTCCATCTAGACATATCGATAGTGTGATTTCATGAACGTGTTTGTGACTTTCTTATGAAATGTTTTAATCATCCTAAACACTTCTCTTCACTGATTACATTATTTACACAGTCTTTGTGTCATTTGCAAAATTGGTCAGCAGAGATTTGATGCTTTCTTTCAGACCATTTATAAAATGGGATAAGTATCTCAGAGTCAGGAAGAGGTCTCACTAAAGAAAACACCAGGTCACTGATGATTCTCTACTTGCATTCACATTCTAAGATTTAATCTGTTTGCTATTATTTTATTTATATGTACAATATTGACATGTTAACTTTTCTCCTTTCTTAAGCAAAATGCCAGAAGGTACCAAAGGAAATGTTTCACAAAAGTTGAACTGTATTGTATTGCATTTATATGAATGTGACCAGATGTAAATGTCGGAGTTGAGGCCACATATGTGGGAGAATCATCTCTCCACATACTACCAGTATGTGCAGTGTGAACTTACATTTTAAAACCTCTGATTATAAGAGACTTGAGTCCCTGAGAGTTTTTCAGTTGCTCAGGCTAGGTACCTTTATAATGACATACAGGCTTATGCTCCAATTACGGATTTCCAGATGTACTGCTGTATTGCACAAATATTAAAAACTGCCCACAGTTGAACTGCACTGTGGCATTTCACTGCTTATAAGGAAGAAGAGAAGATTAATTCCTTTTTTTTTGTTTGTTTGCTTGATGTTTTCCTTAAAAGTTTATCTTAAATGAAGGAAGGGAAATATTTACAACTGCAGTGGAACAATGGCCTGTAACTAAGGAAGGGAAAGTTTAGGTTAGGCTGTAGTAAGAAGTTCTTAACTCAAATAGTCTTGGACTCCAAAATAAGTAATTTGAGACAACATCATGGAAGATTTTATAAACTGTGCAGGTGAGACACTCTGGAGAGCCATCCTATAAAGCACACAGACTGGTAAAAATTGAATACTGGGCAACCATCACCTTTTATATAACCTTCCTTTTTCTAGCACTTTATCAGTGACAAAAAGGGGTATCTAAAATTGAAGAAAATTTAAGAACCCTATATACCTAAGAAGAGATTTCCACCACAATACAGATCCTGTGGAGAATGGCAGCTCAGTGGAAAGACCCAGGCCAATTTTTATATTTGTTATGTTTAAATACAAGCATTCAGGTGCTGAATTCTTGAAAGTCTGACCCAGTGCAACCCCTTGAGAGTGTCATAAGGATACAGTGGCCGTTTGAATTGCCATCACACCAAACATTAAACAGAAGGATGGGGGAAACGGAGGTGAGACATTCTATGATTCAGGAAAAAGACAAGAGACAGTACCACAGAAGTCAGGAGTTTCTCGCTTACCAGTTCTCTGCTAAACACAAAATATCTAAGTAAGGAAATATTACATTCACTTTGGTACTGAATTCAGTTAACCTATTCAAAGAAATAAGTGATGTTTATTTAACAAACTAATCAAGTTTCCTACTTAAACCAGAATTTAAACCTGCTCTGTGGCATGAAACTCAACTTTCCAATTTATACCATATAAAATGAGCCAGGAGTTGGACAATTGCTGTTCTGAAGCAAGTCTGTATCATGCAGTGAAAATGCTGCAGATTTACACCAGTGGGAGAGTGTTCAGTCTGGTCTGCTTAATGATATCTGGAGTTATCTGTTTCCATACAGTGTGCATTTATTTCTCTTTCTTAACACATTCATATTTAACAATTGCAGTTCTCTGTCAGACAAACATATGTCTGAACTGAAGGCAAAAAAAAATTTTGTAGTTCGGATGACTTGTAGGTGCTAGTTACTTTCCTGATTTTGGAGGAGTTACAGTGATGATATTTGGCCTGCTATGTGCAGGATTCACTATTAGCAGTGACAAAAGTACTAAGCTTCACTCTCCTCTGTGACTGTGACACATGTCCAGGATTGAAGAAAGAGTAAAACTAGTCCCCCTAGTGTACTGTTGTTGTAAAATATTTAGATCTGTAACATGCTGGTTTGTCTATGGGTTAATTGGTCAGTCTTCTCTATCTTCCATATGTTTTTACTACACCAGATATAATTCTTGGTGAAAGACACTTCTCCTGGTCATTTTTCTTGAACTGTAGGCTTCTGGGACCGAAAAAATTCCACCTGATAATACAACAATCCTTCCAGAATGCAAGATAAGAACTAGATAATATTTTGCTCCAGTATATCAAAGCTTATAAGAACTATCTTGGTATTTATTGGTGTTATTAAGGTGGGGTTTTTTAATTCTAAAATTAAATTTTAAACCTGTATATATCCATCAGTTTTCATTATATATTTCTGGATAACATTCCCATAGCTTTGGAAAAAACACTTTTTAATTAAAAAATGATCAGATCAGATAGGTAATAATTATTGGAAAGACTCATTAATCAATATTTTCTTCTGGAAGATGACTAATAAAATGTATAGTCAATATCATTTTGGTATTTTTATAGTGCTTGAGTTTTATTGCCTGAATTATAAATTATTATGTTGTGCTCAGAGTGTCAAAGACAATTGCATTATTTGATGCAACTGCATTGAACACAATGCTGCACAATATCACTAACTCGTCACTGAAGAGCCTAAGTGTTAGATTAAAGCTGTGAGGAAAATGTAAATGAACCAGTACCAAATCAGACTCAAATTTCTACATGGACATTTACAATAGAATATTGAGAAACAGGAGTCTGCACTAGAAAGACCACATGCAGCATTAGTATTTCATAAAATATTTAGTATTTATGTGGAATGTAGCTATCTGTAGTTAGTTCTTTGTGTAGGGGACTGTGGGAAAATCTACACTGAGAAGAAGTCACTTAGGAATCTAAAGAAAAGGCAGATTTGGGGAGAAGTCTGGGTTTGCCCTAGGAAGGGGACTGTAAAGGTAGATAGATTTGGTTGTCTCGAAGTATGTGCACAGTGTAATGTAGCATACTGGTCTGGCACCCAGCTTCTCACTTGTGCTAGCAACCACTTCAGACTACCCTGCTTTACCCTGGGTGAATGGTTATGGCTGGTAGTCTACAACCTAGTCATAGGGTTTTTCCCATGAAATAGGAAGAAGAGGGTTTGAGCCTAGGCCATCAGATGAAGGATTGTTGATATGTCTATCACAGACTAAGCCCTCCATTCACTGAGCTTAGGTATAAAGGGGATGCAGAAACAGCACCTTCACCTATGTTTTGGAAAAAAAGTAGCTTCTTCTACTGGATTTTGAATAGGACTAGTCTCAACAGGCTTACACTCAGAATACCCTCAGACCACACTTTAATTTTATTTTATTTAATTTGATATGATTTGATTTAATTTGATTTTTAATTTGGTTTAAAAAATCAGCACCACATATGAAGAAGGGGGAATGGAGCAAGCAAAAGTTTGGTCACTGTTTATCACCAAAAGTATAATTACTCTGAAGATACATCTCCAAAACCACAAGATAGGAAGAGCTTTTGTAGGGAACAACCACAGGGAAAGATGAGCACATGCTTCTGGGGTGGTTACTACTCTATCAGAGTACACATTTTTGGGAAAATTTTCAAGGAACTTCATGCTGTTGCAATGAAGAACTTCCACTGATTTCCACACACTGAGTTACCAGCAGTGTAAATCCTCATTTGTGTTAGTAGCAGGTGATGGAATTCAAAAAACAGCGGTTTAAAATAGAGAATATGATGAAGCAGGAGAGATGTGTCTTGCCTAAAGAGGGGATCTGCAGGGGCAATTTTGAAAGCAGGTAATTCACAGCCCTTCACTTGTTATCTGTTAAATGCCACTCAGTATTTTCATAGCAGTATTGCTTTATTTAGGCATGTTTAAACCAGATATTTTAATTACCTAAATAAACTGGCCACTTTCAAGGTGTTCTCTATGCATTTTGAGCATTGGCAGGTATAAAACTTTATACATGTAGCACTTAATATTACGGTATAGAACAGATTATTTTTGTCTGGGACACAGTTATAGAAAGATACAAAATGAACAGATGGAAACATCCTAATACTATTTATGTTTGTTTCCTCCAGATTAACTTGAGAAGGTTAAAGGGCAATTTATTCCCACATTTCCTAGTAATTTATTTGTAGAACTACTATGTCCTGTCTGATGAGAAGATCTGAATTTAGATATTATAGCAACTCTGTCTGCCTGTCTCTGTCAGATTATAAATGGGAATTCCAATCACCTCAAATTGCTGTCAGAAGGATATTTTGCCTTAAAACTCTTTCATATATGCTTTTGCTATGTACGTTTTCTACAAGCAGCATGTTTCCCTAAGCCATCTGAATCTCCTGTCTTCACACATAGAAAATTGCACATAAAGCTTTTGGCATGGCTACTTTCAGGATGGAAGCTGCCTGTTAATTTTCCCCAGCTCAACATACTGTGTGTGTATATAGTTTCTGAGGCCTATCTTGGATGTATTTCAGATGAACTCCCATGGAATCCCAAGCAATTTTTCTGACAGAAGATTTTCCAGTGAAGAATCAAATCCATCATATTAGGGGAGGACATTCTGAAAAGCAAGGGTACATTTCAACAAACAAGGCTGTCAGACTCGCCCTCAAGCTTGAGCCTTAAGTTTTTCAGCCCGGCAACAAGATTGTTTGATTTAGAAGGAACTCTGAATGCCAGTTCCTTGGAGATGAACAACTGAAGTCTCCTTGCTTGGTATGTTGCCTAACAATCCTTTGCATCAAATTGTGCTATGCTGTCTGCTCTGACACTGTGCCAGATCCTTTGCTGTTATAAATCACTCTTATCAAATTCATCAATTTTTGTCATCTGAGGTTCTGACTCTTCTGACTTCTGCTCTCCTCCTATTTGAGGTTAAGAAAACGTCTCTCTGTACAGCCCAAATTAGTGTCTTTTGAAAACAAAGCTGGTAAACTTACCCTGTTAGAGCAACTAGCCAGTGGCTGGAAAAGAAAGAATAGCATACATTTCAAGGAATTATTAAATGCAACCTAGGATGCCTGGTTTACAGGCTCTTAACTGGTTTCATGAGTATGTGGATAGCAACTTGTTTATACTTCTCAGAGACAAGCAGGACAAAACCAAACATTCAACCTGACCATGGTATAGATCATATCAGGAGAGAGTGAGCAACAAACTCCTTAGTGAATTCTCTTTCTCAGCTGGTGTTTGTGGCTAAACTGAAATTAATGCAGTGCAGAAGTATAATACAAAGAGTAACTTTGTGAAAAAAGAGAAGCATGTGTGACAGATTGCACATAGCCCTGTAAAAAAGACAAGGAATTAATTTGGTTCTTAATCACTTCCCAGTGAACCTGCTGAATCCACTAAGGTTGCCTGAGGATAAGTGAAATACAAACCTGATCCATTTGGTTTGCTACAGCCTCTGGCAGTCTAAATGTAATTTTAACCAAATCAGAACAGTAGCAATATACCCTTAGCCAGCACAGATGCAAGGGATGACTCAAGGAGAAATGAACCAGTAACATGTTTTTGAGCAAGAGGATATCTTTGGCAAATTGAATTCCAAAATAAAAATGAATATAATTTGCTCCTTATTTTGTAGCAGCTGAGGGTAGTTCTATGTGAAAATGGTAGCTGAAAAAGGGCCATCCTGCTACATAACGCATTTCCTTTCTTTGCTATGGCAATCACTGATACGGCTTTTAAAAAGGAAATTTGAGTTCCAGTTTCTTGAGATCCTTTTACTCATCTGCTGAAGCCAAAGAATAGCCTTGATGCTTATTTGTGGTCATGGAATTTCTTTGGCTGGGAAACAGGTTCTGCTATGAAGGAGCAACTGGTACAAAGATGGGCAATGCTAATTCCTTGCACATCCTGAGTCTCTGCTCTTTGTGGTCTCCCAAACAGAAAGAGTAAAGGTTAGAAGCCTAAAGGGTCTAGGATAGGGCCTGAGGAATTCTTTCTAGCTAGAATTCCCAGCTTCCACCCTTCAGCTTCTAATTAGCAAATGCACTTTCACCTACTGATGAAGGCACATTAGAAATTATGTAAGCTGGATCAATGCTGCCTTTATACTGAAATGGTTCCTGTGGATATATCAGGAACAACTGTTAAACTACTTCCTGCTCATCTGCTCCATGTTGCATTTACCGGGTTGGCAGATGAGTACAGGGAAAAATACTTGTCACTGTTTATCAAAGTGGGAGCACTGCTACTGCAGCCATGAAGGTCAGAAGATAGAAACAACACAAGATTTGAAATACATCTTGTTGAGCTTTAAAAACAGAAATGGCTACCTGACAGTAACTCAATGCACTAGCTGATGTGTTGTTTCAAGTGATGAAAAGTATTGTTCAGTCAGGGTTCAGAAATATTTATTTCCATTTTCTAGGGGAGGTACAATAATTACCTCAGTTCTCAGTTTGAGAGAAATTTCTATTTCTGTGGGAGAAACATGCAATATGTCATATTTGATTTTCAAACCATTCCAGTGGAAATAAATCAATTCCCAAATGTCATGTTGTATCTCTTTCCACATTTTTTGTTCATAAAATAGAATAATTCCAAAATAGAGATTCCTTGAAAGACAGGATTATTTTGTTCAGGAAAAATAATTTAAAATAAATGGAAAGATCCTAATTTCACCAGAACTTGAAACACATTTTACGAAGAATGTAGAATTATGCTGATGTCATTTTTTTCAGAATTCTTCTCCCATTTGTTTCTTTTTCAGACCTTTTTCTGATTGGCAGATATCTGACCAGAAATCAAAGTAGACAGGCAGAACGCGACATCATGCCCACTTGTATCACCACAGACTGTAATGTGAAACTTCATATTGGTTCCTGCAGAACTGAACAATGGATTATGGCTTAGAGAGAGAAGCTGGAAGATTTTTAGAAGATGGCAATTAACTTACTTCGTGCAATCTATTTGCTTTAGAATTTGGGAAAAGGAAAAACAAATTTCTTCTCCAGGTTTGTTATGATACCCATTTAGGTTTGCTTTCATTCCTTTGACTTTCGGGTTATCCATAAGGTACCTAATTTACCAGCTAATTTGCTCTAGATTCTGTCTATATTTAATGAATAGCTATATGATTTTCAAGGATGAATTTGATTTAAAGGTGGCTAACTGTGTTACAGTGGCTTTCTCTTCCATTGATCATAAAACAGATTGAGGAAAAAGGTGTTCTAGTAGTCAACTCAAATAAACACTTCAAATTGAGGGGAATGAATCCAGGCCTATATGGTTTTGTTACTGAACCTATTCTTCCAACACTTCTTTTCTGTATGCAGTTCATGTTGGAAACTAAAAATGGTAAGGATACTTCCTACAGGACTGAAAGACTTAAATTTCACTGTGTATTTATTTCAGTTACCTTTTGTTTTTTCCAGTGTTCCTTCAGGTAGTGACTTTAAAACTGAAAGTTCACATTTTTAAGAGGATGCTCAAAATTTGCATACACCTATCTATAAACAAAATCTATATAAGTAAATCATGTTTCCTCATATAACTATGCATATTGAAACTTAGATCTGTCCAAGGTACATATGTAAATTTGACTTCCCCTTATAAGCCATATTACTTGTACCTACAAACGTTTATTATGCAAAAGCTGCAGAAGAAATTTTGAAGTGGATTATGTCCACTTACAGCCTTAGATGCAATTTTTCCCTAATGTGTGCCTAATTGATGTAACAAGTTTCAATAATACTTCCTGTTTGGTGCAGGAAGATAAAGCATGTGTTAATGGGTGGAACATAAAAAGTAAATCATTGTTCCTCCATTCTGCTGTCTAGTGTCTCACAAAATTTCTGTCATATGAGGCAAATAACTTCAAAAAGTGTTATACTCCTCAAGGCAAACTCTTTAAATTGAACTTTTACCGTTCAATTTTCATAAAAAGCGGTCGTCAGAGATCTCAGGGCACATCTGTCAGCAGAGTTCTTGCACTTTACTATATTTCTTCTAACAAACCACCTCATGAGCCCTGTCCTGATGGCTTTGTCTCAGGTTTTCTCCCCACATACTCCCACAACTGTAGCTTAATATTTCAACTGATTTTAAGTTAAAATTTGAAATTTTCCTCTTCTTAGACTGTGTCCTTTTGCACTAAGCCCTAACTGTTCAGTGTTCTGCAGATCTAATCTGTAGCTTTTGTTGCAATTTAACAGGAGCATGTAGTGACCAGGCAACTCTCTAAACAGAGAGGAAATGTTTATTAGCTGAAACATGGTATCGAGCAAATACCTGTTTTTCTCTAGAATATTTCCAACCCTTACAGGGAACTGAGGCAATTCTGGCTTATTTATACATTATCATCAGCCTTCCCTAGTTAAGGTAAGGAGCACCTTGCATGTTAAGCTTGGTCTTGAGTCCCTGGCTTTTGGCCTAGTGACTGAACTTACTCCTCTCCACTGTGACCATAGTCAAGCATGTGTCTCAGCTGACATGTGGTAGCTGACAGAATCTGGAGTTCAACTAAACAGTTCTCCTGCCTTCTCTCACCACCATGCCTTCTCTACTCCTAGGGGGAAGCTTCTGGTATCATATAAAAGAACAGTTACAGGTACACGTGCTCTGGTGAAGCTCCTTATGTGCCTTTTGGTTTGCACAGAAGAGTTTTGTAGAGCAGCCTGATCCATCCCTGATCATTTGGCCTCCCACATCTTCTGTATTTGAGTTCTGAAGGAAGGCTTGGGCCATAGAATACATTTAGGTGTTTACTAGTTTGAATAAAAGCAAATTTTGTCTCAATCACAGTCTTTCACATTGGCTCAACTGATGGAAAATAAACTCTTTTCACCCTTCCCTCTTGCCATACATGAATATTCAAAACCTTTCACTTTTCAGGAGGCCTTTAATATGAATTTACAGGTCTTGAGTTTCCTTAACTGAAAACAGGGAGATATCTGGACACAAATCATTAAAATTTAGTAGTTTTAGTATCATTCCCACTCCTAAGTGTTAGCTGATAGCTGGTTATCAGGAGCCTCTCTCCTCCTTGTCCGAGTTAGCTCCACACACCTGACTGACTGACACATTCCACAATGTCAGGAAAGTACAGCAGCTTGATATTCATCATAGCTTCACATTCCTGTTTATCATTACTCTACACTAGGCCCTTGACAAATAAAAAGGAAAACATCCTGTCTCAAAGAGTTTTGCAACAGAAAAACATCAGGAAGAGCCTAAGAGCAGATGGCAGAGTACAAAAAAGGAAATCAGAATGCTAGTAGCTTCTCCTGCCATTGGATCTCACAAATGGTCTTGTGGACCTGTTTGTATGGACACAGACTGGGGAACTACAGGAACAGCAGAAACAGAAGCGGAGTAAAAAGGCAAGAGATGAAGCATGCAGCCCTGTGCTCTGAGCACTGCGCTGATCTTATGTGGGAAAAGAACATTCCTGGTGATTGCACAGGAAGCCTTGTGAAGGGATTTTTACAGTTTCATGCATTTTTCAGTTGGGTTTTTCTTCTAACAGTATGACACACTTTGAAATCAGCTGGAAGCTAAAGCACCTGTTATCTATTTGAACATTATTTTCTCATTGCAAGTATACCAAACAGAAAATTTCTTTGTTACAGAGGGACTCTGTTGAGAAGAGAAAACAAATCAGAGTCAAGGGATTCAGTCCAATCCAAAGGTTCCCATCATTTTGCTCACCATCTGTGTAGTCAAAGATAGCAAAGGCTTCCTTGCCATTGAATAATGCAAACTTGGGGACTTCCTTGACGTCACTGTGAAGGGTGGGTGGTCTATGTGAGAGAGCTGGCAGAATGCCAGTTATCAAACATGTTAGAAGATCTTCAATGGTAAAGGATAAAAGGTAGTTCACAAACAAACCAAGCAAGTCTTTAAGCAAACATGTATTGCCCTTACCTTTAAAAAAAAATAATTATAAAGTTTTACTACTTTTCTAATAAATGGACTCTCACAGGCAGAGCTTGCAATCCATAGAGATGTGCAGAAAATGTTTTTTAAAAAGCAAACAGTCATCCAGAGAGTAAGATCTAGAATTCCTGATAGGTAGGTATAAAAGTATCGGCTTCTGTTTCTGAGTTTCTTTAACTATCCAAGCTGCTAAAACAACAATGATGGAAATGCTGGAAGAACTGCAGCTTTCTTCCTGTTCCAATTCCAGGCATAAATTCTGTAAGGAAGACCAATTTTTCTAAATCATTTCCTGTCCCTTTTCAGAAACAATGCAAGTACTTGGGAGTTCAGTATCTGGGAGGCTCCTAAAGCCTGAAGTGACCTCTGAGAATGAGTCTAGAAAAAATGACATTACTTTTTTCTAAGCTAGTTAGCACCAGGATGAGATTGAATGCAAGAACAACAAATACTAACGGTGACATCTGTGTTTAGGGGTTATCATGGCTCCATCTGGCATCTGACTCAACGTTTCTGGAAGTCAGGGGAAAGTTTTTTCACAACATGGGAGTTAAAAGAGATTCTTCCACTGGGTTCTTCTGCTGACAGAGTCTCCTTTCTTTACTTTGGTACTGCAGTTTTAAATCAATTCTCCTTCACACTAACAGTTTCTGGATATATATTTATCCTTTGTCTTCCTTCAATTAATTTCAGATTTCACCTGATGGAAATGGGGAGATTAGGCAAAAGTGGACACAGAGTGAAAGAAGAAATGGTAGGAAGGAAAAAGAGAATGAGTTTCCTGTGGTTCAGTCCTTTCCTTCACAAAAGGCACTCCCCAATTAATGAAAAACTGCTTGCAGGGATCTGCAATCTTTGGTGTTGACCCAGGTCTGACACTAGATCTACAACCATTCCCCATAGACAAAGATGAAGACTGCAGACCAGGGTGTTCTTACAAGTGAAAGCTGGCAGGTCTGTCCTGCCCAGCTTGATGATGTGTTCAGAAGCACCATTAGGTAGCAGTTGTTCTTTGAAAAACTTGGTGAAAGGGCTCAGAGGTTTTATTGGTGCAAATAAATAATTTGATAATAAATTAGAATCAAAGTTGACTTCAGCACAGAAAATGCAGATGGATATTTATAGTGTTTACACACATACATAAATATAGGTATATTCTGAAAGTAACAAATAAGGCAGAATTGCTGTAGATAAGGTTACCATGTGGGGATTATGAGTATCTCGGGTACATGCCAAGGATGCTTCCAAACACACAGTGCAAGTTACTTTCAGCAGGTGGTATCAGCATAATAACCTGTATGCATATACAGCTCTCCCTCAGGTAAACTTGCAAGACTGTCCCTGGAAGCTCCTAGTCATCCTTTTTCACTGCTCACCTCAAGCCGAGCAGAATGTGAATGTCACATTCGCTGCTCTCACAGTGTATGTCAGAGTCGGCCACTTGCAGCACAGCCCTCAGATCAGAGCAGACCAAAACAATCTTATGCCACCCATGAGCACACTTCTGTGATTTGTGACTGCACACAGGCTGGTCCTCAATCTCCTTGAGGCCCTGATTTGAGATGTATTAATTGTCTTCACCTTCCCTAGTCCTCAAATGATTTGCATCTTTAAAGGTCAGGTCTTGAGCAGCTGACATTATCTTCCCATACACTGAGTTTTCTGAAATGGTAACATCTGTGGCTAAAACCATGCAATGAAAAAAGTCAGGCACAAGTGAATTTTGGAAGGAAGAAGATGTGAAGGTGGATGAAGAAACAGAAAGGCGTCAAATAATATTCCTGAAATGGTAATGAATTATTAACTCAGCTACCGGCATCTTTACAGGAATGTGACATGGTACAATCCAAGTACAATTTAAAATAGTTTATGGAGTAGAGAAATAGGTTTAAAAACTACCTTAGAAACAAACGTACAGTTCAAAGATGTAAAATTATATGTAAATCCCTTGGCATTTTTTTATTCAGCCCAACCCAATTTCAAAACTAAAAATCCTACTCTGGGTCTCTCAGTGACAATGTCACTGAAAAAGTCATAATTCACTAGAATTTGTCCCATGTTGCTTGCTGTTTTCTATAGCCTCAGTGGAAGACAAAATAGAGAAAAAGGATTTTATGCTCTACCAGAACACAAACTGACTTTCCAAGAACTGTTGTCAGACATAAATCTCTCCTGATCTCACTGCTGTATTTATGATAACAATAAAAATATGAATAGCAATGAAATAATATTTTATATCTCTGTGGTGCCATTTAGTCATTGAGACCAAATGTTTTGCAGTTAGACAACACTTGCATTACCAGTAGCTTAAACGAATGAAAGCCATGGGTTTAACATGAGCAATGCAAAGGGGTCATATGTTGGGTGTGAATAGTCACTTATTCATACTTCTAAACAGCTGGAGTAGCAGAACACCTTTTTTCACCAGAAGTTATTAGATGCTAGAGTGACTAACTCTGGGCAGAAGCGCTGAGTTCTAAAAACGTTAATAACCAAGGGAAGACAGATTATACAGTGCATTCTGAAGGGAAAAAAAACCTCAAGACCTCAAGCAGTGTTTAGAAAGTCAATGTTGCATTTACTGTGGGAGGTATGAAATTATGCATGCACACAGTAAACCAGATGGAAAAAAAAGTTTCTGGTATAAATAACCGACAACGGCAAGAAGATAGGAGAAGGAAAACTACACTATCTCTATTCCACAGATGAAGGATTAGAGACATTAATAATCTTGCCCAACCAACTAAACCCTCAATCCAGGCCTCTGCTTTAACCACTCAATAGTCTTGAATGAACAACTTTGATATTTAGTTCTGTTCCCTTGTCTCTGCTAACATTCTAGGAGAGGAGACAAAATTGTTGATGTTGTCACGTCCCATTCAGATGAGGGAGACAAGTAACGTAGATTCATAGATCCCCAACAGAGTGGACAATGGTGAGACAAGTCTCAAAGTCCATGCAGATATTTATTAATTTCCCATAATGTACTAACTGGATACACAACAATTGGTTAAGTACATAATGAGTTATGGCAAGTGATATAGTATGCCTTGCGTTACTTGATGGTAATGAGGGAAAAGGGAAAAAAGAAAAGAAGAGAAACAGAGACAAAGGATAGAGAAATAGAGATCACTCGTCCATGCTCCTGTGTTGGTCCCGTCGAGTTCGTCAGGGATATAACTGTCTTCTCTACTTCTTCATGTCTTTCTTCTATCTTTCATTCCTTTTCCCCCTCAATTTATACATACTTTCCTTGGGTCAGTCCCCTAGGTCTACCCACATAACTGCTTATCCCTTGTATGGGGAGGGGTAAGGTGCTTCATGGGATGATGTAATTAGCATGATCTTGTTAATCTTTATTAATATATTCAGGGGTGTCAACTCTAATATGCATTTTGCAGATAATGAAGCAATGGTCATTCACTGGACAGATGGTCCTTGAAACTTTACAAGATGCACCAGAGCAGAACCCTCCTGTCTCCTCAGGGCTCCCTCCTCCAGCCCACCCTGTGCTATCCAGGCAGCCTTATCAATGCCAAACTCCACACAGTGCACCAGGGACTACAGTTTCATTACTTGCAAGTGTTGGAGACATCTCAGAGGGCCCCCACTCCCTTCCATCCCTTATCTCTCTCAGACTGTTGTTTTCTTGCAGGCTCATTTCTCTCAGGCCCTGTTTCAGGGAGTTGCAAGTTGTTTCTCACAGATGCACCACCAAGAAACTGAGAAATTGTGGGGGGGGGTTCCACATAGAAATTGATAGGTCTGCAATCTTGTGTCGAGCTGCAAGACTGAATAATAGAAGTTAAAAACCTTGTCCTACGTCACATAGTAGACCAGTGGAACCGAAGCATCCTGATTACACTAATCATGAGCTCTTAAAACAGTGTGCCTGGCTTCTACATGGTGTCACGTGCAGGTCTGCTACTGGGTCAGGTAGTGAAAAGTCCACATAACTCAGATGGTTATAGAAGGCAAATGGTATGAAAAAGAGCAAGTTTTCAATTCACAAAACACACAGGAAAAACTTTCTATTTCCTATTGTAAATGCTTCCTGAAAATTTAGAGAACTTAATCCTGTCAATAAGATCAGCTTTCTACATGAAAGACCACCGTTTTGAACAGCGGTATTCAAGCTTTAAGTTTCAAGGCTTTCTAGTAACTTCACTGCTTTCTGCCTATATGATTTATTGTCTCCTTCACATCTCAGAGTAAGTGACTATGCACTGAGCTAAACCTTGTAAAGGTAATGACTGCATTGGACAGGTTTCCTTCAGCAGATCTGTAGAGATAAATGATGCCTTTCTGTTGAGTATGAGTACCATGACGGTAAAAGGCATCAACAGAAAACAGAAACAAAGCAAACACAAATACCAATTCAACAGAATTAACTACAAATTGACTCAAAAAATCCCCTCAAGAACACAACACCAAATGTAAGAAGCTATACAAGCAAGTTTAGGAACGTAGAGTTGGCTGGAATGGGGCTCATTAAAGTAAATAAAGTGTTTTCTCCTGTCTCATTCAGGAACACTCTTTGTAAATATAAACACTCGAACCTATCATCCAATTTTCCTTGTACCTGAAAGAGTTTACAGGGCTCTGAAAATTAGCTAACTGTTTGGGATAGAAAACAAAATAGAAAGATAAAATTCCTCTATGGCAAATGGGCTGAGGGAGCAGGGGAGGAGAGCATACCCAGGGATTTAACATTGACTGTGATGAGGAAATGCAGAGCAGACATTTTTTCACTAGTGATTTTACCTGACCAGCAGCTCCTCTTCCAAAGCCTGCTAGATGGTAATAGTGGTGTCTCACAGATTTGCTCATATAGCCTAAGCTAAGTAAAACAGTAAAGAACCTAGTTAAAAACCAGGCATTCTTCTAGAAAAGTCATAGCAAAATGGAAATAAGTGCATTTTGATATCCTATAGGCTTCCTTTTGTAAAACCATTTAGCATAGTGCAGCTAACTTTAGCAGAATTCTCAGTGTTTTAACATACATTAAGCACATCGATTGCATTAAATATAATTACATATACTTGTATTAATTCTTATAGGTAGCATAGGCTTTGATAATTTTATCAAAATGATATAATGTATCAAAAGTTATATAACTTTAGGGCACACTCAAGAGACATGAAGGAAAAAGCAAATTCACAGCGAAGTCATTCTGAATGAATCTAATTTTAGTTTTTTCAGTCTGCTAGATCTGAAGCTGCTGGTTGCTCACAAGTCTAACATATCACAGGTCAGGCTCAGTTTTGTACTTGGAAATTTCCAGGATTTTTAAAAATGTAATAATATTTATCACACATAATTAAATATTACAATATCTTAAATGTGCAAATATTCCTTCAGGTTTCTGGTAAGAGATTAAGATGTTCCTGAACAATTTCTGATTTCTTGGTAATATACAACCCATGGTTATAGAAAAATTAAGGGAAAGAAAGAAGAAAAATCATAAATCAGGCTGATTTAATGTGAAGTGATGAGTTACTTATTATTGCTTTTTGTGCCTTTTTTAGAAAGGAAGATCGCTAAATCATGGGATGAATGCCACTGACTTCAGCAAAGTTAATCCTGCATATACCATGGTAAGGCTGATCCCATAAATCACATATTCACTAAAAGATGGGATTGCGTTTATAAAAACAGGGATTTCCAGCCCCTGCAAGTCAGGCAGAAAAACAACCTGAATGTCACTATCCTTTCCCTGACAAATGGCTAGATCTTCTGAACAAGAGCAAATACACTGTGTAACATGTGTACAGAAGACCCAGTGTAGCATACCATGCATGTACACAGAATGCACGCACACAAATTGTGTGCCTGAGGGGCCAACAAATAAAGCTATTACAAATGGGGCATGGGGCATAGGCCAGAAGAGTTGCACTAATGAGCTGTATTCAATATATGGGTTATTACCCCAGCATCCTTTCATAGATTATGCACTGTTTTAGGGAACTGTTGCCTGTGGGGACAGGACAATTTGTGAAGTTCCTGAACTGAAAATATTTGGTGTACTTGTAGAAAAGTTTGCCATGCTTCTACTGTTCTCCAGGCATCCACTTACGATGACAGTTAGCTTGGATAGACCTTGGGCAAGATGGCTGTTCCATGCTTTTGGACACCTAATGATGCAAGACCACTATGAGTTATGATAAATCACCTTTGACCAAATATTAACCTGTGTGGATATCTCTGAACACAATTTCAGTTTCCCAGCCTTATAGCATTTGGGTTCTTCTGTGAACTTAAAGTACGACAATGAGATAAAAATAAACTTCTTTTTAGTTGTATATGAAGTCCTGGTTTCAACCAATTACTGGTGAGGCAAGCCCAGCATCTTACAAGGAAAATGACCTAGCAATTTCTCTGTGAGTTCTTCCTTGACAAAGGCTGGACTGAAACCTCAGTTCCATTGAAATAAGTAGGAGTTTTGCCATTCATTCTGTGGATCTGGCTTCTACCCTACCTCTTTATTTGTAACCTTGAACAGTAGGTCTTCTAACAAAGCTCACAAAGAAGTGGGGAATGTAGCTGAAAAGATATGTTTAAATAGACAAAGTGTGCTAAATACTCATCATTTTTACAGGATATGTTCATACTTGAGTAGGTGCCATGAGGAAATATGGAGAACACCTACACTTTTCAAAATATACTGGTAAGAGAGCTTAGATAACCAGTGTGAGCTTAAGCTTGGGCAGCATTCCCTCACAAATACAACACCAACTGGCTGATATTTCATGGCAATTATATATTATTAAGCAATATTTTCAGAGGAAATATGGTCTCCATTTTTGAAAGAGATTAGGTTTCTGATTTAGATATTTAAATAAAAAAGTTGTTCAATATGATGTGCAGCCACAGAAAACATGTTCATCGATGTTATAGTAGAAGCCTAAAACAATTGAATATTAAATACAAAGTTCTCTGGTGGATGAAGCCTAAAATCCCAGTTCAGTTCTATTTAAAATATTGGCTCTGTTCAACATGTCTGAAAACCTATGCATACTATACAGAAAAGTTAACTTAGGCACAGGTAAAAGCTATGAACTCCTGAAACAATTAATAGTTGTTTATGTCCTGCTGTGGGCAGAATGGCAGAGCCATCACTCAAGATTTCTCAAGCCAACTGATAACACAACCTTCCCATGCCAGTTCTGAGGCTGGAGATACGTCAGTGTGGAATCACTGAGGTCACTTCTCTCTTTTGTTATTCTCATTTTTGGCCCTCTCCTAAATTCAAAATTGTTTTAGAGCTAACAGGATTTACAATCATGTAAATAAAGGACATTATATTAGCTTGCATATCAGATATGCTTGTTTATTCTGTCCAAGGAAGAGCTAGTAATAGCATTTTCATGACATCAGAGGCGAAGTAAAGGAAGCCATTCCAACTAATTAATCTCAGTATTGTTTATAAAGAAATATAGGCAACTGATCTGTGTAATTGTTCTAAGGAGTCACAGTTTGCACAGTATGTTTAAACAATGTATGACTATTAAGGGTAACTTTGAGGATGGATTTTTAATTTATCAGTGTGAGGTACTTTCCAGAGTTTATCAGAAGTGTGAGGCCCACAACGGTGAAGACACAGAAAATTTTCAGGCTTGTATTTTTTGTGGGAGCAATGACAAACCTACTCTAACACCCAGTAATTTATGAACTGCATAGAAAAGAGTTAATGGCAGTGATTAACATTATAATGAATAAGAAACCAGATTTCCACTGATATTCTAAAACTTTGTGCAAGAGACAATAGAACTTTAATAATTCTGATTTTTTAAATTTTTATTTTCTTCTATCTGATACCCACCTGAATAGTTGCAATTTCTAATCAGTGTTTTGGTGAAACTACAATACATTGTAAGTATCCAAACACTGAAAGCATAACTCTAGAGCTAAAAGGGGAGTTAGTTGTGGGAATTAAACAAAATAACATTGTTTTTTGTGAAGAATGCTAAGGGTCCCAAAATTAAACTTTTTTTTGTAAATGAAGATTGAATTTTATGGGGTTTTAGGAGCAGATCATTTAAGTTAAAATTAATTTAACCAGCCTTCTAAGAAATTGCATTTCTAAGTTTCATATTGTTTATTTAATAAATCTTTTTACTAATTCTTCATAGTTTACATTAAACCTCATTGAGAACTTTAGGGGAAACTGGGCTATAAACAAAGCAAATTAGTAACAGCTCATACCATTACCATCACAACTTTTTTCTCCACCTGTATTTCATCAAACAATCACGGTGTCTTTTTTCTAGCTTGCCTTCTGCCAATATATATGAATTACTGACTTTTACATGTGCACTGGGTAGTTAGCAGATAGGCCAATTCATGTTTAACTAGTGGTTGCGTTCATGATGTTACTGAACACAAGATTCAACCTTATATAGGCCGGGGAAACTTCAGGACTATGGTGTGGAAAAGATGTCTTAGCTCTCAAGTGCCTTGCATGCTCTCTGTTTTGCAGGTGCAGTGCTATGATGCTGTAATGCTGCTTTGCTATCCAACAATTAAAAACTGTATGTGTCTTTCACATTCTGTACCATATAAACTTTTCCCACCTCCATGCCCATTGCCACCCCCTGAACCTAAGCCTAAAACTGCCTCCAGGTGATCCATTTTCTCCTCAGTGACTGCAGATCAGGACCTGAACTAGCCTTTCCTAAAGGTCTCCAGTCTTTCAACGGTGCCCTTCGGTGGAACACTACTATCATCTGCAGTTTCCCCTACTTCCATTCAGAGGTCTTCAAATCCCTTTCCATTTCCCTTTACCTGGCTTCCCTGCAGCAGATCACTCAGCCAGATGAATTCCTTCACCAAAATACTTGTTACTGTCCTATGAGAAGAGAGGCAAAAAATATCTGAGACAGCTGATCGCTTTCACCAGAAACCAGACCAGAACATACTTCTTTTTAATTTCAAAGACATGTTGAATTTTTTTCATGTTTGAAGTACACCAGAAATAATCCAGAAACATACTTTGCTGGTCAGCAGCCACCAGTGTTCAAAATGACACTGCTCATGACTGCTGAGTTTAGCAGCCTAAGAGCATCAGCTAAGCCTCCAAGAAACACAAGAACAAATTAAAATTCACTGCTGATATGCTAAACTAATCTATTTTTAGAGCTGTTCATTTTCCTGACAATAGTTGAGCTTATGGTGGATGATATCTCAGAAGTGTCCACTGACTTTTAAGGTTAAAAATCTAACCTTGAACACCCACACAGCAGCTGAAGGGATGGCCTTCTTCCATGCTGCTCGCAGGGACAACGGCTGGCAGCCTAGCCATGGTATCCCACCCTCACCCATAACTTCTTGTAGACCTCACATTTTGGCTGCCTCCTTCTGCTCTATTTTTCTGTTCTTCAATTCTTCTTATTCTTCACACACACTGTGAGGGGATGGAGTGGCCATTTTGTTGGCTTCCAGTGCAGTGGCAATAAGGGGAGGTGGCAGCCATTTTGTGTATGATTTTTGTGTTGGAAGCTTTCTCTTAGGTCTTCACAAAAAAAAAAAAAAAAAAAAATTAAAAATCACTAGGTACACAAAGGAATAGTAAATTCTGCTGACACTGGCTATATTGTGACTTTACAGAGAATTTATTTTGGCTGCCAGCTGAACTAGGTAAGAGACCTGCTCACAGTGACCTGTGGCCAGCACAGAGCCACTGGACCTGTCACCCAGCCAGTCTGTCCTTGTAAAACCTGCTGAGGCTAAGGAGCAGGGATGACAGTGGAATTCCTGTGTTTATATGGGAGCTATTTAATTGAAATAAAGTTTTGCTGTCATGCCTTCCTGTTTTCAGAAGTTATCCAGCTGTTAGCTTCCTAATCAAAAGGGATGTGGCAGCATGCCACAGAAACTAGGTCTCCCTTCCAGCCCAAAGTACTTCCAAACTCCAGATTGTGCCTAGAAACACATGCCTCGGGTGAAAATTTAACTTTTATGTTATAGGCATCAGTACATACATTCATTTAAAAGAGCTATATATAGAAATAGCAGACACCAAGACCAACAGACCACTTTGGAGAAAACCCCAACAAGAAGTGAAGCCAACCAAAAAATCCCCACTGGTCCTCTTCAACAAAGAGATACCTGTCCATGAGGGAAATGTCTCACAAAATGGTAGGATCTTAATGTATTTAATTTAATGTCTGAATTTGGTTTACATCACAATATATAGTGATGTACTTTTACATCACTACAAATTCAAAGGCATCATACATACAGTGCCATAAATCTAATTTTTACTGTATGCAGTAGAAATGAGCTAAAGAGGTCCTCTGGGACCTTTGGTTGGTGACATGAGTGATCCTTGCCCTTTCATACTTCATCTAAGCAAAATACCAAGTATACTGGAAATCTGACTGCCTGGCATTACTTCCAGGGAATTTAAAAGGAATTTTTGTTCCTATAGATTTTAGTTTGGGATTATTAATAAATAATGAATAATACAAGGTCTAGGTGATCCTGTCAGCAATGTAAAGACCCATTTTATGAATTTCAAGGATCAAACTATATTATTACTGACTCAGCGATGACTGAAGGCTTCTTAGCAGCAGAGACTGTATTGCTTTTCCCTGCATTGTAGCTGAGGGTCATCTTTCTGACTTGGATCAAGATGCTCACCTTGTGAAAGAGGAATAGAAGAGGGAAGAAGGCAGAAGGCCAAGGGTTTGAGACTCCTGCCATGAATTTGAGAGGCTACAGAGTGGCTGCCATTGTTGGGAGGTGGCAGTGATTCCCCCAGCCACAGCTGCTACCCCATGAGCTCTGGCATTCACCCCTGGCAGCAGGGATGCTTAACAGCTCCTACAGCACAGGGAAGGTAAACCATGAGGCCATGGCCATTTTTTCACACCAGCAATCCACTGCCCTGATTAATTGCTGACTGTGCTAGGGATGTCTCTGGCCCAACTTTAACAAACAACCCCTGAAAATCAAGAGCTTTTCATTAATGAGAGTATTTTCCATGAAAATTTGAAAATAAAAAGTAATCAACTGTATTTTTAAAAAATATATCAGCTCACTGAACTCAGTGGTCCTTCTGTTTTCAGTGTCATGTGAATCTGAGTCAGATCATCACAACCTGAGTATTCTGTGTTATCCAGGATGTCAGGGTTGAGGCTCACAGCAGTCCTTTCTGTTTTTAACATCCATGAATCTATAATTCAACTCAATGTTTGTTATAATTAAATGTCATGGAGGTGTGCATTTGGCTTAATCTCAGGAAACATTTCTAGATAGTCTAGAGGTTTGATCTGTATGTGAGCTTCATCCTCATACATATGAAATTGCAGTTCAGCTGAAGCCATAGGCACAGTGCAGAGACTGGCAAACACTTTAACACCTCCTGCCTTGCATTTGACATGAGTCCTGAGTTCCCCTGGTACATACGCCAAAGGTCCACTCAAAGTGATTTTTTTAAAGCAGATTTCAGGCTGCAGATTTCCACCCATCAACTACTTACACATCTCATTTCAAAACCCTTTTGTGAAATTATCTGTTTTGTATAGATCCAAACTGAAACTGAAAGACATGTTCATATGAAAATTTGTACCAAACCACCAAGATTTACTTAATCTAAAGCGAAGCATGATTCTTTCCTCAAAAGTCATCATATTGTCCTTGATATTCAGATCATATCTGAGAATGGATGTCTCGGATGCCATCTTATGCATAAAATTACTTTCCTCATAGCTAATGATAGACAATGTACAGTTTTTCACTTCCTTTCCTGGTGCACATCTGTACACTTACATTTGACAGCCTGGGGAGTTTTGTTTTAATCCAAGGATAAGTGGGTTTCTTTGGGTATTGTCATAATTTCATTGTGTAGTAACAAATGTCTGTCCCAGAAGTTACTGAATTTTTATTGCAAGAGGAATCAGTGATGTGGAATCTGTGTATGTGTTGGTGTAATTCATTTTATCTCTGTAATTGTTCTTGCTCTTGAACACAATGGCATGCACATATTAAGCTAAACAGGAATGAACAGATTTTAGAAAAATTTTGGCTATGAAAAAATGGACCTCATTTGGACATACAAAGCAAAGACTATATGCATTTGCTGCTTGTCACATCTTTGCCCAGACAATTTACATCAAACATCAACAACGTAACATTTTTCCAAAACTAAAAGCATATTTGTAAATTGAAAAATAGAGAAAGAGAATCTTAACATGACTAAATGCTGCCTCCTACTCTAACTGCATTAAGGTGTATATCTACTCTGTGTTTTCATAGGAGTCTTTGAGGTATAAAGGCTAAGAAATCGTTCTGCTTCCCATGTTAATGAGGAGTCTGTGTCTCTTCTGTGCACTCAGGTGAAATCAAACAGAAATGCTGGCTTAGGCAACTGGAAAATTATTTACACAGTGCTAGATGCAAACATCTAGAATCAAATTTTTCACACCTGATTAGTGAGCTTATTTGCACTCATTTTTGAAAGCTTGTGAACCTGAACTCCAGTCTGTACAGGCTTATACATAGAAATTAGACAAATAGCTTCATATTTAATGCTAAGAGACTTTTTTACACAGTTCATGAATCTTTGACAGTAAGAACTTTGTTTCAGTATCTGTGAGCATGTTTGCATCAGACTGTTCGCCACATTTGGTCTTTCTATGGTACTCGTTGTATTTTTCTTTGTGAATTTACTTGCCAGTTAATGTAACTTTTCCTATCTGCACTGAAAAAGGTTCCAGTTTCTTGTGTTTTGCTGACTAGTGTTTGATGGCTAATGTTTGCATGTCTGTATCTGTACTTCACAGCAGTTTTCTAGTACTTTCCCATTCTCTGCTACCTACCTGCTAGTTTAACTATGTGTATCTCAACGATTCTTCTACTTTTCCTTGCTGGGGGTGCTGTTTCAGGATTCAGGGTTGTGGAGAACAACAATAAAGAGACTGGTGAGATATGCTGTTGTTACTGATGAAGAGCTCCTACTTGAAAGCCAGGATTTCTTGTTGACACAGTGACATTCCCACGGGTTGAGGACATCTATGTAGTGATCTGTGGAGGTTAGATGAATCCTGAGCCTTCTGAACCATCAGAGGGATGTTCTGTTTCAGTGTGGAGTATGGACAGCATGGCAAAACTGTACAGCAATGAGACATGTTAAGAAGGCATTTCCCATCCAGCAAGATTTTGGAGGAGTTCCCCTGGTTCAGCATTTTTGCATATCTCTTCAATCTGCATTGTCTTGTGAACAATCTCTTCTAATAATGTTAAACCCAAAATTTAATATCCAACATTGTAAGGACTGCCTGCAGACATACAGGTACAATTACCTATCAGTTTCCAACCAATCCACTCTCCCCTTGCCTCACACTCAAGGCTTGTGGCTGCTTCATTTTTTGAGTGCTAAGCATGACCCACTGCACATTGTAAAGCCAGATACTGGTGTCCACTGGTTCACACCATGACTTCACACAGTATGTGGTTCATTGCAGCAAGATTTGTAATTTAGAACTGAGAAAGAATAGTTTCTCATCTAGTGCAAACTGATAAAGCCTGAGTAAGGAAAAGTCAGTACCCAGAGCTAGTTGGTTTGTTTAGTTTTTTTCTTTCCATTTTCTACAACCAATATAAACAAGTGCGAAGACATTCAAGGTGAAGTTTGTTATTATTTGCTAACTACTGGCCTAATAAGATGGGGTAAGAAAAAAGGTGGATCAGAAGTCTATCAAATTCATGGAAGAATGTGAAAACAGATGATATCTTGTTCAGGGGGAAAGAAAGAAACTTAAGCATTTACCTGATGACCTGCTTTCATACTGGGCAGCACTATTAGGATATGAGAGAGCATTTACCTGCCCCACAATAATACTGAAAGGGCAGAGGTAGCCACAGGCGGCTCTTGGACTTGATGAAGAGACAAATGATTTTGCAGAAGTGCAGATTATTACTGTTGGTTTCTCAGAGACCACAGTAGCCTCAGGCAGTGCAGTGATCCAATCATATACATGAGTAGTTGGGAATACTGTCTGCTCAGAGGAGAAATTTTTTATGCAGCACCTTCCTGTATGTAGTCCAGCACCCTTTGGGGCAAGTAGAGCTGCTGGTGATAGGAAATGACGTGATTGAAAATGAGGTTTTGAGCACACTCCTGAACTCATCAAGAGAGACTGGTAGAAAGTCTGACCTTTGCCAGATCTTTTATCTTTTTCAGTGGTTATGAAGTTTACACGTCAGATGATGGTAAGTGGATTTTGTTTGTTTAATAAGAACATTTTTGTTAACAACTGATTTGATTCTTGTAAGGTGACGTACCCCAGGCTGAGAGCACAACGAATGACTTATAAAGGCATTGGCCTTCATGTAAGTCAGCAAAATAGAGTGGTCTTTCCTGTCAAAGCAATGTATTTGAAAAGGAATTTTCTTTTCCATAGAAGTGTAATTTCCATGCTTAAAAGATATGTTGAATAAAGTCTCTTTATTTTCGCATTCCATGTAGGAACACAAATCCTCTCTGGATTTGTTGTCCTTGCCAGTTGCCTTCTGGGAATGACACCTTTTGTTTTTTGCCTCTATGACAAATGCTTTTCTTGCTCTCTTCAAGTAAAATTAGTTGAAACTAGAGCAAGCAAGCAAGCACTCAGCAGGGAGGTAGTGTTCAAAGTCACCCACTTAAGCACTCTCTTCCTGCTCAGTCCCTTAAATGCATGCATTCCACTGTCAACCTGAATCTTCTCAGGAAGAACTAATACATCTTACTGTGCAGGACTCTTGCTTAAAGGCTTCACAGTCAAGGGGAATGGCAGGTAAACTATTCCCAGAATATTCTTCTTCCTGTGCTCAGAAAATGAAATCATTTCAGAATCAGCTAATTCCTCATTAGTATTCTCATCTTCCTGGAGCCATCACCTCATTTGAGCTGCTAAAAGACCTGTCAAAATGGTGTGTACTTTCTACAGACAAATCCATTCAGTGTGGAGGTGTCCCTTTGTATAAAAGAGTCCTAACAGTATGGCAGAAAGAAGAGCTGCCTTCATGGTAGCTGGCAGTTACTTGAAAATGCTTTTGGTACACTGAAAGGAGACGAATCAGTGGAAATGTGTAGTTTGACCACAGGTCCTGCAATTCTGGCTGGCTCCAGCTGGCTTTGCTATATCATCACAACACACCACAAGAGAGGATCCAGAACACGGACAGCTAGCTCACCATCTGGAAGAAGCACTGTAGGATTCCTGCCCAGAACGCTATGATGTGCTTACTTTGAAATAGGCCCCTGTTGCCTTTATGCCATTGTTGTAGAAATTAAGTAGGAAACAGCTGGCTGTGTGGAGACAGTTATTGCAGAATATCACTTCTGCAAGAGGACAGCAAAAAAGGTCACTGAAAATGTCCATGTGAAATGAGCTCTCCATATGCACATGACTGTCAGCTTGCAACATCTATTTTGGAGGTGGAGCTAGATTGCTTTCACTGTTGTCTTTTGCCTTCCCACTAAGTTAAACCTCGGCAGCAACATCGAGAAAAAATCTTACACTGGTTACAGGGATAATAATAGAAGATAAAGATAACATATTATACTTTTTGATCACTGTGCATTCAAATGGCACTACAGACAAGTGTTGCTCAGGACAAACTAGTTCTTCATGTCTGAGCTCCCCAAGACAAAATTTAGTCAGCATGTCAACATAAAGTAAGTTATAAAAGAAAACTTTTTAAATATTTTTTTTTTCTAGTGGGCATTTCAAATTACTTTAGAGAAGAACTTCTTTCAACTCTCTGCTTTGAATTAAAAGGCAGAGTACAGTAGGAAGGAGAAAATGCTGAACTCCTTAGAAGAGTGACTTAACCCCAAAGAATGCTTAAGTATGAGGAAACTGAAGCAGGCAAATATATACAGATGGCTTATTGTTTGTCTGGATTTGGATATCATTTATGCTACCAGAAGTTAAGATTAATAGATTTGGATCTTTTTCAAGGCCTGTCTGTTTCCACCATCATGTGTCCCTGAAGACATGAACTATAAGACTGCCCACAAAAGGGAACTCTGTGAAGGGTTATGCTAAGACACTGGGGAGTCTGAGGCTGCTGTACTAATCTCAGTGTCTAAACTCAGGGACCGCAGGCTTTCAGCTCTCAGAAAGGGGTGATTAGGCACCAAAAACAGAGGGAGGAACAGAATGATTATTTTACTATTCTCAGTAACCTCAAGAATGTTCAAAAGGGGTGACTTGACCAGTTTCCTGAGGACACACACTTTGCATAATCCCATTTTAACTTAGAATCAGCATCTTTTTTTCTTTTTCTTCAATTTTTTAATGAGATGAAAGGAATTCTTGCAAATATGTAAATGTGTTGTCATATTTGCATTACCTGAGATAGGGAGTTTCTGGTTGCACTAGAGTAATAGTTTTGTTCAGTACTCAGTAAACCTCTGTGTGAGGAGAAGGAGCTAGATTTATTTAATACAGTTTGGCTTAGGGTTGATTTAGATCAGTACCACTACAGACAGGCCTGCATAATTGCTATAGAGTGCATTTCAGATACTCATGAATGAATGCACAGCAGATTTGATAAAAAGCCATACAGTGAAGTCTGTGTACTGTAAGCGGTGCCTGGATGATTTGCATGTACTCCCACTAAACATGAAAGTAACTCATATGTACTTCAATACAGGTATTATTTATATGTGGAAATATTAATTTTAAAAAGGCACTTCCTTCCTCAAGAAATGTATGTATTTATGTTGTGCAAGCAATGTATCACACTTCTAACATTAGGAGTGCAAAATGTTTGCACTGTTTCTCCAGCCTCAGTTTTTCAGTCTCAATTCTTAACCATCCATAAGAATTCTCTGACAGCCCACCTTACACTCTACTAATAGTTTTTTAATCTATTGGCTGATTTCGAGCACATTACATAAAGGAATAGAAATTTACATTCCACTTCATTTCCTCAAAAATCAATGGATTAGTGCTGTCATTACCAAGAGAAAGGTTGTAAGGCAATACCTCTTTGGATTTGAATGCATTGCAGCAGGCATTAATTTCAGCATAAACAGGCATTAGAGAAGGTGGGAAACAGAGGAAGTCCTAGGGAAAATGAATGAGATGCTTTAAGGTAAATATGGGAGAGCAAAGAGTGATCTTGTGAAAAGGTCAGGGCATCAGGGTTATTAAAAGGGCAGCACAGCATACTGCATATTGCCACTGGCATTTATTAGTTCTTCTGATGAAAAAAAAAAAAGTTAAATGCTGAAAGCAACATAGACATGTTTGGATTAACTTCTATATTTTTTGCTATCTGATAGTAAAAGCATTTTATACAAAGCAAGCCTCCTAGACAAGCTTTTTCAATTAGAGCAATATACCAGCTCTCTATTAGTGCTGTGGGAATACATCTAGCAGACAGGAAATAATTTCTATGAGAAATGGTTAGCACTTCAGCTTGATTAAGGGTAGCACTGCCAGGGTCAACTTTCTGTTGCATGGCTTGCTGTCCTGACTATCACTTTCTTTCTACTCATATGGAAGTGAGAAATATTTTTAAACTGTAAAATTATGTGAGAAATAATTGCCTCCAAAATTCCTCCTGGAATGGCTAGACAGATTTCTTATGACACAAGGTACTGGCAAAAATCAAGACGCATTGCTTCATGTACATGTACTCTTGTGAAAGCTCTAAATCTGTCCTAAAACTAAATATTTTTATCTGAGTGAGGTAAGCATCCTTTACCAGTCAGACTTTGCATCTCTGTATTCATCTCTGTCTTAATGAAATTGCAGAAGGAGTTCTCACCATGCTGAGATAAAGCAGTATAAGGAAAAAGAAATTGCGAGAGATTTTGCAGGTCATATAGATATTCGAGCAATGCAAATCCAGTCAGCTCTAGTCCTTCAGTATTCCAGTCTCAAAATACAACTACTCTTCAGAGCTGTGCAGTCACAAATGAGTTGAAGCATTAGGCAGCTGACAGTAATCTGCCCAGGGACAAAGTTAAGGCTGTGGTCATCGACAGTTTCATACTGTGGTTGTTACAGTGTTGAAGTAACTTTCCTAGGAAAGTTCTAAAATGTATGTACAACCAGCAGTTTTCCTTTTGTTGTTCTTCATGTTAGGTGTGGAAAGTGCCATGCAACATTCACCTAGACCCACTGTGGTGTTTTAGGATAGGAAAAAAGTCCAGAGATCCCATTTTTAACTGTGTCATGGCCCTTTTTCACAGATTCACTATGTAATCGTTTCTAATTAGCTTTTTAAAAGTACCCAAGGCACAGGGATATCTGACAAATATTCTGGAAACCCATCATAGAAAATGCTATTTTGTCACAGACACATAACTGCATGAATTCAAATAGGAATCTGACATTAATTTAGGCATGGTGGTTTATGTTTATGTATGAATCCTTTGCTTCAGGACACAAAATAATCACTAACTAATACAGTTTGGGAAAAATTCGTCCTCTGGGAAGGCTTCACCTGATGAGATTTTTCTCAGCTTTCTTTAAACTATCTGATCACTGCAGAATACAGGGTAAATGCTATGAACTAAAAAGATCCCTCAGAAAACCTGATTTCTTTCTCATTATTATTATTATTCTCCTGAGTAATGCATATATTTCTAACTAATGATGATAAAAAGTCATAATGTCCCTCACCAGGAAGAGTTGGTCTCCCTGGTTTCTTTTCCCAGCTATAGCTATAGAACTTCTTTGATATAAACCCAACATTCACATCCAGACTTAAAAATGAAACCTTGTTTCAAGTCAGTTGAGTGACCTTATTGACTTCACCATAATTGCTCATAATGCCTTATACAAGGAAGAATTGAAACCCCAGACAAATTAACGTTCCTTAGTTTTTGTCTTTGACGCTGAATACCAGTGGTCAGACAGTTTGGCTGGCATGTTTTTCTCACCTTTATAAATGTTAAATATTGCCTTCTTTAAAAGTTTTCTTCCCCTCCCCCTGCCCATCTCAAGATTTCCTCATACTAGCTGGTTCAGTGAATTTTCTTTCCATTGCAAGGAGGAAAACAACTAAACAAGGGTCTTCTGTCCACTTGTCAGAAAGCATTCAACAGAGAACTCCCACCAGAGACCAGATCCAGCAACTGTCCAGGACAGCTGCAGAAAACTGAAGAAGCAACGGAATTTTGCAGGCCAGGTTATGGTCTCCATGTCAGCAACATAAATCCTAAAAATTCTTTCAACTGGTAATACTTAGCGGTTTCATAAGCTCTATGCCTTCCAGAAGTGCTGAGTCCATTTTAGCATGTACTCCACATGCCAGGAAGGCCCATGAGGCACTTGCTTCTCCTCTGATTGCAGCAGTACTATTTCTGTATCTAAAGATTTGCGATCAAAATCTCTTGAATGTTCAGGTTCTTAGCTGTTCCTTGATAAGTAAATCAAAATAAAAGTCATGTTTCCTTTCATATGCCGCTTTTACTCTCAGTCACCTCCATCAATTTCATGGAAGGAATGTGCATAAAGATAGCATTCAGCACTGTACAAAAATCAGTTAATAATATGTGTAGTTTTTTTCTTAATTAAAGAAGTGAATTTAGTTAACAATGCACCAAATATTTTGCCACATTAATTTATTTGTGTCAATTCAATTTAAAAAGTTTGTTAGAAACATCAGCTAAATCAAGTATTTCTCAAACAGAGAAGGCACTCATTTATCTGCAATTTAATGTGGCTAGATATTACTCGCTTCACTTGTGTTTATGTGCCTCACAGACTAATTCTATGGGAAAACTCATTGGTGGGTACTTTTCACATTTTCTTTTCCATCTCTGTACTAGATCAGTTATAATGCAAGTGGGGGATTTTATCTGTGAGTTCAAAAAAGGTGCTTCTTCTTTTATGTATGACTTTTGAACCTTTTCAGACCAGAAAAGAACATCAGAAGATACCTCTTGTAAACAAGAAGTGGTTAAGTATTTTGCTTGGAGACAGAGTTCCTATGTCTTTGGGAACAATGTTACTTGAAATGTTTGTTATCACTTCCTCTTTGAAACAGTTAAATAAAGAGACCTTAAACCAAAGGTTCACAGTGATATTAGCAAAAGGTTAAGATAATATTTTTAGATTATTTTTTCATCAATTATTTCAAAGGGAAAAGCAGCATAATTTAATTTCAATTGCTGATCCCATTTCCACAAAATGGTGTGTATTGATAAAACAGATGTAATCACATCCTCTCTGAACACTCTTGCATACTATAGTTGCGGACAGGGTAAATGAACCAGAACAGAATAGGAGGAAGTATGGGTTACGTGAAAACACTGTAAATTAGCGTGTAAAATCTTTATCAGAAATGTGCTTTTATACAATGCTGTTTGAATCATTTGGTGGTCAGTCATCCAGAGACTAATTTCATAGTCACTTCTGGCCCCTTGCTGTCCCAGTGAGACAGCACTGCAGGTGTGCTGGATCTGCGTGAGGAAGGGAAGGGATCAGCTACATCAGGAAATTACCTCCATCTTCTCTCACCTTGGGCAGGAACAGAGGCACTCTGGAGGATCTCAAAGGGCTTCAAGGTGTTTCTAGTTGCAACAGCTCCCTCTGTGCCATTTCTTAGGCAGGGACTGTTAGAGCACAGCAAAGCTTTGGCCATCCTCTCTCTGTCCTGATGAATGCAAGTGCCACCTCCATGATGAGGTGTGGTGCGGTCTTTCAAAAAACCAGTTTGTATATATGGCTTTAATAGCAAAAAGAAAATGTTATAAAGGATGGAGAGATGAGAAAATAAACATGAAAGAGTAAGAGGGGAAGACTGGAAGCCACTGATGTGAACAAAAGATAAAAGATCCAAGCCAAGTAATCCAGGCAGCCAAAGAAGCTATAATCCTAGGGCACAGTGTAATTTACTGAGTTACATTTTCATAGTGCTGGAAATTCCTGAACAATCTCTAGTCAAAAAAGAAGCTGATTCTTTTTTTCCCTGAAAAAATTGGAACATTTTAGATGTTTAATGAAAGAATGGGATTAAATGATAATGTAATATACAGCCCAATTCATGATTTTGCTTTATTATTGATTTATTAAATAAGATGAAAACATCTGCAGGGAGAGTAACAGATTCAGAACAAAATGAAAACAGGTTGTTTTCCCAGCAAAAGATCAAATAAAAAACTGCAAAATGTTTCAGGTTATCCTAACTCTACTGCTTAAGACAAAATTAAATGTTTCATTTGATTATTATTTTGTTTGCTTTTTTTACCCTTTTCATCTGGAAGTATTTTTGTCCAGTTGCACAGCTGATACAGGCATTTGACCTAGAGGGCAAGCAGTAAATTTAGAAATAAATCCAAGTAAAAAGCCAGGAACAAATGCTGAAATATTTTCTGTCCTGTCTGTTTTTCTGCATCTCAGATAACAAAACAAAAACTTTAGGAATTCTACCTTGAAATCCAGAGTGAAAGCTACCTGGTCCAGGGAGCTAACCTGACATCTTTTTCAGTGTTTCAAATACTGTTACTTCAAGAGTGACAAAGAAAAGCAAGTATTTGAAAATGCCTTTAAAAAAACCTTATAATGGATCTCTTCTCATTACTGAATGAATTAGGATATAGAACTGGCCTGAAAAATTCCTTATGGGTTTACAAGTTGCAGCAAGTCTCTGGAGAGTTAAATTCTGAGCTATAAACCTGCCAAAGTACACAGATCTATGTGCTGTAGACAACGTTTGGGAGCTGACAACATTCCACAACAAAGACACCTCTGATACTGAAAACCAGACCTCTATGGTTTTATGTCTCCTGTGTTAAATCACACTTAGCACAGGCTTAAATGTAAGGTAATAATGATAACGTTAGGAAGAAGGAAAATTCCACATAATAGCAGAAAACTAAAAAAAAATAAGTATAGTTCTCAATTTAACAAACTTTGGAGGGTTTCTTCCTTGTTTTCTTTGATTTGCAAACTCCTGTAGAAATGATTTAATGTTCATCAGTGTTTTAGATGTGTTTTGCAAAAATATTTATCCTTCCCTTTCCTTGTCCTTTTCCTCTGTTTATTTCAATGCCAAATGACAAATAATGACTCCAACTTATAGTACCATTCAAAACTGTTGTTGTGAAATGGGCCTGGGACAGCATGCTTGACTGCCCACACAGTGCATGGATTTATACTGGCTAGCATCAGGCCAACAGAGGTGATAAAAACTGAATCCAGCTTTGATTCCTTCCATCAGTAGAGACTTTCAGCTGTTTCTCTCTCCCACTCACTCTTAGAGCCTCCCTGTCATCCTTTGTCATGAATTTTGCATCCTTTTGCATGAAATCTCTGAACCCCAGATATCTTTCAGACCCATCCACCCCTCTGTCAAATGTAATTGAAATTAGCCAGCTGTTTCAAAACTTGCTACCAATGGACAAACTATTGGAGTGCATAATCCTGTTCCTTTAGTAAACCAGGCAAATGCAGGGGAAGGCATAACAAGGCCCTTAACTACAGAAACCCCTTCTTTAAGTTTTACCTTGCTACAAAACTCTTGCTTGAACCTTTGAGTGTTTTTAAGTAAAAAATGGTAAAGGTAATATTACTTAATATATTTACCTTACCTTTAAGTAATTTCTTTGTGTTACATTCTTGAAAACAGAGCTGTGGAAAAGAAAAAGGAGAAGGACTATTTTCATTGCAGAAAACACTGATTTTTTTTTTTTTTTTTAAGACTGACAAATGAAATTTTTTTAGTTCAAGAAGATGTAGCAGTCTTTCAAAGGTTTTGAAGAAAAGAGTATTATGAGCAGGGCTCAGCAGTCTTTTTCACACTTGCATGAACAATTTTCAATCAACCTCAAATATAAAGCTTTTCACATGTGATCATCAAATTGGGAGTAAGAATGGCAACAAACAGGAAATGTATCAAGAAGTTTCATAACTTGGAACAGGCATTGAGAAGTCTTTCACCCTGAATGTGGTGGGTGAATGTATTTTACTTTGCTAGTGTTACATACAAGTGTTTGTGAGATATCTTACACATGGGTGTCTTAAGAGCTAAATTCAGTGGTGGGACGAGGGAAATAATTCTACTAAATTTATTTTGGTAGATCATGTCTTGAACAATTTCTAAAGCTCATCCTTTATTGTAAGAGCTGTTTTCATTTTCTGAATACTAAAAATCCTAAAGAGGGCTGTGCAAATAAGGGTGGTTAAGGAAAAGATACCTTATTTCCATTAAAAACTGTTGCTTCTCAACTATCAATTTCTTTCCAAACACTGGACAGAAATGTGTGTATCTACAGGGGAAGCATGATTTTTATGGATACAAAGCATACAAAGCATTTAGCCCTGACTCTTTGAAAATAACATAGATACACAACCTAGCTCTGTTTCCACTATGCAATTATTACCTGCTTTTAGCATTTCTAACACATATATGGCATTATCTAACAGAAGATAACGTGTTGTGCACAAGAATGCATTGATACAATTTGTCTAGATTTATTAAATTGCAGTTAATGCATTATTTAGCTAGTATAACATCACCTCCTTGATTTTTAAACAGTAACCTCAATAGGGAATAATTTGCTCCAGTAGCAGAACAAGATGGATAGTTTGTAAAAGTTCACAGCTTCCTGTCTCCCACCTAGGACACTAACCTTCTTGGGAATCATGAATTAATCCAGTTATCCCTGCAACCACAAGGGAGCCTAAGCAACATATGAAACACAGAGCACTGGAGCAGTGTAAATGTAAATATGTGGGCATGTAAGATTACCAGCTGCAGACCTGAGAGGTGATGTTTTTGATTGAAGGCCCTGCTTCAGATTGTGTTTTGAACACAGGTGTTAGTCAAGCAGTAACTTCAGGTTTGTTACATCCATGGGGCTGGCAGAGTTCCAGGAGATCCTTGTGTCAGTTCTCAACAGCAAAAAGAGAAAGAATTAGGATCATTCCTGACTTCCTAATGAAAGGACCACATATGATTCTATAGCAGTATGTAACTTGGTTAAAAATAATTTCTCTGTTTTTTGGTTTGGTTTTGAGGGGGTTTTTTACTGTTTCAAACTTTCATACACAGTTTTCTTGCTGTTTTCAGTGCTTTCCCCCTATGTGCATTTGCAAAACTACTAGTAAGATATAACCAGTTACCGAAAAAAAGGACATAATGATGAGGTTTTCAGTGTAGTAACTAAGGATTTAGGGATTGACTTTTTTTTTTTTTTTTTTTTTTTTTTTTTTTTGTAATATTTCTGTTCTCCAAATGATTAGTGATTTTGGATGTATTGTTTGTATGTGGGCCTGCCTGAGTCAATCTAAAGTAGATCTGATTTTCTCAGAGTAAAGCTTTCCCACTGGAAAAGTCAAATGACATAAAAGTATCTCAAAATAGGCATTCCCTGAACTGAGAGATTCAAAACCACCAGTTCTTTTTCAAAGGCTTGACTGCTGCATTTGGAAGCATTTTAACCCAACCAACCTATTCTGATGCAAGTAACCTATGGCATTTGCCCCATAGTCAGGTACAATGTTTAGCCAGATCAACAATAGAAATGCAAGGATCTGTCATGGGACATACCAGTTTACCTAGATTTTCAGTTGAAGACCTTCTTCTACAGGGAAAACTCAGCTGGCATTCAGACAGAACATAAAAATATTTTTTGAAATAGCAGCTGCTCATTGTCAATGCTGTGTGGTGTGTGGGGGTTAATGTTTCCATAGGACTTTCTTACCCTTGTGAAGCCTTGTGAAGGTGTTGCTACCAGTGTTCAAAGATCTTCTCCTGCAATGTAGCTCTCTTTGCTGCCTAAACACAGGACTGTAGGTCTACAGATAACACAGTCAGCTTCAAATTTTACAGGCCTGTAAGAATAGGAAGAATTATGCTAGAATCATGGGATACATATGGGTGTGTCTTTGCCTCCTCCCTCTACAATAGTACTATCCTGTTAACATTCGTCTGCCAAGTTAGGTACATTATGTTCTAGCAGAACACAGCCTCCTAATGTTTGTTTGACAGAAAATAAACGTTATTTTCAGCAGGTGGTCTGTATGGAATTGAAGGCTGGAATATTGCAGTTGGATTTTGATCATTCTTCCAATCTGGGAGGTTAGGCTCTGAGAAATCAGAGAGAAGCCGGTTATTTCTGGCTTCAGAACATCCTAAGGAAAGTTGTCTTTTATGAAAAAAACAATCATGACACTGTATGGTATTCATTAATGGACAGGTGACATAAGCAACGTCCTCTGAAGGAATGCAGCTGCTTGTGGTTATTTACATTTCTGACGTGAGACAGAAATAAAATCAGAGCCCCATAGCATTAGAGAAAGGTACTTTCTCTCACTACCAGTCCCTGCAGCAGAAAGGGGGTAAAATGACATTAAGGTCAGCGACAAAGGAACAGATTGCAACACTCTCAGCACAGACGGTGGACCCAAGGGAAAGGCCCCAGGGCCAGAGATTCATTGCCTCAGGTTGCCAGCTTGGCTGAGGCTTTTCCTCCAAGCGTGGACAATCCAGGTGGACTCTTTAACAAGACAACACCAATTTTTAAAACAGCTTTAAAGCAGGAGAAAGTAAGCACTTAGGATAACTGGTAGGCAGAAGGAAGGAAGGAGGTTAGGTATGGAGTAGAGGGACTAGAGAGGATGATGGTGGAAGTAAAGGGAAAAAATGGCAAGGTGAAAACAAGTGATGAAAGGAGGGACTATAGAAAAGACTGACAATGTAAAGGGGTGAACTAAAACATGATCTCTTACACAGACATTCAAGGTTAGGAAAGGTTATTTCTCCTTCATTTTTATTTCCTTGGCAGACAAAGGGAGAGCTGTAGGGAGGAAGAAATTGTTTGGTCCTGGTGCTGATGGAAACTCTTGTTTCAGCTGCAGCTCAGGCAGAGCAAGAATTTCCCCTGGTCTGACCCAGGTGAGGGCTTACAAGGCAGTGGTATCTGTGTTGGAGGCAGAAGCCCTTAATGCCTATATTAATTTGTCAAGCCTTGACTAAGGAAAGCAATGTTAATGAGGCTTTAACATACTTGCCACTGACATGTGACATGCATCTATAAATATTCAAGGAATGATGGGATCACTCAACCACTCTTTTTTTTTTTTTGTTTCAGTCTCAGTTCCCATCTCAAACTGAACTGGAAATTTTTTTATGGACTTTGGCTTGTCTCAGTTGAATTACCCCCTCACCACCACCTCTTTCTATACCTCCTTTTGTGTGTACTTCTGAACCACTGTCTCAAGCTGTGTGCAGGCTGCTTTCAGTTCTGGCGTTGTACTGCAGCTTGTCACTAAAGGCATCCTGGCATGTACATAAAAGGGATTTGGAGGTGGAAATGACCACCAGTTAAATCACCTCATACTCCCTCCAGTCAGTGCAGGATTGTTCCTGCAGCACACTCCCAAGGGCTTGGGGTTTTAATGCTTTGAGCAACAGAAATTCCACCTCCACCCCTTTGGGAGGGGTGCCTGAGAGCTAATAGATCACACTCTTATGCAATTTTTCCTGATACATAGCCTACATTTTCCTTTGTTTGATGCCTTTACTCTGTTATTCCTATTTATAACTAGTGCTGGGTGAATCCCAGGTGGTTCTGAGGTTTATTTCTGTTTAAGAAGGCATGCAAAAAGGCAGAAACTAGTCCGCATTCTTTAAACGTTTTGGTGCTTTCCTGACAGGCTCCATTATTTCTTCCCTAAAACTGCCCAGGACCCAGTAGAAAGCCTCATTTCTCTCTATCCTAGGAGGGTAGGAGGTTGGATACTGGCCAGTCCTCTGCTCTGGTAAATCTCTTCTGAGAGCAGAGACTAAAGCCCTGATCAACTCAATCTATAATACGCCTCTTTCTAGTCATTCCCTAGTCATTTTCTAGTCATTCTGGCATCCCTTTCCTTGTTGTGAAGAAGTCTTGCATGAAAGGGTTCAGTCAGGGCTTCCTCTGGACCCTCCATCCTGCACATGGAGACAAGTACTGCAGAGGGGTCACACCATACTCTCACGCTTTAAGATTGCCCAAACAATAGTTCAACATAATCGTTACTGGCAATCCTTTTCAGCAGGGGCATATTATACATGTGTGCAAGTTCAATGTCAGGCAGTGTTGTCAGGACTTTCCCACTATCTGAAATTCTTCATCATGAGAACAGCTTTCTCCTTCTTCAGATGTCAAAGACGTTAGTCCAGTGCTTGAATCAGGCATCTAATTTGGCCAGGACACATAAATCACACTCAGAGGGCCTGTTCCTACTGCTGTCTTTTTAATAAATACTGGTTACCAGGGCTGTAACAAGCCTCAGATAATTTCTTCTGTTCGGTTTGAAGAGGGATTTAAATCCAAAAGCCATGTTGCTGTCAGAATGTCCCCTGTGCTGTAGTGTATATAGTCTGTCTTCTCACTCTTTCCCTTTGAAAGCTAAGTAACAATAAAAAAAATTGTTCTGCTGCAGCAAGAGAAATAAGAAGTGAGAAATGCCTGTTGTAGTCTGGTAGTGTAGGCATTTAGATTACGGGAAAATTATTTTTAAATGTCTTTACTTGAGGCATTTTTTTATATAACAGTAAATTAATTCAGCAAGACACTGGTTCACAAACAGCATTCATGTTTAGATTATTCTCTTAAAAGGCAGAAAAACTGCAGTTCTACCCCTGATCCAAATTCAGGGCATTGTTTTTGCCTCAGTCACGCCACTACTAGTCTAACACTAGGCAAGACGTAGGAGGAAGAGGCACAAGCACAGCCTCTCCTGTGTGTTTCATATAGTTTAAGCTTGCTATTAGCCTGCTAGATCCTAAAAGGGAGACAGAAGGAGAAATAACCAGTTGCGAAGCTTGTTGGCTCATAGAGACAGCACCATAGTAGTTGGTCTTTGGTGGTTATTCACATAGTGAATACTAGGAATACAGCAGGCTGGGGAAACTGTCTGCTTTGGTACTGGAAAAATATAGGTGAGAGAACAATAGGGTCATAGACATGAGCTTCCTAGGTCCCCCGTCCTGGACAAAAATAAATCCATGGTTACAATTTTTGCCATCACCTAATTTCTAAGCTATACATACATGTATCTAAAATTTGAAAGCAAGGGTTTATTGTATTAATTGAATGGCAGTGTCAAGAAGTAACAGACATTGATAATAAACCACTGCACTGCCAGAACAAATAGCTGGATAATTTCTTATAGAAAGGGAAATGGGATTTTTTTTTTTTTTTCCAAGGCAGAGAACTGAACACCATCGAACCAACCCCAAGATGACTCAGGAAAATTTACTAAGAGTAGCAAATGTACACAGGGAGACCCTTTCTGGCATTACAGACTGTAAATTATGGTTATTCCTAGGAGGCAACAAAAGAGGATCTGTCAGTTGTACAATTACTTATTGGCAGTGTTCTTTCAACATAAGAAAACATTGGCTGAGGTTCAAGACCAGGATTTGGCTCAAATGCCATCATAATTTTTCAGAAATGAGATGAATGTCCCTCAAGAATTAGTTTCCTAAGAAAGTCACAAAAATTAGTCCAGCTAGGTTACAGGATATTGAATGATACCCAAAAGTGGCTACCACTGAAGATCAATTGCTGTAAGTAATTTCACCAAATGAAATTTCTACCCATCAGACTGGCTGATACTCTGACAAAAAGATACCAAACACATTTGAACTGTTTCATAAATATGGATGTATGTACACCTGTGCACAATTCATCACATGTATCTCAAGCACTCATTTTGAAGGATAAGCTATTAAAAGTGGAAAAAAAAAAATCTAGTGACAGCTGAGGGAAGTCCTGCCACTGTGAAGGTAATAACATGTTGGATATTGACTAACAGCCTGAGGGTCATACACAGAACATAAATTCAATCAATAACTTCTCACACCATATTCCCAAGTCTGAGTGAAAACTTTATTTTATTGAAGCTGATGAGATTTCTTCCATTGCTGTCAAATGAAGGCAAGATGTCAAAAGCTTCTCCTGCTGTCTTTCTTGATGATGCATCCCTACAATACAGCAGCGGTAACGCATGTATCATTTCTGATCTCAGTTCTAGAAAAGTTAGAATATTAGTAAGTATTAGTAAACTAATCTTTAGTTTATCCTGAATAGAATCTTAATTGCTAGAAGAGACTGGAGATGAGTCATGTAAAATGTGCACTTTTCAGAAGATCACGAAACAGTTATGAGGAACACAAAACACTACTTGCCCAATTTCTTCTACAATGCTTTATATAGAAACACTGGAAAACTGCTAGGCAGTTCAAGGTAATTCCTGTTTGCAATGGGATGAAGACATAAGAGCATGACCATCAAGCAAAATCAAGAGAAATATTAAGTTCTATCTGTACAACATTCACATAATCAGAAGTGTATCTCTGAGGATGCAAATTTAAAATAATTCTAACATATATTGGGAATATCTTCTACAATTTTGGAAAATTAATCTCTTTGTAACTTTAACCAGCTGTTCGAACTAGTAATATTAATTTCCTTGTTGGCAATATTGAGTTAATTAGATTTAGTGACATATTTAGTGATTTACCAGTGAAAGGCATTGCAGCTAGGAAAGTATTTCAATCTTCTCCAAACTGAATGGGCCTCTCCAAGCCTTTATTTTTACTCTTTGCTTTTTTTCCTTCCTGGGCTGCAGAAAGATTTTAGGTCCACAGTTAACCCAGAGGATGTTTTCATCTCTCTATCAAGTCTCCAGTGAATCCTTGGTAATTGTAGTTTTGGTATGAGTGTGATCAGATACTTCTTCCTCACACTCATTTCCAAGTTATTTTAGATTATAAAGGCCTGGCATACTCTCAAGCACAAATCTTACATTTGGCAACATTGCTACAGCAGACACACGCACACAGAAAGCAGAAGGCTAGACAAAATAGGGTAATTTGAAGACTGTATTTAATAGCCCGGGAAAGAAACAGAATTAAATTCCCCCAATTTGATAAGATCGCTGCAAACAAGTAAACTTGTAGCTTAGCAAAATGTGTAAGTTTTGCCTCTCTGCAGGCTATAAAAATTAATGTTTACTAGTTAAAGTTTCAGTGTATTTAAAAATTTCGTTCCTATTTAATTGCATTTCTGGGGGACTGAGAATAAATAGAAAAATACCCAAAGTTTGTTTATACTGATTAAAAACTTTTCCAGACCTTAAAATACCAGGGAGAATTTTCTTCCCAAAGAAGGTTACATTGATTCCTGATTTAATCAGCTGCTAATCATCATTAAAATCAGGGATTTATATGGTGTCTCAGGCCCAGAATAACCCTCCTGTTATTAACTCCCTAACATCTGGTAGTACCCTCTATATGAAACAGACTAAGAATGTAGTAAACAGGTGACAAAAGACACCACAGAAACAGGTGGTAACATATTCCTATGTCTTTAATGGAAACATTTTGTTACAATTTAGGTTATGTGATATTCTTGCATTTTTAAAATGTGTGAAAGAAAATGCACAGAATAAAAAGTTGAAGGACACCAATGAATGTAGATACCTTAAATGACCAAGTTGTAAAAGAAATAAAATACATTACACAAATAAACAAAGGTTATATCCACAGTCATGAATACACACTCTCCTCTACACAAAAACAACAATAAATAAAATCACATTATATGCAGATAGTTCTACTTACATCAGTACAATATACTGTGCAGCTTTCAATTTGTTTTCTACTAGACTGGTACTAGGTTTCTTTGTTGTCCGGTATTTTTACATTAATAATGAACAGTATCATCAAAAAAAGGGGACAAAGTCAACATCCACAGTGTCTATCCTGAGTCCTCTTATTTTTCTGATAATTACAATTCATGCACAAGAAACAGCAAATTCTACCCATTGCCTTAATCCTGCCACTCTACCCAAGTCTTCTTAGCACTTTTAGACCTGCACAGTAAACACAACGTTGTTGCTAGGTAAATACCTAAACTAAGTGCATGGTACACCCTGAGCAGGTCCTACACACCACTTAAATCTTGTTTAAATTTTAGGTAAGAGGGTATGTGAGATTTAAAAAGTGAATAAGCTTTCTGCCCAGTCTTTCAGAAAGGAGATTATGAACAATAAAAAGAGTGTACTGTGCAGAAAAAGCTTGATCCCATCCTCCATACAGTCAATAGTATCATCATGGGAGTATAATCAATCCCTGAGCATTTCCTCTCTTCTCTCTCTCTAACTCAACTACACAGGTACTTTCCCGATATTATCAACAGGTATCTTCACCCCTTGCATCCTATACTGCAGAAGTCATCACAACATCTGCCACAAAGCTACATCAGGGAGATACTAAGTGTGGGAGGAAACATTTATCATCTCACATGGCACCAAGATAAACGACCACTGATTAGTAACTGTGATATTGGCTTTTCAGCGGGGCCTTGTTCCTCTCTGCATATGCAGTTCACAGAGAAGGAGAAGTTCAGATCATCACCAACTATGAACTAACACAGTTGTGCTCATTAGGTCTGCTGATGGTTTAGTATAACATTAGCAAAACTGTTCACGGTTTAGTGGGGAGAATTCTGTGTTCCCTGTGCATACCAGCTGAGACTAGAAAGAAACCATTAAAACAAGGTATTTTTTTTTAAATACCCTTTTTGGTACATTTTCTTTGCTTGCTCGAGTGTCCTCTAAAAACATTCACATGACAAACACCAAGCAACAGTTCACACAGAGTGGATTTTAACCTTTCAAAGACGTAATACCTAATGAATCCACGTAAGATTTCTGAAGTACTATAGCTAACAGACAAACTTTAACAGTGTCAGGTTACTTAGAATATTTTGCCTTTGATGCAGAATATTAACTTAGTGGTTAGTGAGAGATTTTGAATGAATTCTAAGCATCTCCTTTTGAAAGCTAGTTTTCTATGCTGTAAATTTGGTGTATGTCAGTTAGGAGTCATTCTGAAAGGTAAATTCGGGAAGAAGTTAATAGCATAATAAAACGGTCTATGCAATGATACACTGGACATAATTAAACACTAGCCCAAGAAAGCCTCAAAGTCATGGAAGCATTATCTTCTTGATCGAAACCAGTAGTAACCTCAGAAAAAAACCAACATTAACCTTTATCCTTTCTTTCTCTAAGGGTGAGATATAAAGGGAGACCTGCATTTATGTCAAACTCAAGGCTTCACTGGGGCAAACCACAGTGCTTAGGCTTCCTGTCATTCTCTAGAAGAGAAAAGACACTATCAAAGTCTGCTGCACAGCTTGCTGACCCCTGTAGACAGCCAGGTCTGAGGTCTCTCACAAACAGCTATTTGTTTTAATTTCAACAGTCATTTTCCATCAGTCTCAGAGCTCTGATGTTAAAAGGTATATGAGAATGGAAAAAATACAGGCCTCGAGCAATCTGAATTCATTTCTGCCTCTAAGCAGGGATATGCATAGTGCAAACACTTCCATTCTTCCACTTGAAAGGTTTCACATACACACAAATCTTTTTGTGCTTTCAACAGCAAGAAAGAAAGGGGGGAAGGAGAGGAGACACACACAACTCATCTGAAGGTGAAATTTTTTCCAGCATGTCCTTAAAAATATATTCCAAAAGTAACTTTGTATTTCTTTGTTTCTAAAAAGGGCTAAAACTGTCTCTTACAAAACATGCACTTCGCTGAAATTTGTCCCTTTATCACTCACTGTTGGGAGACAAGTTACTAGGGCCTGTTGCTGACCAAGAGAAAAGGTAATGTACCATTACAAACTCCTATTTCTGTTCCCATATGCCCTGCTTTGGGGATGGTGGTCACTAGATTTAATTTAATTTTACAGCAACAACAATCAGGGTAAAATAAAGATTGACATCACCTGACATCATCTCACCATGCTTGGACTAGCGCATTTCCTGTGAGCCTAGTGGCACCCAGTAACCGGTTAAGCTTTAATGGGACTGCTTCTATAACCCCAATTTATGTTGTCAGCCCTGGGTGTTTTTAAAAGGAAAGTATGCCAGCTGCAAAATTCACATTAACCTTCAGAGAGTTTTTGGTCAATCTGATTTTTCAACTTTGCTTGGTCAAAAGACAGGCAACATCAAGACAAGTCTGGGTCTAGAACTCTGATAACAGCTGGTGTGGCCATAGACCAACACAAGGTGTGCTGGCAGCTCAGCAGCATGGTGGCAATGAACAATGGCTGAAATTATGTAAAAGCCACCTCTCAGTGGAGCGGGAGCATTTCTGACTAAATGATGGAAAATGGCTGTCTCTTTTCAAAGTACTTCTGAAGCTAGAGAAAAGAGCATGAAAAAAAATGGGGAATTCAAGTGTTCACAGAGTAGACTGGGAGAAAATGAGGAAAAACAACCTCAACTGCTTTATTTAAAGAAACAGAACAGCTACATGGCTACTCTAAAGTACAGAGGAGGGTACTGAAGGATGTGGAACTGTCTTGAGCTCCGGAAAAGGTGGACTGAATTGCCAAAGAAATTTATGACCAGGACTATTAGCTTCCTGTCTTTGATGTCTATTCTTGGCTTTCCAGGAGCATTATGGCATTCATGAGGTGAAAATCGTGCTGGAGCCAAGGTCAGTTAAGGCTGATGCAGCCTGTTCTACTGCAAAGCTGAGAAAAATTCACTCTGAACTGCTTCAAGATGCTGAGTTTGAAGCCTGAAAACACTTCATTGAGGGCCTGAGTTTACTGCCACTGAATCAATGAGAGGTTTTTTGCGTCAGCTTAACGACAGTGCGATTGCACCTCCAAGCCAAAAAATAAATCCGAGATCAACCTCAACCAACAATAAAACGCTGTCAGGGAGCGCCTTCTTATTTTGTCCGGCACAAATATTTTCAAAGCATTAGGTACACCTTGATAATTCTCCATTAAAAAAACAAAAAAACCCCTTTCAATAATGAAATATAGCACTTCTTAAAAAACAACTGAAAATAGACACATAAAATTTATTTTTGGAAGTGAATTAATATAACTCTTTAATAAACTGAATTCTGGCCACAATCTTGCAAGGTGCACAGCACTCTCAATCAAAAGTTTTAGCAATGACTGAATATTCTCAGAATTTAGCTGGGTTTGGTCTTCAGTGAAGCACATCACAGAAGGAACTGGTAATTGACTGGTGATGGTGCTACTCACAGACAACTCAGAACACACAAACTGTCCAGAAAAAAAACCTTCAGAACTACCAGTGGCCCAGGACAAAGCATCTAGGCATCTACCTCTGAAGTTGTGGTTCTTAGCATACTAAATCACAGGTATTATTGAAAGTTTTGCTTCATCTTCATCAACATGCAGTGGACATCTATGCATTGAAGATAAGACGGTAGAAGTCAGGTAATTTGTCCATAGTATCGTCAAGGAGAGGACTCTGAGGTGAATCAGCTGTTAAACTGACCAATATTTGGTAATTTTAAAAAAATGTTAAATTTGCAGAATTTGTCAAACTCTGACAAACAAAAAGTGTGATTAGTTCAATTTCAATTTAACAGGCACAACTATAAAATTTAGAAATAAACACTGGCCTATGGGGCCAACCTTTCTCTGATCAAAGCACATGGCAAGATTTCCTTTGGTTCAGCCAGGGCCAGGATCATACCCTTAGGTCCCAAGTGAGCAAAGCACTTAGAAGCTGAAGCTGAGCATATTTTAAGTGTGTTCCAAAGTGCTGAGCTGAGTCAAGGTCCAACTTGTGCTGCTCTGTAATACAGATGTATGTTTGTAATACAGGCAATTTGTTGAAGCCAAAAATGTAGGTTTTGAAAATCTTTTGAGAATCAATTTTTATTATTTTGATTAGACATTCCCTTACAGAGTTTGAAGCCTAAACATTGTGGCATTGAGCTAATGCAGATGAACCAGAAAGGAAAAGTGCATTAGCTGGTAAAGAATCTCTCTGCTGAATAATCTAAACTCAGGCAATTTTTGATCTATGGTCCATAGAAGACCTGGGAGCTATTAGCAAGAGGCCTGTGAAAGGCAGCTAAGAAAAGCAAGTTTTTTTGTGCTATACAGGAATCTACTTATGTGAAATGTCTTAAATGATCTCCATACTTCCATGGGAAAAATGCACATGTAGGTGTGCAACAGTTTAGAAAGATTAAAACCCATGTGCAAGAAAGATTCATCTTTCTTGGGAGGTCCTGGTATGAAGTTGTGGCTAGGCATCCATCAGCATCCCACCAACAGACATCTCATAAAAAAACTTCCTAAGGTCATGATTATAAAGCCTACATAAAACTGGGAATCAGAATTATTGTATTTTTAATTAAAAAGTAATCTTTCATTATACTGTTGCATTTTTTAAAAAATATGTTTAGCTATATTAAGATGGGGTAATAAAAAAGCTGTCATAACAATTTATTGTCCCAGCTAGATCTCCTAGCTCAGATCTTCTGGTCTGACCTTGCATAGCACAGGAAAAATACACTACTGTCTTGGTCCCTAACTAATGACTGCTTGAGTAGTAGTTCACACTGCAAGGCCAAGTCATAACAAATATAATTTTGGAAAAAGTTTATGCTTCAATCATACTCTCTTTTCTCTACATATTTAAAGGTTTTCTTTTCCTTTTTCTGTGGCAAATTAGTCAAATGGATAGAAGAAAGTGAAAACACTGAAATCAGGCATATTTTCAAAACAAGTAGATCAAAACTCCCTTGGAAAGTATCAAAAAACCCCAAACTGTAAGTATGCCTAAAGGCTAGACAAACTCAAATGCCTGAAAAAAATTCCAAAAACTAATCAGGAAGTCTTTTTTTCTCCCCAGCTCTGTAACAGTACAAATGCTACTCTAACCTACATTCTTCTCTGGTGTCCATGAGACAAGGAAGCTACTTCAAAAAACTGTCCACTGACCACAGTGTTACTTTGGCTAAGGCACCTTTGCAGAAATCATACAGGTTCAGAATGGGAAATGGGATGATGAAAATCTACTGTCTGAACAAGAGCTGTTACAGTCAGTCCTAAAGACACCAAATCTACCTGGTCTACATCTACCACCTGTACTGGAGCTGCCCTGACAGCCAGGCAGCCCCGCCCTCTGGCTGCCTGGGACACTGGACAGTGTTTTACAAGGGCAGGTGATGAACCCCTGCATATCCAAAGAGACAAGTAAAACATAAGGAAAAAAAATCCAATTAAATACTCCATGGGGTACTTCCCCATTAATAAATAAAAGGCAGCAGAAAGAAGACAGAGCCAGCTTTCACTCTTCATTCACTTCCAGCTACCCCAAAATGGTTTCTCTGAACTGGTACTCTGGCTTCTCAGGACCTAGAATTTTTGTAGAACATGTGCTTCAATGTCAGTTTTGAGATTAACTTTCAAGTCTGACTATGACTGCTGAGGACAAAGTTCTGCTTATGAAATGAGAATAGGATAAACTAAAAGATTTCAAGCACTAGAACCACAGTCATAGCTGAATTTTCTCTCAGAAAACACTTTCATGGGTCTTCTTCACCACAGTTATAATATGTACTATTCATTTCCATTTGTTGACTAGTAAGTGCAAGCTCTCCTTTGTCTAGTATAAAATAACCTGTCAGTAGATAATTCATCACAGATTCAGTTTTGCTCCTGGTAAAGTAAATGGCCAAAGTCCCAGGGATACTGATGGCAATGGGATTAAAGTCAGCCCTAGAATAGTGTTTTACAGCCCCAATTCCTGAAGGTAGTTCCTTGCGTGTTTAATTGTACACACATGGTTAGTCTCACTGACTAATGTAGGACTATTTAACATGTGAAAAGTTAATTATTTTCACGATTAGGGCCATCATCACATAGACAATTCAATAACTGCATTTATATTGTTTAAACAACTATTTGAATGTTGCATGTGTCTGGAGAAAAAGTGGGGGAAAACGTCTGCTAGTATCCACAAATTCACTTCTCCTCCCCTAAATACTGGTTCTAAAACATATCTACAGCTGTTGACTTTCCCTGCCTGTTACTCCTATCATAAAAAATATGTCTTCAAAACATCCTCTCCCTTTTAATCCTACCAAAGCAAAAATAGATACTTTAATAGAAAAATACAAGATAAAAATATCCTAAAAATAAAATGGTAGCATGGAATGTCATTTTTACACAAAAAAGATCCCCTTTTGAATTGCCTCAGCTATACAAACACTTTCATATTTACAATTCTGGATGTAGTCCTGTGCTCACTGAAGTTAATGGGATTTTGCCATTGACTTCACTGGGAACAGGAGCAGGCTCTACACGGACTGTATTTGCCTCTCTGACAAGTCACGGCAGTGGAGAGAAAAGAGCATGAGAAAACACATGTAAGACTGAGGAATTAAGTCAGTCCTCTCCAGAGGCCTGATTGTCTTCTCCCTCACTATTTCACACCTGTGAAACTCCTCATCCTTCACTGGAGTTTTTCCTAACTCCCAGCACCTAAGAGGGAGAATCAGTGCTTTTGTTTGTGATACTACACAAACAAGGAATGAATGGTTTGTGTGTGTTTCCACCTGCCTGACTTCTCAGTGGAGTTAATTACACCCCAGTGGAGTTAATTACACCCGAGTGCCAGTTCCCTCCCAGAATTAAACTCATTATGGCCAATCTTGTATCCCCTTTAAACAATGGCAATGATTCAGTGATGCAGGATCATACCCCAGATGAACTTTTTTCCCTTTTGACAGCAACCAGCACCTGTGCCTGTGAAACCATATTTGATACCCATGGGTGAGATGCAATTAAGGAAGGAGGCGACAAGAGTTATAAAAAGAAGGGATCAGAATGAGGCAATCCCCATCAACTAAACCCAGATCTGCTGTCCTTAATATATGCTCTAAGAAATACTGTCTTTACATATTAAGTGCATCCTATAACATCAAACTGCATCATTTTCTTTTTTCATGAGATGAAAGGCCATGTGGCATAATGTGATTAGTAAATCATTCCTGAGCTTTTGAAAGAAATTAAGACAAAATTACTGCTTAAAAGAGTGAGTTCTTCAAGAGCCTCTTCTTTTTACACTGATGTCTTTGGTTGTGTCCTTTTTCCTAATTCTTTTTTTTCCTAGGAAGAACGGGATTCTTTTTCTTCTTCTTTATGCGGCAGAAAAATGAGATCTAATGGAGTCTTCACGTAACTGCCGATGTTTCCCCATGTTACACTCCTCCTGTCGAGTTCGCCTCTCAATAGTTATTCTGTATTTCTTTCTGCATGAAAGGAGAGGAACAGAGTGAGAAATCCTTCTCCAGCTACAGGATAACAGGACTTCCCTTATAAAGAATGCCTGTAGGGGACAGCTGGGTGCCAGTTGAAAAATGAAATGTGGCAGAATGTGAAACCCTGGTCAAAGATTAAAGAAGTTTGCCTCAAAACATTTTACCCAGGCCCAAGAATGCCTGTTAATTTCTACACAGCAGTCTCAAAGCACCAAGACACAGACGTTTCCTTCTTTGGAAATTTCTGATCTAAGTGATTAGGAAGTTTTTGTGAAGTGTCATGTGAACTATGTCACATCACTGCTTTATATTGATCAAAGCCAAATTTCTTTGCAGTATATGGGGGGCGGGGGGGCACTTTCTGCAGAGTTCAAACAACAGATCGGACTCTTTATTCAGTTGTGTTTCTCACTGAAACTATATATTAACTAACTAATCCTCCCATCTCCCTCTGAGAAAGCTACTATGTTTGTAATGTCAGAGGAGATAGTATGATGAATTAAGAAGAGGGATGCAGAGGACAGATAAGAAAAATACAGTTGCTCATGCATTAGACAGTTTTTCCTGTGTGTCTTCCTCTAGGGCCTTTTGAAGAATTCTGTTATGTTACTTTATACGTCAAACAAGACCTCTGACTGCCTTTCAGTTGCCCCTTTAGTACCAAATCTCTCCCCCAAAATCATAAGAAGATTCACAAGTATATTTTATGCATTTATGCTTCTACTCAGTTTCAGGACCAATTTTTTCAGAAGGGCATTAGTCCAAACCCCATGTGCATACAGTACCGCTTGTGCAGATGCATGTCAAAAAGCTTTTATGCCAAGGAAAGCTCTACTCCACTTGCATGTGTAGCAGGAGTCAGAGCTAGATGTGTAGCAGTGGAAGAATGATTTTCAAAACACCAACGTTTTAATGTGGGTAACATGGCTCAACAGAAAGTGGGAACCTACAGGTCCTGAAAAGATTCCCTAGACATTTGTGTCTGTCTCTACAACAACTTGAAAAACTTATGTTCTTTACTTCATTTATGTATTTTCAAGTCAGATCCTTTCACAGGTAAGAGCAGGCACAGTAGTAGCTCATGCACAAGGACAATTTCACATTTTAGAAGTGTAGCTCTTTAAGTTTAAATCCTTTCAAAGCTACATAGCAGAACTACTACCCAGATCTTTTAACAGTTTGCATGCACACTAAAAACTGTGTTTGCATGTTTATTTCTGGTAATTAGAGATCCAAATGAGATGTAATCAGAAGGTATATGTACAGTTTGAAAGGTACAGAAGCTGCAGGTACAAATTACTTCTAGGCTCACAATTGCTAGACCTACATTTTCTGAAAATCTGACCCTGTTGTTTCATATGTTTATTCTAATGGTGGAATTAGAAGGTTGTCCCTGCTCCTGCTCTGAGTGAGTGCAATCAGATCTCCAGAGTGGAATTCACCCATGTGTCTTCAGATGTCTCCAACGTCCAGATTCATCTGACAGAGTACCTGCGGCTTCCTTCTGTCAGTGCAGAGAAATGGGCATTTCTAAGAGGGATTCCTCTGATCTGGTTTAGCTTTTACAGGAGGATGACATGAACTGTACCAAAAAATGTTCATTTCTCCCACCTGATCATAAATACAAAGACAAGGTGTTGAGCTCAGGTGTGTACATCTACTTTTACAGACACTCACCTTTGCTCACACAGATTTCCAATCCAAATCTTTGTGCTAGATGACTAAGGGGTTAAGTCCTGTTCCTACAATGATGCTTTGCATAGTTTTCTACCAGCTCAGGATACATCTTTTGCCTCACTTCTTGCCCTCACATAACAATTCCCTTCCAATATTAGCCAAAAAATTTGACTAAAAAACACACCTAAAAATTGTCATCTCAGACTGAGAACGTATAAAAGATGCAAGAACCTCTGATTACATATAACATAAAAACAGACTTGTATTTTTTGCTTTTAAAGACAGTCTTTAATTGGCCCCAGCTAACTTATCTTGTCTCAACCCCAAATAACATATATAAGCACCAAACACAAGCTAGAACAAAATCACTCCACAGAATTTCAGTTGTAAACACCTGATCCTGGTTCTGCAATCTTCTGAAACCCTGTTAAGTGTGCTGGTGAGTTGAAGCAGTTTTTGCTTGTTTCATTTTATTAATATTTTTTTATAAGCAGATATTTTTTTCTGGGTAGAATTTTTTTACTCTTATATGCAGAGGTTAGTTCCATTCTCCTATCTGCCTTTTATCCTCTTATGCTATGGAAGAGAAATTATAGTATATATAAGATGCGGAACGTCTAACTAATTTATTCTGTCAGCATAGGATCAGCTCTCAGGACTTTAGATTTGCTGACTAGCAGTGTAAGAATTATTATACTTAAACAGGAATAAACCACTGATCACCCTGCACTGACCTCAGCTTATTAAGTTAAATGCACAACTTTGAAATTCAAATGTTCTCTTATATCAAAACAGAAATCTCTTTCTAGTTTCCAGTACAATTCCACTCACCACTCAAAAACTAAGCATGGTACCAGGCAAGTGGTATAAAACTCTTGCACAATCACAGCCTGCACAGTTGTGCTGTTGTGCTGGCAAGCAGTACTAAAAAAAGGCTTTCAAGGCCAGGGCACTTCACTAAAGCAACTGTGAATGACTGGAACTCACAGGAATTATTTCCATGAGTAAAGTTACTCAGAGATGTAAGTGGTTTCAGGATAAGGCCCTGAGTCAGTAAAATGATTTGGATATACACAAAAGGACAGTCAAAGTGTGTTCACTGTCTGTGGTGAGAATGTTACCACAGATTATTACTGCAGCTCCCTGTCTCCCATCAAGGATGTCCTGTCAGAAACTGAGAGGTTTGGATGATGAGTAGTTTCAAGGAATTGGACTAACCTGAAAAAGTAGAAAGCCATTAGCAATCCTGCTCCAAGCAAGGCACCCACAACTATTCCTGTAACTGCTGATTCTCCTAGACCACCTGCTTGAAAAGGGGAAGAATAAACAATCAGGGTTCATACTGAGAATTACTTGCATTCACATATTGGAAAATACACACAGCTAGGAAAAGAGTGACCAACATCAGATAATAACTAAAGCCTTTCAGAGCTCAGGACTCCATGGGAACATCTTCCTTAGTTCCAGTTTCTCCATGTTTATTTTTTGTCCTTGCTTTCCCTGGGGCTAAACCAGCCCCCAAGATAGGTCAAGACACATTCTAGAGATGTGACGGACAGGGATTTTTTTTAAGAAACTGTTCTGGACAGCTTGGTCTGAAACATAACACAGACTGGGATTACAGTGATGCACATAATAGGAATCAGCACTGAATATGCCCTGAGTCGTCATAACAGAAACAAACTCATTTCACCTGGTTTAGTATCACAGTCCTCTATCACCCAGGTTTATTAAAACAACTGTATGATTATCCAACAGCTTCTCAGTTCCTGTTTTTTTCTGAACCTATGCTACTTCAAGGTAAAGCCCTTGCTCCAAAATCTCGAGGCAAACAAGGGACACTGGCTGAAGGGGAGCCCAGTTAGGGACTGTCACTCTGCAAACTGCAAGGGCAGCTAAAGATCAATGGTATTTTCATGCGGATGCACCCTGCTCCCTTTTCCATGCCTACCTGAGTTTGTGGAAAGGAACAGAGAAATATTAAGGAAATTAAACTGATTCCTCCTCTTCATTTATCCTTCATCCTTTGAGGAGATTTTGTCTGTACATCATGTGTGGAAAAAAGAAGGTGCATAGCTACACCAGGCTGAGCATGGAGGGTATGGCCTGGAAACAGTCTCTACAGTATGTGTGTACACAAAGGTTTTTCAGGGATCAAAGAATTTTCAGGCTGCAGGTACCTTTTCACTGCAGGACTAGCAATTTTTTTCCTAGGAAAAGCTAAGACTACGCTTTGCCACTGAGACATCAATATTTTTCTACCCTTACCTCCTTGCAATGTCCTGCTCACCACAACATGGTCTGCAAAGTGTGTATACTGGAGAACAAGGACATCTTCTCTATGAATGGTAGTCCCAACCTTCTGTATTCACAGGTTTTGCCCCACTCAACTGACTTTCCTTATTCTCAGCCTACTGGAGCCCTTGCAGTGCCTTCCCACAGCACTGAAAATCATTCTGCACTAGGAAAACACTGTCCCATCAGCACTGGCCTCCCCAGCTGCTAATTATCCATGACTATTCTCTGTTTGGGGTTTCAGTTATATCCTTCTTTCTGGCTAAAAGAGATTTTACCTTTTAGCTCCTGGACAGTCCTAAAGCCTCCAGGGCCCTGGGTGTGCATCATGACCACTGTCACGTCTAAGTTCACGGAAGTGATTCAGACCACGTACTACTCACCACTGCCAGACCTTAACTTCCCAGTCAGCAGAGAGACAAGTCATGATGTCTCATCTGGACAGCTGTCCTAAGCAATTTAATACGGCCCATTATGTTGCATCACCACATGGATTCCTCCCTCTGACAGCCAGGGCAAGAGCATTAAGTCACAAAACTTACATGATTTACACGGTGTATTGTTTGTGTGCTCTGAGACTCGGCTTTCATCCAGTCGCAGCCTGCCATGATTCCAAGGATATTTAACATTTGATCGAATTTCAAAACGTCCTTGCTTTCCGTAGTAGTCTCCGATCACCTATGCAAAAAAGAAACAAAAGAAAAGATTTTCCTATCAATTTAGGGAAATAAAACAAGCAGGACAGCAGCATCACTCACGTGGACTCCTGTGCAGGATGGTAAACCACAGAGAATAGGGCTGAAGGGGTCTGTGTGAGGTTATGTAGTGCATGCTCTGCTCCAGGGCAGGATCAACTGAATAAAAAAAGGCTTCCTGGCAGATGTTTATCTAACCTGTTCTCAAAAGCCTCCAAAGATGTCGGCTTGACAGTTCCTTTAGGCAATTATTCTGGAATTTGGCTATCCTTGCTATCAGTGGTTTTCCCTAACATGTAACCTAAATCTCCCTTGCTGCAATTACCCACACTACTTATCGAATTGCCAGTGGACATAAAGTATCTTCCCTTCTGAAACATCACTTTACATATTCACAGGCTCTTATCCAGTCTGCCCTCAGGCTTCTCTTCAATATAAATCCAGTTCACACAAGTATTTTTAACCCTCTGAACATTTCTCCTGCTCTCCCTGGGCTTTCTTCAGTTGCTCCATAGTGGGTTGAGTGCTCAGAACTGTCACCCGGCTACATGAAACCACCATTTCAAGTACCTTGTGTGCTGAGGCTCCTGACTACACACTCCAGGCAGGAATCTTATATTTTGCAAAGGTCTGGAGATACTTGATCATGGTCAGCTAAAATCTTCAGATCTTCTGAAGAACTACAACAGAGCCTGTCATTCTTCACTTTGTATTTCTGCAGTCATTGATATTTACACAGAAAGGGCCTTTCATGCTTATTATCCCGGTAGCATGGACTATTATTTCAGACCAATTCATCCAGATACTTTAGAATTCCAGTTCAGCCCTCAACAGTAAATCCAGGCTTTATTCAAGATAACATACATTGGATCTGCCACAAAACTGCAGGACTAAATTGTGCTAACAGTAGTAGGTCACTCAACTGAATATAGTTCCCAAAAAATCTATGTACAGTAATAAAGGCCAAATATCATGACACTGAAGTAGTCAGAAGCAATTGTAAAAGTACATCAAAACATGTATTTGTCTTACCATAAGTAAAACACATATATTAATACACTGGGTTTAGAATTCACACCACTAGTAGCCTGTGCAAATATTTCACCTAAATTTCATTTTGAAGGGAATGAGTTAAAAGATAACATTTCCCTTGGTTAGCTACACAAAGGTAGATTTCACACTAAATAAAGGAACTAATTTCTCTCCCAGTTTTGCGACTGGGAGATAAATCCTTAGAAGACTTTCTTTAACATTCAAAAATGAAGGCAAATTCAGTACCTTTCAAACTGGAAAAAGTAGAGGGGAAAAATCTCAGAGACCATTTGCATGCAGCAAACAATTAACTAAGAGATTGTTCAATTTATCAAACAGGAGTGGGAGAGTAGAGTCCTCTATGAGCAGGGCCTATTAAATATGACAGCATGCAGACAGACTTAAGAAGAACAAACAGGTATAGACTGCACCCAACCACATTCAGATCAGAAGTAGGATATAGAATTTTTAATAAGCAAGAGGGGTTAAACAGTGGAACAAACGTCAAGGGAGTAAGCAAGGCAGTCCCTGTTCTTTGGTGTCTCCAAACAAAAAACAAATGCCTGTTACAGTGTGAGCTTTAGTCACATGTAAACTACAGGGCTCCATACAAGGGTAGGAAACCTGCCTGCCTGTAATACAGCAGAGGTCAAACTAGGTAATCTGGTGTTTTCTTCTAGCTTTAAACTGTGTGAATGGACCTGGGAAAACACGTCTGCCCAAACAACCATTCATCTGGCTCAGTTCAGCTGAGAAACATTCTTGTAGAGATGTACAAAAAAATGGCAAAATGAATAAAACAAGGCATCAGAGTGTTTTTAGAGTGAGGCACGAGGGTAGAAATGAATGTAGCAGACACAAATATCACATGTAAAATATGTTCATTGCATGTGTATTTATATACATCATAAACAAAGCAGAGAGAAATTAGAATGAGCAATATGTTAAAAGGAGAAATGTAACATCAAAGAAAAAAAAGAGAGTTTAAATTGCAAGTGAAAGAGCAATGGAAAGAAGGGTAGGAGAGAGGGGATTAAATTGATAAACAAGATAAAAAGCTAATTGAACAAACAGAAGAGATACAAGCTGTTCAAACCAAAGTTATACCAACCAATCTGTACTCCTAGCTTCAATTAATGATGATCACTCCTACCCCTGGGAGTATCTGCAGTTTATTACTGTAGTTTTTCAGTCACTTTCACACCCCAAACCACACTAGACATCCTCATGCTTTTAAAAATGCTTCTTGAGTTTGTCTCTGTAGAGCACTGACAAGAACAAGAAAACTTCACTAGATTCAAATCCACACATAGAAATGTCCAGCTCAGATTTACTGCTGTTTTATGTTTGAGCTTGATGAAATAGGTGAGGCCAGCAAAGCTTAGGTTGATGTTGACATTGCAACTAACAGAAGCTTCATGCTGCAGCTGGAGTTAGGGCAATATAAGTATTAATAAACTCAACCCAGTCATGCTATTCTCTATGTGCAGCTGGTGCTATTTCTCCTAGACTGTTTCACAGTCTGGCTGCTTCCACTGCTGCTGTGTCCAGTAGAATAACCCATTTGGTGTATATGGAGCGGTCTGATTAAAATGTCTCTTAAACATTGAATGAAAGGCAGTCGGGTTTTACTGCCTGATAAACAAGGTGAGGCAAGGTCTGCACTCCTGTCTGTCGTTGACCACAAGTTAAGAAAATACCTGTACTCACTGTGTTTATATTATACATCAGGGTAATTTGTGCATCCCTGTTGCTTTAAGATTAATCTTTCTTCTTACCAATGAATAAAAGGCCTTGCTCATTTTAAACAGATATTTCTCATATTCAGAATTTGTCAATAGTTAGCTGGCTTGTAAGATTTCACTCTTTTAAATTTTTAAAGATTCTAGCATCATGTGAAGAAACATGTATTGTTGAAAAAAAGAAGTTAAGAAAGTTTGAAAAAAAACCTTTGGATAACTACTTCAAGATAATTATTTTACAGACAGGATTTGGTCTCCAGGTTGATAAGATTAAGCAATACTATTTTAATGTGTATATTAAATAAACAGATGTCTGCCAAGTAAACAGATGATATCATGTTACATTACACTAGCTAATTCATCAATGGGTGTTTGTTTCCTTACCTCCTGTGTGCCTGTCTCTGGGTCCGTCATTCCAATCACAGAGAAATCCCCATATCTATCTCCATTGGCATCAATGGACACCTGCCCTGCAATGCCTAAAGAATGGCATGTGAGGAATTAGAAAATTAATTAGTTAAAATACTGACCCTTTCCAAGGAAAACAAGAAAACAGTGGACAGGTTTTTACAGACTGATATGACAGGAAATCTCATCAGTCTCCCAGCATTTTTGTTGGCATTCCAAGAGAAATTGTAATTTCATCTCGGTGTCTGCATTCCTGAATTCTTAACATTTCTCCTTTTTAAATATCAAATGTGTGAGACTGTTTGGGGAATATGTGAGAAAAAATCTAACCCAAAAGCCAGCATGCAAGAGCAAAACACAAATATATGTAATGTGAATTATTTATGGAGAGCCTAACCCTGAAATATCTAATGATGCCTCAATGAGGAGAGTCCAGCTCATGTGCTGCAGAGGACATAGGGGCACAGCCTCACGCCCCACAGAGTGACAGGGTTGGTGTACCTATACAGCCAGTCCAGTGTTGTTTCCATCTGATGGGATACTGAAGGAGACACAGACAACGGGCACCGTGTGTACCACATATGCATTAAGCCCTGCATTCATTTACATAGGATTAACTGTGTAATATGGTCCTGTTAGTTTTTTATTTTTAGATCCTCAGTTTACTTCCTTCCTTTACAAGTTCTAGCGAACTTTAGGGAAATGGGAATCACAAAACTCATAGGATAACTCAAGTTTGAAGGGGCTTCAGGAGGTCTTGAGTCCAACCTCCCACTCAGAGCAGGGTCGTCAGGAGGTCAGAATAGGAGGATGCTCATGGCTTTATCTAGTCTTCAAAATGTCCAAGGATGGAAACTGCACAAACTCTCTGGGGCAACTTGTTCCAACTGTCATGGTGAATAAACAACTCCTTGCACTCAGTCCGAACATCTTCTTTCAATGTATCCCTTGTGTACAAAGAGTATGACTCCAACTTCTTGAAGAATAAGTCAAACAGGTTCTTGAAATACATCAAACAATACTAATTAACTATGATGAATACATTGCTGATATGCTTTAGCACCTCAGATATTCTCCAATGTGATCCTCCACTGCCTGACATCAAACATAGACATTTACACCAGTGCAAGTCAAACAGGCACCATTATACATCCATGTTACACCAACTACATGACTAGACCAGGCACAAAGCAGTAGAGAATCAGGTTCTCAGTGACTGTAAATCAGGAGATATTCAGATATTCAGCCAGAGTACAAAATCCCCTTAATATACCTAGTGATAGTCAACGCACAACAGATTAACACACCTCCATTTGTCTGGCCTCTTTTCCTAGTTAGTGATGTCAGGAATGCTTAAATTTACTGTGATTTTCAAAACTTGTATTGGTCACCAAAACATTATTTTCAAGCATCTGTTTCATTAAAACAATACACTAATCAAACAATTTTCGATTTGATTACTGAAGGAAAACAGAATGGGTGTAACAAACACTTGGCCATGAAAGCACTGGAAGAGGCCGTTATGATGAGCTGCAATGTCCTTGCCTACACAACAATTTGGATTCTGGATCTGACAGGAGGTGTTAATTGGAACAGATACCTTCCTGGCCTTAGAAAGCCAAAACTATGTTTTTGGAAGTAGGTACTAAAATTTGCTGAAACTCAGAATTCCTATGGGATTTTTTTTTAATGGGAAAGACTAATTTTTATTTTTTCTATCTGAATCAAAATAAAGACTTCAAAATGTCAACATTTCCTGCAATATTCTTCCTTAAGAAACATGTAGAAAATTTTGAAACAACCTTAATGGAGAACTGCATTTGGATCAAAGTGGAAGGATTTCATCCAGACTCTCTTTTGATCTATTATGTTAGATATCTACATACAGAAAATTTTGCTACTTTTTCAGAGGAAACACCAATGAATAGAAAATACTCTCCATAAACTGTGCCCTGCAGTCATACCAGGGTATCTCTAACAAACCAAGCAGTAATAAATCCTTTGATCATCTCAGCCTCATCTTTTCCTAAGCACATGATGTTGCCTGTGCAGCTGTGGCTGGGAGACTGTGAACACTGCAGGAAACAGCATCCACATCCTGCTGGAGTTCTATTGGGTCACCTATTCAGAGCAGGCTGTAAAATGAAGTGCCCAGGCAACTAGATATCTAGATGTCAGCAGTTAAATTAATGTCATTAATGAAAATGGAGTTCTCACCATTGAGGCTCACAAAACCTTAAGTGAATGATAAAGTTGCAGTCCTGCTGTAGAGCTTGGTGGGTGTATGCATGGACTGCAGTTCTGCATCAACTTCAGAGGGGCTTACAGGCAGAATAAAGTCCTTTCCTAAAAGGACTGCCTTGCAAGACATCAAGTTAAAGGTCTCTTTTAAAATCAGTTTCATCCTTGTAAACTATGTCCAACAAACTACCGTCACAGGGAGGAGATGGCATATGATTTACCTGTGTTCGGGCCACAATCTGAAAACATAGAAGAGTTCTGGAGCTACTCTCCTTCTTGCCTTCCTCCACTATGTCCAGTGTGTTCTTAGAGCAGAGAACCTGGCCACTGACATTTTTCTTACACATTCAGATTAATCATGTGCTTCTTATCTAGGGAAAATGTTTCCTTCTCTGAGGCATTTTCAAAGGAAATCTTGCCAATCCTACACCAAAAGACTGGAGTATTGTAAGAGATGGATGGGAATACTCTAAAAGATTAATACTCTAAGAGATTAATCCAACAGTCCTTGGTTTCCTTACTACAATCCCAACCAGGCAAAAGCATTCACATTGCTCTGAATCCAAAGGGTGACATACAAGTGCCAGTTCCACTGCTGAATTGCAGCCTACAGGTTTAGGCACAGAAAGGCACAGTGCTGTTCAGCTGCTGCCTCTGAAATAACATGCACAGCTCCTGAAAGGAGTCTGGGGAGAAATCCTTCTAGGGCCCAAAGGAGCCCTGTCAAGAAACAAAAAAACCTGGCACCTGCTTCCTTCTATCCATTCCCAGACTTTTAAGATAAAAAAATCAAATGGAAAAAATGAGGCAATCTAAGAGCTACTAGATGCACATGAGTAAAGTGAGCAGCTGTAATCTTTTCAAAAACATAGAAGGAGCCTGAGAAAATTATTGGTTTGCTTTACAAGATCAGTGAGGGTCATTAAATCGTTAGGAGTTTTTTGAGCTGAGTAAGATCTCAAGGGTTGGTGCAAAGAAAAGTCACCGGTGAGATATGTGGGCCAGCCTTAGAGACATATATGATGTCATATGGTTATTTTCCTCTCATTTAAGAGTGGGATAGGCATGGGTCCTTACTCTGCACACAACAAAGACCTGAATTTTTTTGACTCTGGAAGCTGGAATAAGATCTTAACTCTTACCTTCATATGTTCTGTTCCGTGTTTGCTGAACAATTTTTTCCCCATCTTTCTTACTGAAACCAAACTTCAGGACTTCCTGTAAAGCTAGAGCATAAAGAAGAATAGCATCATGGAATCCTTCCACAAACATGTTCACCTAAAAAAAAAAACAAAACAAAGAAAAACCAAATGGCAATTGACACATGAAAAACTTTTCTTCCCTGTGGAACTGACTAACTAGAGAGAAACTCCAAATTAACCAAAATGACCAATTTGGAGGGTTATTTTCTCAATGGCTGGAACACAGGGGGATGTGTTTCAAAAAAACTCAGGGGAAATATGGCAACTTTTGACCCATTTTTAAAAACAGTTAACCATCATCTGCTATTCTGAACATTCAAATTACACTTTAATGTTGTGTCTGAATAGCTCTGCAGATAGGGGAGAAATCTGCACATCACAGTTCCTATGCCCAGATACACAAATTCTGCAGCTGACCACGTGAGGTTCTGTAAGGTGCTGAGAACCCTCCTCATGCCACAGCACCGAGTATGTCCTCCTTCCCCTGCACAGAGGACTTAGCACTTTGCAGGATTAGGAAGTATGTTCTGCCATGATTTTTTTTGGAGAGCACAAGTGGTGGATTTGCTTGTTTAATGATTACCACTTTCATTTCTGGCCCTTGTTCAGCTGAACATCTTCCCATTAGCAAATGAGCAATGGAGGAAACTACTTACCCTCTATAATAATGTGTTCTCTGGAACTGCCAGGAGAACAGCTTCCTGTCCTTTACAGTTTTTTCAGTAAGTGACATGAAATGAATGAAATGTGGCTTTCTAACCCTAATTTAAAAGGAGACTGCTGCCACCAGCTCTGCCTCCCATGAGCCTATGTAGGCAACCTACAGTTTTTGGTCTACATCATTGTGAGTAACAACAGTTAAAAGCAGAGTAATGCAGAAACATTACAGGTTTGTTCACAGGAGCCTTGCTGTGTTTCAGTGATGAAACAGTAATTATTTTAGGAGCTGAGCTCAGATGGAGACGCATCGGCAGAAGCAGACACACATGTCTTGGGCCACGTATTTCTCTTCTGTAAGCAGCAACTCACATCTCAGTAGTGCAATACACCCTGGCTTGATGCACAATAATTCAGAATTAATTCTCTCTTCAGCTGCAAGGAAGATGTTCCCATTCACTCACAGCTTCATTACAGTGGAAAAGCTCCTGACATACTAGTAAAGGTGTAAGCAATGATTATACCACATTATGAGGTCTCTCATTGCCATTTCCAGTGAACAACGCACCTCTACAAATATCCTCTTGGATAGAAACAACATTTACCCTGTCTTCCACTTCAGTGCATCTAAACAGTTTTAAATGTTGGTAAATAAAGTGCTATTTTAACTCTCAGAGTTTTAGCTGGACATTAAAAGATAAAAACATGTAACCGGTTAAATAAATAACTGCTCCATAGATAAAAAGTGCTACATAGCTGATTGGCTAAGCTGAACTAACCAAGCCCCTAGTAATGTAATTACATGCAAGATATCCTTCACTCTTAAACCAGCTGCCAACAGTTAGGAGAATTTCAGAATTATTTACTGATAATACAGAAGTTTATATTGCTCGGACATTTCAAATTGGACCTTTAGGTAACTCCAACCTATTTTTCATTAAGAAAATGCACCACCAGTTTAGGGAAGAACCCACAGTGCTACAGAAGGCGCAGAACAGGTCAGCTCAGTCTGACAGTCAAAGACTAAAAGGCAGCTGCAGTTTTGACCTAAGGAGAAAGCATTAAAGAAGAGGTGAAAGTCAGGCTTTCAGTGGAATAACAACAGCTGATGGACAGAGTGCACACTAGGACAGGCTTTGCCAGCTGGGGGTTTAATTTTTTGGAACTGAAAAAAAAGCAAACCAAGAAACCACAAAGCTTGACAACTGCTTTACGTGCCAGCATTAGAGTCCAAGTGGCCTGTGGATGATCAAACATGGCCTTTCTTGATGTCACACTCATTCTCTTTACCTCCCTGCTGGCTGATTTACAGCTTGTGGCTGGCATCCGTTTCAAGGAAAGCTATTTGTCACTTCCTTTGTCCATGGCAAAGACCTCTCTGTAACACAGTAACCTTCAAAATCCACTCTGTCAGCTGATTGACTCAATCTGAAATCTACCTATGCCACCAGCCTGAAAACCCTCCTGTAGACACTGCAGATTTGCCTGATAAGCCCTGTCAAAATTCACTTGGCAGTCTGGGAGGTTACTGCCACAGCCCCTTGCCTTGACTCTTGGCCAAAACCCCTGACATTACATGTGAAAAATCACATTAGAAAATCATCAGATGTACAAACCCCAGCATTTTATCTTACATTGTCAAGAAAGTTGAAACTGATGGTAATTTATGCCATTTCAAATCTTCTTCTAAAAGAGCAACATTTACTGTTTGCAGGCGAGATCACACCTACACTCCCCAGCCAAACCTTATGTTGGGCACACTGGCTACTTTTCATCACATTATTTCAGGAACATGTTCCAGCACTAGTTCTTGAAAGGGGATACAGAATGCCATGAAGGGCATAGGGTTTTCCCACATACCATCTTGCTTGCCCATTTAGAATTTGCCATGATCCTATACAGAGAATAGGTTGCACAACGTATATGACTGCTCTAACTTAAAGAGAAAACATCAGAGATGGGAGGAATAAGGAATATTACAACGCGAAGTAATGGCTGCAGATAATTTCGAAGGGATTGCTCCTTTTTTGTTCCATTTTCCACCTGCCCAGAGCTCACCCAGGTTTATTTTGCAGTCCTGTTGCCAGTGACTGTCTACAGTGGATTCTCTGAGTAAAAAGAGTGCAAAATCCATTCCATCTGATACCACTCCTGACTTATTTGAACAGTGTCCCAAGCATATAGTCCCAGGACTTCCTTTCTGGACATCATTAACTCTGTTAATAATATCTCATATACCCTCATGGGTATAAAGGATTTTCTTTCTTCTTCTTTTTCTATTATTTTAACATAGATTATGGTTTACATTCAGGCCTATCAAATGACGACACAGTTACCTATCAGAAATGATGAAACAGACTGATACCAAATTTTCCTCATCAATTCTTTGGCCTGTAATTTGAGAATACCTGACAGTAAGAATAAATAATGCTTACAAAAAAATTCCATCCTTCCTTTGCTGCAGGAAAAGAGTTAAAAAGGTTTGGAATAAGTAAATCTAGGGATAAGTGTAAATATGAAGATGTCTTTACAGGTTGTTTGAAAGTCTCCATGGTAATTAATAATGTGTGGTTCAACATTAGACAGCCCTCAGGACAAAACTAAATAGATTACTAAAGCTATTAAAGATCCACAAATCTTGTAGGTAACTAACAGTTCTTTTAGTTGAGCTCTTAATAAAAAGCAGAAGTTTTTGATTATTGTATTTTCCATTTGGATTTATGCTGGTTTTTTTTTTAATTACAGGTGCAAGTTGAGCTCCAAATGCTGTGATTATAATTTGCATGTCAGATCTACTAAATTGTTGTTATCCCTGATCCATATTGGACAGCAGAGCCACCCCACAACATGTGTCATCAGCAATATGAGCAGCAGTAGAGAAGCTGCCAGGTTTACTGAACATCTTCGGAGACTGTAATTCAAATATGTGGAACCCCCCCCGATAACAAATCTGTATTACTTCCATATCCCATTCAAGGTACCATATAACTAAAAAGTAGGTAAGCTAACTGCATAGCTGGATGAGTTAATCCTACATTTGTGTCTTTTAATTTCCTACCTTTCTACTCTTATTGACCATCTTCCATGGTGGGTTTTTTCTTCTGGTGGAAATCACATGAATAAATTTTACACAGTTCAAAGTTATAGTTCCCCAAGCAGCTATAGTGTGACCACACTATTCATATATAGCAAGGTGTTAACAGCATACACAGCAATACGAAATACTACTGACATGGAAGACAGCCAAGCTACAGCTATGCAGGACCCATAATTTTCCACATCCTGCCCACTGACTGTTAAGTAAGCTTATTGTCTTCCACCTGGAACCACCCAGCTCTGAATCACAGCAATTCCAGAAATTCATACCACTTCAGTGCTAGGTGAGGAGGGTCATCACCACTTTTTCTCTACTGCAAAAGCAAACAGCTAATACTCCCCCAAATCAGTCTCTGAATCTACCTCCCAGTACATTCACAGTGAGTTTCAAGTTGTTAAACTAGAGCCCCAGCCAAAATCAGTGAGGACCCTAGCGGCCTGTGTAGGGTATACCCAGACTTTTTGCAAAAATCTTACCAGTTTCATACTTGACATGATGCTCAGGTGAGCAAATGCCCATTGAAAGTCCACCCTCTTTCAGATTAGTCTACAGGGATGAAACCTGAAGCAAACAAGTATAGAAGTTTGATCCTATAAACACATGAAGCTCATCTAACCTCAGGACTATGAATACTGTAAATGAACCCTTATGAATTTTAGCAATACCATGTTATGTTGTAAAACTATGGCATGACACAGTAAAAACACAGCAATGAAGTTCAAATACAGCAATTATATTCCAAATATATATATATGATGTGAAGTACTTCAAACCAATCTGATGTCTGCTTCACGACTATGGACTTCTCCAGTACAGCAACACATTTTATAGTTTAGGTAGGTGTTTTTCCTACTATCTCAGGCTGTTTCAATGTGTCTCAAAAATAGTCTTTTTCTAAACAGCTGTAATTTAACTGTCAGTACTCTTTTTAATCTTTCTTCATCAAGAAAAACTATAATTACAGTTCTTCCCTTATGAGCTTTTCCAAGAAATCCTGACATTGCTAACTTTTTTACATGCACTTCTTGACATGTATATTTGGTTGTCTTCTGCTGATTGACTCACTCCCCAGCAATACACTCTTCACTGACCTTTGGAGCAGGGACTATTCTCTTTGATACCATTTGCTGATGTTACATGCTCCCATTCAGGACATTGTCACTGCTGATGCCATTGTCACAAGTACTTCTTCATGTTCCTGGGTATGCACAGGGGCCCTCAGCAATTTCTTGCTGAGTTGCTATACCCTGATTCTGAGCTGCATAAATCAGAACAAGGAGCTCATGATCTCCATACAGTACGTGATAGACAGATACAACTGATTAGATTTTAAATTTGTTTTTAAAGATAAAATTGTTACAAACTGATTTTCTGTTAAACTTTCAATTTGCATAAACTCTGTGAGATGCTCTGGATTGAAGCAAGGTGTAGACCGAGAATGTGAAGCTGAGCGAAGAATAGCCTTATACCTGAGCATTACCTTCAAATAGTGCATTTCAAACCACTAATGCTGTATCCAGTTTCAGCTTTGCAGTAATTTATTAGTCCTACTGCCATAACACTACCACATATCATCCTGTGTGTTACCATTATAACAGGATTATCACAGCTCTCATTAACTCACCATCCAGCTTCTCAGATCCTCATGTGATTTCTTAATGCCCCTATGCAGCAGAAACGCACAGTTTCTAAATCTCACCTATGGATAACAGGTACTCCCCTGCACTGGGGATTTCAAGGACTCCCAAATATAACAAATGCAAAGTCACAGCACTGACCCACAGCCAGCTGGCATAAACAGTCTTGGGGTACCTACAGACACAGATACATGACCTGTCCTATTTCCACAGAGATTACATCACTGTGAAACCAGCCCACCAACCAACTGGAAAGGAGGAAAAGCTGTAAATAGTTAATCAAAGCTGTATGTTTAGATGCCTGATACTAAAAATACAGCCTGTTCGCTTGGGGAACCAGACTGCTTCCCTACCAGAGTTGGACATTAGTGGTTCAAAGAAACAGGAAGGGAGAGAGAAAAATAATAGAAACACATGCCTTCTCCAGAGAAGGCCATTTCCTCAATATTTAATTCACAACTCAAAAAGAACATATGGTGTGATGCCAAATTCTGGGCAACACAGCTGTAGCCAAGGACAGCCTCTCACTGTATTCACTGATATCAACTCTCCATAAATACATAAATACGTAAGCTGGCACGCACTCAAGAATACTTGAGGCCAGAGCTCAGGACTTGGTTTTCTAAATGACAGATAACTGTCCCAATTCTCATTTGTTATTTGGGGCTGGAACCCACATGTGTCCCTAGAAAAAGAGCATAAGCATTCCTCAGTGTAAGGAGATAATCTTGTGAATAATTAAAATATATTTATTCAAACACTGTTGCATCAATTTAATCTTTCACAGGATGACAGTGTGTATGTGGAAACCCACATGAGACTTTTCTTATAGGGAAGCATGTTGCCTTTATTATGTGAATTCTGCAAACTGAGGCTTATACTCTGCTTTAAAATTATGGATTAAAAATTCAGCTATGCAAGAGAGAATCCTGACATCACTTAACATTCACAGGAATTTAACTTTAAGGAGGCTTTTCCCAACAAGGCTGACTGCTTGTGCCCATCTCTTTGCTCATGTTTATTGGTACAGCAGTAACACTGAGCACAGACTAGATGGAGACGTATGCCTCTGCCTAAGAAAACTGCACACCAGGCACTGCGGCCGCAGCGTGCGGACTTCGCAATTGAAGTGTAAGTTGACAGAGAAGGTGTAGGTAGAAAAATCAGGGTGATGACTAAATCTGGAGAGCAAGCAGCAGTCACAGACCATCAGCTGCTCACCTCCATCATGAAACAGCCTGCAAGCACTATTTGAGAGACAAGATGTAAAGAAAGATCCCTTGCTGTTACTGCACTTTGTTTGATTTGGACAGAAAGTTGCTCTGCTGCAGCTAAGCCCTTTCCCTTCAGGGTGAGACTACCTTTGCCTGCCTGCACTGTTCAGCCATGCATCTGACCAGCTGGCACATCAGCTGATGGGCACCCGAGGCATGTCAAACCACTGCTACCCTTGCTCTGCCTAGACAAGAGGATGCTCACTCCAGAAGGACTGAAATACCGCCAGTGACAAACTCCCATCCATTTTAAAGCCAGCTGTAGACCAGAAGCCAGCCCTCTGTTCCATAAAAAGGTCTGCTGAAATAAAAGAAATTAACAAAAAGAAAATAAAAGTAAATTAACAACCAATATCCAAGATTTACTTCAAAAAGGCTGCCAATTTCAGGGAGTTAAGGGATTTTGTCAGTAAAGGTTATTTTCTTCCTAAGGAAAGAAAACTAACCACAAACCGCCTCTTCTCTCTTCTATCTCATCATCATTCTTCATGCTCTCTTCCTTGTTTTTTTTAACACCCTATTCTTGAAAGACTGGTAGATTTACTCACTGTCATCTGGCTGGGGCAGCCACAAGTTGTTCTTTTGTCTCAAGGGCGAATTGAAACAGAAACCTATTCAGTCCCAGGGTGCAGCAGAGCTGTGCTGTGAAGTGCCAGCTAAAATGCGACAGGGCACAGCGACAACTAAGATGCAAGAGAGCATGGAGGAACCCTTCCACCCCACTGCCTGTGAGAGCTGCTCATTCTTTGTTTGTTTATTGCTTGCAACACTCTCCTATGGTTATCCAGAAAACAGCTTTAAAACCCTAGTGCCTGTTGCCAACAGGCCACGAAGAAAACTTTCAACATACAGCCAAAACTCATTCCTTTCAATAAACACAAACACGAGAATCGCCACTTCAGCAGATTTAGAGCCTTACCCACAGTCAGCTCACATCAAGGGGCTCTTACTGTTGCTGATTTGCATGAACTTTGGACCAAACCCACAGCCTGACATCACTGGGTCTCAGACGCCCCCCAGACCTTCAATGGCACAGCCAAAGCAGGAGGGGGATGAGCTGAAAACTGCTCTGCTCCAGGAATGGGGAGCACTTCTGGGACCGGGTTTTCTCCCCACAAACCTGTGTGGGATTTATTCCTGACTCTATCCAACATGCTCACTGATGCCTTCTGCAAGTTAGTACCAGCCACCTCCCTTCTGGGGTTTTGGTTCCTGTATTACCTTTTAATATTCGTCTCAAAGGAGTGCAATCAATGTAGCTAAGGAGCAGCACTGTTTTGTACCAGAAATGAACTACCTACAGAATAATAATTTAGAAGAAATTTTCCTTTATTTGTTTACTTTACACACATACTATTCACCTACATAATTTAGCTCTAAAAAGCTCCAGGCCACCTATCAAGGACAAGGACAGACTCAAAGAGTGCACTAATGTGCTCCTGAGGTTAAGGTGAAATTCACCTCCACACGTTCATAATACACTCTAACTCCAGATAAATGACCTGTGCAAAGGATCTCTAGCACTCAGCACTGTATTATCATTGCTTACTTAAGATACTGAACAGATCCTAACTATAAAAGGTATTGCTGTCATTTAAAGTTAACCATTATACATTTTTAGGATTTCTAACAATGTGGTCATTCATGTGATAAGTTACAAAACTATGTTCAGAAATCATACTTCTAGTCACAGTGGTGAAACACAAGAGAGAGTAAAGAAGTTACTCTTTGCAGCTGAACACACACAGAAATGAAAACATGCTTGTTTTAAATAGATTTTTCTAAGTACCCCGTTGGTAGTCTGATCATAACCTGTTACACAGTTGTAATGAATACTTACATTTTAAGTGAGCACTATGCAGCCGTTGGGGCATTTTAATTGCAGATAAACAACTCGTAATAAAAAAAAAATCCCAGTCCTTTCATCAGACATTAAGTTTTAAATGTCAGTGAGCAAGTTTGTTTTCCAAGCAAGAACGTATTTCAGTTTTCGGGATGACAGAGTCACTCGTCTGAAAAAATCAGTTCCACTTGCTAAAATAAGCTAACTGGTTTAAATAAATGCAGAGCTAGGAAAAACAGGAAGGATATTTTTTGTTAAATGTTTATCCTTGTACAATATGCAATTGTTTTCTAACATTATCACTAAACCACAAAAATCACAGAAATATTTGTTTCTATACCAAAAATCCTCAAGATTACATCAGATCTCATGCAAAACTCAAGAGAAAACTCACATGTTCAAACCAAATTTACCTGTGCTACACAAGCTGGTGAATAAAAAGAATGAGGGTGGGCTGATGAAATCTTTGATGGGGTAAAAAGCCACCTGATGATAGGACCATCATATTTCAGCTTTGCAGCAGGCTAGCAAAGGCTACCCAGAGGATCTATTGCTTTAAATGCAGTCTTAAGGGCTGGATAAACATGGATGATTTAGGCACAGCCAAAAGTAGTGCTTCATTCAAAAGTATGCTCAGAGCTGGGATTAGTCATCTAAGCTCCTTATACAGTACCAGGCAAAAATCAGACACACAAAACCAGGATTCATAAGCAACAGCACCCCTCCTCACCCTTGCCAGTAGAGGACGTAGAGAACGAGGGATGGATGTGACCCAGTAACTCTCACACAGGCAGGTAAGGAACTCCCCACTACATGCAGATGCAGTCAAGTCTTTACAGCGAGAGCCAGTCCTTTCAAATCCCCTACCCCTTTCATCTAAAAGCCCCAGGGCTATGACTGCTGTACTAGCATGAGACAAATTCAGGATCAAATCCCTGCTTTCACGGAATCTGAGCTCCACCCTTCCCCTGCCCTGTCTGCAGGGCATCCTGGGGTGCACACACCTCAGAGCTGAAACCCAGGTGCTGGGGGAGAGGGATGACCTGCCAACACCTGGGGTACCTCTGGGCTATATCATTTGCCAGAAGAGCCCACCTGAGGCTGAGGTTGCCATGACAAATGATCCTTCTGGGGTAAATGGGCATACGAACCTGAAAACCTTAATGGCATGGAACTAACTTGAAAACCTTAATGGCATGGAACTAATGCCAACCCTGACGCTGCTATTAATCTTGCTTCCATTCCAAATAATTTAAAAATGAATAACTTTGTTATTTTCTTTCAGATACTGGATATCTGATGAAAGATGTTCAGCTGGCTTATTAATCATACCTTCACTGGCATACCTGTGAGGATCCCACTAGGACAGGAAAGGAGAGGTACAGCATCTATCTCTGACGATATTTATATGTGCCTGTCAGCAGGCAGTAATGCTCCAGCTACACACATGGAATGTATCCTCCCACTCTCCAGCAGCAGCACGGTAGTTAACAACTCAAAATTTGAGGGTTTTACAGCCCCTACAAAAGGCTAAACCCTCACCCTAGCTTCTTGATTCCTTATTGACTGTCTGATCCCTGAGATCCTGCTTGATTTTTCTTTCTAAGGTATTTTGAGTCTGCAGTCTGGCGGGCTAACTGGAAGCAATGTACAAATGTGTGTCCCATCAAATGTAAATGTCCTCCTGCCTACTGAATGCCTCCTTGTTCCCAGCCGCCAATTGAAGGGTACCCAGAGCTCCTCACCTACCCTCCTCCCATTGTCCCACGCCCCTTTCTCATGCCCCTCTTACCCATTTGCTCTGGGACATACACAGTCCTTGTCTTTTCAATCTGCCTTGATAAATTAGTTCTTAGAGTGGACTAAACCTTCTGATTTTAGACTCAGGCTTCTTTTCCTAATGAAAAAATACCTACTAAAGAGAGAAGGAAAGTCAGGAGTATCCTCCTGTGGGTTCCTATGGCTCCTTGTGTGCACAAGAACACCGTTGCCTTTATTCACTCAGCACATCCTCATTGGCTGACTACATTAACCCCTCTGCATCAGAGGCACTACTAAATATCCACTGGAAAAAAATCAGAGCTGGCAGTGCAGTACACCGATCTTCTCTCACTGCCCAGGTGGAGCATGTCTGAGCCCTGCTGCCTGCCTTTGCTCTGCCTATGCTCATACACCTGGGTGATCTGACTCACCCGCCGGGTCAGTGTGCCCTCCTGTTAAAAGGTTTGTCCCTCTGGAGGGTGAGTTAGAACTACATTCAGGTTGTTGAATGTCCCAGCACTCAGCCATAAGAAATGCATGTGCCGACACAGCAAGAGATCACAGGCTTGAGGTGTTACTGATTGCCACCTACACTTTCTTTCAGGAAGACTTGTCATCTGAATGTCATAAAGTTAACACCTTGCACTGTTGTCATTCAGGATTGCTTTCACCATATCAATAGCTCAAATGAGCACAGGAAGCTTCTCTGAACCACCTCAGTGTAGGAACTGCCCCTGTGGAGGCAACACCTCTTCTGCTTTGGAGCATTTCTGGCCTTGAAGAACTGTCCTTCCTTTATGCCTCTAAAGAAAATAAAAAGTGTCTCCTACCCCCCAACACCTGCCACCCTCCTAATCAAACTCTCTGACTGAACTGCTTGGCTCAGCCAGATTTCAAACAATTGATATAGTGTATGTCACATTTGCTAGTAGCCACGGTTAATAAGCTATAGCTACCATCTGGGAACAATTGCAAGGTCAAGCAAGAGAACAAGCTTTGATCTCCAAACCCTAGAAAATAGGCAGAAAGTCCTGGACCATAAAGACAATGTCTAGGATTGTCCTGAGGATGAGTTATTTGACAACTTGGCAAAGTGACTATTCCCTTACTTAACTTGACAATGAAACTAACTTTCGAGTGTCCTGAAAGTGAACTACCTTCATCATAATACTAAAGCACACACCCACAGGTCTAAAAGACCCCTGCCCAGGTTAAGACCCTTCCCCTGAGCATGCACAGTATTAGAAGCATTAGGTATGCCATATTATAATTCTATGTTAATCACTAACCAATCAGTACCTAACAAGTGTGTTATGGAAAAGTACTAACCTCTCATTTTTGTGTATAAAAGGAGCATGAAAACCTGCTTTTGGTGTGCTTGATTTGTGGAAAAGTCCATTGAGCACCCAAGCCTGAATAAATACAGTATCTCTCCTGAGCGAGGCATGATCAGTTTACTGCATGTCAAGCATGAATTCACTTTTCAGGTAACACAATGAACTATTAACCCAGTCTGTGTTACTGCAGCATGAGGCTACCAGCACAGGTGAGCCTTGGCAGCACCTGCAGTGCTGAGGCTGGAGCATCCCATCCACCATCTGGCAGGCACACTACTCCCATGAGAAAACAGCTTCCATCTGCCTGCCCAGGACCCTGTTGCTAGCTGCAACAGCATCCTGACATGAGACAGGCTCACCCAAACCTCCTGCTTCATGCCTTGTTGAGCTAAGGGTATTTTCCAGTTAAAAAGGAAAGTTTCAACTGAGTGTTATTTTCATAAGCTACTCAGGGAACAAGGCTTGTAGGAGAACGTATTAGCTGCCAGAAATTTATTTAGAAAAGGCCTTTCATTTTTTAAGTGTCATTTTGTGCAAAATGACATACGTAATCTTTCCTTGCCTTCATGCAAACATCTCAGAGCCAAAACTGAAGACCACTTAATGCCAGTATAAAAAATCCTACAAATTTACATAATAACAAGACCTCAACGGGACAAATTAGCTTTTGGATCATTAGCAACGCAATCGCAATGCAACGCAATCGCAAACGAAGAGACATTAAAAACTAAAAGAGGTCATGAACTTTGTTGGAAGACATATTTTTCATGCTTTATTAGTGGAAAATAAGGTGTATTTCTAGCAAGCACTTCAAAGGGAGAGTGCCTTGCCCATAAATGTCTGAGTGTCTGTTTAGTAAAGTGGAATGTGAATATCTGTGAAACCCAAGTAAAAACATGGGGCTATGGAAAATATACAACATATACATGAAGATCAACTCTAAACTTTTACATTCCCAAAGAGTTCAGATGTTACTATTTTCAGATAATACTTACAGTTTTATACTATCTCTTCCATAGTTTAAGACAGCTTCAAAAATATGCTTTGACAGTCTAGAAAAACTAAACAGAAATCCACTGGTGGAGAGAAGAATAATTTCTTTCTTTTACTGTCTTTTATGACATCTGTTAATGGCAAATAACATAATATTACACTGCAGTTTTGCCTGAGACCCCAACATGGAAGACACTAGTCTTTCATATCACTTGAGAAACCATTAACTTCAGCAAAAAGTGTCTGCTGTATTCACCAAATGTAGCAGTCCAGAGTTCAATACTGCTCTTACAGAAATTAAAAAACTCTCATTAATTCCAAGAGGTGAAGGGCTGGTCGTGAAAATCCTAAATATGTTTTACTAATAGAATTCATCTTGTTAGTAAGATGGCATGTGAACCCGTTTTTTCCGGCTGCTGAAAGCAGCTTGTGGTTTGCTTTTATTCTTTCAAACACAATTAGCAAAGCACTCCAGCAGCTGAATAGACCTATTCATTTGAACAAATTATTCCCTGGCAGGGTTTTTTCGAGAAAAAAATCTCCCCAAAACTCTCCTCCATCCTGGTGTAGTCAGAAGAGACACAAAAGCCCGCCTGTCATTAATCTTGCCTGCCTGTGCCTGAAAAAAGACAAGTGGGACATACACTGCTGAATACATTACATTTTCAGCGTCTCTCCCAGTGACATGACTGAACTACTCACTTCTCCCAACCCTTATCTTAGCTGCTGTACAATCCTAATTAAAAGGCTGACGTAAGGAATACACACAGGGAAGAGTCTGGCATGGCTGTTATGGATGAGACGATAAACTTTAAGAGCACAGCTACCTCCCACGTAGCTTTTATAGTTAACTGTTGGAGCTCGAACAGTTGCTTTTATATGAACCACTTCTCATTTCAGAGGGCTGAAAATGTTAAAATAAAACAGACTTGCCCTTTCTAATAGGTAGTGGCATCTCACTGATCTAATTGATCTATGTAGTTCATTCTTTCACTGAGATAACTTTACAGGCAAATTGGGCTCCAGTTCCCTTCTCCTGCTGCTCATTTTTGGTGTGAAAAGGGCTGCGGATAGGGTAAAACCCACGCATCCACCTTGTGAACAATGCTGTCATGTAGTTGACACAGCAGAAATATTTGTTTAATTACTTACATTTTCAGCTTTTAAATGAGAAGAAAAAACAAGCCATGGGTGGTCTGTAACCTCAGAAGAGCAAATATCCTGGGCTGTAAAATCGCTGCAGCTCAGAATACTGGGCTGGACATAAAAAAACCATTTATTGAATCCTAGGCCTGAGTCAGGAACAGAAGGTGCATTAAGAGCTTCCCAACTGCAGCCTACCACCAATTCATTAAGTGTTCGGCATTATTTAATAAAAATGGCTTGTGCATATACTTTAACTAAAATGCTATTTATACATAAACCTTTTTAACTAGAGTAACTGTTGGGACTTATTCACACACCAATTCAGAGACAGTTTCAAATTCTTCTTTCAAGTAAATGCATGCAATTCTCAATGCTGTCTGCCTCACCTAGGCTATAGCAGAACTTGTTCTGTATTTTGCAATTAAACCAAGTATCTCAATTGGTTTATAAAGACTAGGACATGTTGTTGTCAAAGTCTTGGTAACACATTAACATTACAGAAGTGAGAAAACTGCTGTTATTTGTGTAATAACATGAAAGTAATTCTACCGTTCGTATGCCTGAACCTCAAATTTCAACAGATTTTTGAAAATTAAGTCCTCTTTTTGGGGCTATCTAATCAGAGAAGTCAGTCTCCTGGTAGGTGTGAAATAAAATGTTCAGGCTTTCTACAGAACTACAGAATGTTTCTTGAAAAAGAAAATCATGGCACTGCTGTATGCTGAAAGGAGAGCTGAGCAGATCTGATGCTTCAGTCCACAGTTCTTTGGGTTACATTAATGTGACAGTAACTGCTTATAGACTCTGAAAGTGGTGACCAAGCAAACTAATAATATTTGCTAATGGACTCAGGCAGCTGTTGCAATAGGACGTTGCAATGAGACACTGTAGACAGGGAGCATGACCATTTTTAGCCCCATCCTATGCAGCTAATACCTACCCAAATACTTCTAAAATGCTTTCTCAGAATATCTCTGCCATTCTTATTTTTGATGGTGTCTAGTTAAAAGGTGCTTAAGAAAGCTTCTTCCTTCACACACGAGATTCCTGGAGGAGTCAGAGAAATTGCATTTTCCATCCTTTCCTGCTCACCCACAAGGCACAGGTTCTTCCATCTACCCTATTTCCACAGCATAACACCCATGCAGAAACAACAGCAATTTCTGACTTCAGAAAGACATACCCAGAACATATTTTTCTCTTTTCTGTGTGATTTCACAGCTGGAGATGAAGATGGCCAACGCTCTTTGACCTGTTACTCCTCCAAGGGCCATATGTGTTCTCCATCTGGCAACTGGACAGCTGCTGCTTTAGGACTTTGCCCTTTCTGTCTACTTTATCTTTCCTTCTGTCATCTGCTTATTTTCCATTTTTATGGTATTCTTTTTTGGTAGATAATAATGCCTTTGGGATTAGTGCTGGCAAGAGGCCAGGACAAAATGGCAGCATTAATGACTTTTATTTGAGTTAGGGTCACTGAGAGACAATTTAGACCATGGACCTGGGGCCCCATTTTCCCATGACACTGAAAAAATCCACACAGAGAAGCAGAAAACTGAATGCTTCAAATCCAAACCTCCCTGAGTTCATCCTCTTGGGACACAGCAGAAAGGGATGAGGATTATATTTCAACACCCATAGACAGGACTTGAGATGGACTGCACCACCTACTATCTTCCCCCAGAGTTTCTGTTTGCAGGAGCAGAATGCAGAGAAAAATCCACCTCTGTGACCTCCCACCCACTCAGCTGAAGGCTCTCTCCCTCTCAAGCTTCCCTTGGATGACATAGCCTTGCTTAGTGCGTGCCCAGGACAAAATTGCCACTTTCTTCCCATGCTGCCAAAAGCACTGTTAATGAGGTGTCCACTACCCACATATCTTTCAGAGAAGAAGGAAGTGGCCCTCGATTTGGCTTTTTACTTTTCTCCGTTTTTTAATGGATTTTTTTTCCTAAACCTGAAGGCTGCCCCAAAATGTTTCTCCTCCGAACATGGCAGCAGGACAATCAGTTAAGGGGACATGAAACATCTCTTTCCCACTGTCTAAAGTGGGGAAATGTAAAATTCATCATAAATGATGAAAAGCAAACTAGATAGACACTTAAAATTCACACACTGTCAATGAAGTAAAGCAGCTAATGTTTTTAGCTATGCTCAACCCGAGACTACCCCTCTTAAAGATGTCTTACTTTCCCCTTGGGTTAGGAGGCTGTGAGAAAGCAGACTGGGGGCGGGTGGGGGGGTGGGTGTCTGCTGAGATCTGTGTAAGTTAAGCATCCATGTAATATCAGAACACTGCATTTGGAATCAAACCTCCTTTCCCCATAGTCATGATCTGTAGCTCCTCCACAGGGAGCCCAGACCCCTACAGCCTCCACCATGAGCTTCCCGTGAGTCAAGGATTGATGTTTCAGATGTCAGGAAGCTGCGGTAGGTGTACATAGATCACAGGTCCTTCCTTTGTCCCAACAAAAGGAGATTAGGAAGGGTGCAGAAAGCCAGGTGGGAAAGGAAGAGCAGGAAGAGGAGGGGAGGCAGCAGTAGCAGCAGGAGGGGCCCACTGTCTGGCCCTAGCAAAAACTGACCTTTTTGGGTGAGGGAGAAGATGAAAAGCTCTGGATGACAGGTAGGAATGGGATACAGGGAGAGGCAGCCCTCAGAGCCAGGCAGAAGGTGGTAAAGGATGAGGCGGTAGGGAGCCAGGCACCACGCAGATGCCCTGGGACAGCCAGGAGCACTGCCAGGACGGATGGCTGACTGCACAAGCAACCATGGAGTGAGGAAAGAGAAAAGAGGACTTCTGTCAGTGGGTATGCAGCTGCGCAAGTAGTCTCCCCAACAAGTACATTAGCCTGCAGAACCTTCCCCCTGCTAGCATGGGGATGTGCTCTCTCATGGGTCCACTTCTACCCGACCATAACAGGGTTTGCATCTATCCAGTGTCTATCAACACTGAACTTCATAGGGTTTGCAGTCGGTCCCCATCCTGAAGAACAGCAAAGCACTCCCTTGCCTGCCCCCAAACCACCCACAGAGAGCATCCTGAGCTCTCAGCAGTTTTAACATTTTTCTCATCTGGGGAAATGTCACACTGCCCAGACTAGAAGAGACACAAAACTGTGGATGCCTGGATCTTTAATATACAAAATCAGATTTCTCACCAACGACAACCATAAGCACACGGCAGATTTTCAAGGTATGTAGCTTGCTAAGTGACACCTGTAAAAGGGCCCTTAGAGGCAAAAGGGAGTAACAGAAAAAACTGTAATCCCATGCCTTCTTCAAAACTCATTTAGCAGGTTCTTCAGAGAGTAGCACCTTGAACTCGGCAGTTGTGGTTTTCTCCACTAACCCAAGGCAAAGAATACCAACAAAAGACTATTTCTGCGTGCCTAGACTGTGAAAGTTTCATAGGAAAAATACAAGCCACTGATGCGATTCAAGTATTCAAGATTTAAGTAAAAGATTTAAATAAAATATATTCAAGTTCTAAGAAGCACACATTTTCTTAAGCCAGCTGAGGTTATACAATGAACTGCAGGAAAGGTCATTTATTAACATTCAAGTGCATCAGTTTGTGCTCAGACTAAAGATGATGCGTCCATCTGTGAGGGACACAATGCTTAAAGCAAAGAGATGTGGTAGATGCCTAAGTAGGAGCTGGCAAGGTTGCGTTGCTTTCTTGAGTTTCAGGCATCAATTTCTAGGTCTCATTTCCTACAGCTAAAGACTGACCAAATTCTCTTCAAGCCTCTTTTCTTTATAAGAGTATTTAAAAAATTTACTCTCCATCACGGGGAAGGCTGACTGTCTGGGAAGTATATGTATCAGCATGTAGAAATCCCTATAGGTATGTGCTATACATTCTTGCTTTCACAGAAGACTTTTCTATGGAAATGCCTAATAAACTAGCTTAGCAGTAGCTCAAAAGCAATTTTCAGAGGCATCTTCCTCCTACATTTGGAGGTTAAAAACTGACATACTTTCCCACATCCATCTCTGGACAGTGGCACTCCCCTAGGCTTAAAACAACTCACAAGGACTATACTGATATTTTAGACAGTTTAAAATAAACAACAGCAACAGCGTAAATATGCTTAGCTGGGAAGTAAGACCACTCTACTCATTCATACCAAGAAAAACTTCATCAGATGCAATACAGAGAGTGTAAATTTCTGAGATCCTATTCTAAAAAAAAAAAAAATCACTGGGAGAAAACAAAAAGAATATAGTTCTTTTCCTGTTAAAAAAAGATAAGCAATTGGTGCAAAAGGGAGAGAGACCTGTCAGTCTGCCTTTCTGCAACCTTCCTGCTGATGAACTAGCGGATGAGCACAGGACAATGGGTCATGGATGGTGGTGAACAGACTTGGTGCACTTAGACCATGTCTATTCTGACTATTTGAATTATACAGACACAACACAAAAAAAGAGATTATATAAGCAACAGTGGAATTTCACAACTGAACGCAGGTGATGCTGTCCTGATAATGTCTCACTGCTACTTTTTCTTGAATTAGGAGCAAGTTCTTGAAGATGTTAAGACCTGGTGCCTGTCATCAAGTACTTACGTAGTCATCCTCATGCAGACCTTGCTTCTGAACAGAACTTTTCACCTCCAGGGAAAACTTCTCAAACTCAGGCTTCACGGTCCTCAGCAGAGTGACGGTCTGGAGGTATGAGTATGCCTTCTTAGCTTCAAGGTCATGTTTGTCTCCTCTTCTCCATGAGCCATTTCCTAAGGGGAAAGCAAGCATATTTCCAATGCCAAATTAGGTACCATTACAGGACTGCCTTCCTTTTCCCACCCAGAAGCCCCCTCTCCTGCACCCTGGGGACATGGCAGAGTACAGGGAAAAACTGAACCTGCTCCAAGATGTACAGTGAACTGGGCAGGGAGGAATGGCTGGTGGGAAGTAAATGTGCAAACAGACGACAACTTTACTCCCACGCTGTGCTTGCTTATTTTTAAAGGGTGGGGTGAAGTCTAAGCACAAGAAGACATCTCAGAACAAAAAAAAAGTGCCAGATCTCAAACACAACAATATTTAAGTTAGAACAAATGAGGAAGGATTTGACCACAACGTTTTTGTTATGCATCACTCCACCAGCGACACTCCTGGACAGTCAGTAAGGCACCAGTAAAGTCAATAGTATGATCATCACCCTGAATGGGAGGCAGTTGGTGAAGTTACTTCTCCCACTGAGGTCAAGGAGAAAACCATGTGTGCAGTGATTGTCAGACCAGCCTACTCTTAGTGGAAAAGAAACACTTAGAAATAACATGGGATCCTGCGCCTATGCTTATTCACGCGTGTTTTGTATCACAGGGGACCAATTTAACTCGGTATGCTGGTTCTGACTGGGTTAGAGCTAATTTTCTTCACAGTAGCTAGTATGGAGCTATGTTTTGGATTTGTGCTGAAAACAGTGTTGATAATACAGAGGTGTAATTATTGCTGAGCAGTGCTTACATGGAGTCAAGGCTTTTTCTGGCTCCTCACACCACCCCACCAGTGAGTAAGCTGGGGAAGCACAAGGGGTTGGGAGGGGACACAGGTGGGACAGCTGACCCCAACTGACCCAAGGGATACTCCAGACCATATGACATCATGCTCAGCATATAAAGCTGGGGGAAGAAGAAGGAAGGGGGGGATGTTTGGAGTGATGGCATTTGTCTTCCCAAGTAACTGTTATGCATGATGGAGCCATGCTTCCTGGATATGGCTGAACACCTCCTGGCTGATGGGAAGGAATGAATGAATGAATTACTTTGCTTTGTTTTCATGTGCAGCTTTTGCTTTATCTATTAAGCTGTCTTTCTCTCTACCAACAAGTTTTCCCACTTTTCCAATTCTCTGCCCCATTCCACTGCGGGGAAGTCAGCGACCAGTTGTGTGGTGCTCAGTTGCTGGCTGGGGTTAAACCATAACACTCAGACCACCAGTAAAGTAATCAGATTTTTTAAAAGCTGAACAAACTGGTTGATAATTAGCAGAGAAGTTCTACTGCCTAACAGGGCCTGACCTTAGTAGGTGCTGAGACCCTGATCCAAAGCCTCAAGAGATTAGTGGAAAGGTTCACAGTGCCCTGGAGCAAATTTTGTGCTATTCTACATAAATTACAAGTAACAGTCCTAGAGGGAACAATGGTAGCCCTAAGCAGTGTGCCTTAAAATGCTTACAAATAATTAAAAACTGGACAATTATTTTATTTTTCAAACAACAGCAACTAACCCCATCATGGCTAAATAAGCCAAGATGAAGACTAATGCTAAACTCCCAAAGGTGACCCAGATGCAAATGGGACCCTGATATGAGAGAGGATGTGGCTGCTTTGCTTGGGTCAAGGACCATGGTGTCATTTGGACCAAGAGAAGTGGTTTGGGAGTGGAGATGCTAATGGAGATGGAGCCCAGGTATCAAACCCATGGTGCTCCTTGCACAGCACTACCTGCTGCACTGCATGTCTGCAAGAGCAAATTCATGGACAGACCACCTCAGTCCCCTCAAATCAGGTGAATACAGAGCCTGTGTTTTGTCCTCCCAGTACCCCCAGCACTGCTGCTGGGATTTTTTTTTTTTGACCATAAATGTAACTGAAGAATTGCTCTGCTTCCTCAGAGAGCACAGGGAAAGTGAACTGCACTTCTCCAGAGCACAAATCTTTCCTCCTGCTGCTTTTGACTCCAGGGCAGCTCCTGTCACTCCCAGCAAAAGGCATGAGGCACAGGAGTACCTGGGCCCTTTTATCTATCTTTTTGTACCCCGGGAAAGCCTTATTTACCACAGCTCAGCAGCAGCTAGGACTGTAATCTTTATAAATATCATGAACATTGCTAATTCTTAATATCTTATCTTTTTCCTTTTTTTTTTTTTGAAGTGATTTCATTCTCTTAGGAAGAAGATCTGGATGCCTTGGTTTAGGAACTTCCTTCCCAGTATGAAGTTTACCCAGTGAAATTACTTACACCAGGACCCTATTCATCAGACCTGACGGAAACAATGGAGAGCAACTAACAGCCCACCATCTGGTTTTGCCCTCAGAGGCAGCACTCTTCCCTTCAGTGCCTGCATCTTGTCCTTGTTACTTCTTTCAAAAAAACAGAAATGCACATCTGGCAATTGTAAGCTAGCATGTCTTGCTAGTTTCCCCACAAGAGGGTACAAGTCCTGCCAGAGCCTCAGAACTGAAAAGCCTCTGCCCGAAAGAGAGGTGCAGCATTCAAGAATTAAGGCAGCGACTACAGAATGGAGGGCTTTGCTATAGCTTTGCATTTACAAATGAGGTTGGCTAAAAAAAGTGAGATTATAGTCCAAAAAAATGGTAGTGTTGGAACAATGTGAGTAAGTTTCTGCCCTGGACACTATACACTTTTATTTTAAAAAATCCTGACACTGGGAGCAGGGAAGGTACACTTGCATAACAGCGTTCCCAGAATAATTTACATATTTAAATTCCTTCATGGATTATTTTGCAGGAGGTCGTCTTGCCACAGTACTTATGTGCAATTATTGCAGCCTTGACATTTAATACGCCTGCTCTTCCGAAAAATTAGAAATATTCAGAACAGAGGGCAACAACAAACTGCAGTGTGGTCATCTAGACTTAAAGGCAAAGTGCCAATTTGCCAATCACACACACTTTAGTATCTCTAGGCACTGAGAATGAGGAATTTTGGGGGAATTTCTCTATATTTCTCTTTTATGCTTGCTTTCCACAAGTAATGACCATCTGCACACAAGTCAACTTTTGATGCACAGTCATTTCACTCTTCATGCGAAACACATCCATAAAGAAATAGAAAAATTGGTTTAAAATAATTATTACTTAGAAATGTCAGGAAATGCCATATTCTAACTACACTACATCAGAAGACAGAAAATTTTCATAAATCCCTTGGAAAAACTACAAGAAGACTGGACCACCTGTGATGCAAAGGAGGATGGTGCTGAGGCTCCCACATGACTGCAGCGCAAACAGGTGTTGCCCCCATCACCGTGCTGCACAAAGGTACCATGCCAGCATGGAACAGCACTACCCTCTACACACCTGAACAAAGTGTTTGTCTACTGGGGGCTGTATCCCTGGGGAATACCCATCCTACATCCGCGGTGACGCCAGGGTCCCTCCTGGGGAAAGGTACTGAGCCTGGGGATTGCAACACTGCCTCCTGCAACCGCCCCTACCTCCTAGCAAATACCACCCTGGAAAGGAAAACCACTCCAAAATGCAGCAGCCCACCTCCTGCAGCTGCTGCTCTCACATGAGCATCCCCTGCTCAAGGGGAACTTTGGGTACCATCTGTCCCAGCCAGCTTCAGTGCTTCTCAGATAGTTACCCAGCGCTCATTTCAGCCAAGGCAAGGAAACCATCAGTTGTAGAGGATGAGATTCATCTGAGCCACTGCGGACACCCAAGGATAAGGTGAATTGCTGTCCAGGGGTGCCAACTTCTCTCCTGTGACTCCTAAGGGAGCCCAGCTCACACACAGGCTTGTACCTATGGCCAGATGGATCACTTCTAACGTATTTCTATGCTGTGAGATGAAATGCAGCAGTAGTGCAGTGGTAACAAGCCACCGCCGCAGCCAGAGGGGCTATTCAATCAGTGGTTTCTAGTAAAGTCAAGGCTGCAAAGCTCCCAGGGTCTACAAAGAGCCAAAACTTCAGGGTTTTGAGACTGCTTATATGGGTAGACCTTCAGGTTTTTGCTCTGGTCCTGATTAAGGCTGCAATGCCAAATGGTTTTGCTTATGCCACAAGGGATCCAGTCACTCCAAATTCAACTCAACAAAAAGAAAACCTTGATTCATTGCCTTTGATCTTGTTCTGCAACTTTATCTTTTAGTTATTTAAGTTATTTCCTGGCAAAATTTCGCACTTCTTCAGCTAACCTAGACAATACATGTAGCAGTATATGTACTCCTGTACACATCTGTATCTCTGAATTTAAACAGCTACACACGTTCATTATAGAGCTTTTCCACAAACAGCACTGTTTACTATGAAATAATCTCAGAGGTGGTAGACGGATAACAAAGTTTATACAAAAGAATTAAACTTACAAATAACTGATTTATAAAACAAAATACATCATACTTTTGTTAATTCAGTTGTTCCTGTTGATCAGCTTTTTGAGGCTTGAAAGAAAGAAAAAAAACGAGTTTTCCTTCTCTCAACTCCACTTGGTTTTCAATCTGAAATGGATTTGTTATTGCAGTGGATTAGTTAAGGCAGCCTGCAGGGGGGAAATTATTTTCTCTGCACCTGCAAAAGAGGCTGCTCCTTTCAAAAGCCATGTTGACACTTCAACAAAACCTAGTCCCCAGGCATGAACTTGCCTTAGCTCCAAGCCATCTGATTGTTCCAGTATTACATTGAGTTTAACTGAGATAGCTGTAGCAGCTGAGTGCAAGTTTAGTCCTTACCATGAACTGCCATAATATCAAATGTAACTGAATGTAAGTATATTTCAAAAAGCAAATGTATTTAGTTTACATTTTAAAGTCATGCTTTAATTTGACAAATCTGATCCTTTTTACTCAGGGGTGGAATTAGCCACTTTAATCCACCCTGCTCTAGTAAATTTGGACTGTCCACGTCCCACTCAGTGCTTTCCCTTCAACACAACACTGCTGAATAGTTTTTGCAGGTGCAGTTTCTGATCAAAAGCTGAAACAAATTAAACTTGTGGATCCAGCAGCACAGAGATGATTTCTGGAGACCCAGGACCTGCAGCTGCCCTATGGTGCTGGCCATTGCTAGTGCCTCCTTCCAGCCAGGTATACCCCTGCCCTGAGATTTGGCAGTCATGAGGCTGGAGATGGTGCAAGCCACCTACAGCTGAGCACACACTGCAGCATGGGGCACCCACACCAGGCTGACGTAACCAATGTCTCCATCTGGTTCTGCTTTCCCCTACAAGTAACTAAATAATGCCTGTAGTGTATCTGGGATCTTGTGAGCTATGAGATCTGTTTTATTTCCTGCGATATCATAGCCCAGGTGGAAGCTAACTGCAACAACAGGGAGACACAGTGGTGTATTCTGGGACCGAGTGCTGCATATTTTGAGGCTAACAAACCTAAAAATACTACCAGGCTTACAGAAGACTTTGCAACATACTTGGGCAGGAAAAACATTACCAAATGATGAGCTGTTGAAGAGTTCAATATTGAAAAAAGCGTAGTCCCCGTTGGTCATTCCTTGCCGATGAGCAGCCAACATGATGTTCCTGATTGTGTCACCGCTGGCACACATGATTACAACTGGTGGAAGAAAACGAGAAACACAGATAAGCAGTTCAAGAACTTCAGGGAACAGACTGTTAAGCATGAACGCTGCCAGACACAGTGACCCCAGCTGTCCTCCCAGTGTTGCCACAAACATGACAATGCAGATGGCAAACAAAGCTGATTTCCCAAACAGCTGACAGAAGACAGGTACCCAACACAGAGAGGATTCCTCCTTCCTTGGCTCCTCTGAAAATAATTAAACAGAGCTGGTGTGTGATCTAAGATTTTTACCCCTGCAACATGTGATAAGTTCTGCCTTCAAATTTCTTCGGCTGCATATATTCGTAGAGTCAATCGCAATCACAAGCCTCCGTTGTTACTTCTAAATGGATAGGAAACAATTGGAGGATGAAGAATTCAGGTGATACAATGACACTATCATTTTCATTTCCACTCCATTGAAGAATTTGATATAGATTCATCTTGCCTACCCCTCATCTATCTAAAATTTAGGTATCTGGTCTAGAATTTGTTGCCTCTCCAAAGTTAATGGAGAGCAGCATCTCTGCAGTTGTCTAAGGACAGTGGTATGAATCTGCCCAGAACATGACCTTCTCTCCAGAGACTATAAAATAAGCTTAGGCAGTGACCTTTGATGACATGCTTAATACTCAGAAATGGGACAAGCAAGTGCCTCTTTCTGAGGGTGAAGATTAAAAGTAGTTGCAAGATTAAATGCCACAGAGCCTCATTTATCATATACCACGAGCTAAGCAGGGGCTCTGCTGCTACAACGGGACCTACAAACCTGCCGGTGTGCTCCATGTGGGCACCATGATCCACACTCTGACAACTGTGGTTGAGAAGTCTCTTCCCCAACCTGCTGGGCAGGGGGGACTACTCCACTTGCTGCCCCTCTCCTCTGCAAAGGGAAAGCAGAAACACGGGCGAGACCTTCAGCAATGGGGAGACAGCTCCCACACTGAGCACGTTACACTACAAACTTTCATACAGGTTCACAAGACTATGGGTATGGATCTACTGACATCAGAGCGAGCAGCAAAGTATTGCACCAGTGCGTGCTTTGGAGCTATATCCCGCAGCAAAAGTCATAAGAGATCCTGTCGGGACAATGATTTGAAGCCAACTGCACACACGTTTCCAAGAACACCGTCACGCATGGCAGGGCTCAAAAGCTACAACAATGTATGCAAATATTTTCACCACAACAATAAAACTGAATCAAAAACACATTCAGCTTTTCTGGGTAGAAGTGTTTGCTATTATAAGAAATGAAAAGGCCAACCAGGCCAAATCTTTTTACACACAATGAATCTTTTCCCATCACTTTTCTGGTTGGATGCCACCACAGGCATAAAGCTCCAGATGCGCTGCTGGGGTGAGTCACATTCGGTACATCCCCACACTTCAGGAGAGTTATACCATGCATAGCTCTGTCCTACTGATTATGGCAGAGTAATATAATAATTTCCAGAGCAACAGAGCAAGACTATTTCACTACCATTGTGAAGTATATTAGCATGAAGGAAAAGAAGAAGAAAGAAAAATTTCTCACAGTAAAATTTGAATCAAATCTTTTCCAGATGCACATCAGGAACAAGTTTGTCTCACTATTCCTAATTTCAGGATAGGTGAGAGATTTCCTTTTGAAACATTTCCTTGCTGTCCTCCCAATTCTCCCTTGACTTCACCCTTATAATTCACATCTACCATGAAATCGTAATCTGTAGACGGAATCAAAGAGACTCCCACAACACCAGTAAAAGACCTTGAGCAAAAGAAAAAAAAAAAAAGAGTGGGGGAAAAAAACCTACTTTAAAATACATTAAATCATCTTTTGTAAGCCTCTAAAGGAACATAAGGGAAGTAATAGTAACTATTTGGATGTGGTTTTTAACCCAGCAGGAGAATAAAGACTACATATTTAAGATTCTGAAGCAAATAAACTATGGACATGTCTCTGCAATCTTCCAAAAATGTAAATTATGTGTATTTAATCTGCATCTGTACCTTACTATTGTGTACATACAAATATGTACGTGCAAACACATACAAAATGTTCTCCCTTCAGTATAATACATGCAGACCACAGTAATTCTAACACCAATATTCTGAATTTATTGACTAGGATTATTGACTCATCCTGCAAATACTTAAAGAGTTTAATTCCAGTTAAAGGAGTAAGCTTTCCCTTTACTACATGCATCCCTTGGACTACGTGCCTATGCAGAACACATTTAAGCACAGTCCTGGGTTTGCGATCCTTACGGTAAACATATCATACGCACAGCATCACGTCTGCAGCATGGCTAACCAAACCTTCAAGGGAGCCTGAATTACTAACAAAATTCATTAAAGACTTTTATCATTGTATTTTTCATCACGATTTTGTTGTGGCTCTAAGGCTTGAGTCTTCTGAAGCAGCTCCAGGGACTGAACAGGCAGCCACTGGCAAACACAGGTGCATGGTTGAGCGTGCCCCTGCTGCCCAAACTCCCAAGAGCTCAGTGCACAGCCCCAGACAGCAGCAACCTAAGCCATGGGGCCAGCCTCTGCCGCCGGTCCCCACCAGCCAGCTGGTAAGGCAGCTTCTTTCTCATCCCTGGGAGAGTGTCAAGCCCACTCCCAGTCAGGCAGCTCAAGGAAGCCCAACCACTCAGGTGGGACCACCACCAGCAGCAATCTCTGGAAACAGAGAAGGTGCAGGGTCAGAGCCCAGGACAGTGTCATGGTAGGTGTGACACAAGAACCCTTAAAAACTGCTGAGAAAACCAATCAACCAAAAATGTTTCCAGAAGGTGCTCTGGACAGTGCCCCATCACCTGCAAACCCTGTTGCCCTGCTGGGGAGACCTCCAAGGAGACTCCAGGAGAAACAAAGACCTCATCTGGTCAGCTAAGGCACATGGTGCATTCTTCACTTGATATATGACTTCTATATACTGTGACAACCTGAAAGATGCCGTGAGCACAAGGACCACCCCACAGGCCCAAGGGAACATGCCAAGTGAGTCCCGCAGTCAGTCTTTACAGTCCGAAAGACACAAGTGAAGACAGAAGGGCCCCACTGGCTGCATTCTGCAGTAGTGGCATGAGCCAGAGGACAAGGGAAGAGGGGAGATGGAGGGAGGGACACCATGGGGCATAAGGGAGGGGAAAGAAGTAACACAGAGGGCTGCTTTTGTTCAGTCATTTGCAAGTTACAGAATGATGCAAGACCAAAGGTCTCAGCTCAGCAAAGCACTTAAGCCCAATCTGAAGGCAAGCCTCTCTTCCCCGACTGTTTGTGCAGGCTGAAGAGTGGGACTGTCTTTAGCCATCAGTCACGTTCCCACAGCACAGCCACAGCTCCCTGTGGCTAAGGGTGAACACTTGCCTTTTCCTGCTGTAAGCATGCTGTTATGCTCTTAGCATCAGGGAATCCAAACACACACACACACACAAGTTACACTGATTAAAAAAGAAAAGCATCTTTCCTCACATAACATTTTCCTCTAATAGTTACCCACTTCTTTCTCTCCATTCAGTATATTTCCCTGAATGGTACTTACTAGGAAAGCTCTATTTCAAGCACCTGCTTCAGTGAATAGAAAATTAAAAAAGCATATGCTATTGGACCTCGGTTATCTCACACACGCTCCTGCGCACGTTAAAGATTTTAACATCAACATCAGCGGTGCAAGGCTGCTCCGTGCGCAGCCTATGGCACCATAACACCAGCTGTGCCGGTCACACACGGCATGATCTTCATCAGTCCAGATTTGATGCTATTTAACATTCGGCAGTGAGGGATGAAAAACTTGTACAAAGCACTTTGCACATCTACGCCTCTTCCGGAAAACTGCTAAGGGCTTTCTTTAACGTGATCCTGCCGTCCATTCCTGGAATACACCTTTTCCTTTTTTTGCAATAACTTACTGGGGAAGCCTATGGCGGTAAGAGCCTCTAACAGAAAATGTTCTTTTTGGTAAGCCCACGTATCCACACATTGCTCAGCGAGATCTCACTTAAAAACACATCTAACGACAAATCTGCATGTCCCAAAGCACTTTGAGCATTTTACTACTTCATGATGCAGAGCCAGTCCATCCGGCCCAGGGGTGACTTTCCAAGATGTTTTACAAGCCATTTATCTCTGCGGTATTTTTCTAACAGTTGGCGGCAACATTACTGCACACACTCACGGGTTTCGCATCCACACATCCCCCGAAACGTCCGCTTCCCTGAATGCATTTGTTATTTATGAGGTACTCAATGGGACTTCCAACGGCAGGAGCGGGGGAAAAGGATCCCCGTGGCAAGACGCAGCAGGGTGAGAGAAAACACCGTCGCACAGACTCTGAACTTGCAGAGAATCACTGCAAAAATCTCCGAGAACAAGCAACGGATTTGCTGCTCCGCAGATGCGGGCGATTTGGGGTAACCCCGACGGCCGGCAGAAAGCTCATTTCTTGCCGTGCCACAAAAGCGCGGTCCCCGAAGGCAAGCCGCCCCGCCCGCCAAGGGAGGCAAAGCCCTAACGCGCCTCCGTGGTCGCCGGTTTCGCCCGGGGCAGCCGGTCCCCGGCCGGCGGGGGATGCCCGGCCGGGGGATGCCGGCACAGCCCCGCAGCGCGTCTCCCCCACGGGCGGACACGGGAGAGGACCCTCCCGCCCCGGCGGTCCCAGCGCCCCGTCCCTCAGCCCGGCCGCCACCCAGCGCCGTCGAGGCGCCCCGCCGGGCGCCACTCACCCCTCTCGCCGGTCTGGAGGGCGCGGACGACGTCGTCGAGGTCGAGGTGTCGGCTGCTCTCGTCGAAGCTGTGCACGGCCATGTGGAAGGCCTCCTCCTGGAAGACCACATGGACGCCCTCCATGGCGAAGTAGCAGCTGCGCTCGGCGTTGCTGTCGCTGTAGAGCAGCGTGGCCCGGCTCCACTGATGGTGGCGGAAGAGGGCCAGCAGCATCTCGCCCATCTTGGCGTAGGCGGGGGCGACGCGGGTGAGGTGCGAGTACTCGCCGCCCTTGGCGCCGAAGCCGGCGGCCAGCGCCCCCGCCGACAGCATCGGGACGTCCCAGTGCGCGGCCAGCCGCGCCACCGGCGCCGCCGCGTACTCGCAGACGGGCCCCAGCAGCAGGTCGGGGCGGCGGCGGTGCAGGGCCACCATGTCCACCAGGCTGAAGAGGGCGCGGTTGCCGCACGCCGAGTCCTCGTAGGTGAGCTGGAAGGCGTAGCCGGGCGGCAGGCCGGCGCCGCTCTCCCGCAGGCTCCGCACCGCGTACTCGATGGCCGGCCGCACCCGCCCCAGCGAGAAGAGGTACGCGTCGTCCTGCGGCAGCAGCACCAGCACCCGGATCAGCTTCTCCTCCTCCGCCGCCGCCTCCGCGCCCGCGGAGCCGCCGCCCAGCGCCGCCCGCGCCGCCAGCACGCAGCAGAGGCTGCCGAGCAGCCAGGGCGGCATCGCGCCCGCCCCCCCGCCCCGAAACGCCCGAGCTCCGGCGAACTTTTCACCCCCCTTGCCCGCCCGCCTCGAAATTGTTCGGTCGTGCTTTATTTCTCAGGTGTTTGGCGAATTCACAACCTGCCCCCCCGCCTGCGGGTTACAGACGGAGCATCGCGGCTCTGCTTTTCTCGTTTTCTTATAGATAGATTATGATGATGATGATGATTAGCCTTTTACCCCCCCGCCCGCCCCCCCCGCCGCCGGATCCCCCCGCGGGGCTGCCGGGCTGCGCCCTCCCCGCTTAAGTAGCGCGGGAGCAGCGGCGGCTTCTCCGCACGCCCGCCGCGGCGCGGCCGGGTTTGTGCGCAGGGAGGAGCCGGCCCGGGCGCTCCCGCCCGCCCCGCCCGCCCCCTCCGGCGGCCCCCCTTTATCCCCCCGCGCCCGCACACCTCTCCCGCCGGCCGGGGCAGCGGGCGTGGGGAGCGCCGAAACCGCGGGGCGCGGGGTGTCCTTACCGCGCCGGTAACCCTCACGTACCTCCCGGCCACGCTTCGTGTAGCCACCTCCCTAAAAGCAGGGTCGGGGAGTAAGGGACCCCATTGTACTTGTAATTTTTAAAAATATTTGGGGGGGGGGGGTTGCTTCAGATCCGTTAAACTGCGATTTACTGCGTAAGGGAAGCATTTCAGGTCGTCGTCCCCGCCGTGGCCGTGTTCCCCCCCCCCGCCCCGAGGGCTCAGGGGTCGGTGCTCGGCGGGGCTGGGGGATGTGGGGAAGGGGGCGGTTGCAGCATCAGCACAGGGGGATGCAGGCAGCACCCTGAGAGCACAGCGGCAGGGTGCGAGAGGGCTGACCGGCTCCCGGCTCCTCACCCAGAAAGGTGCCCGTGGTCTGGGACGGCATAACCCTCTGGGGCAGCCGGCACGGGATCACCGGCCCCTGCCTGTATCGCTGGGGTCTCAGAAAGACCATGACAGGAGGGCTCAGATGCAGTTTTCGTCTCCCACCCAGTGTGTCTCAGAGACAGTTTCATGCCCCAAGCACCACTGAAGGCAAGTCCTGTTCTGAGATTATTTTCTTGGGAAAAAAAAAAAAAAAACTTTTTGAATTATCTTGACAACACTGTGTAGTCCGAGCATGTTAAATGCATCCCTCTTCAGTTTTATTTACTGGCCGTAATGCTTCAGTGCTTAAGGTTTTGTTAGGGTCCGTTTAAAATGGACACTCCTGATCTAGAATAATGTGCAAGAATGTGCAAAATGTTTTGTCAAAGAGGCTTTGGAATACCTGATGGTTTTTGACAGCAAAATCCTAAAGGATGGCTCTCCCTGGAGTTTTCTGTGCCCTGTAACAGCACGCATCCTCAAACCCAGAGCTGGGCTGAGCAGTTCCATGTTTTACGGTTACTCGAAGAGTGCCAGATTTGCATTCAAAAGGTGAGTGAACTGCTCCTGGCTTTACAGAAGAAGTTTGTTTAGTTCAGCACAGAGGTCGTTGTCAGGGCAGTATGTGTAAACTTACTTTTGTTGCTGCCTTCACTGTGCAGTCTATGAATGGGAAACCTGTGCTCCTGGGGTGACCATCTGCTCACCTTTAGGATGCCTGGATTAAAAAGAAAAGAAAGCTGGAAGTGCTTGTGCAGTGACAAGCAAGCAGGGGAATGAAAACAGCAGATAACATGATCTACAGAAATAATCATCCAAAAAATCTTTTTTCTCAGGACCATTTGTCTAACAGGGCTCGGTAAAATAAAGAAGCTCAGAAATTCAAAGGTAGCGTCTCTGAGAAATGTGCCTCTCACGTAGTTTTATTTGATCACTGAATTGAACTTCAGAGTGTTCTTGAAGATTACATAAACATCCACCCTGGTGAAGCTGGTTTTGTATGTTCCTGTACTGTAAGTTATGCCAGGCATTTTTTGTTGTAAATGACTCCGTATAACATAGTGGAGATTAAGCAGGATGTTACAATATACAACACACCAGCCATCTTCACCACAAAGCTTGCAAAAACATTTTCTTAAGACACATTTTGAAATGCTGACCTTTGTAGTCACTGCTTTATGGTGACCCTACAGATGTGTTTACAACACCGAAATCTGGATGGATCTCTCTTGATTCCCTCCTTCCCCACCAGAGTATCTTTTTCATTTTATGCGTGAGCTCCATACTATCCTCGCTGTTTTATTTGAGCGTAAGCTGTGTAAACACAATGGAAGAGATAGCAAGCCCATAAATTACAGGGCTGCCATCCCTTCACACTAGCTGCTCCTTGTGAGGTAAAATACTGCTGGGAATGAATAAGACTGGGAAAAGCAGGGCCAAAATGAAGGAGGGGAAGAAACAAAAGGCATCTAGCTAGTACTGTGTAGCGGTAGTAGCATCAAAGACTAATTTTGATGTTTTCAGAAAAAGATTTGGCCTGCAGTATGTGGTCCTTACTCACCTGAGCAACTGCATTCAGCCTTATGGGAGTCACAGTGTCTCCATGGGCCCAAACTGTCATGAACATTTCCGTTGTTCCCTTTCACCCTAAGCAGTTTTATAAAGAAGAATCCCAGCCTGGGATTGATTTATTTTTTTGAGTCAGGAAGTTATGCATGAGAATTTACCTGTTAATCCCAATTCAAAACGCCACGTAACCCACCTCTTCATCAGTTTTCTTACAGCATTTTCCCTAGCTATAAATTGAGCATTTCTCCCCGGACACTTTCAGCTACGTACATGATTTTTCATAAGAACAAATCCTGCAGTCTTGAATCAGTAGCAGGCAGAATGCCCTCAGACTGCAGCAAGAGCAGAGATTACAGGCTGGCCCTTAAAGTCTGAAGTCATTTCAGACACAGGCTGTTTTCCCCCCAGAAATAACTCGTGCACAAATCAAGGTTCACTTGAGTCGCTCCAGTACCATTAGCAACAGTCTTGAACTGCCTTCTGCAGATTAAGAAAATTCTTCACACACAGGTTCGCTGAAAACATAGTCCCCCCTAGAGGTTGAAAAGATGAAATATTTTAACATCATTTGTACTGCAAATACATCCTGCCATTCAGAATTCTAAATTCTTTCCTTGTTTTTCAAGAAATCTATTTTCTTTTTATTTCAATAAATCCACTTGGAACACACCTAAGGGATTTCTTACTGCGACAGAGTGTATCTGGGTGTGTCTTTTTGTGTTTTTTGGTCTTACCTTCATATACTTACATTGTGTAAAAATTCCAGCACAGCTTTTAGGTGAAAATATTGCAGCATGAAACCTGAAGGTGAGCCAATTTGATGCTAAAAAAGTAAGTGAAAAAGGGACATATTTACTTGTTTTTCTTTTAACTGAAACCAACTCCTGTGTAGATACGTATACAAGAACTACAGGATGACAAAACTACACACGCGAAATGTGAGCATACATAGATACATACAGTAATAACCCTTTGCAGACCTTGGTACTCTTGCTATCTTAACAGCTTCAACTTCACAGCACAAAGTAAGGTAAAGGTGGGAAGGTAGATTTTATTTTACATATGGAGAGAACAGAACCTGGGAAGTCTAACTATGATGTCCCAGACATCTAGGGTGATTTCAGGATCATCCCTCCACAACTCTGCTTATCTTCACTACCACTGCTAACACTCCTCAACAGTCACACAGTGCTACAGCCACCATCCTTTCCCACCAATACTGAACGGTGAGCTGAGATGCAGTCCCACAAGAGATGTGCTGTTCCGTTACGTAAAAGATGGTAGGATGAAAAAGTCTGACACCTGCCGCCCCCAGTTAGTCACAGATTCTGCTCATGCTTCCAGAGGGTATTTCAGAAGCACATACTCTTCTAAAGCATACAAATTATAGAGCTAAAACCTAACCTGATAACCCAATGTAATCCAATCAGTACTTGCTGTATTTCCTCACATCTACAGGGTAATATTGAATATGAGGTAACAGAGTGGAAGACAACAAATTGGGAAATCTTTGCAGAGGTAAAACATTCAAGGCAAAATACAGGAGAGCTTCCATGGTTTACAGAAAATTCCTGTTCTCAGAATTGTCTTGGGAGGTCCCAGACTGGCATAAGAATAATTACGACAGATACGCATGTTAGGGATGTACCCTGATTTATCAGAATTACATTACTGACAACTGGTATGAGTTGCAGCAACTTCAGGAGGGCCCAAATTAATACCTTGGGAATGATACAGTATAAATCACAGTCAGCAAGTGTGTCTTGTAACAGTCTTATAGTCCTAGCAAAGGAACCGGATCCATACATTCATTTCCATCTGAAGACTTTGGAGACTCACTGAAGCACTGCCCTTCACTGCATGCAGGAATAACATTAATGACCTTAAACTAGAGATACCTCATTAGCTGTTCCATGATACACTTTCAGTCACCCTGTTCCTTCTCCCCTTCCATTTCAGGTCAATCTGTCTGGCATTATAACGGGGATAAATCAGCTCTGACATATTTTATGTAAGAAAAAGCTGAAGGCAGGCAATAGATTTACTTGTGAAGTTGTGAGGCTAACCCTATTTTACAGTAGCAGCCCACCAAGGCAGCACGTCTAAATTATATTCTATGTTTCCTTTCCAATTAATGCTCTAGTCTTCGTGATCAATAAACTGGCCACCTTAGTAATGAATGTGTCTAAATATATAATATATTACCAAAGAAATAGAGGCCTCATTCAGATTAATGTTAACTTTAAAATACAGGAAATAGTTTTTCATTTCTATGACGCCACTAAAATTGCCACAAATTGTATATTGCATTTTTCAGTTTCTAGTAACTCATCACCCATCTCAGGAAGGTTATCCTCTGATAACTGCAGGAAGAAACACTGCAAGTTCTATGAGGGACAGGCAAAATCATCTTTTGAAGTGTTTTGAAGTAAGAACAGTGTGCACAAGATTATACCCCTTTCTAGAAGTTAATTTCTCTTCAGGAGTCTTACCACTTCCAAATCAAAGTAGTTGCTTTAGGGATTATTACAAAACACGTTTTTCTTTCCCTCCCTGTGACTATTATTAATGAAAAACTAATTGCCTGTATTTCTGCAGTCAAGGCATGTCTGCAGCTGCAGCAGTAACTTTGCCACACCTATGCTTTTCATTTCCAAAATGAAAGAAAGCTAAAAAAGACATGACTACTGAAAATAGTTTTCAACAAACACAGCAATAAGATACTTTAGCTGCAATGTTGTTGTTAGCTCTACATACTCTAGCCTGCTTGATATTGCCCTTTACATAATGGCATTACATACAGCCATTATATATAAACTGACACTAGTTTTGGTTGCTTATCTTTTTAGTTGAACATTAACAGTTTGGGGTTGAGTTTTCAGAATGTGCGTCTGCCATGGCATTTTTTTGTTGCTGTTCTTATTCTAACTTCAGCTGATAAAGCTTGGCCACTCCTCAAGAGATTAACAAAATATTCATTGCCTTACATCTATAAAAAACACTGGCAACTTCTTTTTGACTTCAACCCTTCAATTTGGGTCAGGGGAGAGGGAGCTTCTGTGTGAGAGACAGGCACATGAAAATGTGTTTTACTTCTAATCAGGTGTGAATTCTAAGGTTAGAAAGACTGATGTTCCTACAAGCAGTCCTACAAGCACCAAAAGGTTAACAGCATAAATCCAAGATTTCATCTCCCTTACGTGCACAGCATACCCTTGCAACTTGCTTATCACACTGTACCTGCACTGTCCATGCCCAGCAACAGAGCTTTATCCCCACCCCAACCCTGTACTCAGCCGGTGACCGAACAGCACATACACAGCACCACAGGGGGGTACACACTTGCTTTTGGGCCAGGACTTCGAGGGACCTCCATACTGCCAGATGAGGGTACCAGAAATAATGCTGGGAAGCCTCATTTTGTTTTCTTTGTATAGTCCAGGGGAAAGCTGTACGGATTCTTTCGTCTCCTCCTGAGACATCGCAGCACTGGCAGTTCTCCAGGGACAGCTGGGCACAGCCATTCCTATCTGCATCCTACCGCAGATTTCCCAAAGGTCTTCACATGCTTCACAGAAACAAAAAAACACCCTAGGTAGCAGGCACGGACCCATACGTTTTATATTCAGTTGGGACAACATTCAGTTTGGAACAATTTTTTTAAATAGTTCTGAATAATCAGAAGAATGGTTCAGAATAATCTGAAGAATGTATGCTATATTTGCATGGTATTTTAATTATAAACCTGTGCTACGGAGAATTCAGTCATTATATATACACGTGTATCTACTGAACTCAATCTCAATCCAGCATCCGTAAACTGCAGCCTGTGAAATTATACTGACAGCAAGCAGCAGGACAAGTTAAAGGTCTAATAGTTCAAAGGCCAATCAGAAATCATGGACTCATTTGTTAACATGGCCTTATTAGGAAAAACCAGCTGAGCATCAATTGCTAGCATCGGCTTTGAAGGTAATTAGCTGCCAATAAAAGCCAAGAACAGCCATTCAAATGCAAGTCACTCGATTCTCACCATAAAATTCGGCGACAGGGGTTAGGGGAGGTGGGGGCTGGTGCAGGGGGTGGGGGTGTGTGGAACCAGTTCTAAACATAGAGCCAGACAATGTGGACAAACACTCAAGAAGCAGTGCAACACTTGCGAGCTTCATGAAAAACAAAAGAGAAAATTTGAAATGACTGATCAGGCTGAACATAACCCAGGTCACAAGTGGAAATAAGAGGGTGAGGCCTCATGGGCCGTGGAGTATAGCATTACTCATAAATCCACACAGGAAAAAATGCACTGATTGCACAGCATCGTTATTGATGTGGTGCAGGTGTCATTTCTGTACCACACACAACCAACCACCAGTGCTCTTGTGGGTTTCTTGTAATACAATGCTCTACTGTGAAAGTTGTTTAGTGGTGGTGTTGAACACAGTTAAGAGAGGCTGTTAAAATAGGTATCTTAATTCTGAGCCAGTCTCAGGTGTTGATAAATCCAGTTTAAGTTTTGTTTGTATTTATATTGGAATTACTTGTAAAACCGTAAATGTAATCCCGGTATAAACTCAACCACTAACAAAACTGGGGATTTTGATCTGCTTTGTCTAATGTGGTACTGCCATTGGAAAGCTATGCCTGATCAAGTGATTTGTCATCGACTGAACTTCAAGAACAAAATAAAAGAATTCCCCAAAAGGACAAAAGAGTGGAGTTCCATCTTTTTGCAGCAAGATTAAAATTACAGAAAAAAACTGGAAAATGTGGATTTTTCCCTCTAAAGTCTTTGTGAAAGAAGCTCCTTGTTTATGGGTCCACAGACCAGATCTATGCCTGAAACTTTGAGAGCAATGAATTACAAGGAATTACTGTATTATACTTTGGATGAGATCTTGTTCCTACTGCTAGGTGAAAAGTATGCCTGTTACATCTTTTGCTCTAAAAAATCCCTAAACAACAGCAAAATGCAATGCACAGCAGGATTTACATTGTCATTCTTTAAAACAAGAGACCAATATCCTGAACAACTGGAAGCATGTGTCTCCAGTGAACAAACTGCATTTTCTCAGAAATGAGAGGCCAGTTCACCAGACCCCACTGACTTTTGAGCTCTGCAGAGCTACTCCTCAGAGCTGTTGGATTTTCATAGAGTGAAAGTTATGTTTCCTTTCTCTTCCATAAATAGTAAAGATTAAACTTTTTTTTCATGGCTGTTCCAGGAGGAATAATACCCCTTGTCTGCTGCCTGCCACCGCAGGCAACACACAACATGGGCAAAATGCAGCTTTATAGACAGCAAATGTTATTTACATCAGCTGTTAGTCTTTTACAGCACGTGCATGGTTCCAATGAAGCCTGTGGAAGAACATGCTGACCATAAATTGACAGCAAAACCATCCAGAAAACTTTTATTTCTAACAAAAAAGATGGTTTTGTGTTTTCAATTTAAACAAAGTATTCCCACACTTCCTCTTTTTTTCCAAGTACTTTCAGAGACGAGACAAATATTAAGAAAGCAATTATTGCACTTTTTAAAAAAGTGTAACCTTCTAAAGTACCCTTGATTCTTATTGGTCCTCCCTAAAATTCACCTTCTTCTTCTGCCTAGGCTACACTGGAAATGATTCACTTTCTTTAGGCAACCAATTTCTATATTTATAGATAATATCTGGGTATAGAACAGCCTGCTTATGCTAACTGAACTGAATTAGAAGGACAAATCATCTTGGTTTGGATCAAAGTGATGCTGTAATAATTACTTAAACTTGTGGAGATTTTCACTTTTGTTTTCATTTCCATGTCTTAGAACACCACCTAAAAAAATTTCCCCTGGGATTTTACTAACGTAAATACGTTGGACTCTTCCCTGGGCTCAGTTCAGCCTTGGATGGTCACCCCTGAAGTGCACAGGACAATGGCCACCTTGTTCCTCATGTGCATTTTTTCCAACAAAGAACCATATAATAGTTTGAGATAAGTAGCCAGTGCTGAAATACAAATGTCTGCTGTGCTTTTCCAAAACCACAGCAATTCTGTTCAGAGGACTTAGAAGGCTTCGCAGAACAAGGATAATTTCTGCTCGAGATTTAGTAACTCTGCAGTAGGTGCTCATATCACTTGTAAAAGAAATGTTAGCAGTATTGTCATGGTGTCCCTCAAAAACAGAATTTGGATTAGACAGCCCAGATTCACTGTTAACTAAAGCATTGGACTGCTGTTATGTGTAATCTCAAAACACAAATTCTTCTAATGTGCTACTTTAACATGTATTCCCATATAAATGGTAAAAAAGTCTCACAACATAAAGAAACCAGACATCTATGCTTTGGCTGGATATTCAGCACTACAGGCAGTATTAGTTTACACAGTAATATCAGTCCAGGAACTGATTGTTAAGAACATTCTGAGGGAAAATGTGGATTATTTTCGAAGCCAGATCAGTTCATTGTGTTGGCATAGCAGAGCAAGACATCTGAAAAGACAGCATTAAGCTGTCAGAGACGAGAGGCAGGAACTCCTTAGAGCTGGCATTAGCACTGAAATCTCTGTATGTCTTTTCTCTTCCATACTACTTATTAAATTATGAGGAAGGCATGGAATAAACCACTTTTAATACTATTGACAGATCTTGTTCCAGTGAGTTGACTATTAAAATATTTTTAAAATTTAATTAAATAAAAATACGTGCTTCAAAATGAGTTCTGTCATTTCCAGTTTATTAAAGCACTAATGCGATAAAAAATGGATGTATGGACTTGGTGGAATACACATTTGTCATTTGTCATCACATCACTGGAATGGGAACAAATCAGATTACCAAGAGGGAAAGACAAAGGCTCCAGGAACAGATGGGTGAATGGAGGAAGACATGGCAGAGTAATTAAAACAGCCCAGGGTGAAGAGTGGGATAGCATTAGTCAATAAAGTGTTATATGCCAAAGCAAGTCAAAAGAGGAGATCTTACACTTAATGAGGAAGTGGCCATGTCATGTTATTTGACTGAGATAGGTATTTGACTGAGATAGGTAAGAGGTCAACAAACAAAATGGACAGAGGTTCACAGGTTCTAGTTCCTTCTAGAAGACAGGAACTTGGCAGTGCAGATCAGATTGCTGCTTCAAGCTGCCAGAAGCAGAGGAAGAGGAAATTGAGGTGTCCTCTGCAAAGACAAAGAGGCCTTTGGGTAGTGCGGCTTCTATTCGCACACTGACAACAGAGACTTCTAGGAAGTGACGTCTTCTTTATGTTCAGTTTAGCATGTATTTCCTAATAGCCTACTTGTTCTTTCTGTTATCTGTGTATTTTTTTTTTTTTCTGACAGCATGAATAAATGCTTTTAGGAAATACACACACACAGAGAAAAAAACTACTGCTTGAAAATGTTAAACTCATTCTCCTGTATGTGTACTTGTAGACTAAGGTCAAAAGGACAGAAACATTCCTTATATTTGTAAAAAAAAAAAAAAAATCTCTTCCATGTCTTTTGCTGCCAAAGCAGACAGAAAGAGCAAACACATGCAATTGTGGAAGTGTTAGCAGGAATTAGACTTCTTTCTGAAGAAGTAAGCAGTTTTACACTTCTCTAAAATTTTCTCAGCAGTTTTCACGTAAGAAAACAAGGACAGAAAAGATCAGGTTTTATTTCTTTTTCTCTTCAGCTTAAATTGTTACACCTTTCTTTCTTAATAGCAGACAGATTTTTTTAAGAAGATGAGTTTGGCCATATTTGTTCTCTCAAAGGCAGTCAGGAGCCGGTCCAATGTCAGATAGAGCAGAGGAAGACCTGGTGTAATTTGTAGCCAAAGCGTGACTGTTCTGGTTTTTTGTGTACAGCTGTTCTTGCTGAAATCAACTGGACTGTCATGAATTAAAAAAAAAAAAAAAAAGGAAAAAAAATGGCTTGAGGTCACATCCATTCCAGCAGTCGCTGGTCTGAAAAAAGGGGCTTTGTGAACTGGTCTCCAGCCCCTAGCTGACTGGCTGGCTGGAGGGGTCCTGCTACTAGAGTTTACTGCCCTTCCAGATATGCCAGGACAACTGCATGTGTAATTGGTACTTACCCTCATTCTGTCAGTATGATCTGAGTGTAAAAGGTGTTTCTGCTAAACTAGGTCATTTGACAGAACCAGGCTAGGGAGTGGCTCCATGTGAAGAAATGCCAAAAGACTGGAGGGGGTAATAATTTTTGATATAGTGGAGAAAACAGCTCCAGGTGAGCTGCAGTAACAAATTTCTTACCCACGGCAGCTGCACCCAAGATGGTATATTGGGCTCAGGTGATCTAGAAAATAAACATACATGTAGACAATATATTTTTTTACTATCTTTTCTTCTTCTCTTGTGGTTTACCCTTGGGGTCAACATTAAACAGTACTCTTGTTTAAAGGGGTGATTGACCCTATGATGTTTGTGAATGGAAAGCTTTATGTACAGAGCCTAGCAGCACAGGCTGTGTAAGTATGTGCTGTGTACAATGAACAGTGCAGTGCCCCCCAGGTATAGGAGAATCATGTGAAGACCAAGCCAGAATCACGACAAACTAATGGGGAGATATCAGAGAGACATGAGAGCAATAAGAAGTGCAGCTAGCCATGATAATAATCACTTTATTGAAAAAAAAAAAGGTCTGTATTAGTATAGGCTGCATTAGTTTATTGAACGCTTGTGTGATTAGATCAAATTAGATAAATGTTTAAAAAGGATATGCTTAGAGAGCAGCTATCAGTCAGCCTGTGTTAAATCAGGATATTTCAAGCTGATTCTATCCTGTGTTCTGTTCTTGTCCAGAATTATTTGTATGAAGGAGGAAAAAGTACGTTAAAAATCTGTGAACATGTGAAGATGAAAGAGGGCTGATGAATACTTTACAATTTTGATGATAGTAACAAACTGGAGAGTTAGTTTAAGTCAAACAATCAACTTAATGTCCTTTGCCCTTCAGGAAAGTGTACAGAAAAGCAAAATACAACACAGAATAGCACTGCAGAAAAGATTCTGCTCATCCTGAAGAGCCACAAACAGAAGGCAAATGAGCAATACGATGCTGGTATATTAGCAGAAGTACTGTCTGTCAGTTCTGAGCAACAGTCCTCTCTGCTCTGCAGGAGTACTATGTTTGCTTTGAGCATTATTTTTTTGACAGAAACACAGACAAACTGGAGAGTTTAGAAGGAAGGAACCAGAGTCTGGAAGCGCGTCCCCCTGAGACAGGTTCAAAAGTTAAGTTTGCTTAGTCTAGAAAAGAGGAGACTGAAAAGAGATGTTGTGGTCCCTTCATATGGAGCAGATGTTTTAAAGATAGTGATCAGCTGTTTTTTCTGTTCCATGCTACTGATAAGACACCCCAAAGACATCCCATCCCATTTTTCCCGGTAAACTGTGAATACACAAAACTTTGTATCTCCCTTTGGAATATCTTTTTCCTCTGATCAGCATCTAACAATGCAGTCCCTCAGGAATCCATCTTCTGGCAGCTACTGCTAACTCAGGAGAGTTTTCTGTCCTTTATCCCTGTAGTTATAAAATCTTGAAATGATTTACCAGATTAGTATTATTTTTAGTAGGATTCCAAATATTTCCAAGTGAAAAGGATGCAAAAAACCTTCATATAACTTGTCATAAGCGATTTGACACAATTCACAGTTAAGACGTTCTTGTTTTCATCAGCTTTCATGTGTTTCTTTATTTGAAGCAATGCTATTGGGTTGTGTCCATGAAACATCATTAAAAGGGGATGTTAATGAGAAGAGCACCAGAACATTTGAGTATTGCTAAAAAGAGAAAACAAGAACACACTTTTCAAATAAAATTTTTACTGGGAATGTGTGACATTAAGTCATAACTGTGATGAAAACTATGGTCAAAGGTAACAAAACCCTAGAATGCAACATCTGCTTTCCTGTGTTTTCTGACATTTCCCCTCAAAATTGTCTGATGGAGCACTTGCAGGAGGAGATAATGCAAGAATTTTTTGTCCTTTTGTATTTGGAGACCATTTCCAGTGCTATGGAGTATGATGGAGATAGCTTGGAGTAAGAAATTAGATTTGGAAAATCGATGGTTATGGACTGTACCAAAGGAATGACTCAGAAATGCAATTCTTGCTTCTAATCATTTTATGTAGGAAATTCCTCCATGTGCCACATCATGCCATGGTGTGGAGGACTCTGCTCACAAAGATGGAGGAACAGTTTGGTGTCTGTAATGTGCAAATCACTACTTTTTCTGCTAAGAGAATCAGGAAGGATTTCTTTTAGTGCTAATTATTTTTTAAATATAGTAAATGATGAAATTTAACATTTCATTGTATAGGTATTATGTAAATATAACCAGAGTCTGCTGTTACAGGCACAGAAAAGACTGTTATCAGGGAAAAAAAATCAGTGATATCTATAGGGAAAAAATGCTCTTCAGAAACTGGAATTCCATTATTACAAAAATATCTCAAATAAACCACATTCTTAGACTTTAAATTCTGAAATGTGCACTAAAATGAACCATAATAGTTTTTTGTTAGGGGAAAAAAGTTACCACAAAAGCCTTTTGGATTCTGGAAAATTCCATATACGGGCAAAAAAGTTTTATGTAGTAGAATAGCTTGGTGATGTTCAGTTATATTAAAGCTGCTCATAAGGACAGTTAAGGACATGTGATTTTAATTTTTTCAGTTTATCACCCCTTCTCCTTGGTGTATGAAATTGTTAACATTTTATTTGTATTTTTAAATTACTGCAGCTTCACTGTTTTACCTTAACCAAAGAATAGAAGGTAGAAGGTCTGAATCCCCATCTCACAGCTCAGTCACAAGACTAAGAGTTGAGACCAGAGTGGGAGTCACCGATCCGCACAGCTGCAAACAGCAAATCTTTTTCTGAGACCAGTATCCAAAAAAGATTTTAAATTAAAACCAAACAATGGTTTTATGTTTTTAAGTGCAAATCTTACTGAAAAAATAGGAGCAATCTAGTGCAACACTGTGAAAGGGGGACAGTTTATCCTAAAGGCACTGGTTTGGAAAATATCTTAATCCCAGATATGGCACTTGGGTTAATAATGTGCCCCCCAAAATGGTATATATGAGCTCTATGAAAAGAACACAGGAAAGATCCAAGTTCAATTGAATGATATGCACACCTACCACTTTTCATGATGTGAGATAAAATATTGTTGACTCAGCTATAAGTATGCTAAACTTTTTCAGCAAAGAGAAGTAGGGGTAAATCTGAGATGCAGGGGAAATATGAGACATAGTTATCATTGGTATGTTTGTTACAAAGAAGCAGAAAGACCAATCTAGTTTTATTAGACAAAAAAGGGAGAAAAAAAATCACCCAGCATCTCACTTCTTTAGAAGGCCAAAGGATTCATAGTATGAGTCCAATGCTCATCTCATGTCAAGGAGTGAACACTGGTTTCAAGTTTTACCTAGAATACCTGGGATACCAGCATCTGTAACTATGAGCATTTGAACTGGATGTCTCCTAGATTTGACCAAATACAACCTTACTGTGTTTTACTCAAAAAACCTGCCTGTTAGTAGAGAACAAACTGAACCTGATTAATCTGAATGCATTATTCCCACAGGCAGGTACAAAGAAATGGTGGCAAGAGGGGCACTTGGAGAGGACCTGCACCCTGGGACATAGGTGGGACAAGGCTGTCACTGTGCATTGTGCTTCCAGTCTACAAAAGGCCAGTAGGATTTCTGCTGTGAGTAAAGATTTTCTCATAGCAAACATGCATCTGTTCTGGAAGAAGCAGAAGCATGCCTCGTAGATATGGGAAGAGCTCTTGGCACCATGAAGACTACTGGACTACATACTGTAGTGGCTGTACATGAAGCCATTATGGATACAGAAACAAGCCAAAACTCGTCTCCTTCTTTACATGAAATATCAGTCATTTTTCTTACCCTCCTAAAAAGATAACTATTTTAATAATAAGGCCACAAAAGTAGAAAAAGTATCAAAAGCCAAGGCTCAGATTCAGTTTTCCTGCCATTTTCCAATTTGAATCAGTACTTCAGTTATTTTCACAGGTATTCTAATTTAATGTCAACTTTTTTTTTTTTTTTTTTTAAATTTAACTTCACACATTACATTTCTGAATATACATTTCTAAGCTTGCTTTACTGGAGTGCTAATAAGTCTACTGCTTTGTTGTATCAGTCCAGGTGAAATTAATACAGCAGAAAACTACACAAAGAAATTTTAATTCTCAAAGCTGAGATTCCTATATTTGTATGATTTTGTAATGAGAGCTGATAGCTCTTCACTTAATGTGGTCTTATGGAAATCTACTAGGCCTTGAATTCAAATGATATATTTTGAACCCTGGATGTAAATGTGTGGCTTTCATACAATTTGATTTTCAAATTAGTTGGGAGTTTGCAAAGTTAGTAAATACTCTACAGTGAATAGAGTTGATTTAATGTACACCAAATATAAACAAACCCAGACATTTTACAGAAAGGTCAGTGCTGTATCACAAGTTAGATGGGTTTTCCTAGAGCAGCTGGTACAAGTAAATGGTGTAGATGTGTTACAGGTTGTGAAATATTTTTCTTAAAATATCATCTCTTTCTCCTTCCTCAGTTCTTTTTATTTTCATTTACCTTTTGTTTATCACTCTTTTTTACTCTCTTCTTCTTTTAAAAATTCTGAATAGCTTTTTCTTAGATTTTATTTTCTTAAATTTTGATTTTTTAAAATTTTTATTTCCATTTTTATTTCATTTTTATTTTATTTTAATTTTTAGTTTTCCTAAGTGAAATATAAGCCAAACGACACTGCAATTCCACTTGAACTTTCTGACCACGTTTTTTCCAACAAACTTCAAATGAAGCAGAAACATCCATTAATTCACTTGGTGATAATCATTAAAGCACAGTGAAATTAATTTACACTAGTTTAGAGTCCGGTTGAGTTCAGTCACACATCTTTAATTACGCTGCATAAGAGTGAAGCCAGTTAAACAGTAATTTAGTTTTGTATTTTACGCCGTAAATCCTGTTATCTATAAACCAAGAGGTGTGAGCAGGGTATCTGCCCATTACTTTCTCCTCACCACAGCGTGTTTCGCTGCTGCCATCTTCTGGCAAAAGGGACAATTCTCCTATAGTTTTGGTTGCTTTTGAAATAATCTTTTCTCTTCAACGGTAGCAGTACAGGGGTTTGTTCATTTTGGCGTTAAATAATTTATCTGTAAGTTTTGCGATGTGTTGCCTCTTAGCAAGTTGTAATTCGTCCACACAAAAAGATTTTAGAAGATATTGTAAATCTAAAATTTAGTATTTATTTTAGAAGATATTGCAAATCTACAATTTAGTACTTAAGAACAAATATCCTTTCTATTACTGAACATTGTATTGCTACACAACATCATACATATATTATTAAATCTAGCTGTTCAAGAAATGTTTTTGCCAATATTTATGCTGCTCATATTTTACTTTCAGACAGCAAATAAATTACTCAGGTCTAGGCTTGATTCTGTCTTTGAGTTCATATTTACTACACCTTCCCATTTTAATATTTAAAAAAATATAAAAATATTTGCATCATTTTTTAAGCTCGTACATTTGTGGTCAAATAATGTGATCATGTTCTCCCAACCATCCTTCACCCCCACATAACCAGTATTTGAAAGCAATACAAAATTGCCTATGTTTCCTTAACTTTCCTTCCTTATTCTTTCCTTCCTTTCCTTCCTTATTTTTTGTTATAGCACTTAAGCCTGTGGAGTCTGAGGTGCTCTGATGTCATTTGAGTACATTTCAGCTGACTGAAACACTCTAAAATCCCATATCATTGCTGCAGATGAAAAGGAAGTGGCTATTACAGGAAGAAGTGCTGGGTGCTCTGCAGGCAGCAGAGGTCCAAGCCAAGCCAAGCCATAGTTCTGACCCCTGTTTTAGACGCTTCAAAGTAAGGATACTATGCCAAGATTTCCTGAAAACATGAGATTTTGTAATAAGCACCCTTCTTAAACTAATCTACAGCGACTTCATCTTGAGAGTCCATGGCCACCATGAGAATGTGCTGAGAGAAAGTAACCTTCCTAAAAGAAAACATAATTTATTATTATCTAAAAAGAACAGCAAGGAGAGAAGGGGAGGAAGGTTAAAAATCAAAAAGGCATGCCTGAATATCAGCTCTTAATAGCCTCCAACCCCTGGCACTAAACCTCCTCTCAGGACAGGGCTAAGCAAAGCAGCCGGACTCCCTGAGGTCCAGATGATACATCTTAATTAATAAAATGACCAAAAGACTGTTGTGAAAGAATGCCAGGAATTGTTAAAGGAACTGGTGAAGCTGACAGAATGAACCAAAAGAAGCAACACTGCCATTAAAACACGGAAAAACCAAGGTAAGTGCAAGGGATGACACCACGGAACTATCATGCAGGGAAACGCCAGGATAAGCACACAGAAACAAAAGCTGCTAATTGGACAAGGGAGATAAATACTTGAACTGTGGGTGAGCTTTCCTCAGCAACGTAGTAAAAATAGGCCCTTGAGTAGGAAAAAGCTCCCTACCAAGAAAAGCCCTTTCCTCAATGAGTACAGTTAAAATGAAGGATAGAGGCATGTTGTTAACCCATGAGGACAAAGTGATACGAAACCAACCAGTGGTCATTGCATTAAAACATGTATTTGTGTAGTCTGAAGTGAGTACATATGTCATTTGCCTGTGTGTGGCGTGCTAGCTTTGTGGAATTACTGCCTACCTCATTCCACACCAGGTAGAAGAGCCCTCACTTTTGGGACAACACTGGTCTGACAGAATCTCCTTGGAATCTCTTCCAGTTTTTTTTTCTCCTCAGAAATCAGACATTGGTCAATCTGATTTTATTTTATTCTACTTCAGACTCCTTTGTAAACAGTGCTCCCATGAGCTGATCCTTGACTGAATCTCTGCCTCAGGGGAATGGTAGCTAGGTCTCCCTTAAGTGCCCCCCCGTCCTTCAGCCCCTCGTGGGGCCCTACGGCCCCGCTGGCGAGGGAAGGCGCGTTGTTTCTCCCCGCAAGAGCGAAGGGAGCAGAGGTGCGGGACACGGTCCCCGCGGCCCCGGGTCTCGCCCTCACAGGTGCTTCCATGGACTCCGCCATCTTGAGCTTCTGGAGCCCCTCACAGGCCGCCGCCCCGGCCACACACCCCAGGGCGGCGCGGCGCGGTCCCCCGGCCCCATTGGCTCGGCTGCGGCCCGGCCCGGTCGGGTCCCGGTTGCATCAGCTGCGGCGGCCGAGCGGCGCCTGCGCGGAGCCGTTCCCGCCCCTTCCCCGCTGCGCCGGGCGGCTCCGCGTGCGGCAATGGCGGGCGCTGACAGCCAGGTGGGCCCGGCACCGCGGCGGCGGGCCGCGCTGGAGCACCGGCTCCCTCCTCAGCGCGGCTCCCCCTCACCGCGGGCCGGGGGGTGTCCTGAGGCGGGGCGTCCCCTTCTTCCCGGCTCAGGCCTGGCCGGGGAGCAGCCCTCTCTGGAGGACGGGTGCTGGCGGCAGGAGGGAGCTGGGCCTCTTCCCCCTCACCCTTATAGGCGGGTCGCTGGGGGTTTCCCCAGCTCCGGGGCGAGCAGGGTTGACAGGCGGTGGGATTTACCTGAAGGTGAAAGAGCAGTGAGCTGGGCTGGGCTTTCCCGCGACGAAGAGATCCGGTCTCTTCCCTGGTCTGTGGGGCTGAGGGGGGGTTAAAGCGGCGTAGGTGTGAGGGGCTGCTGGAAAATGAGGAAATGGTGCTCGCCCTCCTCAGGTAAATGCTGGGGAAGAAAAAAAGGCAGACTGCGGAAAGAAGAAAATGAAGGAAGGAGCCGGCGATGCAGGGAGGACGGAGGTGAGCGGCACTTGGAACATGGGGCTTTGAAAGATGCGGTCTCCTTGTCGCTGTCTTATGTTACTGCTGGCATTAACTGCAGCAGTCCAGCCCTCTGAACTATTTTATCTGGCATTACAGTTATTCCTTTTCCCACTCTTTTTTTCCCAGAGTTTGCCATGAAGTGACTTTGTTGCTTTTTACGCCAGTTGTATTGGTGTCATGGGAGAGCAGCTCAGATTTTCATAGTTGCTGCTTGGTGATGATTTTCATTGTGCCTCTGTTCGCACCAGGAGGTTGGGAGTAGATCTCTGGGATGAGGGAAGCCTGCGTAAGGTGCTGTCTTTTCCACCTTCGTGGTGGGTAAACACAGGTCCCTCTGACTGCACAGAGAGGGCCAGCTGCTAGCCTAATCCTGAGTCAACTGCATAGCTGAATAACCCTGGGTTTGCCCAAGCTGATAGTCCTGACGTCATTACATGATGTGTAGGCTGGAGTCAGTTTCTGTCCAGGTGGCTCAGAAAAGACATTTTCCCTCGTTTTTTTGACCTAAGAAGAAAAATCTATTTTTATGCTGAACTTTAACAGTCTTTTCAGATTGATTTTTGTCCTTGTGTAGCTGATTAAACAGATGCTTAATAACATGTGTAGTTTATTAAACAGGTGTACAGTTGTGCATTTCAAAGTAATAATTTTCGTTAAGCTGACATTACCATATAATTAATACTATAAAGTTAATCTGCAATAATGAGAATTATTTGTTAGATATAGCACATACATGGATATGGCCACATAGATGCTTGTAGAAAGTATATCCATTCTGTTTGCATTCTTGACATAATGTGTTATTATATTACTCTAATACTACTGATTTATTCTCTTGTCCTTAATTGTTATATATAGTTGAATCCCTGGCCTGCATTTATCAATGAGCGTTTAGAGATGTACAATAAACTTAAAGCTGAGCACGATGCACTCCTTGCAGAAAGAGCTGCAAACGACAGTAAACCTATTAAAGTTACATTACCTGATGGCAAGCAGGTTGATGCTGAATCTTGGAAGACTACTCCCTATCAAATCGCTTGTGGAATTAGGTATGATTCTATTCTGTGATACACAGTCATTTTCAGACAGCTCTGTGTTTGCAGCTTGTGGCTGTGAGGGTATGGGTAAATGTATAATTTCTGTCTTAGTCATTTATCTCAACTCTTCTCAAGGCATCTTGTATGTAAGAAACAGGAGGTAACCAATAGGGTTTTAGTTTTGGAGTGTAATTTTTTTTCCTTATGAAGACGCGGTTTCTGAAATTCAATAAGAATGTAATTGAGATCTTTTAGACAAACATTACTTGCATATTTTTCCCCGCAAGTACTGTTGTTGCATTAAGAACTAATTTGCTAATACATTTACTCTGTCAAACTGAATGTTAGCACATGGAAACCAGTTTGGATAGACCAGGGGAAAATAACTGCTGGGTGATGTTCCAGTTGATTTCAGAGAGTTAACAGTTTGAGTATCTTTCACTTAACTGCATTTTCACCTGCAAGGGAGATACCCATCAAAAGGAGTGTTGTACATCTCTAGGTCACTCAAACTTGCTGTGGACTAGTTTTGAACAATGCACACTGGACATGCTCACAGTTAAAATTACAAAAACTTCATGATTCTTAGAGGTGTAATACCATTTTTTTCATGCTCAGCTGCCTTGTCATTGGGGCCTTTGCTTTTGTTATTTGGAATCTAGGACAGGGTTTTTTGCCTGGTGGAGACAAAACTGTAAAGTTACTACATCAGAAGTGGTATTTGATAATTTAAAAAAAAAAAAAAAGCTGTCTTATTACAATAGGATTTTAAAGTCAGCTTAATACTTCGAGGTGTCTGCCTCCAAGTTAAATAATGTTAGTGAACATACGAATGTCAAGTATGCAGCGTGGTTTTCTTCATCTTCAGGATGCAAGTAGGATTTTCATGCATGTTCATAGGACTGGCTAAGCTGCTCTTTATTTGGAAGTTATAATATTGTGCCCACTCTGAGCACTTCTGACATTCTTACTCAACATGGAGGGCAAATTTGGGGAACTTCTACTTGCTGATTTCAAAAGATCATATATGTGTATTTATTCTGTAGCCAGGGCTTAGCTGACAACACTGTTATTGCTAAAGTGAACAAGACAGTTTGGGATCTAGACCGTCCTTTGGAGGAGGATTGTACCTTGGAGCTGCTTAAGTTTGAAGATGAAGACGCTCAAGCAGTGAGTCTCCCAAAATTTGTTTGCTCTTGAATTTGCATTAAAGTCAGCTTTGAGTAGTTATTTGCATCTTTACTGTGTTCAAAAGATGAGGAGATCGGAACAGGTTTGCTCTGTAGCTACATCTACATTTTCTGCATATCTACAATGTAGCTCCGTAGCTACATCTACATACACTGCAATACTGCAGATAATGTGCATTCTGCTGTGTATTTGCAGCCAGGTGTGCTAGCAGTTGCTGTAGTCTGTCAAGTCTATTCTCATTAGAATTTTATATTTGCAACCTTCAGCAACCGCTTCAGCACTGACTTTGGAAAGAATACTGAATACAAAAGTACTGTCTGTGTACAGTCATGAAAGTACCTGAGTAGGCTGCTCTTTTACTTTGTACATGCAAAACTGTGTATCTTATTTTGGCTACTCATTCAAATAAATGTGGATATCAAGTAAATTTGTAAATATTGTCTTTAGAAAAAATGATCTGGTATGAGAAGCTGTCAGTCAAACTCATCACAGGTCTTGCATTCAAACTTAGGGTTTTCATGTTGGCTAAGTGATGGTGTCTGTAAGATTTATGTTTACTGGTCTGTGCAAATAAAAGCAGACTGAAGTCCTATAGATCTGGTTTTAATTTGTCAAAACTTGAGGTGTACTACAAGATTGAGTGTAATTTTTAACTTTATGAACTTCATAACTACTTCAGTGCAGGATTTCCCATGCATAAAATCTTCAGATAGGACCACAGCTTTATACTGAAAACACACCTTTTGGTCTTTATGCAGAGCTGATTGACTGATGTTCACAGAAAAAAAAAGTTTCTGAATTAGTTTCCTAACTTCTTGATGATAACTGAATCATTTCAACATTAGTTGAAAATAGGAATGATTTGCTACCAGGCTGTAAGCAATTTTCCAGTGTTGCCTTTTGGAAATATTGGTGCTTAGGATGAGAGTGTCGCTAGGCAGGGCACTTCTGTTCTGCAGACTGTTCTAATGCAGGATCTGTGTCAAGTATCCTTAAAATCAAGCATTTCAGAAAATGTTTTAAATAGAATTCTCAGAAATGCGTTGTGCATATTCAGACTGATCCCCATGTTTTTATTTCCATTAGGTATACTGGCACTCAAGTGCTCACATAATGGGTGAAGCTATGGAGCGCATCTATGGTGGCTGTTTGTGCTATGGCCCACCAATAGAGAATGGATTTTATTATGACATGTTCCTGGAGGAAGGGTAGGTTTTGTATTTTTAAGATTGGGGGGATGGCAGTCACAGGAAAATTTCTCTTACCTGCTTGTTCCTGAACAAAGTCATCTGCACTATTGCCAATTGCTTTTTTTTTTGCAGTGTGTCCCATCCACAGGCTGGTGCATTGCAACTGGATCAGAAATTGCAAGTGAAAGCAAGAATGATTCACTTTTTTGTCTGGGTTTATTTTAGGGGTGTATCAAGTAATGACTTCTCTGCTTTGGAAACATTATGCAAGAAGATAATGAAAGAAAAACAAGCCTTTGAAAGACTGGAAGTTAAGAAGGAAACATTGCTTGAAATGTTTAAGGTAGGCTGTTTCGGAAGGTTGTTTCTAGCATTGTGTACTTTTGTAACTAGCCACGTTTGTGGTAGAGGAAGGTCAATCAAATTAACTTTTTAAGGTGATATATTCTTATAAGCTCATTTATGATGTTAAAAAAAAAAAAAAGAGTGGTTGTAATTATTAGGTTCTTAGGCGTGTGCATTGGATTTTCTGCAACTAAGAATTCTTATTCCTCTCCTGGGTGCCCTTGGCAAAATCTTTAAAGCCACATTCTTCATTTATTTCCCACAGATGTAAATTTACAATATATTGTGTGCAGTTATGTTATATGCCTATATTGACTGTTAGTAAAATGTTGTGATACTATAGCTGCATGTGCTGATGCGTTCAGAAAGCTTCATAAAACATGTTTTAGAATGAGGACTTTGGAGGATGTCCAAGTGACTCTAAAAGCTGATCCTTTCTCTCTAGTACCTAGCTGCAGTTAATCTTCTGGCATTCTTGAGATAGACATTACTCAGTTTTCACTGTTAGGACATGAGGAGAATCATAGTGTCAGTCAAGTTGGAAGGTCACTCTGCAGGGCTCTGGTCCAATTTCATGGACAGGGCATGGGGTCAGCACTGAAGTCAGACCAGGTTTCTCAGGGCTTGTCCAGCTGGGCCTTCAAAACCTCTCAGGATGGAGACTGCACAACCTGCTCTCTGAGCACCTTGCTTCACTACTTGACTATCTTTCTGTCTGTCTTTTACAATACTGTTTTGGTGCAGCATAGCATGAGGTATGCAAATAATTTAAACTGCTGTCTAGTTCTCTTGCTTAACAAGGAGTTAAGAGATACGTGTGTTGCTTTTCTTCTCAGTATAATAAATTCAAGTGTCGTATCCTGAATGAGAAGGTCAATACTCCAACTACAACAGTATACAGGTAATTACACATGCATCATAATATTACTGGATATAAGTTTCTAGAATGAAATATACCAAATGAATGATTTCCTATTCTTAGGTGTGGTCCCTTGATAGATTTATGCAGAGGGCCTCACGTCAGACACACTGGCAAGATAAAGACCATTAAAATTCATAAGGTAAGTGCTGAAACTGCCTTAGACAAATGTTTTCACTGAATATGTGTTCCTGTCTTTGGGCAATGCAATGGTCACTTACCCAAGGATGTACCACAAAATGGGTAACCTGGCCAAAAACTCAATGTAACAAATTTGGGGAAGAGTTGGATGCTAGAATTCATGTTCAAATGGTGTGAGGCCCAGCTAGGTTGGCCAGAGCCTGTACTTTCAGCACAGATAGGGGCATGAGTGTGGCCTAAGGCTTGGTTGAACTGTATTTATTAGAGTTTAGAGTTTTTGCTCAGCTGATGGTTATAGCTGAGTGTGGATAAGCAGTTGGAATAGGATGGCTACAAAAAGAGCAGATAAGCTTTAAAAAAAAGACAAGAGAGCTTGAAACCATTTTTACATATTTTGTTCATCTGATCTTTATGAATTTTTCTGATCAGTGCTCTGAATTTAAGATTAAAACTCTCCATATGCCTTAGTTGTTCTGCATTAAGTATAGTGATTTATTAGTAATGACATGCCTTTCAGTAGCAGGCAGTAGTAGTAAAATGTGGAGGCTCCTCCTTTCCTTCATTGTTTCATGTCTTTTTGCATGCAGAATTCTTCTACCTATTGGGAAGGCAAGGCTGACATGGAATCCCTCCAGCGGATCTATGGAATTTCATTTCCAGATGGAAAAATGCTGAAGGAATGGGAGAAATTCCAGGAGGAGGCAAAAAGCAGAGATCACAGAAAAATAGGGCGGGTGAGACAGTTTTTCTAGTAATGTATTTCACAAGCACTGTGTGGATCTAACCCTGTAACTAGATGCATCTCAAAGACAGTGTATACTTGCTGCCACAACCAAGATGTGACACGATCGCATTTTCAGTTGAGTCAGAAAGCTGGGTACTTTTCTCTTGAAGAGCATCAAAAGTCCTAAAGCAAATAACTTCCCTTTAGACTTTTCACTGTTTTAAACATGGTGACATCTTTATTCCACAGATCAATCAGAACAGAACATTTGGTCTGCAGGCATTGCTCATTCCCACACAGTTTGCTGCAGGCTATTCACTCACAGCTCTTCTGTGTGGCTTCAGAATCCATAATATGTTTCTTTGTTTTTTTGGTTGGTTGGTTTTTGATTTTGTCTTTCAGATAGAAACCCCTGTCAGATAATTGGTAGTCCTGAACACTGTTACAAGGTCTGCTGCTAGGACATCAGGAAAATACACAGAAGAATTCACTATATGCCGCCCTCAAGCACGTACACAGTTTGTCACATCAGCCAACTACACTTCACACATTCAGTTCATGTGCAAATATTTAGAAAGCTGCAGTAGCAGAACTAAACATTACTTGTCAATGTACAAAGGGAGCTGTGGGGGTACAGTTAGGAGTTAGACATAATATGAAGTTGTGGAGTATCAGTAATGGAACAGGAAACTGAACAGTCTTCTTCCCCTATAAGTATTGATGGAGATCTAACAGTGAAAATGTATCTGATTATTGGTATTCCTCTTTTATTTTTTTTAAATTTAGTGATGCCTGGTCAGTAGTAATTTGTGGATGTTAGGTGAAAAAGATGGTGTATAGATACTAAGTTTTTCAAACACTATTTTTCTGCAGGATCAAGAACTGTTTTTCTTTCATGAGCTCAGCCCTGGTAGCTGTTTTTTCTTGCCAAAAGGAGCTTACATTTATAACACATTAATTGAGTTTATCCGGGTAAGTAATCTCTTTTGGAAATCTTGTAGAAGAAATTGCTTAATTTTAGAAAAGTACATAACAGCATGCTACATATAACAGTATTAACAGCCCTTCATTTTAAATTAGTTTAATCTCTTAGTCTGTAAGCCACGGTACTAGAGAAACCTGGTTTCTTTGAATTGGTCTTCACACACAGAATCATCTAGGTTGGAAAGGACCCTGGAGATCACCTAGTCCAACCGTTTGCCTAGCACAGTTCCCATCTACAGCATATCCTTAAGCTCTAAATCGACCCTGCTCTTGAACACCTCCAGGGATGGGGACTCCACCACCTCCCTGGGCAGCCCATTCCAGTGCCTCACAACCCCTTCTGGAAAGAAATGCTTCCTAATATCTAGTCTGAACTTTCCCTGGCGCAACTTGAGGCCATTCCGTCTTGTCCTGTCGCTTTCTACTAGGCTAAAGAGTCTCATCCCCAGCTCTCTGCACCCTCCTTTCAGGGAGCTGTAGAGGGCGATGAGGTCTCCCCTCAGCCTCCTCTTCTCCAGACTAAACAATCCGAGTTCCCTCAGCTGCTCCTCATAGGACATGTGTTCCAGACCCTGCACCAGCTCCGTTGCCCTTCTCTGGACACATTCGAGTAACTCAGTGTCCTTTTTGTAGTGAGGGGCCCAAAACTGAACACAGTAATTAAGGTCCGGCCTCACCAGTGCCGAGCACAGGGGTCAGATCCCTTCCCTGTCCCTGCTGGCCACACTAATCCTGATATAAGCCAGGATGCCATTGGCCTTCTTGGCCACCTGGGCACACTGCTGGCTCATATTCAGCCAGCTGTCAATCACCCCCCCCAGGTCCCTCTCTGACTGGCAGCTCTCCAGCCACTCCTCCCCAGGCCTGTAGCCCTGCTGGGGGTTGTTGTGGCCCAAGGGCAGCCCCCGGCATTTGGCCTTAGTGAAACTCCTCCAGTTGGGCTCAGCCCATGGCTCCAGCCTGTCCAGGTCTCTCTGCAGAGCCTCCCTGCCCTCGAGCAGATCAACACTCCCACCCAACTGGGTGTCATCTGCAAACTGACTGAGGGTGCACTCGATCCCCTTGTCTAGATCATCAATAAAGATGTTAAACAGGAGTGGCCCCAAAACCCAGCCCTGGCGGACACCACTTGTGACCGGCCACCAACTGGATTTAACTCCGTTTACCACAACACTCTGGGCTTGGTCGTCCAGCCAGTTTTTTACCCAGCGAAGTGTGCGATTGTCCAAACCTTGAGCAGCCATTTTTGCTCGGAGAATGCTGTGGGAAACGGTGTCAAAAGCCTTGCTAAAGTCAAGGTAAACTACATCCACAGCCTTTCCCTCATCCAATAAGCAGGTCATCCTGTCATAGAAGGAGATCAGGTTTGTCAAGCAGGACCTGCCTTTCATAACCCCATGCTGACTGGGTCTGAGCATCTGGTTGTCCCTCATGTGTTGCATGATGGTGTTTAGGATGAGCTGCTCCATCAGCTTCCTGGGTACCGAAGTCAAGCTGACAGGCCTTTAATTTCCCGGATCGCTCTTCCAACCCTTCTTATAGATGGGCGTCACATTGGCCCATTTCCAGTCTGTCGGGACCTCCCCAGTCAGCCAGGACTGCTGGTAAATGATGGAAAGCAGCTTGGTGAGCACCCCAGCCAGCTGCTTCAGCACTCTCTGGTGTATCCCATCTGGTCCCATAGACTTGTGTATGTCTGTGTGATGCAGTAGGTCACTGACTGTCTCCTGGATTGCAGGGGGGTCGTTCTCCCAGTCTCTGTATTCTGGCTGTGGAGGCTGGATTTCATCAATACAACTAACCTTGTTGTTAAAGACTGAGGCAAAGAAGGCATTAAGCACCTCAGCCTTCTCCTCATCACTTGTTACCAAATTTCCTCCTGCATCTAGCAGGGGATGGAGACTCTCCCTGGACTTTCTTTTGGTACTGACATACTTATAGAAACTTTTCTTGTTATCCTTGATTGCAGAGGCCAAATTAATTTCCAGTTGAGCTTTAGCCCTTCTGATTTCCACCCTGCATAGCCTCACAGCCTCTTTGTAATCACTGTGTGTGGCTAGCCCCTTCTTCCAAAGGCTGTAAACTCTCCTTTTCTCCCTGAGTCTTGTCACAATCTTTGCTAAGTTATGTTTTTATCAGTACTTTATACCTGCAGTTAAAGCAGTGATAATGATGCTTTACAGTATGAATTCTTCCATATCTGATAGTACAGCTAAGATCACTCTACAGCTGTTCCACTGATGTATATTGATTTTTTAAAAAATAAACTTATTAGATTTGGCCTTGTAGAACTATGTGTTATGAAATTATGTATAGAAAAAAAATCCTGATCTTCCTGTTGTAGTATTTAAAGTCTGTCTTATTATTCTATATTTGGGCTGCAATATACTGTCAAGTGTCATTGAATAATTAGAGCCTGCTGCTTTGCTTGCAGGGAGGAAACGTGTTCTGCTTGCTTACTATAGAGGAGTTGTTTGGGGGAAGCGTGGTGCTGGTGGAAGGGATGTATCCTGGCATGTCCAACTTGAATCTCCCTCTCCCTCTTCTTGAGTCATGGACTTTCTTAGGGTAGCATTTGTATATAGCTGCAGATTGAAGGCTGAATACCATTACTTTTGTTTGCTTTATTAGTCATTTTATATACTGGGTCTGTTGTTTTAGAGTGAGTATCGAAAACGTGGATTCCAGGAGGTTGTCACTCCAAATGTTTTCAATAGCAAACTGTGGATGACTTCAGGGCACTGGCAGCATTACAGTGACAACATGTTTTCCTTTGAAGTGGAGAAAGAAATCTTCGCTCTGAAACCTATGAACTGTCCAGGACACTGGTAAATACATAGCAAATACAGTCTACCAAAGATGATGCTGATTCAAAAAAAAAAAAAAGAAAAAAATCCTGTTTCTTTTGGCTGCTTAATTGTAAAGATGGCTATTTTCAAGGTATCCAGATGTGACATGCTGTCAGGACTGATGTAATTATGAGTTGTGTTGTCTACATGCTCTCTTTAGACACCAAAAAAATGTCTTTTTTCCATCATTACAGTGACTGTGTTTTAGACCTGAAGCTTACCTTGGTATCCAAATAGATGCCCAAAATAGATACTGGGGCACTGTCAATTTTGTGGCAATTTAGGCATTCAGGTTTTAATGCTCAGTTTTAGGAGCTGTTTTATCTTCTCTCTGCGGAGGTGAGGGAAGCCTACCAGAGATAAAAGGATATCTGCATTTTTTTTCCTGACAAAACTAGATGTGAATGATGGTTGTATTACATCATTGGCTTTATGGGCATCTTAGGTATATATTCTTAGGTACTGGCTGCTTTTCATGGGCTGTTCTTTGCAGAATTTTGATTCTGGATAAGCCTCAAATAATAAACTTTTCCTTCAGCCTTATGTTTGATCATCGTCCAAGATCATGGCGTGAGCTGCCATTACGGTTGGCTGATTTTGGTGTTCTGCATCGCAATGAACTGTCAGGAGCTCTTACAGGACTCACTCGAGTACGTCGGTTCCAGCAGGATGATGCTCACATATTCTGCGCTATGGAGCAGGTATGGCCTGCTCTTAAATGAAATTGGGAATTAAAATCAGATTAACTGATTTTTCCATATTTGAGACTTTATTTCTATTCTTACAAAGATTGAAGAGGAAATAAAGAGCTGTCTGCAGTTCTTGCGTACTGTGTACGATGTCTTTGGATTTTCCTTTAAACTGAATCTCTCTACTCGTCCTGAAAAATACCTGGGAGATATTGAAGTGTGGAATCAAGCTGAAAAGGTAAACAGTAGTTTTATTAACTTTTTATATGAAAGCAAGGCTGCAGCTGAAAATCCTGTAAGAACATACTGCCTTCTGGAAGGTTACAGTGACAGCTGGACATGAACAATATAACTTTAATAACTGTTTTCAATTCAGTCTGGCTGCTGTAAACAGCTTGCTTTCCATACAGAAGCAGTCTTCATGTCAGAATCAAATTACGTCTCTCTCCTTGTATTTTTTTGATAATTGAAAAAAAAGAGGACAAGAACCAATTCTGGCAGCCCCTGTAATAAGACTTAGAGGCATCTTCCAAAAGCCAGGTTGCTTTCAAGATCAAACAGGTGGGGTTAGGCCCTGCAGGTACAGTGCTGGGGAGAAGATAGGGCAGGAATAGACTTTAAGTGTATCAGGAAGGGTCCCTTCTCAGTGTTACCTACAAACTGCATCTACCATAAAAATCTCTTGCATCTTAGCTAATGCTGATTGTTTGGCCTCTTCCAAAATGAATATTAGGGTTTTTTTGTTTGAATTTGGACTGATTTTTTTTTTAGCTGGAGCTTTTTCGAAACTTTGCATTTTCAGAAATAAATGAAGTAGCAGCCGTAACTGAGTAATGAGAATTGGTAGTGTCACATATCTGTAGGGTGTAACATCTGTAACATGGAAAGACAGCAAACGATTTGAGAAACTGTGTATATGTCCCTTATCTCTAGCAACTTGAAAACAGCCTCAATGACTTTGGTGAGAAATGGGAGTTAAACCCTGGCGATGGTGCTTTCTATGGACCTAAGGTTAGTATGCTGCTAACCCCTAATTGTGTTAGCCTTTTAATTCTGTTTAGATGAGGCAGAAAAAAAAGTTATCAGTTCCTTGCTTTCCACTCACACTACCATAGTCTTGGCAGTATGGATAGCATGGAAATACTGTTCTTTGCAGTATAGCAGATAAGCAGAAAAAACCCCAAAGTCTACATGTGTTTACGAAATTATGCTAAATGTCTTTCTGGGGGAAGTTACAAGTGTTGGGTATCTAATTGTGCAGAATGTTTGCCAGATGACTTCAAATAGGTACTTGGCCAAGCCGAAGTCTCCATCTAGTTAACGTTCTGCTCTAAGTTAATTAAATAAATACAGGTGAGTGCTAAATGCTGTTAATACGTAAGGAGTGCTTTTCATATCTTATTATGATCAAGGGGGAGAAAATAGTATGGTGATGCTCTAGGGTTTTATTAATGATCTTCTTGGTAAAGATAACTTTTATTTTTCACTTACTGTCCTGCACATTCCCTTCCAATGTAATGTTATCACTGAATTTTTCAATGTCAGTATGAGTTTCTAAAGCATTGGTGCTGTTTAGGTTTGGCTGAAGGATATAGATCAAAACTGATTCTTAAACTGATGACCTGGTACAACCTGAGATTTAGAGCTGGGATTAGGAAAAGGAGATTTTTTTTATAGTTATCTAATACCATTTTAAGATGCTGTACAGCTGAAATTTTGTGATTTTCCAGATAGATAAACTGAAATAATTGAGAGAGAAATAACACTCTGTGATCCTGATTTTCACACAGCTTTAACACTCATTTCATTAAACCCAGTTTACTTGTATAAACTGCGGCTTAAACAGAGCCGATTGGTTTAGTGGAAGACATGAACAGAAGGTGGCACTCTAAGATCTGTATTACCACAGCAATTGCTTCATTAGAAAATGATCCTTTGGGTGATAAGTGAATCATAAGTCATGAGAAGAACAAACTTACTGGTAAAACAAGTTTTTGAAAAATGTTGCATTTACTGGTACAGTTTTGTAGCTGTATTGAGTTGCTGGTGGGTTTTGTTATTTTTAAAAGCCCTTTGCACTGGTTTTGGTTTTGTTGGGTTTTTTCAAAGCTGTCTCTTCAGTTTTTACAGATTAAGTAGGGCTGTCTAGAAAGTTTCTGATCTCTTTGAGCATAAGGACAGAGACCCTTTCAAAATTACTTCTAAGTCTTTCCCTAATAGACCTATACTACATCTATGTCTATATTTAGTCATTTAGTAAACTGGTTCTGATTTCTCTCTTTGTATGCTGATTGAATCAATTTCGTTTTATGGGTTGTAGGTGAAAAGTGTTATAGCAGCTAATCATTCATAATGTGAAATGCAAACAAGATTTAGTAATTTCCTTGGTTGATTTGAAAGAAAGCAAATATCTACAGGAAGCTTTGTTAACCTTAATTAACCTTATACTTGCTCCTAATAAACTCTAGCCAAAGTAAAGTGAACAAACATGTAGCATTTTGCATTGGTTTTAATGGAAACTAGTTAAAGTTACATTTTTAAGTTAAGCTCTACATCTAGGGTAAACTACTTGGATTTTTTTTCTTCTACTCGGTAACTGGGTGATTTGAAGTTAAAGAAGGTTGTAAGTAGTTTGATAGAAGCTCTTTAGTGAGTAGCTGAACTATGATAAACTCTGGCTTCTGAATGCAAAGCTGAAAGACATTTAGAACTTCAGTTAATAAAACACTCTGTTTGATACATAAATTAAAATAAGGCACACAGTCCTAACATATAGCTGTACTGGTAAAATAAGCAATGCGATAAATAAATAAAGTCAGGACACTATAAATCTGTTTTTTCATACTTCTCTCTAACTTCTATTATAAATGTACTTGAGATTAAAGTGTAAGATGCAGTGTAAAGAATAGGCTTGACTGTAGATACTCATAATCAGAACAAATGTCACTGATTACTGTGATCCCTACTAATAAGTGGACTATTTAACAGCAGGATTCTCACTGCATGTTCATGCCCTGAATTTGTAATATATTCAAATACTGTATAGTAAAGGAGTGTAAGTTTGTCAGTTTGAGGTTAAAGAAATCTCAGGTTTGGAGAGACCTGTTTAGTTCTGATCTTGCATTTGCACTTAAGTGCTGCTAAATTCAAGCAGCGGGAAGGCCTGTGAAAGACCCAGTTTGAAACTCACAGAAAATCGTCTGAAGTACTAAATGTAGATCCCCCTGAAGGGTGCTCACCCTGTTTTAGCTCTAACATTTTTTGTGTCAGAACCTGCAAATCATTTAAGTCCTAATGTAGGCTGAAGTATGTTGTCTAAAACCACATATGGTTCCTCTGCATTGAGTGAAACCTTCCATCTTAAAGCAATGAGTTGGCTTTCAGAGAGCCCTGCTTCTATCTTAAACTGTAGTGAAAGTCTGTGTCTTTTTGTTTCCAAGATTGACATTCAGATCAAAGATGCTATTGGCCGCTACCATCAATGTGCTACTATCCAGCTGGACTTCCAGCTGCCAGTCAGATTTAACCTCACCTTTGTCAGGTAAGCAGAGAGGCTGGTGGTTTTAATTGCTATATAATCTAACTTTCCTGCCACTTGCAGGCATAAATTTACATTAAGAAAAAACCTTACATTTAAAAAACCCCACCTTTCTTCACAGCCATGATGGCAATGACAAGACCAGACCAGTTATCATTCACCGGGCTATCTTGGGATCTGTGGAGAGAATGATCGCCATTCTAACTGAAAACTATGGTGGCAAATGGTAACACGGAAAAGTAGATTTATTATTCCAGTTTGAGCAAATGCTTTATATTTGAAAGAAATTAGCTCCAAGCATGCAAGAATCAAGAGGGTTTGGTTCTACTTGCTTGCTACAGAGACATACTGTAGGTGTACCACAGGGCAATTCCTTCTGAACCACCTTCCTTAGATATTAAATAATTCTAGATATGGTAGCCTCTACATGATACCACCCATGCAGGTGCTGCATACAGCTTGTCCATCCAACATATATATCTCTCAACTTTGCTTTTGCAGCTGGACTGCCTTGCAACAAGTCATTGCTGCAGTATAATACCTGATGTGGATGACCCCTCTGATTATAAACAAGACCCAAATGTAAATGTTTTCCCACGATTAGTTAGTAATAAGCTCAACAACTTAATTATGATTTGTTGTCTATTGTAAAACACAGCTTTGAATCTTCAGATCAAAAAGGACTTTTGTCCACACTGCAATTTTTTTTAGACAGTCAGTTCTTTTGGGAAATAAATTATAACAAGTATAGCGTTGTCATCATATCTGAACCCACTGTAATCAGCTGGCTTTATGAATCTCTCTTGTAGATTTCGGTGCTATTAATAGGATTTTTTGTACTAAAAAAAAATTGAAAGCTATATAAACTTGTTTTGTTTGTTTGTTTGTTAAAGGCCGCTCTGGCTGTCCCCACAGCAGGTAATGGTGGTACCAGTGGGACCAACGTGTGATGAGTATGCTCAAAAGGTAATGTATATGGTTTGGGGTGCTTTTTTCAGTATATTGTATTTAGTTGAGATACTTGGTTGTTAATGACTCATAACATTTGTCCCAGATAAATGTTATAAGTCTTTGCATATTACAGTGTATCATTTTTATATTACAGTGACAATTAGCTGCTGAGGTACATGTATCTTAAAGAGGACCTGAAATAGGTCTGCATATCTAAACAAGAAATGCTGATCTTTGTGAGGCTTTTCTTTTTAGAAAACTTCAGTGTTTTTCTCTAACTCAAAAGCTCTCTTACCCTTCAGGTTCTAGTCTCCCATGGCCATGTGCATCTAGCAAAAGCAGTAAGAAAGATGAAGATGGGTCTTTGTATATCTAGCATCCAGCAGACCTTTTGCTGTATTTCTTTCAAGCCCACTATACGTAAGAGTCTGGAAAAAAAAATCATCTAATTAGAAAGCTCCACCATCCTGCTGCCTTTCACAATATCAAACTCAAATCACTATTCAGCTCAAAACATCAGATATTAACATCAGTGCTTATCAGTTATTTAGTGTATATGTACTTGGATGGTAGCTGACCTGTTTTCGTTTCTTGAATTGGGCTCATCTCCAGTGCTTGAGCCAGTGATAGTGCCTTTGTTTTAGGGGTCAGATAAGCTTGACTGACTTAAGTCTACAAGTCATAGGTAGTTCATTGTCATGAATATCTATAGTGACAGTTTAAATACTTTTTCTCCTAGGTGAGGCAGCACTTCCACGATGCTGGATTAATGGCAGATGTTGACGTAGATCCTGGGTGCACACTGAACAAGAAGATCAGAAATGCTCAGCTTGCACAGTATAACTTTATTCTGGGTAATGTATAGTGCATTTGTTACCTTATCCTGGCTGACTTTCTTGCATAGGTTATAGGATTTGATCTTTCTTCTGTGAGCAAGGCAGAGTGGTGGTCAGGGTTTTAGGTCACTTTTGTTCTCAGTGTCTGCACTCCAGAGAGCCTCTTATGCCTACATGATAGACGTTCCAGGTTTGTATAGCTTCACTGAAAGGAGGTCACTGTGGCCCGAGGCATTAGTGCTGCTTTAGAAAAGGGTCTTTGCTGTCTTCTGGTCAGCAGCGTAGAGACTTACATGAAATCTCTTGCTCTTTGTCAGTCAGATTAAGTAATTTTTTCACACCCCTCCCCAACAATTTATGCTCTTATTTTAAGTGTAGCAGAAGAAATACTGTATTTTCACTGCATTCAGCTGTGGTGCATTTCTGAGCTATACATGCATGCACAGGAGAAGACTCTTCCATGATGCAGGGACAATTAGAAACTGACCCTGCAGTATGTGATTTGAAGTACCATATTAGTCATGTCATGTAAATTGAAGCTCTAGCATTGACCCTCAAACTATATTGCATGCATTAGAGTAGAAGGAGCCTTTGACAGAGAAACTCTACCCTCAGAGTAGTTGATAGAATCATGAGTAAAGTTCTTTTGTTCTTTAGAACTTTAAGTGTATGATACAGATAAGATAGAACCACATTTTACCTTCAAGACCACAAACAAATGGTCAGCCTTCCCAGTCAGAGAAAAAAAATCTCACCTAATTTATGTTCAGAGGTTGTTTCAAAGAGTTGTCTCACTGAATGTAGACTGGGTACCAGAAAAATACAATCTCCTGTAGCAACCTCCAAATACATTGTGTAAAATTTATATTAGTAATAAGGTACACATATATTATCTTGGTATCTGTATCTTAATGTTTAAGTGAAATAGCTTTGGGATTTTCCAGTAAACTGTCTTGCTGTCTCTGTAAAGAAAACAAATAGCTATTGCTTATTTACATTCCAAGTTGTCTTTCTAATCTTTGTGGAGTACTCCATGTTTATTTCTCATTTTGACTTTACGGTGTTCTCTAATAAGTAGTAGGTCAAGCTGGACTGATTAAGTTTACTTTTCTCTTTACTCATACTTTGCTAACTTGCTGTTCATAATATACTAAAAGCTATTAAATGATAGGAGATTAAATAAGGGTGTTGGCTGTTACAGATCTAAGTGGGGGGAGCTGGGAGGAGGGCAGAGAAGGGTTTGGTGTGTTGGTTGGCAAGCTCTTTAGAATTTTTTAGTACGCCTAAATTTTAAGGGAATTGGAGAAAAAAAGAGCTTGCTAAATGCTAATTCCTTTGCATCTTGGTTGTTTCTAGTCGTTGGTGAAAAGGAGAAGGCAAGTGGAACAGTTAACATCCGCACTCGAGATAACAAGGTGCATGGTGAGCGTACAATTGCAGACACTGTGGAGAGACTGCTGGAACTGAAATGCTCTCGCTCCAGACAAGCAGAGGAAGAATTTTAACACCATCTGCTCTACCTAGCATAAAGAAAAGATTCTAGTTTTCCTAATTCAGTTAATCACAGAGTTTTTTGCTGAACCAGATTTGGAATATATTTCACATTGGACCTCTTGCTCAATTTAGCAGAGATTTTTCTTTAGTCAGAAACGTCTCTTTTTGTAAAAATCAATTTTTCACAAACCTTAAAGTAAAATTTCCTGGCCTCTGACCACTGACAGATGGAGCAAGATGAAATGACTTCTGTAACTGCAAGGGAAAATGGAAATTTTAATCAGGGATACCCATAACATTCTAACTACCCTGTTAAGAATAAAATAGACTTTGATAACAAATGTTTCTCATGAAAGCTAAACAAAATACCTCAGGCTTAAGAAACTTGGGCAGCAGCTTTTGGAGAGTCTCCTTTAGGACAGAAGGAGATACCTTGTGGTCTTGTCTGCTTGACTCTGCACCATTCCCAGTCAACCTAAGGGGGAGGCGAGCAGAGGTCTCCCACTGCCAACATCCCTGGCCTGGGGCCAGCTGCCACAGAGCACGGAGCTGCTAACCAAAGACAGCTGTACCTTTTCCAGAGGCAGTGTCTGAACTGTGCTGGCTCTATGGGTGAGGTCGCTGGAGTTGCAGGTGGGGGATAAGACTGTCTGGAAGAGGTAGGATGTAGCAGGGCCAGAGAAGCACATGAGGAAACCGAGATTCCTGGAAACAAGGAGTGTTTCTTTTCTTACCCCTGAGCTGTCCTTTCAGTAAGCCTGTGTATGTCACTGTAGAAACAAGAAGGTACCAAACTAAAAAGGATAATGATTTTTTTTTTTTTAAGACAAATACTATTTTTCAATTTGGTAGTCACAGTCCCCTTCAGTGGAACACCATGCCTTTAGTCTGGGCATCACATTCTCAATTAGCAGCCCCTCCAATCTCACAGTTGAGGGATCTCATCTGTTGGTTTTTGTTTTGGGGTTTGGTTTGTTTTGGGTTTTGGTTGGGGTTGGTTTTTTTTTTTGCATATCTGGCTGACAAGAGGCAAATAGCTGTCACTGACAAAATAAAATCATGGTCTGAGGTTTTTTATTTTGTTTTTTAACTGACCTGAACAGCTTCCAGAGGTGGTTGATACCTCTTCGTTTAAAAAAAGTTATTGTTACAGCCGTAGCAAAGATCAGACAGGTCTGAGGACAGGTTGGATCCATCAAGTCCCATTTCCTTTATTATTGGGCTGAAGCATTTCATGGAACCTTTTCTCACTGATCTTTCTCAGGGGTGATGGTAATACTGTATCAGCACTTGAACCCATGGTGAATTCAGTTTCACTGGGCCACAAGGCCTGCAACTTGTAGCAAAATTTATTTTCCTGTGGTTAATTCAGATTAAATGTTCCAACTCACTACTGTGGAAAAAAAAAAAAAAGAGGGCAGGAGGAAAATTGACTTTCTTCTGCCTTACTGCTTTCCAAATCATTTTGGTGAGGGTTAAGTGAGTTGTTATTTTCTGTACTTTGCACCTGGTTTACTTTGCTTGAAGTGACTTTTGTGTAAAACTGCAGAATCAGGTGCCGGCTGTCCCTGGAACAGAAGGACTTCATCAAGTGTTGAAGCAAAACCAGAATAGATATCAGTCCCACATGGAAAAGAAGCCACTGGCTGTTTCTCTCCAGGAATTGTGCCTCAAACCACCTTCCCATGAGGCTGGTGTCCTTGCTGATTTTCAGAGAGCTCTGCCTTTTGTTCTGCAGCGATCCCCAGGCAGGCTGGCATTAAACTGCCTTAGTCATGTATTGAGATACTGGTGCTGTAAAATGCTGGCCACTGCTGTGTGTGGCTTGGTAGGTGTCAGTCTGGGACAAGTCATCCTTTTACAGAAACCTCATTTACTTAGGTCATCCTTTCAATTACCTACAGAACAGTGTAGATGTACATATATGACTCTGTTACTAGAAACAACACCTAAGGGTACAATCCAATAAACCACGTACCTCCAGCAGGGTGTGGACAGAACCAAGGTGCTTATGCCCAAATCATGATCTGTGTGATGCTCTGTTCACGTGCCATCTAAACTCGTGCTCTCTGCTCTTGTAAGTTCTCCAGCTGTCAGGAGCTCTGGATGTGCGCAGAAGGAGGACTGGCTTGGTCCGAGCAGCACATGCTCAGATCAACAGAAGTCCTCCGAAGAGTGGCCTTTGGTCACTGCTTGTCACCTTTGGTAGGACCAAGCTCCTGACAAAGGACTCTGCAAGTCTGAGGCAGGACAATGCAACTCGGTGTCACCGAGTGGTTTAATGATGGAACCACTTGTCAAGCAGGAAAGAAGCCTTTGTGTAATTCTTAGCAGGGTGTGAGAAGCCTGAAAGCCACCTCTCCAGTTGTGTGGAGCATGCTCTGATTACCAGCATTAAGAAAGAGAAATGCAAAACGTTTGCAGCTTGGTTTTCTGTCTGTACGTCCTCCATGCCGTGGGCATTTCCTGTGGAGTAGCTGATAATGTGCAGCTCCAACTCTGCCTCATAGCAAGTTTTGTTTGCTCATACCTTAAAGCAGATTTCAAAGCAAATTGCTGAAGGAGGCACACAGAATGACAGAAGGAAGATACCTGAGCTGGTAAACCATCCAAGTTTATGCAAGTGAAGTCTGGCAGGAATTTCTGTACCTGACAGGAATCACTGGGCCAGCCTTCACTTTTCCATGAAACTCCTCAGTTCTGCAAACTCCCCTGAGAGTTTCCCCTGGTCCAGAGCCATCTGGATGCTGCCACAACCAAGGGTAATTCCACTTGGACTCTTCCTGTCACATCTTGGGCTGAAATTCCCACCACTGGCTGATACGGCTTCCTCAGTTACACCACTGGGACAATCTGATAATCGATATTCAGATTCAGTAGTGTTATGTCAACTCCTCTAAAAGCAGTGAATCATCACCTTTATGGAGAAACCAGCTGTAAGATAAATTGGTAATTGGTGTAAGCACCTTAACACAGTCAGTCTTGCCCTGACTACATTTTTTTTTTCCGTTGCATCCAAACTCAGTCCATGTCTGTTCCCCCAGAAAAGCAAACACAACAAGCCCTCTAGTAAAAGAAAACTAGTTTGTGAAGTCTGACTTTTCCTATGTTAGAGCAAGCCAGAATTAAGGGGTCTTTGAAAACTCATTTCAGGCCTTCAGCTCATGCCCTATGTAACTTCATGATTGCCTTAGCCTTCACCATTTTTTAATTGCACTGTCACTTCTGGTAAAGATTTAAGCAACTGGCTGTCAAATCTGATAATAGTAAACTGATACTATGAAAATTAAATATTGTTATGCCTCTTTTAAAAAAAGCACATACTGCTTGGTGCTTAAAGAGTATTTCCAGAACCACTCAGCCTTTCTACACACTAGTGTTTTCCATCTGCCTTGAGTATTCCTTCACAGTTGTCTGGTTGTGGTTGATGCCTTGTTAGCCACTGTGATTGAGTATGCTCATACAGAATGAGCTACATTTGAACTTCTATCAGAGTTAAGTTTTTTCCACGTAGGATAGCCTCTGGAGCAAGGCATGCATTAACATCTTACAATAAATCACTATAAAGAACATGTACTCACATAAACTGGGACAGACAGGGACATTTTTTCATATTCTCAAACACTAAAGGTAAGTCATCTGGGCTACACATTTAGTTTTAATATATAAGGTATCTGTATCTCTCTCAAAATAGCTGTCAACTGGGTTACAAAGCTCTTCTGCAAACAGGAAGACACTCAGAGATGCAGAGAGGGCAGCTGTGAAAACTGAAAAAAACCCACCAACCAAACTCAAAAGTGTTCAGCATCTAGGAAAAAAAAAAAAAAAAAAGCCATTTAAACATGATAGGGCTTCCACAAGGCAAGGGTATATATCTAGCTGCATTAAAAGAAGAGGTAGTAGGGACCACCAGAATGGAGGCACAACACAGCATACTGCAGACACCCTTGTCTTCCCCAAAGTCTTTGGCATGGCCTCTCTGGGATCCCCAGAGAGAGGACCAGAAACAGGGACAAGAGAGTTGGCAGAGGGGAGCAGAGATTGGGCAAGAAAGCATGGAATAAGGATGTACAGTGCCCTCCTTGCCAACACCCAGATGCAAAGTACAATTAAAACTCCTTGCAGTTTCAAATATCCAACACGGTGATGGCTTTATCTCACTAGATTAGAAGATAATATGTTTGCAGCATGCCAGTTTGGGGCTGACACTTAAAGCACCTTTTGCTATCCATCACAAGATGAAGCAGGCTTATAAACTAAACATTTATTGCTTTATTACATTCCTGAAACATGACTCTTTGTTTTGGGAATACTCTAACTCTTGTACATCGAGTGCATATAGCAACATCAGCACAAGTTAATTTACTATTCTATAAGAGCTTAAATGCACAATGACATTAATTTAATCATGTTTAATATGTGATTTCTCAATTGCACACTTCAGGGGCAAACTAACCTGTCTACAGCACATTAGCAATAAAAGGAAAATTTATCTGTATTTGTGTTTAGTGAGCGAAAGGCCCATAAGGATGTGAAATCTCTACCCCTGCCTATCTGCAAGGATGTCAGGCTGCACACTGGAACAGCTTTGAATTAACTGAGCATTGGGCTTACCTATGAATATGGAAAGACACCTTTTATTGGTGCGGCCACCAAAATGTCAGAATTGGATGAATTACTGAGCGCACCCTTCCAAGGAGCCATTGCCAGCTGAGCTAATAATCGTACAATGACATTAATTCATAAATACTTAGCTACGGGACACATACATATTCTGAGTTGTGGCCTCCAAATCAAGATAGAGAGGGTGTGTCAGCAGAGGGATCAGGTGGAGTACAAAATCCTTCAGATCAGACTAACAGGGCAAAGGCATCAAATAGCGATTTTCTTTAAGAGTGAGATTTCTCTCTTTAGGATTTTTAAACCACTGTAGTCTTTGAGCAGATTATCCCTGGACAGATTGTACATCCACTTAGCTACCAAGGGTCCCCTTTCTCGCACTGAAAGGCAGATATCCCCACACTCCTCAGCTTCAGGAGGCTGAGCTATTCATATCTTTTATTCCCAGAAATTTTTCTGAGATTGTTCACAGGATAGAAATAAAAATCATTTCAGAATGTTTGGGTTTTACTTTCCAATGACAGATTTGGTTTGGTTTTTTTCAGTATTTTTTCCACATAGTAAGACTTTCAGGATCTGAGTAGAAATGACCATCAAACAACAAATGTCCATTTCATTGTATGATATCTGAACTTACATCATTGTTATTTTGCAGGTGATAAACTTAGACTCAAGGAGGAACAAAAAGCACGTTTTAAAAAAGAAATTCAGAGCTGTTTTTTTCTGGGCTCAGCTCCCTCAAACCAGAACTTGGTAATTCTTTCAGATTTCATGTACAGAGTGTCAAAGGAATCCATCATTTAGCCTGGCTGTTTTGGAAAGGACAACTCACTGATCTGGAAAGCTGACAAAAAGAGCTGTTTAAAAACACTCAGCCCTTGCACCTGAATTCAGGAAAGATCTCAGCATCTAGAGTGGGACTAGAGCCCAGTGGAAGTGGAAACTAGAGCCCAGCCTCAGTCTGTAACTGATTCTGCAACCAGCTGCTGCCCAGCCCTGAAGTACCTCAACTGTAGAGGTGATGTCTTTTCACTGTAAAACTCACCACTCGCCATGCACAGAGTCCCTGTCCCAGTTGTGGCATCCCCCATTTGGTTCTCTTCTCTGCATAAGGGGATTCAAACCCAAATCCCCAACATCCGAAGAACATATTATATTTTTGAGGTTGGGGTCTCTCCTATATAGCAAAAGACACAAGAAAAAGGAAGAGAGTAAGGAAATACAGAAAACAAAGCCTTGTTGTGCTGCCTAGTAGATCTGGGACTCTTACTGACGGTTTCAAACACATTTCTATGTTATAGGAAGGAGCTACCCTTTCCTCACCATCAGTACTTGAAGTTAGGATCTTTCTTTACTGTTTCTGCTCTAATGAATCTTGAATGCCCAGTGCTTCACTCCTGAATTTTCAAGATGCTCTGTGTAGAGCCAGTGGAGCACAAGGTGCAATGATGGTGGCGTATGGCTTTGTGTTGTCAACAGGAGAATACTTTGCAAAGCAGTACTTTGTTTACAGGATAATCTGTATCTTCCCACTAACAGACTCATCAGAATAAGTATCACTGATAAGGTCATTTCAATCATCCCTATTTATGAAAAATAATGCAGGAAGATTATGACAAGCTGTCACTCTTTGTCTATCAGTGTTTCCAAGTGAATGGAAGAAAGCAGCTATAGTTTGTAGCATAGGTCTGCACATGAATTAAGATAGACCAAATAATGCAATTTTCCTTCCATGTCAATGAAGAAAAGCAACTATTGCATTGCTTAGAAACATTTGTATTGCACTACCATTTAAATTTAAGATGGAGAGAGGTATCAGTGTGTGTCTCATATGGAGCACTAGTCTCATCACAGTAAATGAAGAACCTGCTGAAGGTCTAAACACTGACACCCTTCTTATCCCACCCTGCTGTAACCAGGACAAAGCACTGCCACTGCTGGAAAACCACAACAAAGCACATTTCAGCTTTTGTTTTCCTGAACAGCAAACAGGAGGCAATCATGCAGAATCTAAATCATGACCTGAGCTGAGATCATTAAGGGAGAAAAGGAAATGCTGCAGGAATTGTGTGAGAGAATGTCAAGGAATGGAGGAGGCAGCAGGATACAGCAAACAAGGGAGGGCTTTCAGACTCAGACCTGGAATGGGGAAGGAGAGCTGTTACCTGCCTGTTTACGTTCATGTACCACTTTTCTGTTAGCTCAGAGCAAGGGCTACACACACATGGCAAGGCCAAGCTCCCAGAAGCCATTTATTTCCATGGTTTGCTTTCCCCTTGGATTTCAGTTCCACAAATGTCAAACTTCACTTCCACAGCTTCGTGCAACTGTACCTCAAACAATCAAGGCCCATGTGAGGATGACCCAGGGAGGCTTTTCCAATACCCCAACCCAGAGTCTGCTGACCAATTCAAAAAGCACAGCTGCCTGTGTCAGGGCTCATGGGGTGGTGGGTATTTGCTGTCCACACCCTCCTAGCACAGATGCCATCTTAGAAGACAAAGGAAGTGATGAAATGGAGTTCAGCTGCATGTGTCAACCCAAAACAGGGACACTGAAATCTGTTTTCATATGTGCCAAGAGCTGCCAAGTGGGCCCTCTTTGCAACACCCCTTTTCCTCGCTGTAGCTGAGTAGCCCATTCATTTTCAGCTTCAAACCCCTGCAAGAGAACCATTTGCTTATGAATAGTAATTTATATTCCTGTTGTTATGTAGCCTCTTTCTGAACGTGAGTTTAAATGGATTATCTGTATCACATTCAGAGTCAAAATAAATAACAACAGCAATGGAGCAGTCTAAAGAGAATTTTTACAAATCTTAGTTCGTTGATTGGGTTTTATGTCAGCTGAAGGAATAAATACTAAGCTCAATATTATAACAGAAATCTGGACTAGAAGTTTTAACTTGCGATCCTCAGCTCTGTCCCTTCATTGCAGGGTCATTTTTCTTAAAAGTCATCCTGGTGATGTGGCAGTAGATCATATAATATGATTAATATAATATTATTAATGCAGTGCCAAGGGACCTAAACAAGATCAAAAACTCATTGTTCAAAGCTATACACAGGCAGTCTCTGCTTCAAGGAGCCAGCGATTTAATTACAGGGGGCACCAGGAGTGCAGAGCGCTGTGGTGACTTACCTGGTGTCACTCTGCAAACCCCTGGAAGAACCTTGGACTTCCAGGCTTGTAGACCGGGGCTCTGCCTCCCACACCACGCTACCTCTTCCGTTTGCTTTGCCAAGTAGCATTTTTTATTAGATGGCATTTGTTAGAAGAAAGAGCAACCATGCATGTGTGTGTATGTATGTGTGCAGAGTCTGTTTGCAGCGCTGCAAACAGGCATGGTGCAAGGGGATTGCTGTTTCTTGCACCACTCATTTTTAGCAGCTGCTAGTACTCACTGACTCAGTGCTTCACATCAGAGCAGAACCATGCTATCAGCCACAGAAAAAGACATGTAGTCAAAGCTTTTTATCTTGGAAGAGGCTGGAGCTCCCCTGCTGTATAAATTGCAGCTGTAAAAAGCCTTGCTCCAAGTGCCTGTAGCAATGCTTCTGTCCTGCCCCTTCCCAGCGGGACCACCTTCACTTCAAATCTTTAACGCTTATTTCCCCCAGGCTTGAAGAGTTGGTTTGGCCCAGCAGCTGCCCAGCATTTGTAGATACACACCATCCCCTTTGAGGCCCAATTCAGCAAAGCACTGGGGCCCTGCAGAGTACTAGCGTTACCTCTGCTAATGCTGACAGCAGGATCAAGTCTTCACCTCTTCTGGACACTTGTTGACCAGGTGTTTGCCACCCAGCCCCATCTGTGTCACCTGCTGTGTACAGCTCTGCACAACCTGTATGAGTTCTGTCTCAGGGTCTGCAGGAAAGAGCAATTTCACAAGGGCCATGCAGCCTGGATGGCAGGAGGAACTACGGGAGCCCAGAGAGGTGCAGCTTCAAAAGCTGCAAAAGGAAAAAAAAAAAATCAATCAAATATCACCAGTGCCTTTAAATGGTTATTATCTATGAAACACCTTCAGTTCTTAAGAAGACAACATTCTTCGTAAACTATCATGGATAACGAAGACTGGCAAAAAAAATCTAACTCATTTACTTCTGCCCCACAGTTCATCAGCAGGGCCTTCAGACCTGGAACAGCCACCAAGCAGGCAGTTTTCATCACGCATCATGATCAAGCGTAATTCCAGAGGGATATGAATGGGTATTGGGGCTTTGCAGCTTGGTTTGCGGTTATTACTGTAGATAACCCTGTGCAGTATTGAGGCACCAACTTCTGTGGCCAGATCTCTCTGAGCTACTCACAAAGACTTGATCCCCCTCTTCAGTAATTTATCAGTGACTCTTTTTCCTGTTCTATTCCTTAAGAGCAACTTCAGAAGTTGAGTGAGCAATGAAGATGCTGCTACACAGCTCTGGAGTGTGCAGGAAGATCTGTATTATCCACTTGAAAAGGAAAAAGCATCAAAAGCCTGATAGCTAGCAATTTACTTTTTCCTTCCCTCAGATAGTTTTCAGTCTTCATGGTGGAGGTGAAGAGATTTTTCTCTCCACAGCTTTTTATTATTGTTGCGTTTCTGCAGCATCATAAAAAAAAAGACATTTATACTTGACAACAACCATTGCTGCTCAAAAAACAGGAAGAGCTTTTGGAGGGGAGCCACTGGGCGGGAAGGGCAACATCACAACCCTTGGCAAGGATTACCTCCTATAATAGCAGCACATAAGAATTTCATAAACCCAAATCTCATTAAATTACTGCAGCCCAATAGTTTTTATCCTCAGACACAACCCAGTGCACAAGAGGATGGTTTTCTTTTCTCCATCTCAGCTGCAAACAACATTTGGCTGTGTTACCCTGTTATAAATGTGGAGTGAGAAGATTGAGGACTGAATTTCCTCAAAAAAATACAAGATATTTTTTATTTCAGTTACTTACACTCTGTAAAGGGCTGAGCTTGCTGAATATGTTTCTAGTCCATACTTGCTTTTGGCAGCCTTTTTGCTTTGTGTTGCAACCGTGGGCACTGTCATCAGAGAGATTTTTGTGAGCACATCTTTAATTGCTCCAGGCAAAGTCTGCTGGGCTACCACCAGTCAAGCAAATCAGTGGTTGGAATTCACCTACCTGCTGTCTATCTCAGCTTTAGTAGGGCTTTTGCTACTGTCTGCTGTAACATCCTTACTGACAAACTGATGAAGTATGGACTAGATAAGTGGGTGCGAGGTAGACGGAAAAGTGGCTGAACTGTCAGGTTAAAAGGGCTGTGATTAGCAGCACAAAGCTCAGCTGGAGGGCAGTGACTAGTGGTGGACTGGGGCCAGTCCCATTCAACATCTCCATTACTGATCTGGATGATGGGACAGAGAGCAGCCTCCGCAGGTTTGCAGTGGGAGGAGTGGGTGATACACCAGAGGGTTGTGCCACCCTTCAGAGGGTCCTCAGTGAGCTGGAGAAATGGGCTGACAGGAACCCGGGGCAGTTCAACAAAGGGAAATGCAAAGTCCTGCGCCTGGGGGCAGATAACCCCCAGCACCAGTACAGGCTGGGGACTGACTGGAAAGCAGTCTGGGCATCCTGGTGAAGGTGAGCATGAACCAGCAATGTGCCCTTGCAGCAAAGGCAGCCAACAGCATCCGGGGCTGTATTAGGCAGAGCACTGCTAGCAGATCAAGGGGGGTTATCCTTCTCCTCAGCTCAGCCTGGTGAGACACATCTGGGATGCTGTGTTCAGTGCTGGGCTCCCCAGTAGAAAAGACACTGACATACGGGAGGGAGTCCCATAGAGGGCCACAAAGATGATGAAGGAAGTCTGTTAGGGAGAAATCACACACTTTGCTTCAGAGGTGACGGAAACAGAATCAGCAGCAGGTGGCTAGAAGAGTCGAGCTAGAGACTGAAAAGGGTATTGCAAAAGAATGCACACACAGATGTTTGTCAGAAAGAACTCTGCACTCTTACCAGAACAGTTTTCAAACTGGGAACTTAAAGTCATGCAAATCTCATTCAAACTGAAGCTGAACACCCAAAGCTTCATTCAGAATTACTCAAGGCTTTGCAAAGCATCTAGGGTTTTGCTTCTCATATTAAAAATGGGGAAAGGGCAAATTTCTGCTGATGAAAACCTTATGAATTACTGTTCAGCTGCCTTTTCAAAGTTGTGTGACTTGGTATTTGTCGTAGAAATCATGTTCAATGCATCATTTTAGGACTCTCTTCAGATCTCAGAGATAGCAATTTCATATGAATCATGATTTGAAGTTCCATATGTTAATAAATAACATCCAGTGCCATATAACATAGAGCATATAAAAGCTATTTTACAGTGAACAAAAATAATGAATGATAGCACAGTTCATCAGTTACCATGCAGTATTCTTCCAATCTTTATTGGGGGGAAATGTAGGCACGGAAAGGAAATTAGACAGGACATCAGAGTTAACATCATCATTTCAGAAACATGTAAAGTGTTATTTCTCAGTAGTTGCTAGGACTGCACACAGGGTCAATCAAATAGACAGAGGTCAAGGTTTTGAATGCTTGTCAGCTTTCCACTTAGAACTATTTTGCCAAGACTTTGAAAGGAAGATGTTAGCCATGGCAATATTATCAAATTTTTTTCATAGAAAAAAAATCACTTCACTTAATAAGATGTCATTTATTCTAAAACATGTAATTAAAAAAATTAATTCTGAGCCTCCCACAGTTGAACAAAATATCTTCAGTGAAGTCTCTTTTTATCCATTAAAAACTCCTGACCAGCTTCAGTTCTGAACTGTCTACAGATGCAGTCCAGCTGTTACTTTATAAACTAGATACCATTGACATTTGAAACAATATCTGATATTATTTCATACAGAAGCTGGCATTTTCAGTCATAAAATGGCTAAACGGAGAGCGAGCTCAGATCATCGAAGATAAGCTTTCCCAAAATTTTCAATTTAGAGGCAAATTATTCCATGTTCACAAGCTTATACATTGGTGGCAGAAGGGGAAAGCAGCAAGTCCTTCACTAAGACAAATTCCTTCTCTTAAAAAAATTGCACACATTTTGACTTCATTTTATCAGTCATCAGTAACTACCACTGCCTTAGAGTTGTTCAGGGATGTTTTGCCTGACACAAGCCTAAGGCTGTGCTTTGGGGTTCATCTGGAGGGATCACAGCTCAGCACTATGCAGATAAGCAGGTCCAAAGAGCACCTGGATTTGTAACAAGGTCATCTGCCTCCTCTCATGGATTCCTGGCACTCCCAAGTTGCCTTCTTTTTTCATCTCCAAACTAGCACTAGCTGGATCTGCTTATAAAACAATATACTCTCCCTTCTAAGTTGTTATTGACCTAGACTAGTCTCCCTAGATCAAAAGCAGCTCTGTTCCTGGCTTCAGCTATAGACATGTTTAGGATTATTTGCCCAATTAAGGCAGTGGTAAGGACAGTCAGCTCCTTTGCCAGACTTCCTTCCTCAATTTGGCTTTACTTGTAGGAGCCATGGTCAACTAATGGCCCCTAGAGAAGATCAGGAAGGCTCTGTATTAATACCTGTGTGCACCAAGGTGTCAGCCTGGGGCTGGGTTGCATCTTTTCCAGCATGAGCCTGATCACAGCATCTCCCATTACAGGCTCCCCTACTGATCAAATCTTCGGGCACATAGAAATATTGGCTCAGGAAGGTTTTCAAAACCAGCATCTCCCACATCATAACCTCTTCACATGTGCTAAAAGGTTGCTCAACCTGGGCTCTGCAAGGAGACAGTGCTCCTGCCTGCATCCAGAAAGGCTGCAAGCACACACAACTCTCTGATGGTCCCTGTTGCCACTGCCACACTTCAGAAGCAATAGGTTTTTTGCTGGTGTGTCTCAGCGCATGGTCTACAGAAACAAGGTGTGTAACCTCTGGGCACACACCAGTACTGTCCGCACTCTATAAAGGTCAGGTGCTTTCATAGCCAGGCTTCATCCAGCTGTAAATACTGGGCCTGCAAATTCCTGGCAGTTTCAGGGGATGCCCTAGGAACATTATATGTGAGTTGAAGCTTTACAGTCAGCGTGTCAGCCATTAGTGTGAAGAGAAGACAGATTAAGTTTTTCCTCTGCTGTAACAAATTCCCAGAGTCTCCTGTTTCCACGTGCTGGTCTGCAGCTGACTGGAACAGCAGCTGCTTAAATTTTCAAAATTCCTATGATTTCAAATGCATAATTAGAAGTGTCAAAAGGCAAGAGAGAAACATGAATGCAATAGACCTCCTCTATGAGTCTCTTACTTTGCTTTCTTCTCATTTTGGATGGTTAAGATGGCAACCAGCCAGATGACCTGAAGATATCTCAATGGTTGTGCTAACAAAGCTGAGATCAAAGACATTTCAAAGCTGTTGTTGAGCATGTTTTGAGTGTGCCTTGAGGTTGAAACTTCAATATGACAAAGGTAAGGGTTGTGGCTTTTACTAGGTTTGTTCTCTCAAGCCAAACATAGCTTCCCTCCAACAGACAATGAGTTTGGTTGGACTAAACAAAAGATATCTGTGAAAAATTTCATTTTGCTCCATGCAATATTTTGATTGCGTAAACAGTATGTTAAAAACAAGCACATTCAGAATTCATCATAAAATAAGGGACACATCACCCAAACACTTTCATTACCATAGAGAGATATTCCTACCATTAGATATCTTCACTGATGATCTAGAAGAAAACAGCAAATCAGTGCTGAGAAAATATGCAGATACCAAAGAAATTGGTGAGACAGTAAATGAGGGAGATTGGTTAGATAGTGTGAACTGGGTCGCTTGTTAAAGTCAGTGGAATTTAAAGATTTTCTTTCATAAAGGAAGAAAAACTAAAAGCAAAGATGAGAGGTCATACACAAGAGGGAGATGTATGCTGAAGTTCATGACATTAGAAAACAGCAGCACAGTATTGGCAAACTACCAACGAAATTTATGTTTGTAACCTAATGCTAGAGCTGTAATAAGTAAAATTTGAACCTGGAAATGTAATAGAATCCCAGTGCTGCATGCAGTGACATGACAGATTTGCAATTCTCTAGGAAGTTTATGTGTCTGCACTTCAAAGTTAAATTTTTAACAGTTCAGAAACAACAGAAAAAATTGAAGTCCATGAAATATGCCTTGAAACAACTGAAGAAACTCAGTATTTTTACTTCATTTAAAGGGAAGACAGAGAGGTGATTTGACCAAAGTTTGCAAGCACCTCTCTGTGGAGTAGATTTCTAACTGAGGATGCACCTATTCCTGGCACTGAAAGAAAGAGCACAGTCCTGAGGTTGGAAACAGGGGGTAAAAAAATTGCAGCTAGCAAAAGGCAAAGAGCCCAGCTCATAAGCAAACAAGATGTCTTGATTTCATTGGACAGAACCTCTGCATAGCTCAAATTAAGAACATATTTCCTTTGATCAGAACAAGTACTGTTAAGGATGCAACAGTCCTCTTACTAGCAACCTTAATTTGCTAATCTAGAGCTAAATATTTGCAGTCATTCACCAATTGTAAAGGAAACCAATAAATAAAGATGATGAAAGAGAAGGAAACCCATTGCCTGTGTAGCTCTAATAGACAGTGGATTTTGTGCTCCGCATCTGGCATATTTTCAGCAGGCAACTCCCATCCAAGAGAGACAGGTGGCACCGGCTATTGCAGAGGATACGCAATGTTCTTTCCTCAGAGACTTATTTTATTGTTTCCCCTATAAAAGGTCTCCAGGCTCAAGCACATGACAGCCCTGTGTGTGCCTAAACAAATGGGAACCAGTCAGACATATTCTATGAATCTCTTTGGGGACTTTGGGTAATTGCTTACCAGGTCAATTCAGCATCAGCTTGCCTTGGCTGTCAGCTAGCAAAACCCACCTGGTGAAACCAACAACATTCAGCTTTGTGCTCAGCAGATTTCCTGTATAAAACCAGCACAATGTGTCTGGCCACCAGACAATAAATAGCTTTTCTGAGTAACTGTTTCTTCCTCAGCTGACTGATTATTTATTTAAAAAGTTAAGATCATCTACAGTCAAGATGAAACTGAGATGTTTCCCTGTGCACCGGAGAGGGGGCTGCTCCTTGTTCTCAGCTGACAGCCCTAAATATCACATTATATTGCCATAATTGTCACTATATAGTGGAAAGCTCTGTCATGGAAAGGGATCTCTCTGGCATCCTGCACAATATGGCACTTACACCAAGTTGAAGCTAGGTACCTGATCCAAATGCAAACTCCAAGAAAATGGCAGCTGATGGATGGACACCCACTACAGCTTCTGTCCTGTGAAGAGCACCCACTTATATTCCCCAGAAGAAAGATTTCATTACATAAATATCAAAGTTATCAGTTTTGACTTCATTCATGATTTCTCACAGAACCTGACAACGTGCAAAAGGTTTCAAACTCTCCAATACTTCACTTTTCAGCAACTACAGTTTCTAGCAGTTTGTTGCTGCTTAACAAAAACTTCACATTTACACAGACAAACTCATTCTACACCTAGGGCAAGGGTGACTGGCTGTAGTGTATGGAAAATCTCAACTCCAGCCTTGATTACCTTCCTGCAGTTTCAGACTCAGTAAGGGTCATGGACATGGCAGTCACAGCAGCAGGATAAAAGCTCCCTGGACACAGTTTCCTTTGTATTAGTGGACACTTTTTGCCTTCTCCCATGCTTGTAACAACAGCAGTCAGTGAACCCAGAGTCATGGTTTGCTCAGAGGATTTGTTGAGCTTGGTAGAGAATTTGTTTTGTTCCCCACCTTGCTACTCTTTTGGACACCACGAGTCCAACTAGGTGAAAGACACATTTCCCATTTGGAGGGTGAATGCAGGTCAAGCATACTGAAGCTGAGTCTGAGTGGGTGTTGATGAGGCAAAGGAGCAGCATGTTGAAAGACCCAGCATCCTTGCACATGTTTTACACCAGCGCTGCCTCCTCCCAGCAGGGCCCCCTTATAAACGAGGGTCCCCTTGTCAATCAGACCACGTGTCCCTTGTGTGAGGGGAGTAGGAGCCAGCAAGAAGCTTCAGCCAAAATCAGGTTAGCTGAACACGTAACTACAGTAATTAGCAAGACTCATTTCTGTTCCCATTAACTCCAACAGGGTCTGGCTGTTGCAACATCCCCTCTGCCTCCTTGCCCAAGCACACACTTGGAAGACAGGCATGAATGGAAATGAAGTGACCTGGGAGCAACACAGAACTGTCACCTTCCAGGTCACACGCAGCGAGCACCTGCTAACAAGGGGGAGGTCTGCTGTAAGCGAACTCCTGCTTCATGCTGGAGCCCGAGGATGCTCATGGCCTCCCCTCAGATGCAATAACGTTAATTTCACATGGCTGTGAAGCCAAGACCAGATGTGCTCAAAATCTCATCAGATGGGCAGGAGGAGTAAAGTCAGTCCCTTTTCACCTAGGTCACAGCTGCTGGGTGCAGGGTCTGGCACAAACTGCTTTTAGCTGGGGGCAGAATCTCACTGGTCTTTCAGTGTTAGCTGTTCCAGTGACTTGCTTTGACTACCAGGGCCAGGGCTGTGTCGCATGAAGGCTAGGCCCAGAATTTGCAGTTTTCCTCTGGAGAAAAATGCCATTCAATTAGCTTTCAGACAGTAGGCGTTGCAGCAAAGGACAGTAATTTTATAAGCCAGCACTGTTTGTTATGTGTCTGATTCAGGCTGCCATATATTATAACATGACAATGTATTTTTACTCCAGAGCCAAACAACCAAATAATATATTTCCAAGCAAACACAGTGCATAAGAGGTAATTTAATCTCAAGCTTCATTAGTTGAGCTATTGTATGAAACAGATAACAGATGCAGGAGAATAGACAGAAAACATAGTCTTCCCATGTCTGTCATCTCTATAAATAAGCATGTGGGGAGCTTGAAGATTCACTTCTATTCACAGAGAGTCCTCATGGGTTTGTAATAAAGTCCTCTCTGCTAGTTCATTAATCAGTCTCCCTCACACTGGAGCTTTCCTTACAGCAGTTTCCTATTAATGCCACATTTGCCACCACTCCAGCATGCCAGCTTTCCCAGTGGGAACTTCCCCTAACACCAGCACTACAGCAAACTGCAGTGCCCTTTGCCCAGGCAGTCCAACAAGCAGGACCACAGATGTGGCATTATGAGAGGACAGCACTGGACATCTGTTCACACCCCAAGGATTACTGCTGCAGTAAAGCCACACACTGCCTCGAAATGCTCACGTGTACTGTGACCTTCACCTGCCTGGGACTCCCCTTCATTTGCGAGGAACAGGCTTGACCTCACATGCAGCCTTTTCTTGCTTCCAGCTTCTCCCAGTCTCTACACACAGAGCACATTCTCTTTTTGCTAGCAGATAGTATTTACTCAAATACAAGAAAATCCCTAAGGGTTTAAAATCTAAGGTTCACCTCTTCTTTAATTTATTGAGACTTTGTGCTAAGAAAGAGGGAGTTCAGGGCTTCTGTTATGCCTTTGTGGCATAGGAAGAGCTGATTCTTACACCATGTCCTTTGCTCAGTGCCTTGGGCACTGTATTGGCCTATTAATTAGGAAGCTAGGCTCAACCTCTTCCCTTTCAAATCTGGAGGGAAGTCAGACTTCAGCCTCTCACAGACAAGGCTTTGGGGCAGGCCTCTTTGACTCATCAGTCTTCATGAGCAGCAGTACTGTTCTCCACAGTCAATATAAGGGGAAGGGATACATTATATCTCAGACCCCAGCCAAAGCCACCAATGACTGAATCCAGCAGAGAACAGAAGACTGCTGAGGAACATCTCACTGGCTTGTAACATGACAGGAGAGGTAATTCCAGAGGGCTAGCAAAAGGCTGCCTCCCCAAAACGCTCAATCTCTCCAAGTAACTATTTATCTCTGTTCCAAATTTTTAACTGATGTAGTAAAAGCTACACCTCGTGATGGTAACAGTGAATTTCCTTTTTGATTTGTGTCTTTTAAGTTAGGCATCTGATGGCAGGCCAGATTTTAACAACTTCCTAGTTTTCATATGTTCACCAGAGATTTCCTCCCCAGACACAGACACCTCAGTTTACAGAAGATGGTTGGCCACTCCGAAGGTACTGTAGCTATTACTCATCTTCCTGCTCATCCTCGTGCTGCCACCAGCATGCCTGTAGGAAAAACTTGTACTCCTTGGCTACCATAGCCCAGATTTTGTTCCTGTGGGTGTGCTGGGGATATCTGCATTTGTTCGTTAAGAGAAAAGAGGAGGTTGGTATCAATCACTCACAGAAATAAGCAATATTCTTGTGTGAGTTCCCCATATTCTACCACCTGCAGGTGTCAGGCTGTGCAGGCTGCTGTTCTCGGCAGCAAAAATAAATGACTTTTCTTATTAATCACCATTCTGCAGCAGAATGAGTCCCTGTAAACACAGAGAGAAGTGTCTGGCACCAAGTCCTGTTCACCAGGGGAACATGATAACCCACTGAAAAGAAGGACATCTAAGACATTCACTTCAACAGGGCTGAAATTTTTCCCTCTTAAGTCTCCAACGTACTGTTTCTGTATCCACAAAATTAAGCTATCTGTGCTTCTGCATTAAGTGCCACCATCTGGAACACCAATCCTCAAATCCCTACTTCTCTCTCACCATCATCATGGAAATGTGCTACTGCTGGCAGAGAAGCCTGCACACTGAGAAATCTCCAGCAGAAAGGGTCTAGTTCTGATTGTGCCTCGATACCACAAAGTAGCTATTTTCTCATTTAGGTACTAATGAGACTCACATCTATACACACTAGGATTGCAAAGCAGAAGATCAGACCCTATGTGAAAAAACAAGTTATTCCAGGTGATGAGGACACTCGTCTAGCCTTTGGTTTACCTCAGGCTGTTCACAGCAGGGCTGCTGTCACTAGATGCCACAAACCACTCACCTTTGTAGCCAGCAGCCTTAGAAAGGCTTAGAGAAGGAAGACACCCAACGTCCCCCTGTCAGTGGGTTGGAAGATGGTACCTGAGAGTTTGAGGCACACACGATGTAGAGTTTGCTGTCACTTTGTGTGGCATTTAGAGTCTTCCTGAGCAGTGTCCTGGATCTTAAAGTGCCCTAAAACAACTATACTAGAATGGACAGCTGGAGGCTGCAAATACAACCATTTGCAGACAATCAGCCAGTGATTACTTATGAAACAGTAGGTAACTTCTCCCTGTAGCTATCCCTGGATGCCTATATCTACATTACATGCACTTAATTCTGCTTAAGCATGGGTAATATATAGCATTTCTCATGTATTTCCATAAAACTGGTACAGCCACTAACTCAGAAACGCTTTTCTACAGAAGTCATGAGGTAAAATGGACTCAAATCCACCCATTCTCTAGGGACTCTATTTCTACTAAAATCACGGAGGGAATCACTAGAGCCACAAGCACAATGTTTTCCCTGCATACTGATTTCATGTCGAGCTGATGCTAAGCAACCAAAAGACAGTTCCTTCGGTGGATACTGTATGCTTGGCAAGGTCAAAGTGCAGTGAGCCATGCCTAACAGTGCAGCAGGCAGCAGAGACTGCTCCTCAGGCTGTGTGTGGTGCAGCAGGTCATCCAGGGCTGATGAGCCTTTGCAGAGTGGAGGGAGCATCAACCCATTTCTCAATCCAATTCATTCCTCTCCCTTACAGCACCTGTGCAGGATGCTGCCCCTCTGGGCTGGAGATCCACACTTACTTAGTGAAGTAATAAGGACCAACTTCCATAACATGTTATGAGGCTGAACCCATGGATGGATACATGGGTGGAGTTTGGTAATGGAGTGCAAACTGGTGGTGCTTATGCTTATATATGCTTAACTGCAATGCCTGTGCTCCTGGACTGTATGTCAAGGAACAAGGTTAGTGTCATTAAGTTTCTGGCATCATCATCATCATGAGTACTTGCAAAACTTGAGTACTGAAAAGATTCAGTGTGGAGGAGTGGCCATGACCATACCGTATACAAATCTTCATGAAAACAAATACATCCCACAACACACACAACAGACATGCACACATCTGCTGCCAAGGTGCTAAGGCACATCTGGCTGGACTAGAAGTGGTAAGATGTCATCTATTTCATAGGAAATATCTAAGCCTATTAATGTCTATTTTTATTTAGCACTGTGCTTTATTCTGCTACTTTTTCCCTCACCCTTTTTAATAGACTTTTATGCTGGAATATGAAGCATCAAAATACTTCAACGATGAGGATTCCCCTGGAATAGAAAAGTTATTTTCTAAACTTTTTTTTTCTTTGGAACTCTATCTTACAAATCTTCTTGCACTGGAAACATAAAATACCAGAGACACTAGACATAAGCAATGCCATTTATTGAAGCTTGAAACAAATATGTCATCATAGTTTGCTTTTTAACCTTGAAATGTTAGAACAAGCAGTGAATGTGCCAAATACATGTTTTCCTGAGCAAACTCTTGAAGCTGATGTGTCTCAGGCTAATATGATAATGTAAAGATATTATGCCTCTGCACTTAATCCTCTATTCAGTTTTCAGAATAGTGACCATCTGGGTTAGGATCATAAATCCACCTTACTTAGTTATGTCATAAGAAAGGAATCTTGCTAAATGGATGGGAGAGACGACCGCACATATTATTAGCATAGAGGAGAAAACTAGGCTGATGAGTATGTGTAAGAACCTATGTAAAACACAGCAGTGGCACTGCTCTATTAAAACAGTTCATGTTGTTGTCACAGTCTTTTCCTAAATTTTTAAAATGAGCAACAGTGATGACTGTGCTTCCCTGGGTAGAAAGATTATTTTGATTAATGTCTGTAACATAATTTATTCACTTTTATCCATTTCAAATAAGATTACAGCTCCCTGAAGAAAATAATGAAGTCAGAAATAGTTTTACTCTACACTAGCCATAATGAGCACTGGAAGGGACAACCCTCCCAGGCACTCTTCCTCCCACCTGCACTATACCCGCTCTGTCAGCTCCTTTCTCATTAGCCCACATATGTGATGACCCACCTCTGCTGACCTCTGTGGATAAAATGTTGCAGGTACCTCTGAGCACAGAAGAGTGTGACTCTGAAGTGAACCTAACTTTGTGCTGCCCAAATCTGAGAGGATGCTTCTGGGAACATCAGAAGCATCTGCACCATCTGCCAGTCTAGGTTGCCTGGCCATCAAAGAACTGCCTCAGATGTCGCAGCACAGGTTATGCTCTACACAACGCAGACTGAGGACAAGCCAAGCAGACAGGACACCTCCACTTCTTCACACAATTCAGTATTTCTGTGTCCAGTGAAATAAGAACTGCCCAGATTTCTATTGCTCAAAGGGTCAGTAGCCATTCAGGGCCTCAGAAGGCCCATAAGCACACTGTGAAATTTAGAAAGCATTATGTATGGTATTGGCCAGCAACACCATAGATGTGTATTATTTTAAGAGTAGGTGCATGCGTGCTATGTACACACATGCACATGCACCACTCTAAGTGATCCCCCACATCTGTTATATAGCACCATATTTTTAACAGTGGATTTTAAGTTTCATCAGCACCTATAACTGGGGTTACACTGCCATCACAGAGGTTAATAAATCTAACCTTACCATGTTGCATATCCCGAACTCCCAGAGACTTCAAGTGAAGAAGTGAGCCCTTAGCCAAAGGTCACCAACCTATGAAGAAGTACAATTAGACCTGTGGCCACCATTAGGTTAACACATTACAGCCAGGCCCAAATATTTCTATTAACTTTCATAAAGGTCTGTCTAGAAATAGGGCTATTGCTAGTCATAGCTCTGTAACCATAGCGACACTTGGACGCATGGCTATGCGTCTCACTCTACACTGCATAAAATGTAACATTTCCCTGTATTACAGTCTCAAATTGTCAGGTAGCTAGAGAGTAAATCCGAGATTTTCAAAAGAGCATGAGGAACTGGGGTGTCCAAATCCTACTGAATTTCAAAGGAATCTAAATGTCGGACTCCGTCCAGCTCTTTTGAAAATGCCCAGCTTTGCTTAAAGGGTCCAGTCTGGTCTCCCTAAAGTTCGTTCTGCCATTTTCTTCAGTAGAAAAACAGAAGTGCACTAGGCTAGTGCTCTCCTAATGCCTGTGGCCCAGAGCTACACAGATACCGTGGGTCACAGGCTCCTGTCCCAGGTGACCTTACTCTGACTATAAGCAAGGATTTGCACTGGGAGAAAAGTTTGCTGTGAGTGAGGTGATAGAACACTCTTGAGGATGTGGGCTTACACTCTACTAGGAGATACTGGTATCTCTATCACTGAATATTGCTGTGAATTATAATCTCTCTATTAAGGTGGTAGATGCAAACAGTTTGCTTTCATGGTACCATGAAATGTTCCTTAAAATGTATTTGGGAACTTAACATCCTCCTGTATTTGGTGTGATTTTCAGGTTACAGGAAGACACTTGTAGCAGAAGAAAACTGGCCAGGACAGGCTATTGCTGAGGTATCCTTTAGAGGTTTAGTCAAGGACTAAATTAACTTTTTTTTTTTTTTTAAAAAAACCCCAATGTTTCAATTCGGCCTGCATATCATAATCAGTCATTATAAAACTCTGCTTTTAAGTTTATGAAGTGAGCAAACAATTTAGAGAAACACTGCCACTTCACTTGGATTCCTAAAACCAGAAAAATGAGTGAGCATAGTGGGATGTGGCTCACAGCGCAGGTCTGTGTCTGCTGTCCCGTTGGCCACCTTCACTCAGCACTCTTGAGTAAGCGGTGCTGCTGTTTCAAGTCAGTTTTGGAGAAGAGATGGAAGAAAGAACAAGTAAAACATTTTTAAAAAATCAAAAAATTATTGCAAGCTCGTTTCTAGCCTCTATGCATGCCTAAGAAGAACTAGCTGCTGGTACACTGCAAATTATGTTACAAATTTTGGACTATTACATAGAATAACGTGAAGGAGTAAGTTAGGACTGATAACCCTAAAGGATGTGTTTTCCCAATTTTGTTCACAGATTTCCATTTATGTTGGATGATTCAGAGAAAAAAAGGAGGAATGTGAAACCTGTAAACAGCTCTACAAAAAGCAACTATATAAAAAACAGCTACTGCCAAGCAGCTTGGTTGTTGTTTCCTTGGTTTTGAGGTGATTTTCTTCTAGATTTAGTGTAGTTTTGTTGTTTGAGGCCTCGCTGATCCAAGTATCTTGCTTTGTTACGAATTCGGGGCTGACTACACGTGAAGCAGCACTGAGTCTGTATTGACGGCAGCAAGCACTTGCCAATGCCTTTCAGCCTCCGGCAGAAGTGAACTGATAGTTGGTCTTTGCTGCAGGGTAGTCCTATGGTGGAGAAGATGAGAAGAATTAGCTATATTTTGCTGACATATTATCTGTATTTCTAGAATTTTAAACTGCTTTATGCCAGACAGTCATGCTTGTTAAGGCTATTATCTATGATGGTTTTCTCTTCCTTTGTATTAGGGGTCAGCTTGATCCTCTGAAATTTTAGGACATTTAAGTGAACAGGTCCTATTAAACTTCACATGACTTTGTGTGGGAAAATACAGCACTTTTTTATTACTGTTCAGTGAGGCTTTACTTTTGCAGCAGACATAGCTGATCTGTGTTTTTCACTTTAATGTTTCTGCTTTTAAGAACTGCCAGAGAAAGTCTAGCAACAATGATTTGTGAGTCTGGTACTTTCACATTCTTGTAATAGTGCATGTAAGACAAGCACAATGGGCTGGCAGTGCGCTGCAGAGCCATGCAGGGCAGGCAGAAGAGCATAGACAAAGCATGTTTAACTAACTACATGTTCAGCTTGACTACACTTCAATTTCTGCATCAGAATAAGCCAGGGACTGGTACTGTATGTATTTTGGTCCTGACAGGTCTGTGGCAGGTTTAATAAACTGAGATGTGTCAGATTTAGTTAGATATTACAAAACAGGGGCCCTCAGCTGCAAGAAGAGATGGCTAGGGGGAAAGTCAAGGTTTGCAGAAACAGGAAGGTGGTGGATTAGCCAAGTACAAGGCTGTTGTTTAGCAAATCCCTCAACACCAGAATTAGGGAAACTCAATTAGACTAGTATAAAGGCAGTTTAAAACAGATAAAAGTACTTCTTTTCACAGCAGGCTGTGAACCTCTGGAACTTGCTGCCACAGGAGAGCGTGGAAACAGACGGCATCACAGGGTCAAAAAGGGATGCAATGTATTCATGGTAAAAGTTCCATAAATTTAAACTAAAAGGCACTAAAAGGGGTGCCTTTAACAGTTCTAATATGTCAGTTGGGAATGCTGGAGGAATACCATGGAAATGAATCATAGGAAAGGACTAAACTCCTATATTCTCCCTAAGTATCATCTTCTAGTGCCATTGCTGGAGACACAATACTGGGCTGCATGGACCACTGGTCTACCCAGTAGGGCATTTCTTATGTTTTACTGGCTTCTTGAGCTTTTATTCACAGAAATAATTTTTATTAATATTACTAACCTGTGTAGGTAGTATTTATCTGAGTCTATCTTTCTGAACATGAGAGGGGACAGGAGATAAGAAGACTGATTCAACCCTTAGGCAAAACATGTGCTAAAGATCTTTGAACAGCAGGAGTTAAACTCTCAAACTGTATGCCAGATCTGCACTGCCCTCAGGAGACAACCTCTTGTCTCACTGCCAGATTGGACCCTTACTGCTGACTTGCTAAGAGGGAAGAATCCTCCTCCGAAAGGCCTCTGAAGACTCTTCCAGGACTGTGAGCTGTTGCTGTTCTTACCTGAGGGTATCTGCTGGATACTGCAGTACACAGACTACAAATAAAAGATACTCTTCTGTAAGCTTCCTCTCCTGACACTTATTTTCTGGACTATTAACCATCTAAACAACTGGGATCCTGAGCCCTTGAAGGAGAGAGGTACACAGGACACCCTGAGTCACAAGAGGACTTTTCTCCACCTCTTCATTTTGGGGACTCTCACCCTCTGGGACACTGAATTCATGTTAAGACTGTATCTGGGTTCACTGCCAGTCCGATTTTTCTTACAGTGTCTGTCTCACTTTCTTTGTACTCTCAGCCCAGAATGTACAGTTCCTATACGGCCTTAAGAAACAGCATCTGTTTGGACTCACAGCATGTCCTTCCACAGCCCTCAAAACAGAGTGTGAGTTACCTAAAACAGGTCAGGACAACCAGACCTATTCATTTAGTTGTGCCATCACAGATTAGGGATGCATGCTTAGAGCACTGCATTCCCCATCATGGCAACACAAGGACAGTAGGGCTGGAGAACATGACAACAGGATTCTGCCAATAATCCAGCTGAGCAGCCGCAGGTTAGGCTGACCTATAATTATTGAGCTTGTAGTACTCACAACAAACTAAACTGAGTCAGCTCCCAGTTTTTGCAGAATCTCAGCACAAATGCAGAGCTTTTTGGACACTGTCTGATGCAGTTGTACTACCATACCTGTACTTTTCCTGCACTCTTGCAGATTGCATTTCTGATACTCTGTTGGCTTGGGTTTATCCACACACATACTGTCATCTTCAGTTTCATTAGTTTCTATATTTGTGCACTTCACAGGTCTTTGCTGAATGCCTACTCCACAAGAAACACTGCACTGAAAGAGAGTAATTTTAACACATATAAAAGTTTTTTACATTGTGTAATATGCCAATATTTGAGCTGTACTGTGACAGGAAGCTAAAAATGCCTTATGATCCAGAACCAATGACACTAAAGTACTTTCTGTACTGTATTCTCCATCCAGACACCTCCATGGTGCATTATGGTCAGATTTGGCAGGATACAGTGGAGGGGTAAATAGTATAAATACAGTATCTTGCAATGTGTAACCAGAGCGAGAGGACTGTTTTCTACAGAGAAGGATGAGTATGATCTGAAATGACAGTTCTACAAAGTAAGAGAGTAATAATCTAAATTAGTATTACACACTGACATTTTTTGTTTCCTTTGTTTTCTTACCATCTAAATTAAACATGAATAATCAATTGCAATGTTAGGTCTAGAAATGACCGAGATGAAGATTTTAAAAAAGCTTAGTGAGATGTTTTCAGTCTGGTGACATTTACTGTGGTTATCCTTTCTTTATGACCACAAAACAACTGCTAGCTTCTTGTTCTGGCTGCACACAGATGGCTATAAAAAAAGAGAACATTTTCAAAATACGCTCCTGTAATGATCTGTAAATGTACTTAATTCTTCTGACATCCCAGAGCATCTGAGAATTCCAGTTAATTCTAAATTACTTTTGTCTTCAGATACATAGTGGCCAGCAAGATACTCCAACAGATAGAGAATGCCAGCTAATGAAGCACAAGAGATGAAGACAGGACTGGTACCTCTTTAATTTTTCTGCAAATTATCCTGTCTATAATTTATATCTCTGTGCATAAGACTCAATATTTACTGGTGTGAAGTACATGAAAAGATCTTAGGTATTCTTGCGGCAACTGTAGATAAATGTTTAATATTTTTTTTTTTATAAAGTAAAATAAATGAGATTAATAAATCAGTAAACAATTGCTATACACGTTGGTATTCAGTTGCTTATTTTATGCATGTCCCAACATTTACACTTCCATATTTAAGTGTCAGAGTTACACTAACTCTATGTTGCATTATACTCATCCCATCTAATGGCTTTGTGTCAAAAGCAGCTCATTAAATTTTCAGTGTTAAATGACTCTCCATTGTTTCCTTATTTGTGGTTCCTGGCTTTTGGTGTTCTTTCAATGTTCTCCACTGCTGTAAGGAGTATATGTAATGTATGAGTAGGTTTATTAAGGAAACTGGATGGAAAGGTTTATTAGATATACCAGTTTCTTTATAACTAAACATGCACTGCAGATACTGGAAGGTTCCCCAAATACACACCTTGTATTTTAAAATTAGAATTCCAGATGCCAAAGTAGAAGGCTATGGGTCAAAATTCAGCATTTCTGTTTGTGTGAGCAAGTCCAATACTCCACAAAGTTGCCTTATTGGTCACCCAACCCCCCTCAACAGTCTCAAATGGTGGAAAATTTCAAATGAGTAATGGAAAAATGTCAATGGTATCTCGTTTTTGATTAGAAAGGGAAAAAAAAAACCCAACAATGCTCTCCAACAACATCTAATGCAGTAACAAAAAATAAAAGGTACAATATCTGTCACCCCAAGGAATTGAGATGGACTGACTCTGAAATGTTTAGTAGTAGTAGATCCAAAAAGATCTCCCATTGTAGCTCCAGCTGTGCATAGGAAACTCTATTTGCCATAGCACAGAGCTTCACAGACAAGTGAATAATATGACCAGTTATGGTCAACTGATGACAACAAATAAACCAAAAAAGAACTGAATCCTACCGGGCCCCATGCCTGGTTAATCCACTGCGTACAAGGTTGCCTGTTACATGATGCAATGGCATTTGGTCTTTTTGTCCAGTCACAGTAGCCTTCTTTTGGGCAGTAGATATGTCGCTTTTGCTGGCCACCACCACATGTTCTCGAACACTAACAAAAGAGGTGCACAAACCCATGAGGAGAGAGGTGGGAATGGATGAGAACCCAAAATCAGACCATAAAGACAGCAGGAAATGTTCTTTGTTTAGAAATGTGGAGCCACAGGTAACAAGAAGCATGTCACTGGCCCATGTAATTTAGAAAGACATACAGGCTAGCTTGCCTATCAAGTCTTACAGTCCAGACATGAAGAAAAGCTCTGCACCGAGACATTTATTTCATTACATGCTCGGAAAGAGACAGGGAACAAGCCATTACTCATCCAAAATACTTGGGGGAAAGCTGTTCCTGGCATATATTAATGCAAGGAATATAGGACAGCATGGAAGTGGAAAAACAGAGCAGGCGAAACAGAACTGTTCATGTAGCACCACTGGCAACAGTAACTTCTCTGACAAGAATGAGATTGGAAGTCACATGTCCTCAGGATTAATCTGTAATATTTACTGAAGACAGTAAAAGTTCATGAGATGCAACATCTCATTTTTATGAGGCAGTTGGGGACATTAAAGTTTACCCAGTCCATACAATAAATTAACTATCTGGCAATGAAAGCATCATACAAAGACAGTGACCCAGTTTATTTTTTAAACATTCTTTTGTCCACATTCTATTATTACTTACCAACTGATTTTTTACTATTATTCACTAGGCCCGCAGTACAGCCTGCTTGAAATACACAAAAGACTTCATACTCTGATGTGAAATAAGGTGCCAGATAAACCTCGAATTGTTCCTGTCCTACAAGGAACTGCATCCCTAATGGACAGAGGACCAGAGCTGACATATGATAAATGAACCTCTTCAATCCAACTCTATCCACTATCTTTAGCATAAGGACAACTGCCAGGGTTGGACAAGTGTTTTTATAAAATATTTTAAGTGGCAAATGGGTGCAATCATTTGGCTACTCTTATCCTTGAAGTCCAAAATCATCAGGTCCACAATGCCACCAACATTGTGGCACTTTCTCCAAAGCTGCTTTTAGTGGGAGTAAACGCTAAAATGTAATCAGACCATGTGCTTTAGCTGGCATAAATATAAGCCTGGCTGCCCATGAGTTTGTTGGCACAGATTTATATTACAGACTGACCCAAAAATCAGATTTATCTTATGTCTGACTTCAGTCTCCGGCCCCATAAAATTCCAGTCCAAAAGCGTAAAGGAAAATTCCAAATTAATCATAATAAGAAAGCAACATTAAAATGGCAGCAAAAGGGATTGGTCTAAATGAATCACATTTACTGATCCACTAGGATAGCTAAAACAAATCTTCTTCCAGGCCATCTGCTTCTCTCTTTCAGGGTATGGTAATTTACAGCTCTAGCTGCATATCACATGCAATCCCAAGAATGATTCTGGGAAGTCTTAACATTTATGATAGTTTTTGCAGTAACCATACACAAGGACTGCAGAGCCTCTGAGTAGTACTAGCTGTGTGTCTTCCTTTGAGAGCGTTTACCTAACAGGTGGGATTTAACAGTCACTGTTAACTGACAGTTAATTGTTTGTTCCCAAAGCTTCTTTTAAAGAACATTACCTCATTCCAAGGCTCCACACGCCACTGCAAGCAAGGTTCCATGTTACAACTAGTGTTGAGTTGTGGTTTATATCCGAGTAATTGGCAATGAAAAGGCCTGAGAAGTCGCTTTTCACGAACATCAATGCAGTGAACATCTCGGGTCTTGAAACCACCATTGCAGTTAGTAGAACACTGTACACAAAACAGAAAGAGGCACATCTCCAAATGATGCTCCTCTGAGGGGCTGTCCCTTCCTCAGTCACAGAGGAGAAGGACAGCCTGAGCATCCTGACTCACAGAAGGAATTTTCAGTCTACCACAACAATCTGTTGCTAGGCTTAAACACTGTGGTGTTCATTATAGCAAATCAGAACACACCATATCAATACTTCCCTTTTTTCACTGGAATATCCGTTAATAACACAGATGCATATTTAATTAGGAAATCTTGTCAGCTATTTCCAAAGATGTCATAGTGAAAGAGTCACAATGCAATAAATACAAAAAATGAATCCTGTACACAGGGCAATTGCCAGTTGTTTAGTTTTCTGAGGGAGGGAAGATGCAGGCACAGTTGCCTAAGTTGATTTCTCATTCAGCCATGGAAGAGGTAAGTGTCCATGGTAGCAGAATGCTCAGGCTGGCAAAAAACTGCTCCTCATTTTAGCCCACAGACTTGAGTCACTGCTGTTACCACTTGGAGATAGTAGACTCATCCACAGCAGCAGTTCCCACACTCACCTTCCTTGCTCTTCCATGGCACCAGGAGGATCCACACCCCAAAAGCAGTGTGGGTGTGAGAAATGGGAGAGGAGAGAGAGACACCCTGAGCCTCACTCACAGCCTGTGAAATCGTTTCCCAGCTTGGAGCACTACTGGCAAGCCCTTCCTGTCTCCTATTTCCCCCCAGAGCTTGCTCCAAGGCCTCATGCAGCAGCCAGACATTGTGTCCCCACCTACCAAGCCCAGGACCTCTCCTGCTGCTGACTAAGAACTGAATTTGCTACCTACCCTGAGGGTAAGGACAAATACACACTTAATGTCTTCACCCAGAATTAAAGTCAATTCTACCAGTACCACTAAATAACCTCAGATCAGCTTTCATCTTTACCACCATGATGCAATGTAACAACTGATGTTGTTATCCTTTCATAAATAAGCATTCTTCAGTTGAACAAGGAAACTGAATATAATACTTCCCCAGGAAGCTGAAGGATGGGTGGAAGGGGAGTCCATGCTCTTGTTCACAGAAGCTTCTGTCCCTCTGAATAGAAACAATGGACAGAAGTGACTGTGAAAGAAACTAAGCACACACGACCCCAAAATATGTGCAAATTATATTTGGTATTAAACTTAGACTGCAAGATCTAGTCTGAAGCACCTCCCTTTTTGGGGAGGTGAACAATTAGGTAAGAGAACAGGAACAGAGAAAGCTTTACTACACTAGCAGGGAAATATAGCCATCTTCCTGTTATAGGTGACATAAAAATGTTTGAAACAAGTAATGAAAAAAACAATTGCCACTTACAAAAGCAAACCAAAAATAGCCATTTTTATATATGAAATTGTTGTTAGGCTTTTATAGTTCAATTGCTGGAAAATAAGGCTGGGTAACAAAACAGGAATCTGCTAGGAAAAGCCTTTTGTCTCAAATTGGTCTCACAATTGGACTGACACTTTAAAACATTTATTTCTCATAATACTTTATCATTAAACTGGAATTCTAGCTACTTTCTGTGACATAACTATTGTCCACTTGTTGCAAGAGCAGTAACATTTATGATGAAAAAGTGAAGATGAAATACGCCCTCTGCAACTGGGACTGCAAAATGTCTATGTATCATTTAAAATTAATTTAGAAGGCTTAATGTAGTTATGTAATACCTTGGCCTTTCCTGGGCTGTCTAAACAGGCATGTATTTCATGTACAAATCAATTCTATGTCAAAAAGCTCAATAATATAACAGGTTTTGTAACTATAACCTTTTCTATCTGCCCTCTAGTCCCATGGCAACAACATTGTCCACAAAAATGATATGTATTGAGAAAGTTTGAGAGATCTATCTTGTTCTTTATTAAATCAACATTATCTCAAATAGCTTTTTGTAGGTTTTGAGTCTTGAAAAACAGCCCACTGTTTGAAGCCCCTGTTTTGGACAGTGTGAGGACAAAATGTAACAAGCTTCAATAAGTCACTGAAGCCCTTCCAGGTGTCCATCACATACCAAAAAAAAAAACCTCAAACACAATTCCTTGGGTTCCACTTATCCCTTTGGACACTATTCTGACTCTTGACCAGGCCTGTGTACATAACTAGGACACAGTAAGACCCTAGCAATAGGAGGCATGCTCCCCAGAACATTTTTCTTTAGTTTTTGTAATGTAAAACTCAGAGTTACATGAATGGGGAACAGACCATGTCACATAAGAGATAACACACAGTGGCAAGGGTGAACAGGAACATGACCACTCCCTCTCCCAAATTCCCACTTGCTTCTTAAAATTAGGATATGCCCCTGAAGGCAAACATCAAAAAGATGACACATGCAAACATGTACAGCTTTGCCCTAGGATCTTGACAGATCACGGACACTGAGCACTGCTTTAGCTCTAGATATAAGAGTAAATGAGCACAACCCCAGGAAGAACAGAATTCACAGCAGATGCGTTTCCATAAATAACTTAGTCAGGAAATTAGTAAATTAGCGCTGAATGGTCAACTGGGAATCATGTATGCATTCACTGAGTAAATAATACTTTTAAAAATGAAGTATTTAGAACTCCCTACTCTTTGAAGTTAGCAAGCTTACTGTTCACACACAGCTCTGAATGAAGTTACCTTGCTCCAGTTTCCTGTTTTCCAGCTAGCACATGGACGAAGATAACATTTTCTTGCAGGATCAGGCTTTTTTGTGTGCTGACAGTGAGATGTGTTCTTGCTGCTGCACTCCACGTGTCTCCAGAAAGCCCCCATTCCACAGGTGGTAGAGCACTGAATGAGGGTGAGAGGAAAGCCCAGGGGCAAACTCGTTAGTTTCTGGAAAAAAATCCAGGAACTTAATATAAATATTTAGGGTCATTTTAGATGACCTAGGTTATCCAAGATACTCAAAAGAAGATTTCAAATTCACCTAAGGCTTACTTGAGGTTCTGAAGGAGAGCCCTCTGTTGCTTTGTTAAGAAAATATAAATTCTGATTTATACCATGCACTGCTCTTCTTCAGCAAACTCCTGCATACTGAGAGATTTTGAAACTGATTCAGCTGTTCCATTGTTTCCTTGCGTTATCTTTGGGGATCTAGTGCAAAATGTTATTGCATCCAGTCTTCAGCACTGTTCCCTCTCTTATCCCTAATACTTCTGACGAGATATTCAGTAAATTGAGTGCATGATGCTGAAAATCTGAAATAAACTGTGTGAGACTCTTGGGAAAACTGTAATGAATTTTTGAAATTACGAATTCAGAGAGTGGTTAAGTGTTTCCAACATTTGAGAGGGCTTTAGTGTCTGAGGTAAGAGAATATTGATCACGCCAGTCCAGATCCCAAGAGTGCACACACTTCACAAAAATGTCATGACCATTGTATTCAGAAGCAGGAAGGGCCAAAAAGTGGCTGGAGACACCCATTTACCTTTTTCTTCCTTAAAAAGGGAGGGACAGTGAACTATAGAGAGTCGAATCTCACACACGCCAAGCAGCCTGTAGTTGGCATAAGAAAAAAAAATCTTGGATTAAGTCAGCAAAATGATTAAGAGAGTGACTGCTATTATGTGGTTTGAACACCCTACCTGGAAGTAGGAAAGTTAAACAGAGAAAGCTGAGTAAGTGTCCTTGGAAAGATAGGGAAAGCTAAGCTGAAGCTAAGGCAGGGAAAAAAAAAATGAAGATGTGGAGCTGTTATAAGATTCCATCAGAGATGTGGAAAAATAGTTAATGGTCACAACAACAAATTTTGGGGAAATAGCAAATTATTAAGAGTGTGAATCTGCAATGCCTCTTCAGCATGCCAGCTCCAGCTTCTGAGATTCCTGGGACATCTGTCCAAGATGCCACAAAGGTCTTGTTGGAAGGGACTGCACTATTCAGTTTTGCATAGTGACATATCTATCCAAGACAACTTGTCTGTTCAAGAGGATGGACTGTCCTTGTCTTGGCTGCTGACTGTTTGATGACTGCCCTCAGCCCTGCTATACCAGTCTGATAGCACCAACACTTTATTGAAGGGTTGCTTAGTCTTTGAGCAAATCCCCATTCTGAGTAGGGATGAGAAGACCAAAGACAGCTTCCGAGACGATGCTGGGCAGATCGTACTAACAAAGCTTTATGTTCTTGTGTGAGGGATGTGTAACACAGCAGGATTCTTTCAAAAATTGTCGTGTGCAGGTACAGAGACAAGAGAGAAAGGCATGATGCTGCAAATATACTGGGGGAAAGCTTTAGCTTTATTGACCATTGTTCCATGCTACACAGAGGAGACCGAGTGAAGTTCAGGAAGACTTACTGCTTTTCCCTTTTGTCATTCAGGAACCAAGACTTCCTCTTGTCACCGTAGGTGTCTATTACAGAGGCAGGAAGTGCAGGTGACTTTTCAGGACTAGTAACAGAGATGCAAAATGAGCTGATCTGATAGTAATGGGGTATCTTTGGTACCCAGAAAGATCTCAGAAAGGGAAAAATGACAACCCAGAACAACCTGTGACAGTAGCAGGAAAGAAGCTAAAAGTTAAGAGACAGAAGCACTGGTGTCATTGGGCACTGCTTTGCCCTACTCTCATTAGCACTCTCCCTTGAGAGGTAAGTGCCAACACTGTTATGGGACACATGACACCATTCCATCTCAATGACTATCACTGTTCTGGGGCACTATTTGCTTACTACTATAGACATATCCTAAAGAGAAAAAAAGAAGAGAAAGATAGAGAGCATAGCAAGAGATTCATCTAGGTAGATGTGGCAGTCTTGAAATACCAATGCCCTGGAGAAGTATCATCTAAACAGGCACGTTTTACGTAAAACAAGTTTTACAAAGGACAGGTAAATAGAAAGAGCAAAGTCAGAAAACTGTAGACTAAAAATGAATTAAAACTAACAAACAATAAGAAAAGGTTCTGTGAATGTTATAATCAAGCTGTGTGTGAGAAATAAAAGTTTTATTTCATGAGAAAGGTAATAGCTGACTTATTTACAGGATCACAGAATGGTTGAGGCTGGACCTCAACATCCAAGGATCTTTGGATGTCGTCTTCTCTAACCCCTCTGTTCAAGCAGGGCCACCTAGAGTCAGTTGTCCGCGACTATATCCAGATGGCTTCAGAATATCTCCAAGGATGAAGATTCCACAAATTCTCTTTTATCACCTTTTCTTCTTCAAACTTGAAAAAAAAAAGTTAAATGTTCCAGGTTTCATATAAAGATAATTTTAGCAAGAAACAATAGCTTGAATGAGAATAGCAAAAGAATACTAAACCAGTAAAGAATAGTAAAGTTAAATGCATTAAGTATCCTCAAATAGATTTCATCGGTTCTGTGAAACCAAATGTGTTGATCTTACCTCAAAATTAATTCAAGTGTTCTTGAATAATCTTTGAACTGCTGAGAATTATTTTTTAAAATAAAAGTGAAAAGTCCCAGAGGATTAGAGAAGACTATATTTTAAGTTATCTTTAGGAAAAGACAGATCTCTAGCCTAATGGAACACTTAATCTACTTCACAAGAAGATACAAAAGTGAATTATTAACCAGTCAAGATCAAAATGGTAAATACTAACAAAGATCATAAAGCAATAAAACAGCCCACACGGACCTATCTAGAACAAATTATTCAATTCAATCTAATATCCTTCTCTGACAGGGGTACCTGGCTTAATGAAAATAGAGAGGCGGCTGATATGCTGCATTTTGACATGATCACAAAGAGCATTCTTTTAGCAAATGATGGAAATATGGCCTAGGTGAAGTCATTATAAGATTGGTGCACAGCTAACTGAAAAACTGTAATGAAGCAGTCCTCAGTGATTCAGTGTCAAAATGAAAAGACATTTCAAATATGGTTCTGCAGGTCTCTGTTCAGAGCCAAGCTCTCTTCAGTATTTTCATTAACTAATTGAATGATGAAAGACAGCATGCACTTAAAACATTTGCATATGATGCCAAGTTGGCAGAGTTGGCAGGAATGTTGGAGGACACAATCTGAATTTAAAAACATCTCATCAAGATAAAAACTGTAAGAAAACAGTAACCTGAAATTCAAAATATATGCAAAATACTACATTTAGGGAGAACTTCTACACACACATATATATATATACACACACATACATACCCCCCAAACAAAACTGAGAACATCTGTTAATCTAGAAATATGGTATTAAGGGATCCTGGGTTTACACTGGACCCCAAATTGTATTAATCAAAGTGAGATGGTTACTAAACAAGACAAATCTTATCCCAACATTTACAAAGAGGGTCATATATCATATTGGTTTAAAAAGGCCATCAGAAACATAAGTTGTTCAGATACCAGTGACTCTCACTTCAGATATCATGATTTGAAGAATATAAAATCTGTTAGCATAAAAAGAATTCTGTGTACATTAAAATAAAATTTTACCGTAGGAAGGATGTTAAATAGAAGTTTGCAAAATGTGAGTAGGCCCCCTGATGACTACATTCTCTTATTATAGTTTCTAGAATTGCGTGGCTGTTCTCTCACCAGCCCTCACCCCACAGCAACTAATGTCTCAGGACACAGGAAGGTAACAGCACAGAAATGTAACTGTCGAAAAGCCTGGTGCTGGATATTGATAAAGACAATAGCAATACACAAGAAATAGTAAGCACTTCTCTGAGGCCATAGAAACCTTTGCAATCTATATTGCTCCTGCATAGAAGGTAGAAGTTACCCAAGTATTATAGCCACCCAGTAATGGCCAAGTATCAGGGGAAACTGGGACAAGTCATCAATTTTCAGACCAAGTATCTTCCACGTGCTTTACACATCAAAAGAGTTTTCAAATTCCCTGTAAGATGTACTTGTTTCATTTACTCAAACAGAAAGACAGCACTTTTGAAAGTGAGTATTACAGGATGTTAACACCTGTTCTGACTGAATTTCAATACCTTTAGAAATTAAAAAGTTCATTTTGGCACAGATATTAACACAGATAAAATAACTGTTCATTTCTACATTCAAACAAGACAGTATAACACTGTAATTATTAGCTGCTGTATACAAATAATACTGTACAACTACAACGGCTGGCCTGATGATACAATTTCTACGCCAAACAGGCAAAATGTTTCTGCTTTACCACTGCTACAACCCAGTTCCAATATACAATCACCTAAACTTCAAACAAAGGTGTAGAACTCCATATTACAATACCTCCCCATGGGCATGCGCTGGACAAATTACGAACCCGGATATACCAGTTTAACTTGGGACTAATATTCTTATCTTTACTTTGTAGATTCAAACTGGTTTTACCAGGCTGAATGCTGCTCTGAGTTCAGAGGCACTTGCTTAAAGATGGATACAAATGCTGATGGTGCGATGATACAGAAATGCACCACAAAATCTGTTATGTAAATACATGACAAAAAATATGTTTAAGTATGTCCTGGTTTCGGCTGGGATAGAGTTATTTTCCATCTTAGTAGCTAGAATAGTGGTGTGGTTTGGATTCAGAATGGGACTTGGTATGAGGAGAATGCTGATAATACACTGATGTTTTCAGTTGCTGCTAATAGATCACGGGCTCTCCCACTCTCCCTGTCCTGCCCATGCACAGGTGTACAAGAAGCTGGGAAGGAGCATGGCCAGAGCACCAGACCCAAACTGGCCAATGAAATATTCTATATCATATAATGTCATCCTTGGTATATAAAGGAGGGGCAGTTAGAAAGGAAGGGGATTGCAGTTGTGGGATCTTGGTATTTTGGGATCACTAAACTGGGAACAGGCCGGGAGTCAGTCAGTGGGTGGTGAGTAGTCACACTGTACATTACCCATTTGCACTTTTTATTATTGTTATTGTTTTATTTTATTTTATTACAATTATTAAACTGTTTTTATCTAAATCCAAAAGTGTCCCTTTATCCCTCCAATTCCTTCTCCCATCCCCTGGGTGGGGAAAGGGTAAGCAAGTGGCTGCATGGTGTCTGGCTGCCAGCCAAGTTCAAACCACAACAAAATATCCCTGTGGTATTAGTGTGCTTTATACAGTAATAAAACTAGCTTACCTACATGAGCCTGGACATGTTACTAAGTTAGAAAACAGACATAATTTAGAGAGAAATTATATGTAAGTGAAGGTTAGAACATAACAGCACATCCACAGCTAACTGGCATTATATACTTATTTGGAAATACAAGCATATTCATTTGGGGCAGCAGGATTAATCTAAAAGCTTAACTTTATGTTGTGCTCTAAAACAAAACCCTTGAGGTATCTCTGGTATAGACAAACCTGAATGTCAAGTCTCTGGAAGAGTTCAGGGTAGGGTAGGGTAGAGTAGCGTAGGTAGGGTAGGGTAGAGTAGGATATTTTCAGTTGAAAGGGATGTACAACAACATCTAGTCCAACTGCCTGACCACATTCACGCTGACCAAAAGTTAAAGCATGTTGTTATGGGCTTTGTCCAAATGTCTCTTAAACACTGACAGGCTTGGGGCATCGATCACCACTCTGGGAAGACTGTTCCAGTGTGTGACCACCTTCTCAGTAAAGAAATGCTTCCTGATGTCCAGCCTAACCCCCCCCGGTGCAGCTCTGAGCCGTTCCCCTGTGTCCTGTCACTGATACCAGGGAGGAGAGCTCGGCACCTCCCTCTCCGCTTCCCCTCCTCAGGAAGCTGTAGGGAGCAATGAGGTCGCCCCTCAGCCTCCTTGTCTCCAAAGCAGACAAGCCCAGAGCCCTCGGCCCTCCTCACAGGACTCGCCTTCCAGCCCTCCCACCAGCTTTGCTGCCCTCCTCCGGACACGTTCAAGCACCTTCGCGTCCTCCTGAAACTGTGGGGCCCAGCACTGCCCGCAGCACTCGGTGAGGCCGCACCAGCACTGAACACAGCAGATAATCCCCGCCGTTGCCCGGCCGGTCGTGCTGTGCCTGATGCACCCCAGGCGGCGGTTTGCCCTCCTGGCTGCCAGGGCACACTGCTGGCTCACCGTGAGCCTGCTGTCAGCCAGCACCCCCACAGCCCTTTCTGCAGGGATGCTCCCCAGACACTCCTCTCTCAGTTTAGACCCGAGTCCAGCGTTACTCTGTCCCAGGTACACAATCCAACATTTGTTCTCGTTAAATTTCATCCCATTAATCACTGCCCAATGCTCTGATCTGTCTGTATCCCTCTGCAAGGCCTCTTGTCCCTCAAGAGTCAACAGCACCTCCCAGTTTGGTATCATCAGCAAACTTGCTAATGGTGCACTCAACTCCTGCATCCAGATAGCTGATAAATATACTGAATTGGACTCGCTCTAGAATTGAGCCCTGAGGAACACTGCTGGTGACTGGTCACCAGCCAGATGTAGCCCCATTCACCACAACCCTTTGAGCCCTGCCATCTAACCAATTCTACACCGAGCACACTGTGAACCTGCCCATCCCACAGTTGGACAACTTGTCCAGAAGGATGCTGTGAAGGACAGCATCAAAAGCCTTACTAATATCCAGAAAACTACATCCACTACCTTCCCTCCATCCACTAGGCAGGTGACCTTATAGAATAACAAATTAATTAAACAGGATTTTCCCTTTGTGAACCCATCTTTACTGTGCCTGATGATTGCATTGTTCTTTAAGTGCCTTTCAACAGTACCCAGTATGATCTTCTACATATTTTTTCCAGAAACTGAGCTTAGACTAAGATGTCCGTAGTTTCCTGACTCTTCCCTCACACCCTTTCTGTACACTGGAATGACATTGGCTGGCTTCCAGTCAGCAGGAACCTCCCCAGGCTCCCAAGACTTTTAGTAGACAATCAAGAGGGGTTTTGTCATAACATCCGCTAGCTCCTTCAGTATTCTGGGATGAATCCCATCAGACCCCATGGACTTGTGAACACTCAGTTGATACAGCTGGTCCCTTACAATTTTAGTGTCCAGTTATGTATGGTTTTGCAGAACCCATAAATAAAGACACATTCTATGTAAGCAATGTAGTATTAGATATTCCAAGTTACCAATTTTTCTGTGTGGCAAGTATTTAATTTAAATGTATGATACTCATTTCAGATAATCGTGACAAACTAAGAAGTTTTATTTCCTCAGCAGTGGTTCAGACAGCTGTTCACACTCTCTACTTCTTATGAGTGAAAATTAACTTACCTCACTCCAGTTGCCTACTATCCAGTAGGCATCACCAGGCAATTTGTTGGATGCTATTAGGTGGCTGTTTTCTGTGACATTCATTAAAACACCCTCAGATGTTGCACTTTGCTTCCTGAGAGCATGCTCGAGAGCTGATGATTGTGTGCTGGTGTCAGGTAGCTTCATTTCTCTTCTGCTGTCAGTCGGGTCTCCGGGTACATGACCAAACACTGTGGGCATTACTGTAACCAATGCTTGCGGGGTAGTTACTTCTACAACTGGCACATCAATTTGCAGATTGATATAATTTGCTGATGTTGGAAATGTGAACCCTTGTGCCGCTCTGCTAACAGGAAGGAGTGTAGAAGGGTCTCGGTGATGAGATGCTGTGGTGGGCTGAGAAGTCATGCTCTCATTTTGAAGGACAGGAGAGCCAGTATCTTGGGTTGTGCTCCTGGTTCTGATTTCGGGATTGAGTTCTGTGCTGTAAAGGAGATCAATCGGTTTCTCACTGCCGCCAAGTGACCCATCAGTGTCGTCAGATTCTTCAGTTAAATAATCATAGCTGGAAGTTATTTCTGGATTACTGGTAAATGAGGAGACAGTATTGTCCTCACTTCTTTGTACCTCACTCTCTACAGTAGAAACTGGCTCACTTTCAGTAGTATTTTCATCATGCCTTACAATTTCAGTACTTAAGCCATTATGAAAAGGCCATGAAGTACTATTTTGGTGTGAACTATTTTCAGTAGGAACAACTGAAACATCACTTGTTCCAGCAAAATTATTTTGTAATGTTCTGTTGACTGTTTCTTCTTTTTCTGAGACATTACCCAAACCAGAGGACATAGGCAAACAGGGAGTTACAATTTCAGGCTTGGATATTTTTGTTGTTGTAGGTGACCTTGTGCTTGGTATGGGTATTCTGCGAGGAGGACTCAATTTGGGATTAGTAGTTGTTTTTCTGATTATGATCCTTCCTCTTCTGGGTGCCAGTGGGGGTATCAGAAATCTTCCAGCAGAAGGACATTGCTGGAGACCACACAGGGCCTTAGAGTTTGGTCTCTTGAAGGTATCACATGGCTCATCATTATTTTTGGCACAAGTGACATTACGAGTCCTTATTCCACCACCACATGTAACTGTGCACTGCAAATGAAACAGAATTAATATATCTCCCCTCTTTATTTTGCTGCACATATAAATAAAAATAAGTATCAAAATACATCTGTTTAAAATAAAGAAGCATCTCTATAAATAATCAATAACAAAACTTCCTGAGGAACAAGCCCTTCATTCTAGTGATGTTCTGCTATCATGAAGCTCTTTCCAAAATTTTAGAGCAGTAAATGTCACGTTGGGGAAACAGCAGTGAAAAAAGACTACATGATAAAGACAAATATGAAAGTAATATGCTAGAATTCGATTTCTTCAATCAATCACAAAAGTTGTTTGGTCAATACCTTTTCCAACAGGGTTATAAAAAAGACTAAAAATCTGCCATCAAAAACATACCTGACTGGCTCAGTGCTGGCAAGTCACAGCACCACAAACCCCCTGTGATCATCCATGCAGTTCAAATATCCTTGTTGACTTCATGGAATGGATTTTTCATTCAGTCTTAGTGCAACCACCACATACTGCCAGGGCTGCTAGCATGTGTCTCCTAAATCACAGGCTACAGAAAGTAATTAACCTATCTGGCTTCTATTTAAATGGAAGCACTGATGTGTATAAAGAGTACTGATAACTAGGGAGAGACAGTTTTTCTGTGGTGTTTTTCATCCTCAGTCCCACAGGGACAGCCATGCCTTCAGTAGCTGCTGCTCCACTGAGGACTTTCTGAAATTTCAACACACTTCTCTGGTTTGGGGTACTAAAGCTGGATGACTGGTTGAGTATGAATGGAGATGTTACATACCACCTACTCAAGGAAGCCTTCCTTGGATGTGGTGAAGCCTCATGATGAGCTAATTCAGCTGGCTTCAACAATTCAGGTGCTCAACATGAAGTGATGAAAGCTCTTATTGCCAGCACTTTAAAGCCCCTGGGATATCTAACCCTTTTTAGAGCTAGTCTAGGTCACAGAGCAGTAGAAACATCAGTGACCTTGTGTTACTGGGGCACTCTCTGTTGTTAACACCTGTAAAATAACATCAGCTCTGCAGCAACAGAGGCAGGGAAGAAAGCAGAGTAACCGCAGAGTAAGATATATTCATTAGCTATTGTGTCTGTCCTCCTCACACTTCCAGCTGCATAGTACATTTAAAGTACTCAGAGCTATGCAAATTTACATCAGCTGTAATCTGACCTCTGAAATCACGCAGTAAAGGATTTTGCTTATTGATGAACACAGCAAGTACCAACACTATGTTGCCGCTTACACAGAAATACAACACACTTACTTGGTCTAACTTTGCCACTTGGATGATTTAGATTAGCATTTGTGTGAGTTAAAAGGAACATCCAACCTCATTAACTTTTTGTGAATGGCTGTCTCCCAGAACTGGTTTTGAAAATCTCTGCTTTAGATTACAGCCATGTACTAAAAAGGGATGTCAGAATGGGTACAACACTCTATCCTCATTATCTGCCTAATTAAGTATTTATCAGTTTATAAGATACAGAATGATTTTCTAACAGACAGATAAGTTCAAAGCAAAAGGAAGTTTTGCCTGTATAAAACCTCTCCCTTACAGTCATCGATAAAGAACATTCTGCAGATAGAAATCTCCTAACAATCTTGTCGTTTGTGCAGCTGAAATAGTCTGTGCTAGGCTCCCTCCCCAACTTCTACAGCTGTAGAAATTTATTTTTGTCAGTAACTTGCAAATTTAATCCAATGACATGTAAGAACCAGCTGTATTCTGTCACAGCATGCCATTTCAAGATAGGAGTATAATCCCAGTCTATTTTTAACACTGGTAGTTAAAACATGGTGGCTACTCAATTCACAAGACAATCAACATTCAGTGATGATGGTCTGTGAGCAGCATAAACTGAATTAATACTGTCAAAATATTATGTTAGTTAATTATCTGAATCTGCTGTCAAACACAACAGTGAGTTTGGTAAAAAAAAGAGGAGAAAGAAGGGAGAGGAATTTTCCAAAAGGAAATAGAATACCACAGAACAGAGCAGCATAGAATATGATAGAATATTACAGTTGGAAGGGATGTACAACGATCACCTAGTTCAACTGCCTGACCACATTCATGCTGACCAAAAGTTAAAGCGAGTTATTAAGGACTTTATCCAAATGCATCTTAAAACACTGACAGGCTTGGGGCATCGATCACCACTCTTGGAAGCCTGTTGCAGTGTGTGACCACCTTCTCAGTAAAGAAATGCTTCCTGATGTCCAGCCTAACCCCCCCCGGTGCAGCTCTGAGCCGTTCCCCTGTGTCCTGTCACTGATACCAGGGAGGAGAGCTCAGCACCTCCCTCTCCGCTTCCCCTCCTCAGGAAGCTGTAGGGAGCAATGAGGTCGCCCCTCAGCCTCCTTGTCTCCAAAGCAGACAAGCCCAGAGCCCTCGGCCCTCCTCACAGGACTCGCCTTCCAGCCCTCCCACCAGCTTTGCTGCCCTCCTCCGGACACGTTCAAGCACCTTCGCGTCCTCCTGAAACTGTGGGGCCCAGCACTGCCCGCAGCACTCGGTGAGGCCGCACCAGCACTGAACACAGCAGATAATCCCCGCCGTTGCCCGGCCGGTCGTGCTGTGCCTGATGCACCCCAGGCGGCGGTTTGCCCTCCTGGCTGCCAGGGCACACTGCTGGCTCACCGTGAGCCTGCTGTCAGCCAGCACCCCCACAGCCCTTTCTGCAGGGATGCTCCCCAGACACTCCTCTCTCAGTTTAGACCCGAGTCCAGCGTTACTCTGTCCCAGGTACACAATCCAACATTTGTTCTCGTTAAATTTCACCCCATTAATCACTGCCCAATGCTCTGATCTATCTGTATCCCTCTGCAAGGCCTCTTGTCCCTCAAGAGTCAACAGCACCTCCCAGTTTGGTATCATCAGCAAGCTTGCTAATGGTGCACTCAACTCCTGCATCCAGATCATTAGTCTTGGAAGTTTTGAAAAACAGTAAAATTATTTTTTATTGCCAGCTGAAATGAAAAATACTTGTTGTGCATTTTTTCATGATTATCAGCTACACTGATAGCTAAACTGATTCTGAGGTGAACCATGAGCAAGTTGTACTACAACAGAACTAGAATAAAATAATTCTGAAGCTTCACATGACTCAAAATCTACTTCACTCCAGAAAAACTATCTTAGTGCATTTTTAGTTTTCATGCAGAAGTAGACTGCTCCACATATTGGGGACCCTGAGCTATCCTTGCCTTCAATGAAAAGTAATGCTGTGAAACACCTATATATACCAGCATCCTAATCTAAGAAAGCTAAGCATGAGGTCCTTCCAGAGATTAAAACCTATGATAAAGTACATCAAATGAGTGCTCCCTACTACTACTACTACTACCAAACATTGCAGAATATGTTGCAGTATATTTAAACAAAATTAGTAACTGCAGTCACCATTTTGATGACCATATATTCTGCAGTTCATCAGCTGCCAGTGAAATAACTGCACAATATTTAACTCTTGAAGGACACACAGCTATTCTAGTGTTTGTTAGGACTTCAGATTAATCTAGAAGTAAAAAGCTTGTGTGTTATGGCAAAACCAGCAGGGTTATGAATGCAAGAGATATGAATGTAAAGAATGTAAAAATGCTTCTTTGCAGGCCTACAGACATGACACAGGCCCTACCCCCATCTGGTCCGGAGCACTAATGTTTTTAGCATGCAAGCATGCTCCGTTCTGCAGTCCCAAAAGCTCAGCAAGCCAAACCCCTACAAACAGGTAACATGTAACACTTGCTGAGGTCTTTGGCAAGCAGGGCAGCTTTTTGTCTTGTGCACAAAGGATTTTGAAGACATGTTAACCATAAAAAGAAAGGCAAAAAAGCATGTCATTGGTCCTCTTTACTGACTATAACAGGTCATTTTGAAAAAATTTTTCATTATGACAGTTGATACGAATTTACCTCAGTCCAGTTGCTCACTGTCCAGTCAGATGGGCACAAGACATCTCTGTTGCATGACAGATGGGTCTTTGGTTTAAGTAGGTGCTGGCACTCTGTGACAGCCAGAGCCTGCTCATCAGACCCCACTGTTTGGATGCAAAGTACAGTTCGCTTCTTCTGGCCTGTTGGGCCACATGTAGTCGAACATTTCTGCCATTCTCCTGCCCACCATCTGAAAAACAGGGGGATAAGAAGTATCAGAAAACAATCCATCACAAGCACATTAAGGAAAAGGACAAGAAAAAGGACCAGTAATTTAAATTCTGGGTTCAGATATATGCTTTTCATATTAAGTCCAGATCACTCAAACTCTCTCATCTGCCCTGTGCTCCAGTACCAGCCAGTCACTGAAGGATTCTGCCTCCCAGAGAGTGGCAGACACCAAGCATTACGTTTCTACAGTGCGTAAGAATCCACTGAGAAGGTGGTCCTTCAAATCCAAGTTGGAGGAACTGCTAGCAAGTTTAGTAATCTATTTATCCTATTGTTTATCTGCTTATTGCTACCTCACTACAGAGAGAATTAAGAAATAACAATCACTGGAGGGTTTGTAATGAATGACAGCACAGAGGTGGAGATCCTATCACACATGTCTATGCAGCCAGTACTGCACAAGTGATCAAACTGGCTCTGTGTTACTTCCAGAACGGAAAGTAGCAAAGCACACAACCTCAAAACCCAGGCTGGTCAGGGCTATGCTGTGTGCACCCATGCGGGATCAGTGCCCTGCAGAGCTGTACATCTGGGCCTAGTCTCTGGGTCTGCACTAGGCTGGACTTTTCTGTACTTTGTTCCTTCATGAAGTAAAACCAAGTCTCTTATGTGTCTCTCTCCTGATTAAAGATGGTCTTCTGTAGCGTACTACGCAATGTTCCACCAAATGAAAGATAAATGTTTCCTCTGCTCCAGTATTTTCCAATGTGAAACACCTTACCAAAAGGAGCTGTCCCCTTTATATTTGGTTACCTTAGCCTTTCTCCAGCTTCATCCACCTATTTTTTCTCATGCTGACCCAGAGTGGATCAAATATCTATATACCTACCTTCCATGATAAGAAGGGAGGGCAAAAATTTCTGTGTTTCTACCATTTGAGAAGCATTGGCATCAACTCTCATATTTGCCTGAAGACTTACCTTTATACTTTTTTTAAAAAAAACCAAACCCCAAGAGAAGTCTTTTTTCCCTCCCATTTTGGGTGCCCTAGGCAATAACACAGATCCAAGCTGCTGTATAAAGAATCTGGCCCACCTGTGAACTCTAAGCCACAAAAGCTCCTAGAGAATATTACTTGTTCCTGAGTTTTGAAGCAGGTCATGACAAAGCCTGATGCTGAAAACAAAAAAGAGATGTATTTAGAAGACACCTTCCAGATAGAAAGGAGGGAAAAAGTGGTTTTGGCTTACAACCAACACCATTCTATTGTATTTTTTTCCTTTCCATTCTCATAGGTACATCAGAGTTCAACGTTTTGTAACAGGTTTTGCTCCTTGCTTTGTCTCCTATCTTACTGCATTTCCGGCTTTTTCAGTTTGCTGACAATCCCTTTCCCTTTCCTCCGTAGTTTCCATGTTCCTTCTTTATTTCCTGACTAATTTATTCTTCAGTTGCAAATAAGTTGTCGCTGATGTGGAAGGCACCGATATCTATTCCTAATAATTAAAAAAAAATATTCAGAGCAATCAAGCTATGCACATAGCTCATTTGTGCAACCATCTGGTCTTTTCTGGGGTACCTACACTTACCTTCCTTCTCTTTAGTTATGTATACATACTACATTTCCTTTTAAATTACCCTAGGAGCCCTCTGGGGCACACATTGTTTTGCTACATGCTCTAGAAGGCAGCCCATTGCTACCACAACCCTGTGCGAGGCCTCTGAATGTTGCTGTAATAAAAGAACAAATTATTTTTCCCCTTCTCCTGCCTTTCTTTAGACTGTTTCTTGCTCCTTCAGGTTTCTGCAAATGGAAAGGAAAACTAAGTGGTTTAAAAGAAAAAGCAAGTGCACCTCAGCGGAACACAGTGATAAAAAAGAAAAAAATATCATCGCAACCTGGATCAAGCCATTTCAGGGAGGTTTTAATCTCTTGCATCTTCTTTTCAATTTTATCATCTCTAGTACCTTGTAAATTGCTGAAACTTCAGCACAAATGCAACTTGAAGTATGTGAATTGCCCTATTAATTTTAATGGAACCAGATCACATATTTCAATCTACAGCTGACAGCCCCTTCCTCAACGGACTCTGAGTAAGGGTTCAGCAGTTTGTAGGTTTAAATACCCTACCAATAAATTATCAAAGCTTACTACAGAACCTATCCTGATCAGCAGTAATGGTGTGTGATTAACTACTGCACACAAAACATTTTTAAAAAGTCATGGAAGCAAGTAAGGTGCTCCAAAGTTAGGAAATCCCAGAATTCAGATTTTATCCTATTGCACCTACACAGTCCATCCTAAATTACATTTAGTCATGTAACTTCTATAGAGTTCTTCCTCATTCAGTGCAGGTAACAGATGGTACTGGTGAGCCAAGTAGTTAATTGTCTGACACCATGTTTACCACACACACTTCCAAAAACTTGCATTGACTGAACGTTTATTCTTAGCAGTAACTGGAGTTTCTAATGGTGCATCTTCCAATTTCCATTCTATGGCACATGCACATGCCTTAAACGCTCAAGCATGAGAAATTTAACATGGCAGCACATGCACAATTGTCTCTTCATGGTCCTCACTGATGATTTCTGAACTGCAGCATCCCAGCTGAAAGGGAAGAAAGGCAAAGCAAGGACAGCAGAGCATCTGCCATCCATTTATCTGTTCCAGTACAGGATGTCCCAAAGCAGGTCCTTGGCCGCAGAGAAGGGAGCAGCACCTGAGTGACTGCTTTGCCAAACTTTATTTATCTTGGAGCTTCTGCTGTATCCTCACACTGCAGAGACATATCCAAAACTGGAGGTGACCACTGAGCACACATCCAGAATTGAGAGGGCAATCCAAGATCCAAACATGCAACTTCTAAGTTGAAATGACCAAGCTGTCAGACCTCACAGCTGTAAGTTGAACAGTGGAGGGCACTGCCAGACAGACTTAGCTTTGGGCAGTTTATAAACAAGGCTTTCTTTAAATCACACATACAGTGAGAATGTTTGGCAAAGAAAGGGATATGGGGAAGAAAACTAGTAGGTAGCTGTGCTGACTGTGGTGAGAGACTGGGACAAGTTGGTGGAAACTGAAGCCTGATGGGAGTCACCATCCAATACTTGTTCCTACCTCTGGTTTCTGATGGCATTTACCACTACAGCAACTGAGTGGCTCTTAAATATTAATGCATCACCTGGTCCCTGCAAAGTGACAGGACTGTCTTATCTCCACAGGCAGGCATGGCATGGAGAGACTGTGGTAACAAACAAGCAAGCAAAATGCATGATTTGGGTAATTAATTTGTGTGAGCACTAATTTTCCTGAGGCTGTTGAACTAGACAGCAGTCTGCCTGGTGAAAGCATAATCTCGGTTAGTTTTCAGCTGCAGCTGTGCGTGCTCAGCTATTCTGCAATACAGCCTGGGACAGAGGTGGGGAGAAAATCTGATTCCCTCAAGTGGCATTCAGGTGTCTTAAATGAGACCTATCCCCTTTCCTCCCACACCGAGTTTCGATGGTTTGGAACAATTAATTCAGGACCCAACAGCCTTTTCCTATTATATAGTCCTGATCTATACCCAGATGATGTGAGCTGAACAAGGTGTGGATCCCACTGAAAAAGTAGTAACATGGGATTTTGGAACCAAAATTTGCTATATTCATGCCTGTGGGACGGAACGTTCCCTCCCTCCCACCATATTGTGTCACACCTAAAGAAAGACTGTCTTCTTTTACTATGTACTTGTACAGCATCAGGCACAGCAGATACCAACAGGGAACTGGTTTTCACTCTCTGTATTATAACAGAAACAAGATTTCCTATTCTTATGCTGTTGGACTCTATTAAGCAGTCTGCAAGTAGGACAGTACCGTAAAAGCCGATAAAAAGCAGAAGATCCCAAGTACTTGTAAAATAATGCATTTATGGTTACTTTGTTCAAATGGGTAGTCAGGTTAAAAAGACTCCAGGCAATTTTCTTCACAGGGGAGAGCAAAACTTTTATTCACAATAGTGTGAGTAGTTAAAATCTTACTCTTCTTCAAGTAGTATCCACTGATTTTTATCATTAACACCTATGGAACTAAATACCTGTCTACCAAAGAAACACAGAACTGGAAACCATTTTCCATAGCATAATGTGGAAAAAAGCATGCATTTATCTACAGTCTTGCTGCACTCCTACTGAGCAATATCACTCAAGTTTTACATGAGCAGTTGTATGACATTTTAATTCTCAACTGTTCAGCCATCTATTTTGCTCTGAGTCAACATGTGGCATACATGTATTGTGACATTTTAAATATTTTGTTTGTTTTGTTCCAGAATCTTTTAGTAGAAAGTGTGGGAAAAATAAATGTGGATCAAATCGGCTAACAAACAGGAATGTTAAGACTTGGACTTCTCAGAAGCTTGTAATTGAGACAGTTTATAATTAACTTCCTGAAATGGACTAATGAGACAGGATCTGGTTTGTGAGTCACAAACATTATAGTAATGTTATTCTTCCCCTGTAGCTACTGTTTGATAAATTATCTAATCCTGATTTAGTGGTCTAGTAGCTAGTTTCACATGAGCATGTGGGATGTAGCAGATCATAGGAGGGAGAGTTATGCAAGGGAATATCCTTCTTGCTTTAGATAGGATGTTCCTATAAAAAAACTGGTTCACTGCTGGGAACTGTGAGATTATCTAAGAGTTTCAGTCCCATGGCTGGAGCACTAACCAAAGGTCCCCTGCAGTGTTATGTTTAACAGCACTGTTCTCAACTCTAGCACAGAATTTAGTCATCTCTCTACAGAACACTTGGTTTTTGGCAGCTTCACAGGAACTCTCAGTTATCCTGCATCATGCCATATGGGACAGTCACACCTTCCTCCAACATCCAGATTTTCCTTAGAACCAACAAAGTCCTGTCTTGCATTTCAGATGAAGATGTGTAGCCATCTGTCTGGATTAGAGGTGACACATATGCCATGGAAAGTAAACACCAACTAAACCCCATACTGTGACTACAGCCTGGAACAGAGACCAGATCTGCAAAATGAAGGGCTTTGGAAAGGTGGATAGGAACTCATTCTTCACTGACATCTCTTCCAACTCAGGGCCACCGACAGAAGCTAGAGAAAGCCAGGTTCAAAATAATTAAAACAAGGTAGTGCTTCACAAAGTAGGCATTAAAGTTGTGGAACTCCTTGCAGAGGAAGTTGTATATGATAGAACTTTTACAAGGCTGTAGAAGGAGACTGGAAAAGTACTCGGAAGAGAGATCCACTGGAGGTTACTGATTAAACAAGCCATAAAAGCCTCTGGAAATGCCTTGAATTAAAACCACTTGGAAGCTGGAAGAGTATTAGAGAGAGAGATAATTTATGCTTGGGATAAATTGAGCTCATTTGGAACTTTGGAATAAATAGCACAGTTTATACGTGCTATAAATAAAAAACACCTCCATGTGTAAGACATGTTAGAGCCTCAGCTCTTAACTAGTCAACTAGTTAATAAGCTTGATCTACTGTCAACTGATTTTCTAACAAGCTACAAAGAATTATGAAATACTGGTAGTTTATGCTTTTTTATAGTCGTTTATAGAGGCTGCAAGCACATAGATGTAATTCCCAGAGGAGGCATCATATGATGTTCTGAAGATACTTGGAAACAACTAATAAAACCAACAGCCATGAAGACTTTTTTACATTAAAGCTTCATGAAATTCACTGCTGGCAAATGTAATGTGATACACTTTAGAAGAATCATTGTAATGACTTCGATTTGATTCTGATTTAACTAGAATTACTAGGGAAACACTGGTGTACCATTGCGAACAGCATGATAAACAATTTCTGAAGGCATTGAAAGACAAAAGCAAGATGTTCTAGTACTTAAAGCATGAAACTAAAACCAGGATTGATCCCTTCCAGCAAATCTGTGCCTATTTTACAATCTCACAGTTCTGCTGTCACCTGGAATGTTTGCTGTGGTTAGTCTTCCTTACCCTACTTGCTAAAATGGTAGAACAGAGATGAAGATGAATTAAAAAAAATGCTATGTGAATGGAAAAACTGATTTCCATGTGATCACAGAATGAAGAACGTTGCACTTTGCTGAAAGGAAAAAATAAGAAGGGTCATGATTAAAAAAAAATGCCAAATAATAAGTGTTATAAAGAAAGTATTATAGTCAGAATTATAGAAGTGGGCACTTCCTCTCATCTTCCCTCAAAAAAAGACATAGGAGTATCAAAAAAATACTGAAAAACAGCATCAAAAGGCTTAAAAAAATCAAAAACTAACTTGCCTACCCATTACCTGGGTGGACAGTCCTTTTCATAACATTTCTTTTGTCGCCCATTTGGCTGTGTTGCTGGGTCGCAGAAGGAGTTTTTGATCGCTCCGCTTCCCTTCCGCATGCAGTGGGCAATCTGGCGTCGCACCCCTGCAAGAGAAAGACAAAAAGAAAAAGTAGTAATCCATGTAGGCTGGGGATGATCTGTAGGTATCCTCTAGCACGGGGAGTACACACTGGTCATACTCCACATCCCAGAATAAAGTACCAGCTGTGAAAGTCAGTTATGCTGCCTGTCTGGGCTAAGTCAGGTGTAAATATCCTTCAATGAAGTTGAAAAGGTGTTAAGCAAAGCTGTTTTGGATCAGACAGCTCAAGGAACATGTTAGAAAGCACTTTCCTTAATCTCAATTTAGATGTCAGTCTCAGAAAGGGCTCCTGCAGGCCCCGAAGCAGGTTTAAGGACTATGAATGGTTCTTGGATTTCTCGCAGATAAGAGACAGTAACTCAGCAGCACCAAGCTATTCACGGCAAAGGTAACTTTTCTGATATTTTCTTTGTACTTCTGGGAAGGTTGTTTAAGCAGAATCCATACTGGAGTGTATCAGCAAAATTGTAACTCTGTGTCTTTTGGTGCTGAATTTCACTTTTAATAAGTTTTTGTACAAACCTTGACTGAAAATGCTAATGCCATATGAGGAAGAAAATCTTGTTTTCTAAATAAGTAATACAAAGCACTCATCACAAGAGGGAAAGCACAGTAATGATGAGAATACAGAGACATACTATTTGGATTATTTCCTAATAATTCCAGTTACAAAAACTCCCATGCATTTAACAGAAAGAAACACGAACCAAAATACTCTCTTACCCTAGTGTGAATCAAAAGGAATCTAGTTTCCAGAGGCCTGCCTTCCACACAGTTCTGCAATAATTTGAGGCAGGTCCTGTGCTGCAAACCCATTGTAAAAAAAAGTATTGTAGTATTACAGTTTGAAAGGTTGTAGCTTCATATAGAGGCATTAAAACAGTGGCAGTAGGCCCATACAAATCCCAAGGACTAAAAAGACCAAAGAAACCTTGTTTATTAATTCTTATTAAACTAACTGTGCAGATGGTAGGACACTGTACCTCTGTGACTTTAATTCTTTTCCTGGAAAGCAAAGGGCCTAACAGCATTGTTAATACAGTGTTAGGCTATTTTGGTAGGTTGTAGTCAGATATTACTGAAAAAGGCCTCCAGAACACAAGGAAATTAAAAACCTTCTATGCGTATTTGGATCATTCCACAGAAGCAGATGGAAACCTGTATCTCGTTTTTATAGCACCTTAAGACATCAGGTCTGTGACACTGGGAGGAAATGCTATAGCTTTCAGAGTACTTTCAGACCTGCATCAGAGACATATAAGACAAATACATGCAACAGCACAGGATTTGATGACTGAGTCTCCTCCAGTCATACATGAAGGTTGATTTGCTAGAACAAGGATTAGTTTCACTTAGAAGAGAGGATTATGGTACTGTAGTCCTGTGTCTCCCATTAATACTCTTTACTGAGGCATTCAAGCTCCAGGGTACATGATGTGTAAGTAGCTGCATGACTCTGCAGCATGGCTGGATGTGGCACTTTCCTGTCCCTAGAGGACTTGAAGCAGCAGAAAGCTTTTTGATTCAGTGCAGACTTCCAGTGAGCAGTGCTCTGTTTTATGCTAGGAAAAATGTAGCTGGAATAGTTAGCAACCTTCCAACTAGTTGTAAACAAAGTAGTCCACAGAAATATGTTTCTGTCCCTTTC